>NC_142489.1:7896090-8509901 GCF_049115385.1 Moschus berezovskii
TTATGCTATTTCGTTTCAGTAATTAACATTTATTTCCAAAGAATGCAAAAAAAAAAAAAGGAATTATTTTTAGCACCGCCTGTGATCAGAACCTGAAAGAACAAAGTCCTAAAAAATATTTGTATACATCCAATATGTTCTTTCTTCAAAATTCTATGTGAAATACTGTTAAACTTAGCCTTTTGAAAACTGTTTCTTTCACTCCTACGTAACTCTTAAATATAAAAAGTGATGTGCCACCTGCCACTTGCCCAGGTGTGTTTAAAAATGTTTATGTTCAAATTTTGATAACTAAAGCCTAGAGAGAAAGTTACATCACATGGTTCAAATATATATTTTTTACATGATCTTCCTTCATAGTTCACTATAACATCAATATTATATTTGGACATTTTACAGGTTTAGGGACCACTATTAGCTCTTTCCTCTCCAAAATGTTTTCCAATCAACCTTTTTCACCCTACCTACCCTCTTTAAAATGATTTTTTTTTGGCTGCACTGCACAAAACCAAGTGTGTGCAATCTTAGTTCCCTGATCAGAGATGAAACCAACATCCCTTGCATTGGAAGCTTTGAGTCTTAACCACCGGATCACCAGGGAAGTCCCATTTTTTTTTTTTTCTCCTCCTGGCATTAAATAGAAATTGGCTGTTTTTCTTTTTCTCTCATTTACCTTCCTCTTACACCAGAAACATGAAGCTAATCATCCAACCACCCACTGGCTTAACCGAAATGGAAACGAATACAGAAGCTGAACACCAGAAAAGAGAAGGATTTGTAGAAAGGAACTGCTTTTTTGCCATGTTCAGAACATTTTTCCTTGCTTGGCAGACGATAAGACGTTCTGGGTCATAACCTGTCACCAGCTTTCGAAAGTGCAAATGGGATTTCCAGCAAAGCACCTTTTGTAATCCCACAAGCCACGGAGAAAGCTAAGTTCCCTGTAGTGTGATCCTGAACTCCCACTGCTAAAGTTTATTAAATTTCAGCAAACTTGCAAAGCTCTTTCACGTGGTGAAAGGACAAATGTGTAGCCCAGAATCTCTGTCTGGATTCTATCTGCCCTGTTCTTTCTATTGCGATTTTATCTGTTCTTTGCCTGAATTTCTCATCCTCAGAGAGGCCCTCCCCGATCATACAATATTAAGTAACCCCACCACATGGGAGTTACTCCGGGTTCCTTCACAGTTCTCATTACAATCTGAAATCCTGTTTTCCTTCAACTTTTAATTTTGTAAAGAAACTTTAACTGGAGTTGTTTGCGATGTTCTGTTACTTTCTGCTATACAACAAAGTGATTCAGTTTTATACACACATACACATTTTTTTCTTAACATTTTTTTCCATTATGATTTATAATATGATACTGAATATAGTTCCCTGAGTTATACAGTAGGATCTTGGTGTTTATTCATCCTATATACAATAGTTTGCCCCTGTTAATCCCAAACTTCTAACGTAGACAGCCCTTCTTCCCAGGTGGCAGTAGTGGTAAAGAACCCAACTGCCAACGCAGGAGACGTCAGAGATGTGGGTTCCATCCCTGGGTGAGGAAGGTCCTCTGGATAAGGAAGAAATGACAACCCTCTCCAGTATTCCTGCCTGGAGAAGCCCATGGACAGAGGAGCCTGTTGGGCTACAGTCCATGGTGTCGCAAAGAATCAGACACGAGAGCGACTAACACATTCATTTTCATCGCTGTTTCCCCTTTGTGAACCATAAACTTGTTTTCCTTGTCTGTGGGTCTCTTTCTGTTTTGGAAAAAAAGCTCATTTGTACTTTTTTCTTTTATTTTCGATTCTGCATGTAAGTGATTTCTTCTGGCATCTGTCTTCCTCTGTCTGGCTCACTTCACTTGGTATGATCATCTCTAGGTCCATCCATGTCGCTGAAAATGGCATCATTTCATCCGTTTTTATAGCTGAGTAGTATTTCACCGTATATATGTACCACAGCTCTTTTTATCCATCCGTCTGTTGTTGGACATCTAGGTTGCTTCCAAGTCCTGGATATTATAAATAGTGCTGCAGCGAAGAGTGGAGTCCGTGTGTCTTTTTCAGTTGCGTTTTTCTCAGAGGATACGCCCAGTGGCAGGGTTGCTGGGTCATACGGTAGTTTTATTTCTAGTTTCTATAAGCAATCTCCATGCTGTTCTCCATGGCTGCTGTACCAAACTTACATTCCCAGCAGTAGTGTAGGCCGGTCAGTTTTCCCCACACCCTCTCCAGTCTGTTTGCAGATTTTTTGATGTTGGCCATTGTGATTGGTGTGAAGGGATACTTCATTGTAGTTCTGATTTGCATCTCTCTAAGTGTGAGTGATGCTGAGCACCTTTTCATGTGTTTATTAGCCCTCTGTGTGTCGTCTTTGGAGAAATGTCTGTTTAGATCTTCTGTCCCCCCGCCCTTTTTTTTTTTCATTGGGTTGGTTGGTTTACTCAGTGGAGGGGCTCCACAGGGCTCATTTAACCTGCTCCCAAGCACCTGTGTTTATGAGGTACTCCGCTGGTCCTTCTCCACCAACTTCTGATCTCCTGTTCCTTCTAATATCTCACTACTGAGTATGTCCATCCCCTGGCAAGCTTGCGGTGATGGAAGATGAAGGGACAGGGTTGTTTCCATGGCAACTCAGCATAGCGACTCTAATTATACGCTCAGAGCGACTCTAATTACATGCTCCCGGCAATGGATCATCCCCAATGTCTACCATGTAATGCGGTGGGCCCAGCCTCTGAGATGAGATTCACCATTTTCTAATTAATAACAAGCTACAAGTACAGGGTGGAGGGTTTTCTGATTACATTGAAACCACTCAGAAGTGTTTTCCTGTGGCTCTCTGACTAATGCTTTGGGGGCAGCTGGAAGAGGTGACTAAATGGTGGACATGCCCTCATAAATAGATTTGAGATGAGCTCTGGTCTTATACTCTGGTTGCTGGAATGATGCGAGCAGTGTGTGAACAGCTGCTCAAGAGTCTAGCGATAAAGGCTTTTCACCCTACTCCTTATCTGAAGACGGCTACCTTCTCTCGTAGCCCTAATTTTCCATTTCCGTAGTTATAAACTGTAGTCAATGAATAACAGCATCTCCTGACCCTACTGTGAAAAGTCACATCAGGGTGCTTTTCGTTGTCCACTTATTTTTACGGTTTCACCATTTTTACGGTTTCACCATGATTTTTCCAGTCGTCATGTGTGGATGTGAGAGCTGGACCCTAGAGAATGCTGAGTGCCACAGAATTGATGCGTTCCAATTGTGGTGCTGTGGAGAAGATCCTGGAGAGTCCCTTGGACTGCAAGGAGATCCAACCAGTCCATCCTAAAGGAAATCAACCGTGAATATTCATTGGAAGGACTAATGCTGAAGCTCCAATACTTTGGCCACTTGCTGTGAAGAACTGACTCATCGGAAAAGACCCTGCTGCTGGGAAAGATTGAGGGCAGGAGGAGAAGGGGATGACAGAGGATGAGACGGTTAGATGGCATCACCGACTTGATGGACATGAGTTCGAGCAAACGCCGGGAGATGGTGAAGGACAAGGAAGCCTGGCGTGCTGCAGTCCACAAGGCTGCAAACAGTCAGACACGACTGAGCAACTAAACAATGATAATAACCAGGTGTTAGCTGGAGCATACGGGATCTTTAGTTTCAGCATGTGGCATCTAGTTCCCTGACCAGGTATTGGACCTGGGGATGCAGCGAATTAAGATCCTGGACCACGAGGGAAGTCCCAGGTCAAATGCCACCTAGCAACGGTGTCCGCCCAAAGGCTCCTGATTTAATCTAACTCCAACCTCAAGTCCTGTCAACCTTCACCCCGCCTTAATAATCACAAGAGTCCCTTATGCCCACCTGTACCGCCTTATACTGCTGAGTCTAGTGGTTCAGGTTCATCTTCCCACATGAGAACATGGAAGCCAGGACAACGTGTTGTTGTAGCTAAAGATAACTCCGTCAGAGCAATGGAGATGCAGATGTAGAGAAGAGACGGATGGCCACGGCTGGGGACCGGGCAAGGAGAGGGTGGGAGGTATGGAGAGAGGAACATGGAACACACACTGCCATCCTTAAAACAGAGAGCCAATGGGACTGACGCAGGGAATTTAAAATACACAGCCGATGGGCATTTGCTGTATGACTCAGGGAACTCAACCTGGGGCGGGAGGTAGGAGGGAAGTTCAAGTAGGAGTGGACAGGAGTCAACCTATGGCCGATTCCTGTTGATGTCTGGTACAAATGAACACAGTACTGTAAAGCAATCGTCCGTCAGTTAAAAATAAAGTTCAGGATGGGGGGCGCATGTACACCCATGGCTGATTCACGCGAACGTATGGCAAAAACCACTACAATATTGCAAAGTAATTAGCCTCCACTTAAAATAAATAAATGAACTTACCAAAATAAATAAATAAAGTTTTAAATTTTTCATTAAAAGAGAAAAACAAAACCGATGCCTCTGTCTTCAGGCTTGGGCACATACAGCAACTAAATAAACACCTATTTGCAGGGAATCAGTGTCGTAACACACTGACTTGTACCTGACATGTAGTGAGCAGTCAGCATGAGTTGCATTTATGTGTCTGAAATATTAACGATGCCGTTTGCAGAGGTGTGGGTGGACCTAGAGAGTGTCACACAGAGGGAAGGAAGTCGGAGAAAAACAAATTATCCTATATCAAGACATTTGAGAGGAATCTAGAAAAACCGTGCACATAATCTTGTTTGCGAAGCAGAGAGACAAGGATGCAGAGAACGGATGTGTGGTCACAAAGCCGGGAAAGGCAGATGGATAAACAGGGAGACTCAGCTTGACCTGCTTCCTGTGGATACTGTGTATAAAGCAGATAACCAATGAGATCCTACTGTGCAGCACGGGGAACGCCACTCAGGGCCCTGTGGGCGACCGAAACGGAAGAGAAATCCACAGAGGGAATACAGCTATACGCACAGCTGACTCCCTTTGCCGTGCAGCAGAAACTAAGGCAACATTGTAAAGCGATGAATCTCCAATGGAAAAGAAGCAGCAAGAAGACCTCTGGCATCATTGTTTATCCCTTATTAGTCACACCAGGGGAGAGGGAAATTCTATTTATTGTAAAGCTCACAGTTTCAAGGAATGGTTGCCACAACCCAAAGAGGTCTTATTATCCCAGTATTCCAGACAGTGGCATTAACTCACCCTGGATTGTAAAGGTGACACTTCAAACAAGAGCCACCTTACTCACACGGACCCTTTCAAGTCACCTTCTCTCCCATGAATTGAGGAAGGCACGTAAATCCCCCTGTCTTCTGAAGGAAACGACTCTCTATTGAGGAAGGGATAGAATGCAAATGTAGGAAAAATACAGGATGAGTCCTGGGAACGTGACAGTATTTGACATTTTTAGGTCCAAGCAAATGTCAGTTCCATATGGTTCCCTCTCAGAGGTGCTAAGAAGAGATTCTTTGGTTTCAAGTGAGTGGTCCTGACATTCAGAATCTCAGGCAGAGGTGCTTCTCCTTTTCCGGGTCACAGCCTTCTCCGAGGAGTTATACCTTTCCATGGAAAATACATTCTCACGGATTCACTCAAGGGCCATAAAGGTTGGCGGGGAGGATTTTCCCCCAAGATCCGGGGGACTCAGCTGAGAATACCTAGATCCAAGGATGCAAAATTATCTTCATCTCGACAGAAAAAAGGTGATATATAGGAAAGGTTCAGGGAGTCCGAGTTCTAGAACTAACTGGAAATTTGAAATTCAGATTAAGAGACAGACATCCAGATGTAAAACAGCCACGGAATTGTAACACACAGCACAGGGGATCCAGTCAGTGACACTGGGCAACTGTGCAGAGTCTAATATATAAATGATGCCAATTTGCTACATTGCACACCTGAAACCACCAGGGTGAGTCAACTAGACCCCAATAAAAATAAACAAAACAGTGCATCTCTCTTTTCCAGTCTAAACATACCCTCAAGGGAGCGGCGTGTTTACTGACAGCCATTCGGGATATAAAGACTGAAAACAAACTTTCTATTATTTGGGAAGAATGTATTTAGCCTGGACACTCTCCCTAGGAAAATAACAACCATGTGCCTTTCTGTAGAAAAGTAACTGACCCGGCTGAGACAAGATTATAGTATTTAATGCAGCAGTCAAGATCTGATAAACAATTGTCTGGGCGTTTCACATCTCACAGACAAAGTGACTGTGCAGTAGCTGGAAAAATGGGAAGTTCTCGGGCCAGGATTTCAAACCAGAGACTTGTCATTAATCCTTCTCTCCCCGGCTATTGACTACTCCTCTGTCTACAGATAAGATCCACATCTTTATAATTTGGTTAAGACTACCGGATCTACATGGGTTGACTGGAAACCACAGTCCAAGGTCACGGACACCCAGACCTACATTACTTTTAGGGTTATCACTTCCTAAGAAGCCTCCTCGGAGAAGGCAATGGCAAGCCACTCCAGTACTATTGCCTAGGAAATCCCATGGATGGAGGAGCCTGGTAGGCTGCAGTCCGTGGGGTCGCTAAGGGTCGGACACGACTGAGCGACTTCACTTTCACTTTTCACTTTCCACTTTCACACTGGAGAAGGAAATGGCAACCCACTCCAGTGTTCTTGCCTGGAGAATCCCAGGGATGGGGGAGCCTGGTGGGCTTCTGTCTATGGGGTCACACAGAGTCGGACACGACTGAAGTGACTTAGCAGCAGCAGCAAGAAGCCTCCTACCCTTGGAAAGAATGTAAGCTGCTGTAGCGTGCGTGGCTAACAGTAGGGAGATTCCTTAAAAAAACTAAAAACAGAGCTAACATATGATCCAGCAGTCCCACTCCTGGGCATATATCCAGAGAAAACTATAATTGGAAAAGATGCATTCACCCTGGTGTTCTCAGTGGCGCTATTTACAACAGCAAAGACGACCTAAATGCCCATCGGGAGAAGAACAGATAATGAGACGCTTCTCACATATATACAGTGGAATAGAACGCAGCCATAAAAAAGCAGTGTGTACGTTGTCTGCAATTATTTTCCTTTCTGGTAGGTTATATTTGTTTTGATTGCCTTCACTGAAATGCAATTAGGTGTCTGTTGAGCCTAAGGAAAACATTCAACTGGTTTTTCTTTTTTTTTTTTTAAAAAAAAGCCATCTTATAAACATTTTTCATAAAATAAAAACAATGTTACCAATTAATACAGTAAAAATGCTCTGTGATTAGGTTGTTGGGATAAAAACTTTTAATTATTATATGTACAATTCTACTTAATCAGTATGGTTATCGGGGTTTCATAAATCCCTTACTTTACCAATTGAAACAAAATATAAGGTGAGTGAAGCGGCAAAAAAGTCCATTCGTCTACCTCGTGGTGGAAAGCAGCAAACAACCTGTCTGCCTTATAGTGAAAGTGAAAGTACCTCAGTCGTGTCCAACTCTTTGCAACCCCATGGACTATAGAGTCCATGGGATTCTCCAGGCCAGAATACCGGAGTGGGTAGCCTTTCTCTTCTCCAGGGGATTTTCCCAACCCAAGGATCGAACCCAGGTCTCCCGTGTTGTAGGCAGATTCTTTACCAGCTGAGCCACCAGGGAAGCCCAAGAAAACTGGAGTGGGTAGCCTGTTCCTTCTCCAGGAGATCTTCCCGACCCAGGAATCAAATGGGGGCCTCCTGCATTGCAGGTGTACTCTTTAACAGCTGAGCTACCAAAGAAGTTCAAAGCAGTGTACAAGACAACTGGTCTACCGTTTTGTAGCCGGGTCACTAATGTTTGTTACCTTCAAATGCTAAGGGCCCCTTGATATCATTCCCTTGGAAGGTTCAAGAACCACTCCAGATTGGTAAAGTGCAAGCAAGGGGGTCAGAAGGTATGTCTTCCCAGTCAGCTGAACAACGGGGCCCCCAATAAAAGGAAAAAAATTTCCTTCCCTAGGGAAGGAGGCTGGGAGACACCCCAGCAGCAAACCACTCAAGGAAAAACACAAGAAAAAGACACGGGAAGCCTGGAAGGCATGATGGCATCTCTCTAGAGCAAGTATTCTCCTTCCATCATTCACTTCACCTCCTGCCCATGTCCAGAAACCAAACACCTGGAATAGTAAACCCATGAGGAGTCAAACTCTGGGAGCTGGAGATGGACAGGGAGGCCTGGCGTACTGCAGGCCATGGGGTCGCCAACAGTCGGACACGACGGAGCGACTGAACTGAACTGAGGAGTCAAAATGCAAGTTGAGCCAAGACAAATGAAGAAATACATTATCTCATTTTGCAACACTGCAATGATGATGCCAAAACGGAGTTGTGACCGCTGGAACTCTTCTTATCAAAGATCAAAAAGGAAAACCAAGAGACCGCCTATGTTTCTTTACCTCTGCTCTGATGCATAAAGGCTGCAAAGATTCATATCTCCATCTCTTATCAACACTTCAGACAAATGAGCATTTTAAATAATTCACTGAATAATTTTCAAAAATAGACTAAGTCCACCCTCTTTGTTTTAACCAGAATTCACTGGTGGAGATCCTGTAATTAGGTTAAAAAAAAAAGGAAAAGAAATCATCTCTCACATGAATTTGTCAATCCAAAAATTATTTGCTAGGAAATATTTATTTCCCTCGTAGCTCAGTTGGTAAAGAATCTCCCTGCAAATCGCATGCAGTGCAGGAGACCAGGGTTCTATGACTGAGTTGGGAAGATCCCCTGGAGAAGGAAATGGCTATCCACTCCAGTATTTTTCCCTGGAGAATCCCATGGACAGAGAAGCCTGGCGGTCCACGGTCTATGGGGTTACAAGATTCAGACACGACATAGCGACTCAAGAGAGAGAGGAAACATTTGGGGGAAAAAAAATGAGGTTAAGCATTAGAAATACAATGATAGAAGACTTCCCTGGTCATCCATTGGCTAAGGCATTTTGCTCCCAATGCAGAGGGCCCAAGTTCAATCCCTGGTCCGGGACCTAGAGTGAACATGCCCCTACTCAAAGTTGACATGAAGACCCCTTTTCCAGTGGTCATGTATGGATGTGACAGTTCGACTATAAAGAAAGCTGAACGCCAAAGAATGGATGCTTTTGAACTGTGGTGTTGGAGAAGACTGTTGCGAGTCCCTTGGACTGCAAGGAGAACCAACCAGTCAATCTTAGGATTTTGCTTTAGAGGAAATCAGTCCTGAATATTCAATGGAAGGACTAAAGCTGAAACTCCCACCTGATGCAAACAGTTGACTCATTTGAAAAGACCCTGATGCTGGGAAAAGATGGACGGCGGGAGGAGAAGGTGATGACAGAGGATGAGATGGTTGGATGGCATCACCGATTCGATGGACATGAGTTTGAGTAAACTCCAGGGCTTGGTGATGGACAGGGAGGCCTGGCGTGCTGCAGTCCATGGGGTTGCAAAGAGTCGGAGATGACTGAGCAACTGAACTGAACTGAACTGAAGACCCCACAAGCTTCAACGAAGATAGAAGATCATGTGTGATGCATCTAAGACCCAGCGCAGCCAAATATATAGAGAAATATTTGAAAACCCACAATGATACCTGAAAACACACTCTCTCAAAAAAAGAGTCTATCCTCCCTTTCCCTTTCGCTCTCTTAAAAAAAAAGAAAAAATGACGGGGGTAGTAGGGGAGGGCGGAATAAACAAGCTTTCTACTGGATGTAATAAATGACTGGGACTTTCCCAGATGGAGAATGCGGCGGAGGCTATCTGAGTATACAGCTCATCAGAAGGAAGGCTCGAGGGCGGATGCGAGAGCAGACTGTACTCGGGGGGCCTGTGAGCCCTGTACTCCAAGGGAGAACACAGGGTGCCAGGCAGAAGTGGAGGGAAGGCGAGCGGAAATGGGAGACCCAGGCATATGGTAAAGATTCTTCCATCACGTGCAAGGGCTCTCCCAGGTGGTACCCAGGAAACGAAGGCCGGGATTGGTCTTGTCATCAGCTCTGAACAGCAGGAAGATGTTGATGCTGGAGGGCGGATGGGCATTGGAGTGGGGCAGGATGATTGACAAGTGAAAAGGCCATTCAACTGAGATCACTAAAACTAGAAGAAGAGGGACTTCCCTGGTGTTCCGGTGGCTAAGACGCTGGCTCATGCTCCCAATGCAGGAGTCCGGGGGTTTGAGCCCCGGCAGGGGGACTAAACCCCCTCATGTTGCAACTAAGATCCTGCATGCCACAAATAAGATGGGGGATGTTGAGTTTTCAGCCAGCTTTTTCAGGCTCCTCAAGAGGCTCTTCAGTTGCTTTTTGCTTTCCCTGCCATGCCGCCTGCAGACTGAATATCTGTGTCCTCTCCAAATTGCTATGTTCAAGTCTCTTCCCCACTATGATGTCTTTGGAAGGTGATCGGGTCTCAAGGTTGCAGCTTGCATGAGTGCAATCAGTGTCCTTAGAAAAGGAAGCAACTCCACTCAAACCCGAGAATGCTCCACCCTCTTCACCTTGTGAGGACCCAGTGAAAAGATGGGATCTGTGAACCAGGAATCGGGTTCTTACCAGATACCGTATCTGTTGAAAACTTTGATCCTGGACGTCTGGCCTCCAGAAATGTAACAAATAAATGTCTCCTGTTTAAACTGCGCCCACCCAGCCCACCGCCAATCAGAGGCATTATTGTTACAGCAGCTCCAAGGAACTAAGAAAGTGAATCTTTGCGCTTAATTATAGAGGAAAGCCTTCCCTCGTGGCTCAGCTGGTAAAGAATCCGCCCACGATGTGTGAGACCTGGGTTGGATCCCTGGGTTGGGAAGAGCCTCTGGAGAAGGGAAAGGCTACCCCCTCGAGTATTCTGGCCTGGACAATTCCATGGACAGTCCATGGAGTCGCAAAGAGTCGGACACGACTGAGCAACTTTCGCTTTCAAATAGTGACGCAAAATATTATAAAATTCATCAGCCTTTCTGTAAACATGAATGGGTTTGGCCATTTCTATTGATGTTTTAGACATTCTACTTCCTCAACGATGAGCTTCCTGATAGTTTTGAAAGCATCGTTTGCAAGTTCCTTTTTTTCGTTATTCTCCCCATCAATCACTTTCATTTTCCAATTTCTCTTCTTATCTGCAGACAATTCCCATTTCTTCCCAGTATATTTCTCTGCCCACGATTCACAGGGCAGCAGGCTTATTTTTTTTTTTTTAACAGAAGCCGAAATTTGCAAATCCATGAGAGGGGAAAGGGGAAACACGGTCCGCTTTGGAAACTGGCCAGAAATGCCGACGGAAGCAGTTTCATTTTCCAGGTGGCATTTCTCAAGCTCCATGCATGAAGCGTTTTAAATTGCACATGTGACCTTTTTAGCAACAGCAGCAAATGCTGAGAGAAAATGCAGCCGTCTTCACTTTCCACCCTGGGCCTGTGCAGAAGCCATTTTTTCATGGTCCATGGACAGAGTTTCCCAAAAGAGCGTCAAGATGCCCGAAATCAGAGCCATTCCCATACTGGGTGGGCGGCATGCTGGGTGGGCGGCAGTCACGCGCCTGTCCCCGTGTGCGGGAGCTTGCTTTCCCCTGCTTTGATTCAGGCATGGTGCGGCGACACGCTGCATGCCTGGATCCTGCATAAAAAGGAAGTCAGCTCTTAATACTCTGTTGTCTAGTCTGGGCCAGGCAAATCGCTACTGGAACTAGGGGCTTACTCTACATCATCAGGTGACTGAAGAGGGCTTCTGCCAGGTTGTCAGCAAGGACCCTCAGGGGTTTAAACTGGAAAGGAAAAAAAAAATCAACTTCCACTTTCGCCATCTAAGCACCTTATCTACTATTTTACACGTAGCTTTTTCACCAAAGTAGCAGGAAACACTGCTGAATTTTGAACATGTCTGATTATAATATAAAATATAAGATAATAATATAAAGTATATGTGTGTGTGTGTGTTTGTGTATACAGAGTTGGCCAAAAAAAGTTCATCTGGGTTTTCCTGCAAGATGCTATGGAAAAACCCAAAGGAACTTTTTGACAACCTTACACACACACACACACAAATACAATGCCATATTCATATAGATCATTATTCTAAATTAATAGAAGCATCGCTTCATAAATGTCAGGAAGTAGAATTCACACTAAACATTGAATTAAAAGGTTACCTACAGTCATTAACATTTGGGTACATTTAACAATGAAACAAAAATAATTTAACTTTAAAATTTATTGGGACATATGACTTAATGACCTAAAAATAAATATTAAGAAACATCTCTCAATTATTTGATCAACTTTTCCTTTAAGGTCAACAGATGTCTCATTATATGTATTTAGGATTAAAATGATGTAACTACTTTTCCAAAATATTAAAAAAAATAACACGGACGATGCAATCTCAACAGTGAATTTTCATGTGAAGTTAAGGAAAACACAATTATTTGCCATTTTTTTAAAGTTTTCTAGGAAAATGCTTTTTGACAATCATTTTATTCCCCAAATTTGTATCAGTTCAGTTCAGTCGCTCAGTCATGTCTGACTCTTTGCGACCCTATGAATCACAGCACGCCAGGCCTCCCTGTCCATCACCAACTCCTGGAGTTAACCCAAACCCATGTCCATCGAGTCGGTGATGCCATCCAGCCATCTCATCCTGTGTCGTCCCCTTCTCCTCCTGCCCCCAATCCCTCCCAGCATCAGAGTCTTTTCCAGTGAGTCAGGTCTTCACATCAGGTGGCCAAAGTATTCAAGTTTCAGCTTCAACATCAGTCCTTCCAATGAACACCCAGGACTGATCTCCTTTAGGATGGACTGGTTGGATCTCCTTGCAGTACAAGGGACTCTCAAGAGTCTTCTCCAACACCACAGTTCAAAAGCATCAATTTTTCGGCGGTCAGCTTTCTTCACAGTCCAACTCTCTCATCCATACATGACCACTGGAAAAACCATAGCCTTGACTAGACGGACCTTTGTTGGCTAAGTAATTTCTCTGCTTTTTAATATGCTGTCTAGGTTGGTCATAACTTTCCTTCCAAGGAATAAGCGTCTTTTAATTTCATGGCTCCAATCACCATCTGCAGTGATTTTCGAGCCCATTTCACCACCAAAAGAAACTAAGAGTTTGCATGCCACAATCAAGAGTTCACATTTCACAACTAAAGTTCCCCCAAGCTACAATTGAGAATCAGCACAGTCAGATTAAATAAGAAAATAAAATTATACAAAAATGAAATGATTCAACTACCTTCACTTCTTCATTTCTGACAGCACAAAGATCACGACCTTCTATGACATGACAGGAAAGGCACTGTCTTGCCCAAATCTACTTTTTGTATTCAGGACCCACCACCCTGCCCCATCGAGAACGGTGTCCCACCCTGGGTTTGCCTAAGACCATCACAGGTACCATGCCCCGTGTGTCTGCTTGCCCTGTTGTGTCCACTGAACTCTTTCTTCACTGCCTTCAACAAAACACCCTTTAGGCATCGGATCTGAAAAGATGACGTGGAGATTTCCGTTTGTCCCCACAAGTCTGTTAACACAGATTCACTACACACAGTATGCAAAAATAAAAGCACAAGTGTTGGTCACTCAGTCGTGTCTGACTCTCTGCGACCCCAGGGACTGTAGCCCGCCAGGCTCCTCTGTCCGTGGGATTTTTCAGGCACCAACGATGGAGTGATGCCATTTCCCTCCCCAGGGGATCTTCCCGACCCAGGGATCAAACTCCCATCTCCTGTGTCTCCTGCATGGCAGGTGGTTTCTTTACCTGCTGTGCCATCGGGGAATCTGTTCACACCAGGATCTCAGCCTAAAGAATCATCTCAATCTGTCTTATGATCAAATTATCTGCCCTACCCCATCCTCGTACCTAGAAAGCAACACACACATGTCTGTTGCCTTGACTTTATCACAGGAATTAGATGTGAGATTAAAAGAAAACAAAATTACTGAGCCATCCTTTGGTTGTAATCAAAATGCTTTACTTCAGGATTTCCCTAGCAGTCTAGTGGTTAAGACTTTGCTTCCAAATAAAGAGGGTGTGGATTTGATCCCTGGTCAGGTCAGTAAGATCCCACATGCCCTGTGGCCAAAATACCAAAACACAGAACAGAAGCAGTATTGTAACAACTTCAATAAAGACTTTAAAATTGATCATATAAAAAAAGTTTTTTTAAATGATTTTCTTTTATACCTAGGAAGTAAGTAACTATTTCCTTTAAGAATGAAATTGAGGGAACAGTTCCTTCTTTAAATGTTTCTTGGGTGACAATGATGGTTTCACATGGCATCGGGGTCTGAGATATCCGGGACAATGATGTAACCCATGGCAACACCACGCACACATCAAGGGATATTGGTGATGGAGAGGGGTGGACATTTAGCTTTATCATCTGACCAGTCACTGAATCACTCACCTCTCCATGAAAAATCCATTCTATCTCCTTTATCCTAATTCTTACTTCACAGTGTCAAAGCTGGCATTTAGCTGTCTTTGTTATACCCTAAAAAATGCAATAGTACTCCAGTAAAACTTAGACAAGCAAAAACACAAAGTTGATGTAGTGTGTTTTATTATTTTCTCTTAACTGTTACCCTCTTAATTATGAGGTTGGCCATAAAGTTCATTCAGGTTTCTCATCAGATGTTACAGAAAAATCCAAACAAATCTTTTGGTCCCTCCAATGTCATATGCTCAACTATTACTATTCTGTATAATAATAATTATACATAATAATATTCTTCCCGTTATTTCACTGTGTTCTGTTCTGTTCTGTTCAGTCGCTCAGTCGTGTCCGACTCTTTGCGACCCCGTGGACTGTAGCAGGCTTCTCCATCCATGGGATTCTCCAGGCAAGAATACTGGAGTGGGTTACCATTTCCTTCTCCAGGGGATCTTCCCGACCCAGGGATCGAACCTGGGTCTCCCGCATTGGAGGCAGACTCTTTAACCTCTGAGCCACCTCACTGCCAACATATAAATCAATAGATAAACAGCTGGGTAGATAAACAGTCACATAGGCTTAATATAGATTCCATAATCCACTACGAATATATTTAGAGAAGAGTTAATTAACATTACTTTCATCTGGGAATCTCCTGGCACTGCAGTGGTTAAGAATCCACTTTGCAACGCAGGGCACGTGGGTTCACCCCATGGGCAGGGATCTAAGTTTCCACAACTAGAGATCTCCCGTGATGCAACAAAGAGCCTTCGTGCTGCAAATCAGATGTGATGCAGCCAAATAAGTAAAGACTTAAAAGTTTCTTTTTGTCTTAACAGTCCCAAGAACCTACCAGAAATAATGAGGAATAAAGTCAGTACCAGCAACCTGACATGGAATACAAGCAAGGTAATTACAATGCCATATCTTTATTTTCTATTTACACTTGTCCTTCGTTTTCTCCTAGTACAACCTCTTTTTCAGACATGTAAACGTAGTTAATATAATTAGATTTAGGCTCATGCACGTTCCCATAAAACTCCAAGTTTATGGTTCTGTGTGAGGAGCTATAAAAACAAGAGTATCATCTGCCTTTTTCCCATCAAGAGTGGAGCTGAGATTCAGTCCAAGATGACTTGATAAAAAACACCAGCATCTTATAAAACTGCACCCTTCATCTGAGTGAACTGCACTTTGAACTGACGGAAAGAGGTGGAACATTTTAGAGAAAGGGGCTCTGTAACTTTTGTCCCAGAAACGACATGTGACTATGGGTGGAAACTATTCGTTTTCATACCCTGATGCAGAGTGCGACGGGGATCCAGTGGGTAGCAGAAAGGGTTGACGCTACATTTCTTACGATGGAGAAGAAAGGTCACACACACGCATGCACAGGCACACAAACACCAAAAAAAGAAAGAAATCTCCAGGCTGAAACGTTGGTGGAGGCAGGGTTGAGATCTCTAGTACTATACGGGACACATGGAGAGAAGCAAAGGGAAAAGGAAGAAAGGAAGGCTGGCAGAAAGGAGAAACAAAGAGAGGATGCTGAAATGGAGGATGGGAATTTAAGACAGCCACAGAATCAACTTGCTATCATGGCAGTTGGTTATATGCAAACACAGATCATTTATTCCCACAAGTAACCGGAAACTAGACATTTTTATCTCCATTTAACTGCAAGAACTGGAATACCTTGTTTCAAGGACTGATGCTGAAACTCCAATACTTTGGCCACCTGATGTGGTGAGAGTTGGACCCTATAGAACGCTGAGCGCCGAAGAATTGATGCTTTTGAACTGTGGTGCTGGAGAAGACTCTTGAGAGACCCTTGGACTGCAAGGAGACCCGACCAGTCCATCCTAAAGGAAATTGGTCCTGAATGTTCATTGAAAGGACTGATGTTGAAGCTGAAACTCCAATGCTTTGGCCACCTCATGCAAAGAGCTGACTCCCTGGAAAAGACCCTGATGCTGGGAAAGATTGAGGGTAGGAGGAGAAGGGGACGACACAGAATGAGATGGCTGGATGGCATCACCGACCGGATGGACATGAGTTTGAGCAAGCTCTGGGAGTCAGTGATGGACAGGGAGGCCTGGCGTGCTGTGATTCATGGGGTCGCAAAGAGTCGGACACGACTGAGCAACTGAACTGAACAGAACTGAGATCAGTGATTTGCCCCAAACACTGCAGGTTCAACGTGTCTACTTCCTGGAGACCTTCTATTTACATGAGGTCAAGAAAGAGGGACTTCCCTGGTGGTCCAGAGATTAGGAAGCCTTTTTCCAAAGCAGGGGTAGCGGGTTCATTACCTGATTGGCAAACCAAGAACCCACATACCACGGGGTAGCTAAGGCCTCCTGTTACAAACAGAGAGAAGCTGGCATGTGGCAACAAAGATTCCACACACTGCAATCAAGACCCAACATAGCCAGATAAATACACCTATTTTTAAGATATTCAAGTCAGTGACGTGACATATTTGCTGCTGTTAAGACCCCTTTTTAAGTCACCTGTCTTAGGTTCCAGAAAACAGAACCCTCACAAAAGGAATATACATTTTCATGCTCTAAGTCGCTTCAGTCGTGTCCAACTCTTTGTGACCCCACGGACTGCAGCCCACCAGGCTCCTCTGTCCATGCGATTCTCCAGGCAAGAATCCTGGAGTGGGCTGCCATTTCCTCCGATTTCATTTCATGTATGAAATGAAAATACATTTTCATACATGAATGCAAAAATCTGGTTTCAAAAAAGGTGCCCTTCCCTTACAAGGTATGAAAACAGATTCTGTTAATGGCCAAGGAGCTGCCTCATGTGGAGAAGGCAAAGGCAAGCCACTCCAGTACTCTTGCCTGGAAAATCCCATGGATGGAGGAGCCTGGGGGGCTGCCGTCTATGGGGTCACACAGAGTCAGACACGACTGAAGCGACTTAGCAGCAGCAGCAGCAGCATCTGCCTCAAGAACTGAGGCACTGTGGAAAATCAGTGATCGGTACGGGATGGGTTTCATGCAGACACACAGAAAATGGAATTACCCTTTTAATGCTATTTGTTCTTCTCATCCTCCTATTTAAGATTAGGGTGCATCATTACAGCAGGGAGCTCTATTCCTGCCAACTGTTTAATACCGTGAAATCCCTTTTCATGAAACCTATTGTCTCGTGGATCTGCGTTACAGAGTAAGAGATAGTCCAATTCTCTCTGGGGGTAAAAAAAAAGGAAAATTATTGGCTCACAGAGGAAGAGCACGGAGAAGGCAATGGCAAACCACTCCAGTACTCTTGCCTAGAAAATCCCATGGATGGAGGAGCCTGGTGGGCTGCAGTGCGTGCGGTCACTATGGGTCGGACACGACTGAGCGACTTCACTTTCACTTTTCACTTTCGCGCATTGGAGAAGGAAATGGCAACCCACTCCAGTGTTCTTGCCTGGAGAATCCCAGGGACGGGGGAGCTTGGTGGGCTGCCGTCTATGGGGTCACACAGAGTCGGGCACGACTGAAGTGACTTAGCAGCAGCAGCAGAGGAAGAGCAAATGAGAACTAGTTTTGACAGCTAGCTACGGTCAGCGTTATTGTTCTTTTCTCCATCCTCTGAGCCTTGCTAATTCCCCCACTTCCGTCCCTTCATCCCTCTTCTTCCTGCCTTTCTTCCCTCTCTCGCTATTTCTTTTTATCTCTTGATCAGGAGAAACCTTCTGAAATGAAAAGCTTCCCCTCACATCATCGGTAGCTACAACATGATACACAATAGTCGGATAGACCCTCCCCCTCTAGAACAATCCCAGCTGGGTAAGACATGTTTTGGGGGCTTACCAGGTAGGGCAGAGGTAAAGAATCCACCTGCCAATGCAAGAGACGCAGTAGATGCAGGGTCGGGAAGATCCCTGGGTCAGGAAGATTCCCCGGAGGAGGAAAGGGCGACCCACTCCAGTGTTCTTGCCTGGAGAATCCCATGGACGGAGGAGTCTGGCGGGTTACAGCGTATGCGGGTCACACAAAGAGTCAGGCACGACCCAGTACGCACACACACACCAACACTCGATCCCAAAGTACTAGGAATGAAGTAGAACATCTTCTCAGTGAAGAGATTGGAAAGTCACTGCCGAGTTCCAGACACCTTTGTCTCAAAGCTGTAGCAACCCACGGCTGTTTCCACCAGCCCTGAAATTAGAGCAACCGCATGCCCAGCTTTGTTTGCAATGGAGGTGTTTCCTGAGTCAGGGGCTCTCAGTGCTACAGAAGGGAAGCATTGGCCGCTCACTCGTGCCCAACTGTGCGACTCCATGGACTGCAGCCCCCCTTGCTCCTCCGTCCATGGGATTCTCCAGGCAAGAACACTGGAGTGGGATGCCCTTTCCTCCTCCGGGGAATCTTCCTGACCCAGGGATCGAACCCAGGTCTGCTGCATTGAAGACAGATTCTTTACTGTTTGAGCCACCAGGGAAGCCCATTTACAAAGATAGCAGAGTAATGAATTCAGGATATAAATTCAGTCATTTCTCTTTCTGGTCAGGGGACTTGAACACATAAATCTGGCAAGAGAGGAATCAACAGATAGTCTCATAGTGAAAAGGGGAATCAGTACAGACTCTGTGGAAAGCAATCAGGCAATATCTACACAAATTTTAAATGTCATGCCAACATGAGGACTATCCCACAAAATTGTTGTTGCTCAGTTGCTAAGTTGCGTCCAACTCTTTGCAACTCCATGGACTCCAGCATAACAGGCCCCTCTGTCCATCAGCAACTCCCAGAGTTTGCTCAAACTCATGTCCATTGAGTTGGTGATGCCATCCAAGCATTTCATCCTCTGTCACCCCCTTCTCCTCCTGCCCTCAGTCTTTCCCAGCATCAAGGTCTTGTCCAATGAGTCAGCTCTTCCAATTATTCGGCCCAAGTACTGGAGCTTCAGCTTCAATATCAATCCGTCCAATGAATATGCAGGCAAAGGAAGTCAAAGATTGAGTGGTTTGATCTCCCGGCAGTCCAAGGAACTCTCAAGAGTCTTCTCCAACACCACAGTTCAAAAGCATCATTTCGGTGCTCAGCCCTCTTCGTGGACCAACTCTCACACCCATACATGAGCGCTGGAAAAATTAGAGATTTCACTATTACCAAGTATTAACTAAGTGGAGAATATTCATAAAATACGACTGACTGTCCAAAGAAGATGACAATTGTTGTATATCTTCCAGCCCAGACAGAAGTGAAGTTTCATGACAAATACAGATTCTGGAGGACACATTTGAGATTCTGCTTTTGAAAACTCCTCCTGGTGACTATTTGGAGAGGAGAGAGGTCAACGAGCCATGAATCTCACCCCGAAAAAGCCCGTCAAAGGGCACATCCATCAATCTCCCTCACATTTCTGTCTTGTTGTGTCACAGTCCATTAACAGGGGTGCTTCCCCACTGCCCGCATCCCAGGCCCAGCCTCGCCCAGGGATTAGCGACAACTCTGGAGTGGGAAGGCATAAACAATAATCTCATTATCTGAAATCACTGACATCAACAATCCACACTCTGGAGTGCCTGCTTGTTCAATGTCAACCTTTATCATGTCATGCTCAGAATTAACCTGTAGAAGATATATTTAAAATATATACATATATAAAGGCTGTAAGGAATAACCCAAAGCAAGGACTGCACGAACAGTGCAAATGAAATTCTGTTTTGCAAGGGAAAACGACTGTGTCCCGAGACGCCCAAAATGCCTCTCCTAGAAGAATGGACAGTGTAAGCCATTATGCGAGGAATTCAAGGTCACAGATGTTAATCTGCTGAGAGCCTCTGGCTGTTTGACATTAAGATCTCATGAGCAGAAGCAAGCACACACAACCATGAGTGCGCCTTGCTACGAGAAAGAAAATGTTTCAGAAATGTTTGGCTAAAATCAACCATTTCAACCCCAGCAGAAAGGAGGCTTGCAAATCAAGTTATAAATACAAATAAGCAGTGAAACTATCCTGATAGATTGAAGGCAGGAGAAGGGGACGACAGAGAATGAGATGGTTGGAGGGCATCATTGACTCGATGGACATGACTTTGAGCAATTTTCGGGAGCGGGTGATGGACAGGGAGGCCTGGTGTGCTGCAGTCCCTGGGGTCGAAAAGAGTCAGACGCGACTGAGCGACTGAACTGAACTGATCCTAATAGCTATTTAAATACATCTCAAGAGTGCTTTCCTTGTTCTCAAGCAGCTAGATTCTTGTAAAGGATGGAAATACCGTCTAATCACTGGGATCTGAGGTGTCAGTGGATTAACTAGACTTCCCATGAGTCACTCAAGTCACACATGGTTGGCTCATCTATTAATGATGGATTAATGCTATCCATGGGGCTTCGGTGCCTCAGTGGTAAAGAATGGCCCTGCCAATGCAGAAGATAAGGGTTTGATCTCTGGGATAGGAAGATCCTCTGGAGAAGCAAATGCAACCCCCCTCCACAATTCCTGCCTGGGAGATCACATGGACGGAGGAGCCTGTTGGGCTACAGTCCATGGGGTCGCAAAGAGTCAGACCTGACTTAGCAACTAAACAATTGCAACAGTGCTATCCATCTGACATGAAGTGAGAATACCATCAACACGTTTATGTGGCAGTTTGGACATTGAAGAGTCCTACAAAAATGTGAGGAAAGATGATATAACTGAACAAAATGATAAAATGCTGATCTCAAAGACACTTGCTCTGCTAGTCTATTCAGTTCAGTTCAGTTCAGGTGCTCAGTCGTGTCCGACTCTTTGCAACCCCATGGACTACAGCACACCAGGCTTCCCTGTCCATCACCAACTCCCAGAGCTTGCTCAGGCTCATGTCCATCGAGTTGGTAATGCCATCTTTTAGTCTGTGAAGTTGTATAAAATAGGACTTTCATAAATGATTGCAGTTGGTTGAGCAAAAAAAGAAAAAAAAAACAAAACTAATTCCTAGTTAAAATATGGAAGATCCTTGATCCATACATAAGCAAGTAGACAAGACAGCATAGATTTGAAGATGTAGTTTCTTCCTTCAAGAACGGATGATTGTTAAAAGACAGCCTGAGACTGGGAGAAAATATTTGCAGATGATACAACTGACAAAGGCTTAATTTCCAAAATACAAAAACGGCTCATACAACTCTATATTTAGAAAACCAACAACTCACTCGCAAAATGGGCAGATGACCTATACAGACATTTCTCCAGGAAAACATACCGATGGGCCACAGGCAAAGGAAAAAACGCTCAGTAGTACTTGCTGTTAGAGAAATGGACATCAAAACTACATACAGTGAGGTATCACCTTTCACTGGTCAGAATGGCCATCATCAAAAAAGTCTACAAATGACAACCGCTGGGGAAGGCAGGGAGAGAAAAGAACCCTGCTACAGTGTAGACGAGAAAGGGAATTGGCGCAGTCACTGTGGAAAACCGCATGGAGGTTTCTTTAAAAAATAAAAATGGAGCTACCATCCCATACCACAAGCCCACTCTAGTGCATATATTCAAACAAAACTGTAATCAAAAAAAGATACGTGCACACCACAGTTCACTGAAGCCCCAGTCACAAAAATCAAGACACGGAAGCAACCTAAATATCCATCCACAGAGCAATGGATAAAGAAGGTGTGAGATATGCGCACACACACACACACACACACACACACACACACACGAATATCACATAGTCATAAAAGACAATGAAATAATGCCATTTGCAACAAGACAGATGCACCTAGGGATGATCACACTAAGGGAAGTCAGATATAGAAAGACAAATATCATCTGACATTACTTGTATGTGGAATCTGAAACGGGACACAAATGAACTTCCTTACAAAAGAGAAAAACATTCATGAATATAAGAAAAAAAAAAAACTCAGTGGTTACTAAAGGGGAAAGAAAAGTGGAAGGACAAATTAGGAATTTGGGATTAATAAATTCACACAATGATGGATAAAAAAATATAAACAACAAAGAACTACTGTACAGCACAGAGAACTCTGTTCAATATCCCATGATAAACTATACTGGAAAAGAATATTTTTTAAAAAAGAATATATGAGTATATATGTGTGTATGCATGTAACAATCACTTTGCTATACAGCTGAAACTAACACAACATTGTAAAGAAACTCTACTTGAATGAACCATGTTTCTTATGAAATCACTAGTTTAACACAACATTGTAAAGGAACTCTACTTGAATGAAACATGTTTCTGATGAAATCACTAGTTTAAATCACTAGTTTCTTATGAAATGACTATTCAGAAGAAAATATCAAGGGTTAAGGAAGAGCCAGGTGGAGAGACAAAAAAATAACTCAATTAAAAGCCGTGAAAAGAATGTTCTATCAAAGTATAGAAGCCGTGCAACATATAAAAAGAAAAAAATCTATACAAATGGATGTATAAGTGAATTTGACCCTTTGCTATGAAAATGAAAAAAGATTTATAAGAGGTTTCAGGGAGGACTATTAAATATTAAATATGTAACCATTAAGCAGGTATTAATATTTCAGAAGAGACAAATTCAGTAATAACATTCATATACTGGCTTTTCAAATTTTATATCATTTTCAGATACTATAAAAGTTAAGGTTTTTAATTTTAAAAGTATTATTAATTTTATCTTCATCAGCAGGAATATGATGACTATGTATGTATCAGAATTTCAGTTATACTTTATGGATACATTTTGATACCAAAATATTTTTAACAGAAACTGGCAGGACTTCTACATTAAAATTGATAAACTTGAATCAAATAACAGGGCACTAAATCGTGTTAATGAATTGGAAGACTCAACAGTCTTAAAAGTTGTCAAATTATTTATAGAATCCTAAGGAAATGGCAACCCACTCCAGTGTTCTTGCCTGGAGAATTCCAGGGAAGGGGGAGCCTGGTGGGCTTCCATCTATGGGGTCACACAGAGTAGGACACGACTGAAGTGACTTAGCAGCAGCAGCAGCAGCAACCATTTTAATTAAAAATCCCCCAATCTCATTTCTTTGTTAAAATGATACACATTCTATAACTCTGTATGGTGTTTCACAAATTAGTTTTTTTCTAAGATTTTCACCTTTAAAGGTTGCTATGGTTAATGGTTTATGTTCAGTTTTACTTTCCAACATTTTTATGTTGAATAGAGTAATACAGAAAGGAGATCCAACCAATCCATCCTCAAGGAAATAGGTCCTGAATATTCATTGGAAGCACTGATGTTGAAGCTGAAACTCCAATCCTTTGGCCACCTGATGCAAAGAGCCAACTCATTGGAAAAGACCCTAATGCCGGGAAAGATTGAAGGCGGGAGGAGAAGGGGACGACAGAGGATGAGATGGTTGGATGGCATCAGCGACTCAATGGTATTGAGTTTGAGCAAGTTCCGGGAGTTGGTGATGGACAGGGAGGCCTGGTGTGCTAAAGTCCATGGGGTCGCAAAGAGTCGGACACGACTGAGCGACTGAACTGAACTGCTGCTGCTAAGTCGCTTCAGTCGTGTCCGACTCTGTGCGACCCCATAGACGGCAGCCCACCAGGCTCCCCCGTCCATGCGATTTTCTAGCCAAGAGTACTGGAGTGGCTTGCCATTGCCTTCTCCGGAACTGAACTGAGAGTAATACAAATTTTATGTCTTTAATTCTGAGATCTTGATAAAATCATTTCTGTGTTACCACTCTGTAAATTCTTTAGGAGTCACTACATAACCAAGCATGTCATCTGCATGTGAAGACAGGTCTTCCATTCCAAACACATACATATAATATATAATTCCTTTTTTAAAACCCTCCTGCCCTGGTGAAGAGCTCCAATTTTCTGTTAGACAGAGGTGGGGCGAGCAGACATCTTTGTCTTGTTTCAGATCTTAGTGTGAAAGGAAAGCAATTATCAACCTATGTTTTTATTGGTTATCCTCTTGAAAATGCTTTTGAGTTGTGTTCCAAAATGTAAATCACAGGACAAATAAAATCTAATGAGTAATTCTTAATGATACTGCTGTGATTGCCTTTTTTTTGGGGGGGTGGCGGTTCTGGTGATTCCCTCATCCTAACCCCAGCCAGCTAGCCCTCCTTGTGTGATCCCAGAGGGGCAAAAAAAAAAAAATTACACAACCTCCAAAATGAGAGACATGGTTTAACAAGATGGGGAAGAAGTCAGGAAAAGCTAAAATCAAAGAGAAATACATTCATCTCAGAGATTTGGCAGCAAATATGCCCTGTGACCTTCCATTGCTCTAAGATGATGACTTTATAAAGGGTACTCTCCACTGCAAAAAGGGAGTTTTTCAAATACTCCATGTCAGGCATCAGCTCACAGATCCACCCATATGCAAGAGCTGATGGATCATGGACAATTCAAATCAGTTCAACATCAGGCTTCAAACAAAAAATGCCAGAAGCCCTCAAATCAGAGCTCTTTGCAACAAGCCACTTGAAGAATCAACGTCTAGCATTTCAGGGGCGTGAGTGGCAAGGTTTCCTTGTTTGCCATCTGACTTTGGAAATGGGGTGGGGGGAACACCTCCACAGTGAGGACTCAGTGGCTTGGACCTAAAATGTGGGAAGTAAAGAGTCCAGTGGAAAGCTCTGAAAGCATGAGGGATGGCCATGAAATTACAGACATGTGAGACCCATGGGTGTAGCCCAGCCAAGGTCTTCTGAGAACACCAACTCCCTTCCCCAGGCACCGTTTTTTATCTTTGTTTGCATGCCCAAGGTCTGTCATTGGCTTAGATGGGAGTAGACAACAAGTCCATACAGTCAAAGCTATGGTTTCTCCAGTAGTCATGTGTGGATATGACAGCTGTATCGTAAAGAAAGCTGAGCGCCAAAGAATTGATGCTTTTGAACTGTGGTGCTGGAGAAGACTCTTGAGAGTCCCTTGGACTGCAAGGAGATCCAACCAGTCCATGCTAAAGGAGATAAGTCCTGAATATTCATTGGAGGGACTGATGCTGAAGCTCCAATCATTTTGGCCGACTCCTTTGAAAAGACCCTGATGCTGGGAAAGATTGAGGGCGGGAGGAGAAGGGGGCGACGGAGGATGAGATGGTTGGATGGTGTCACTGACTCGATGGACATGAGTTTGAGTGAACGGGTGAAGGACAGGGAAGGCCTGGCTGCAGTCCATGGGGTCACAGAGTCAGACGCGACTCAGCAACTGAACCACAGTCACAAAAACCAGCAAAAAATGTTGATCCAGACGCTGACCATTATTACGGGAGAGTCCAGAGAACCATCTCAGTGTCCCACATTTGAATGGCTGGGGAAATCCAGAAACCTGAGCCCTCCCTGATTTTCTATATACTTTCCCCCTTGACCAATTCTACCTTCACCCTTGAACTGCCCCGGTACCCTGAGATCCTGGATGACGCCAGCCTCTCTCTGACCCCAGGGTTTTTGCATACATTCCTGTCTCTCGACCACCGAGACTTGCTAAACTAACAACCCAACTCGATTCTACGGGGCCCTTGTTCCCATTATCCACGTGTCTGCTGGTGATGAAACCCGTAAAATGAGTGACAAACAGCACCAAGCATGTATTTACACTGTGTGATTATCCTTGCGATGAGAAGTGGATTACGTTTCCTCCAAAAAGGATAGAGTTTCTCAGCCTCGCTTGCCATTGCTGATATTTTCTCCGATAATTCTCTGCTTTCAATTTTATTGCATTATAGTTGTTGTACAGTGTTGTGTTAATTCAAGCTGAACAGCAAAGTACTCCTATATATATAAATATATATATATAGACACATTATTTTTTAAATATTCTTTTCCATTATGGTTTATTACACGATATTGAATCGAGTTCCCTGTCCAGTACAATAGGACCTCGTTGTTTACCCATCCTATATATGACAGTTTGTACCTGCTAAGCTGAAACTGTCTGTCTCTTTCTGTCCCTGCCCACTCCCTCTTCAGAGAAGTTCACCCGTGTCACATTTTTCCATTCGACGCATAAGCAATATCATATGATATCTGTCTTTCTCTGTCTGACTGGCTTCACTCAGTATGATAATCTTTTGGTCCACCGATGTTGTCACAAATGGTATTTATTTCATTGCTTTTCATGGCTGAGTAGAGATCCTGTCTGTACTTGTACTGTGTCTTCTTTATGGATCGAATACTTATTCTTGTGAGAACGACCTCGTGTTCAGAGGCATCTGTGGCTTAGATGTCGTGAGTAAATCCCACTCACAACCATCCAAACTGCCCTAAGACAAGGTCAAGTGTCCTCTGGGAGCAAAATCACCATTGGATGACAGCCACTGGTCTAAGGTACGAAACTATTTTGTTCCATGTTCTAGTTTCAGAGCGTCGTTTCACAGAGAACCCCTAGGAAGACTGATGACATTTGGGCATGCAAATGAATCAATCGACGCTAACAGTGGGTTAATTTCAGATTGGATGATAACTGGTGGAATATTTTACGAGGCACGACGCAAATCAGCAAGTCTGATTTATAGATTGCTACCAGAGAGTTGGACTGTGAAGAAAGCTGATCGCCGAAGAATTGATGCTTTTGAACTGTGGTGCTGGAGAAGACTCTTGAGAGTCCCTTGGACTGCAAGGAGATCCAACCAGTCCATTCTAGAGGAGATCAATCCTGGGTGTTCATTGGAAGCACTGATGCTAAAGCTGACACTCCAATACTTTGGCAACGTCATGCAAAGAGTTGACTCACTGGAAAAGACTCTGATGCTGGGAGGGATTGGGGGCGGGAGGAGACAGGGACGACAGAGAATGAGATGGCTGGATGGCATCACCGACTCTGTGGACATGAGTTTGGGTGAACTCCGGGAGTTGGTGTTGGACAGCGAGGCCTGGCGTGCTGTGATTCATGGGGTCGCAAAGAGTCGGACACGACTGAGCGACTGAACTGAACTGAACTGAACCAAGGTCTGAGCACTTGGGTGAGTTTGAAGAAGAGATAAAAACACTTAAGAGTCTGGTTTCTTTCCCCCTACGACCTCTGTGCTTGTCAGTATAATCCTGCTTTTATAAATATAGGGTTTCCCTGGTGGCTCAGCTGGTAAAGAATCTGCCTGCAGTGCAGGAGATGCCGGTTTGAATCCAGGGCCAGGAAGATCTGCTGAAGAAGGGATACATTACCCATTGTACTGTTCTTCGGCTTCCCTGGTGACTCAGCTACTGAAGAATCTGCCTGAAATGCAGGAGACCTGGGTTCCATCCCTGGGTTGGGAAGATCCCTCTGACAAGGGAACGGCTACACACTTCAGTGTTGTGGCCTGGAGAGTTCCATGGACTGTGTGGTCCACAGGGTTGGAGAGTCAGACATGACTGAGTGACTTTCACTGGTAGTTCAGATGGAAAAGAATCTGTCTGAAATGCGGGAGACCTGGGTTCCATCCCTGGGTCAGGAAGATTCCCTGGAGAAGAAAATGACAATCCACTGCAGTATTCTTGCACAGAGAATCCCTATGGACAGAGGACCCTGGCGGGCTACATTCCATGGGGTCGCGAAAGAGTCGAACACCACTGAGTGACCAACACACACAATACTGAGAATATCTATTTATCTATTTACCTATCCATCCATCTCTGTATTTCTGTATCTCTGTCTACAATCCATGGGGTCTCAGAGTCAGACAGCACTGAGTAACCAACACCTTCACTTCACTTGCAGTGTGACTTCAGCCTGCAGCATGGAGAAACTAGCGGATCCTGGGAAAAATGATGAGGTACCACTGGGGTGCAGTCAGTGCGAAGCCAAGTGCAATCCCATCTCTGTTTCCTTGTTGGGAACAAGATCGTGGATCCTGCATGTCACTTTTGTTTTCCTCGCCTTTTAAGCAAGGGGTATGCCTTCCCCACCTAGTTCAGCACACATCATGCAAAATCTCTCGTGAATGACACAGCGGAAACACACAAGTGACGAACACCCTCAGACATAACCCTCCAGACTCAGTTAAGAGCGCAGGCGGAGTTAGAGACGGTCCACCTGTAAAGGTAGGTACCTGGAGGAGGAGATGGCAACCGGCTCCAGGATTCTTGCCAGGAGAACCCCGTGGACAGAGCAGCCTGGCGGGCGGCAGTCCCTGGGGTCGCAAAGAGTCGGACACGACTGAGCGACTGCACAGAACTGATAATTCAGTAATCTTTTCTTTTTAAATGTACACAGATCATATGTCAGGATTTTCTTTCAAACTCCAAACCCATTTAATTTCTAAATATCAACATGTCACCATTCAGCACTACAGGCAAAATCCACAGCACATTTACAGTATGTGAACCGTTAGGCGGCTACTTACCAAACCATGAGGCTGGTCCAAAAGTCAGTAACAACAGCAAACAATAACTACAGAGTCCATGTCTGTGAGGGGTACGTGTGTGTCTGTGTGTGTGTCTGTGTCTCTGTGTGTGGTGTGATTATGTGTGAAGGCTGTCTCTATGCATAAGTGGAGTGGGTGATGAAATGTGCTGTCTGTGTATGCATGTTGTGTGTGTAGATGTATTCATATGTGAGTGCTATATATATATATACACCCATATATATATACACACCCATATATAAATATGCACCTATAGAGACATTACTTTGCCAACCAAGGTCCGTCTAGTCAAGGCAATGGTTTTTCCCGTGGTCATGTATGGATGTGAGAGTTGGACTGTGAAGAAAGCTGATCGCCGAAGAATCGATGCTTTTGAACTGTGGTGTTGGAGAAGACTCTTGAGAGTCCCTTATACTGCAAGGAGATCCAACCAGTCCATTCTAGAGGAGATCAATCCTGGATGTTCATTGGAGGGACTGATGCTGAGGCTGAAACTGCAATACTTTGGCCACCTCATGCGGCGAGTTGACTCACCGGAAAAGACTCTGATGCTGGGAAAGGTTGGGGGCGGGAGGAGAAGGGAACGACCGAGAATGAGATGGCTGGATGGCATCACCGACTCTGTGGACATGAGTTTGAGTGTACTCCGGGAGTTGGTGATAGACAGGGAGGCCTGGCGTGCTGTGATTCATGGGGTCGCGGAGAGTCGGACACGACTGAGCAACTGAACTGAACTGATATATACACTCATATACATATATATATATATATATTTACACAAATAGTCCTGCTCGCTTTAAAGTCGCCCCAGGGTGGAATGTGGACTGGGAATTTGGGGTGAGCAGATATAAACTACTACATATAGGACAGGTGAACAGCATGATCCTACTGTAGAGCACAGGGAACGTTATTCAATATTCTCTGATGAACCAATCCTGGGAAAGAATACGAAAAGATCATGGATGTATACCTGAGTCACGAAGCCATACAGGAGGAATTTAACAGAACAGTGTAAATCAAGCATGGGCTTTCCTCATAGCTCAGTTGGTATATACTAAATTAACTATACGTCAGTATAGTGAATATGTTTATCATGAACGCATGATACGTAAGCGTTTTCTTTCAAAACGTTGCCCAATTTTGCTTTTAAACATTGACACTTCACTGCCAAACGGTGAAGGGTCAATGTTTAAAAACAGTATGTGAACCACTGAAGTGAAGCGCAGTTGCTCAGTCGTGTCCGACTCGTGGCAACCCCATGGACTGCAGCCTATCAGGCTCCTCCGTCCGTGGGATTTTCCAGGCAAGAGTACTGGAGTCGGTTGCCATTTTCTTCTCCAGGGGATCTTCCCGACTCAGGGATCAAACCCGGGTCTCCTGCATTGCAGACAGATGCTCTACCGTCTGAGCCACCAGGGAAGTCATTAGGGTGAACCATTAGGGTGCTACTCACCGAACCATGAGGCTGGTATATTACACGTATTCCAACATTCGCCCCCTACAGTGAACAATATCTACAGAGTCCATGTGTCTGAGGGGCGCAGACGTGTGTGTGTGCTGTGACTATGGGTGAGGGCTGCCTTTGTGATTGAGGGGAATGGGTGTTATGAACATGGTGTGTGTATGGATGTGGTATGTATATATGTATTTGTGAGTGAGTGCTGTGTGTATGTATACACACACATATATTTGTCTGAGTGTGTGTGTGTATACACTTTGAACGGAAAAAGTGAAAGTGAAAGTTGCTCAGTTGTGTCCAGTTCTTTTCGACCTCATGGACTACATAGTCCATGGAATTCTCCAGGCCAGAATGCTGGAGTGGGTAGCCGTTCCCTTCTCCAGGGGATATTCCCAACCCAGGGATCAAACCCAGGTCTCCTGCATTGCAGGCAGATTCCTTCCCATCTGAGCCACCAGGGAAGCCCAAGAACACTGGAGTGGGTAGCCTATCCTTTCTCCAGCAGATCTTCCCCAACCCAGGAATCAAACCAGGGTCTCCGACATTGCAGGTGGATTCTTTACCAACTGAGCTACCAGGGAAGCCTGACTCACTTTAAAATCTACACAGGGAAGATGGGAGCCATGGACTGTCAACATGTGCAAGCTCCTGCATAGGATGGCTCAACAAGAAGGCCCTGCTGTAAATCACTGGAAACTGTACTTCACATACTGTGAGAAAATAAAATGGAAAATAGACAAAAAGAAAATGCACATATCCCTATAATCGAATCACTTGGCTGTAAAGCAGAAACTAACGCGCCACTGTAAATCAACTACACTTCAGGAAAACGAATTATTTTGAAAAGCGATTCGGTATTTTTCAGAAGCTACATAGATCTCCCTTTTAGATTTCAAAATTGCTAACATTTACTGTAGAAGTCACCCCTTGAAGCAGCTTTCATGACTGCTCATTTCTTTCCTACTTATCCTTAAGCAGCTTGAACGCATTCTTGGAATGGCAAGTACTGACACGTTTCTACAAATACGTATTTCTAGAAAGAAACCTTACATTTCATGATATATGTCTATGCACGGCTGAGTCGCTCTGCTGTGTACCTAAAGCAATCATAAGATGGTTAATTGGCTGTACTCTGATGGAAAATAAAAAGTGAAAAGAAAAAACACGCATTAAATGTAAAAGAAAGAAAAGCAAAGCTATTCCAGAGCTGTGAAATCTGTTACTGTGTTTGTCACCCCCACTGAGGGCTTCATACAGAATCGGATACGGAAAAATACACATGCAGCCTATTTCTGTAAGCCAACTTTGTGCTCAGTCCATCACGTCCAACTCCTGTGACCCCAGGGACCGCAGCCCGCCAGGCTGCTCTGTCCACGGGGTTCTCCCGGCAAGAATACTGGAGCGGGTGGCCGTCTCCTCTGTCAGGTACCTACCTTTGCAGGTTGGACCATCTCTAACTACGCACGCGCTCTTAACTTAGTCTCGAGGGTTATATCTGAGGATATTTATCTCTTGCGTGTTTCCTTCCTCATCTTCTCTGACTTGCATTGTGAAGGCCTTTCTGAGAGGAAAAAAAAAAAAAATACCCATAGGAAGGCCTCCAGGACCTAGTTTTGCCCGGGAGTGTTTCCTTGGTGAGAAAAGAGTTAGGACAAGTAGAGAGAAAGCATGCATAAATACAGTATGATGGATGACAGACCACCTGGATAGACCCAGAGCTCCCGTCTCCCTTCTGTGTATTTCTGGGGGACCCGCACTGTTGTTTGGAAACTAGACACGTGTGGGCTTCCTTCCCTGATGGCTCAGCGGGTGAAGAGTCTGCCTGCAATGCAGGAGACACAGGAGACCCGGGTTCTATCCCTGAGTGAGAAAGATCCCCTGGAGGAGGAAATGCAACCCACTCCAGTATTCTGGTCTGGAGAATCCCATGGACAGAGGAGCCTGGTGGGCTTCAGCCCGTGGAGTTGCAAAGAGTCAGACAGAACCGAGTATCGAAGCAGACAGGGAGACACTTGTGAGCCACATGAACGGTGGGTGAGGTGCAAATATCAACTTCTATCATGAAGATGGACGTGAGCAGAAAGAACTTCATGCGTCGAACCAAACAGAACTGACAGATGGAGTGTGGGAATGGACAAGAGTTGTTGCTCAGTTGTGTCTGACTCTGTGACTCCATGGACTGCAGCACCCCCGGCCTCCCTGTCCATCACCAACTCCCGTAGCTTTCTTGAACTCACATCCATCGAGTCGGTGATGCCATCGACCCATCTTGTCCTCTGCAATCCCCTTCAAGGTAGGGATGGAAACAAAATTGCTAGATATCTGTGCTTCTTGAGCTAGAAGAATAATGTGTGTGTGTGTGTGTGTGTGTGGGAGTGGAAATCAGATTAGCAAAACCAAATCGCTTTAGAGCATTTAATCAACGTTATTTTACAAATGTCTGCAAGTGTCTGTCTCGGTTTTTTAGGACCTGAACTCACAGCCTAGTATGTGTGCGTGTGTGTTCACAGAAAACCTGGAATACAGAATAAAATGCTTAAACTGGGTGTCACAAGGGAGTCAAACTGTGAAGCAAAGAACAGTGCGTTCCAAAAGTCTCGCGTTAAGACTGTGTATGAGCATGTCTAAAGCAGAGGAAATGGGCACTTCCCTGGCGATCCAGTGGTTAAGACTCTGTGGTCCTATGTAGGGGGCACCAGCTTGACTCCTGGTCAGGGAACTCAGATCTCGCACGCTGCCAAGGACAGTCAAGAGATTAAAAATACATAAATAGCAAAAGGACCTAAAACCCCTCTATGCGCCCCTTCGTCTTCCCTGCTCTAAAATTCCTGGCATCCACGGGTCTGTTTACTGTCATCAGTTTTTTGCCTTTTGAGGCTGGCTTCTCATACTCAGTTGTACGCATTTAAGATTTCTTCATGTCTGTTCATGGCTTGATAGCACATTTCTCTTGAGCAAAGAGTCACATCCCACTGGGTGGATGGACCACTGCTTATCCATCCACTTACAGAGGGCCATTCTTGATTGCTCCCAAGTTTTCCAGTTGTTGCTGTTGCTTTAATTAACTTTTTAATTGAAGGATAATTGCATTCCAGATTTTTCTTCTTTTCTGTCAAACCCCAGCATGAATCAGCCATAGGTAAGCATATATCCCCTCCCTTGTGAACCTCCCTCCCATCTCCTGCCCCAACGCAGCCGTCTAGGTTGACACAGAGCCCCTGCTTGAGTTTTCTGAGACATACAGCAAATTCCCATTGGTTCTTTATGTGACATATGGTGATGCAAGTTTCCATGTTACTCTTTCCATACATCCCACCCTCTCCTCCCCTCTCCCCATGTCCATAAGTCTAGTATCTAAATCTGTTTCTCCATTGTTGGCCTGTAAATAAACTGTTCAGTACCATTTTTCTAGATTCCAAAATATATGCATTAGAATACGATATTTATCTTTCTGACTTCACTCTACGTGATAGGCTCTAGCTTCACCCACCTATTAGAAATGACATAAATGTGCTCCTTTTTATGACGAGTTGACTCACTGGAAAAGACTCTGATGCTGGGAAAGGTTGGGGGTGGGAGGAGACGGGGACGACCGAGAATGAGATGGCTGGATGGCATCACCGACTCTGTGGACATGAGTTTGAGTGAACTCCAGGAGTTGGTGATGGACAAGGAGGCCTGGCGTGCTGTGATTCATGGGGTCGCGGAGAGTCGGACACGACTGAGCGACTGAACTGAACTGAACTGAATATTCCATTGGACTTGCCTGGTGGCTCAGACAGTAAAGCGTCTGCCTACAATGCGGTAGACCGGGGTTCGATTCCTGGGTTGGGAAGATTCCCTGGAGAAGGGAATAGCAACCCACTCCTGTACTCTTGCCTGGAAAATCCCATGGACAGGGGAGCCTTGTAGGCTACAGTCCATGGGGTCGCAAAGAGTCAGACACGATATGTACCACAAGGTCTTGATCCATTCATGTGTCAATGGATATCTAGGTTGCTTCCCTGTTCTAGCTATCGTAAACAGTGCTGCAATGACCAAGGGGAGACATGTGTCTTTTTCGGTTTTGGCATACGCCTAGGAGTGAGGTTGCTGAGGCACAGGGTGGTTTTATTCTTTGTCACTCCAAAGTTTTAGCAGTTATGAATGAAAGCAGTGATAAGCATTGGTGGGGTGGGTTTACCTGTGGACCTAAGTGTTCAATTCATCTGCAAAAACTCTAAGGATTCTTGAATCTTCTTACTTTTCAAAAACAATTTTTATTGGAGTATAGTTGCTTTACAATGCTGTGAATGGTTTCTGCTGTCCAGCAAAGTGAATCAGCTGTAGGTATACAAGTATCCCCTCTTTTTGAATTCCATTCCCATTTAGGTCACCACCCAGTACTGCGTCAAGTTTCTTGTGCTGTAAGGCGGTTTTCATTAGCCATCTATTTTACACATAGTCTCGTAGTGTATATGTCAATCCCAACCTCTCACTTCATCCCACCCGCCTTTTACTAAAACCGTTTGGTAGCTCAGACAGTAAAGTGTCTGCCTGCAATGAAGAAGACCCAGGTTCGATCCCTGGGTTGGGAAGATCCCCTGGAGAAGGAAATGGTAACCCACTCTGGTAACCCACTCCAGTACTCTTGCCTGGAAAATCCCATGGACCGAAGAGCCTGGTGGGCTACAGTCCGTGGGGTCACAAAGAGTCGGACACGACTGAGGGACGTCACTTCACTTCATTTTGTCTCCATAACTACGTTCCCTACACCAGTGTCCCTATCTCTGCCTTCCAAATCGGTCCATCTGGTACCATTTTTCTAAATTCCACATATATGTGTAAATACAGGCTATTTTTTCTCGGACTTAACTAGTCTGTGCTATTTTGTCTTGGATGTGTCTTTTGTAACCATCAGAAAACCTGGCCTCTTTAAAAGGCAGTCTGTGGAGAGACGCATGGTGTAGCCTACAGAGCAAAATGTTAATTGTAGGACCTAGGTGGTAGCTGCTGCTGCTGCTGCTGCTAAGTCACTTCAGTCGTGTCCGACTCTGTGTGACCCCATAGACGGAAGCCCACCAGGCTCCCCCGTCCCTGGGGTTCTCCAGGCAAGAACACTGGAGTGGGTTGCCATTTCCTTCTCCAATGTGTGAAAGTGAAAAGTGAAAGTGAAGTTGCTCAGTCGTGTCCGACCCTTAGCGACCCCACAGACTGCAGCCCACCAGGCTCCTCCATCCATGGGATTTTCAAGGCAAGAGGACTGGAGTGGCTTGCCACTGCCTTCTCTGAGGTGGTAGCTATATGAATGTAAGTCATACAATTCTTTGATTTTCTCTAGTTATGTTTGAAAAGCTTCGTAACAAATGTTGGGGGAGAAGTGAAAAAAATAACAAAAATGAATAAATTTGAAAAACAGACTAAGGGGTTGGATGTGAACAGATGTTCAGTTCTGTCGCTCAGTCGCGTCCGACTCTTTGCGACCCCATGCACCACAGCAAGCCAGGTCTCCCTGTCCACCGCCAACGCCTGGAGTTCACCCAAACTTAAATCCACTGAGTCGGTGATGCCATCCAACCATCTCATTCTCTGTTGTCCCCTTCTGCTCACGCCTTCAATCTTTCCCAGCATCAGGGTCTTTTCTAATGAGTCAGCTCTTCACATCAGGTGACCAAAGTATTGGAGTTTCAGCTTCAACATCAGTCCTTCCAATGAACACCCAGGACTGATCTCCTTCAGGATGGACTGGTTGGATCTCCTTGTAGTCCAAGGGACTGTCAAGAGTCTTCTCAAACACCACAGATCAAAAGCATCAATTCTTCAGCACTCAGCTTTCTTTATAGTCCAATTCTCACATCCATACGTGACCACTGGAAAAACCATAGTCTTGACCAGATGGTCCTTTGTTGACAAAGTAATGTCTCTGCTTTTTACTATGCTGTCTAGGTTGGTCATAACTTTCCTTCCAAGATGTAAGTGGGTTCAATAATTTTCCAGTGCTTAAAACGTGTTGTCTGACATGTCTGATTATGTCAAGAACTATTTTACTTCATGACTGCAAATGGGAGAAAATAGCATATTCCTCTGACGATCACGGAGTCCCAGAATCATCCCTTGGAAACCCATCCCATGAAGAAGTGGGAGCTTCATTTATGCACTGACTTCCCTGGTGGTCGAGTGGCTAAGACTCTGCGCTCCATGTGCAGAGGGTCTGGGTTCAATCCCTGGGCAGGGAACTAGATTCCGCAAGTCATAACTAAAGAGTCCCTGGGCTATAGCTAAGAGCAGGTGCAGTCCAAAAAAATTAAGCATCTCACATGGAGACTCATCCTCTAAGTCCTTTCTCTACAAAGAAATGTCATCTTTTAACGTTGGCATTCAGTCTCTAAGTCATGTCCAACTCTTTGCGACCCCATAGACTGCAGCACACCAGGCCTCCCTGTTCGTAATCAGCTCCCAGAGCTTGCTCAAACTCATGTCCATCGAGTCAGGGATGCCACCCGATCACCTCATCCTCAGTCGTCCCCTTCTTTGGTCTTCGATCTTTCCCAGCATCACGGTCCTTTCCAATGAGTCAGCTCATGCAATGGGTACCACCTTTATTTTTCAACTTGTAGCATCTTCTCTAGGTACCACCCATACGCAAGTCTTCAGAGTCAAGGGACAGAGTCAAATTACCTGCTATCATATGGAAAACACTGACTATGATTTCTTGCCACAGACACTGCCTAAAGTCCAGGCTACACTGCGTTTCTCTGCTCATCTTATACCCGCTTGACCACCGACCACCAAGAGTGAATAACACCTTTGGTATGTTGGGTCTACCAAAGGGGATCTGAAAAACACTTGAGAAGGAAGGTGCTTTGTGGAAAGGGAGGGAATTTAGAATTTTTACACGTTTTAAAATCATTTCTTAGCTCTTGTGCTTTCTCACTTTATTTTTTTGTTTTTTATCGGGGTAACAGTTGATTTGGGCTTCCATGGTGGCTCCGTGGTAAAGAATCCAGATACTAATATAGGATACATGGGTTAGATCCCTGGGTCCGAAGAGACCCTGGAGAAAGAAACGGCATCCCTCTCCAGTATTCCTGCCCGGACAATCCCATAGACCGAGGAGCCTGGTGAACTACACTCAACGGGGTCGCAAAGAGTTGGACATGACTTAGCACACACAAAATTTAAACAATCTTCCATTCAGTTAAAAACAACAGAGAAGAAAATAAGGTTTAAAAATAAGAGAGAGGAAACATAATGCTTAGTTGGAGAAATCTCTCTTCCATAGCATTCAGCGTACTGACTACAGAATTCAGTTTGTGGGTTTTCACGGCCTCCCTTCTTATCTTTAAGGTTGTGCCATAATACGCTTCCTCCAGGAAGCGCTCCAGGCTATGTCCAAGACCAACTCAGATGTGGTTTCTAGCTGTTCTCAAATGTGTCATTTGTCTTAAAAGCAGCACAAGAGGAACTCCGGGTTTTTTTTCTTTTTTTAGTTTCTCTTTAGTTTCTTTAGTTTCTCTTCCCTTCTATCAAGAGCTCTTAATGCCCTATGCATCACTCTGACAATGTTATAAACCTTCTGAAATCAAGTAACACCTGGCTGTACAGTGTACATGCGGCTTGAACCACTGAATCACATAAAACAAGGGTCCCCAATTTCCATGCCATTGACTGGTACCTCCAGTCAGATCAGGAGCAGCATATTCCATTAAGAATAAAGTGCCCGATAAACAGAACGTGCTCAAATCACCAGGGAACTACCACTGACCCCTGGTCCTTAGAAACGTTACCATCCAAAAAAAGAGTCGCTGGGGCCAAAAAGCTTGGGGTCTGCTGACGTAAGAGGCAAGAGTGATGTACGGGGAAAACCAGTAAAGGGAAAGAAAGAAGCACAGAAGGACGGGGTCAAACAGGAGGACGTAACCGAACTCTCATTACTCTGGGACATAACGACAAGTTTGCCTGTATCTGTTGACTCGCTAAGGCTAATGAACAAAACCCATGTACGTTATCGATTGGTGGATGCGTTCTTGTTTTAAATCTCCTGATCTCTAACCTTTGGGCACATTATTCATAAACCCAGAGTTTCGACTGCAGCAAATATCACATGTGTTTACCATACGTGCATTTTGGGTTTATTCTCTGAGCAGTCTGGGTGAAAAAAAAAACAAAAAAACAAACAAAAAAAAACCATAGGCAAGTAAAAAAAATGAGAATGTGCACAAAACCATTGCTGAATCTGCCATCTTTTTCTCTTTTGAGAGGAATGCTTTCTCTTGTGACTGCAAACCCTTTGCAGATCCACTGGTAACAGATTCCCTAATTACAGCAATGAAACCAGAAACGGAAAGGTTTCAGAAATAAGCCAGGCAAGATTCCAGCATGCCCTAACGGGGACATGTCCTGGAGCTCAAAGGTCAAGAAGCAGAGAATAACTGTTCTGAAGCAGAAAGTTCAGTTCAGTTCAGTTCAGTCTCTCAGTCGTGTCCGACTCTTAGCGACCCCATGAACCACAGCACGCCAGGCCTCCCTGTCCATCACCAACTCCCGGAGTTCACTCAAACTCATGTTCATCGAGTCGGTGATGCCATCCAGCCACGTCGTTCTCTGTCATCCCCGTCTCCTCCTACCCCCAATCGCTCCCAGCATCAGAGTCTTTTCCAGTGAGTCAACTCGTCGCATGAGGTGGCCAAAGTATTGCGTTTCAGGTTCAGCATCAGTCCTTCCAATGAACACCCAGGATCGATATCCCTTAGAATGGACTGGTTGGATCTCCTTGCAGTACAAGGGACTCTCAAGAGTCTTCTCCAACACCACAGTTCAAAAGCATCAATTCTTCGGCGATCAGCTTTCTTCACAGTCCAACTCTCACATCCATACATGACCACTGGAAAAACCATAGCCTTGACTAGACGGACCTTGGTTGGCAAAGTAACGTCTCTGCTTTTTAATATGCTATCTAGGCTGGTCATAACTTTCCTTCCAAGGAGTAAGCGTCTTTTAATTTCATGGCTGCAATCAGCATCCTCAGTGATTTTGGAGCCCAAAAAGGAACACTAAAAGCTTTCACTCAATTGGAGGAAAGGGCCGATATCCACACTCTCATCTGCCAAGCCACATGGGGACTAGCACAGCCCCAAGGAACAGACCAAGAGCCATTGAGGAGTTACAGCAATGTCTCTATCAGCAAAGAGGCGGCAGAGGATGAGATGGTTAGATAGCATCACTGACTCCATGCACATAAGTTTTAGCAAAGTCAGGGAGACAGTGAAAGACAGGGAAGCCTGGCGGGCTGCAGTCCATGGGGTTGCAAAGAGTCGGACACAAATGAGGGACTGAACAACAGCAAGAAATATCAGAGCATCGGAGAAGATGCTCTTTAACGCCGGGGTTCTATAGAGGCAAGAAGAGACAGATGGGCAAAGATCCCCTGGAGAAGGAAATGGCAACCCACTCCAGTATCCTTGCCTGGAGAATCCCATGGACAGAGGAGCCTGCAGGCTACACTCCATGGGGTCTCCCTTAGTTTGACACGACTGCACTGACTTAGCACGCATGCACACTCCTGTAAAATAAAAAAGGAAATAAAATGCACATGACCTTGGAGGTGCTTGTGAGACCCACCCAAGAGAAACGGAATTCATTTCCTTGGCAAGCCCACATTCAATTACTGAGGCCTCTAGCATGCTTAGTTAAAATCAAAATATATAAAGTCAAAATATATAATATATATTTTAAAGTCAAAATATGATATATTATATACCTATGCCTGACATATTATATATATATATGCCTGATATATTTTATATATATATATATATGTTGCAATTCTAGATTATTTCCTAAAACCAGTTGTGGAAAAATAACACAATATTGGATTCTTAAAAGATTAAAGTATCTATTGACTCCATATTGGCACAAGTAAATCGATAAATAAATAAACAGGGGGAAAAGGACATATCTTTCATGCAAAAAACTTTCCAATGATGTAGACGGAGAACAGAAGGAGAGCAGTGAGTCCCATTCCTGAAGCCAGGAACACACAGAATTGGCTTCTTTCAAAGATCTCGGTAGGCAAACGGGGAAAGTCCCTCCGTGGTGGAGGACCCCAGGAAGACGACCTTGGCCGGGCGATGAAGGTCACGTCATCGGCCATGACGGCACTGCCCTCTGGCCACCATGTGAGCAGACGGGCACTGCACCTCTGTGGGTTTCAGCTCCACACCCACAACTCCAGTCGAAGTGCCACACAAACCCTGAGGCAGGAACATTCTACACGATATCTGATCAGTCCTCCTCCAAAACCGTCACGGTCCCACAAGACAAGCAAAGGAAGAAAAGATGGTCATAGACAAAAGCTGCCCAAGGAGCTATAATGAATAAAGTCATTAGATCATGGGATCCTGGATCAGACCCATACGAAGGATGAACCCTAAGGCAACCTGGAAACTGTGTGATCTGGGGTTAGTTAACACTGCACACGGACAGGTCCCTTATTTGTATCAGATGTGCCTTAGTAACTAAGAGGCTAATGAGAAGGGGATCCAGGGTGGGATACGGACCCCACGAGATTCCAAGGAGACTGGATGTCCCCTCCAACAATTTGTAAAGTGGAAACTAAACCAGGACTTTCCTGGCAGTCCAGTGGTTGGGACGTCCCCTTCTGGTGCAAGGGATACAGGTTCGAGCCCTGGCTGGGAAGCTAAGATCCCACCTGGCTTGCAGACAAAAATAAAAAGCAAAAACAAAAACAAAATAGAAGGAAAATTGCAGCAAATTCAGTAAAAGCTTTAAAGATGGTCCACATCAAAAAAAAAAAAACTCTATAAAAAAAAATAAAACTAGAGTTAGAAGTACAGTCTAAAAGCAGTTTTTGATAATATTTTCTCAAGAATGTAAATCTTACATACTGTGTTCTCAAGGGAGTAATTCACATACATATAAACTTAAAAGAAAGACATTAAAATGTACATTTCAATTTATATATATTCCTTTTATACTTTAAACTTGAGTAAAAATATCTAAAAATGCAAAGTAGTAGAAAAACCTTTTAATTAAAAGAAATAAGTACTTGATTTTAGACTTACTAGGTATTATAGAAAAAAGAAAGCCTGGGGTGATTTACAATTCAATAAGTCCCAAATTCGGAAAGAATTTAAAAACGTCTCAGATTTATAACATCTAGCATCATCACAAAGAACTGTCTCACTGGAAAAGACCCTGATGCTGGGAAAGATAGAGGGTGGGAGGAGAAGGGGAAGATAGAGGATGAGATGACTGGATAGTATCACCCACTCTATGGACATGAGTTTGAGCAAGCTCTGGGAGTTGCTGATGGACAGGGAGGCCTCGCGTGCTGCAGTCCACGGGGTTGCAAAGAGTCAGACACAACTGAGCACCTGAACTGAACAGAGGATCATATCACGGTCCTTTGAAGGACCTGGCCTCTGAGCCGGATACTAAGGGTTAATTCAAGTTGGGACATCTTTCATTCTCAAAAAAATACATATGATATGATAAACAGATAGATTTGAACAGTCTAGTGATGTCCGAGCTACTGTAGATGTTCACAGAGTTGAACTTCTTCTTTTAAACCAATGAATCTTCAATTAGTTTGCATTTTCATTTTCCCTGTGTTTCTTCTCCCCTGTCTCATAACTACAGATTTAAAGCTTCAGAGACTTAAAACCCCTCTTGGCAAAGAGCGTGTAGGAAGGAATAGTCTCAGAAGGATATTTGTGACTTTTTATTTATTACATGTACCCTGGCGGCTCAAGGATAAAGAATCCGCCTGCAGTGCAGGAGAACTGGGCTCAGTCCCCGGGAGGGGAAGATCCCTGGAGGAAGGCATGGCAACCCACTCCTGTCTTCTTTCCTGGGAAATCCCACGGACAGAGGAGCCTGACGGGCTACGGCCCATGGGGTTGCAGAGTTGGACACGACTGAGCAACCAAAACTTTGACTCCCTGTATCCACTGATGGAACTAATTATTGAGACAAATCCCAACATTCAGCTCTTGTTTATAAGTGGAGATAAAAAAAAAAATCACGTGCATACATTCCCATCTGGGTCACTACCACGTGTCAATACCTTTTAAGCCACAATCTCCCATTTTCCCTGACTCATGCCATCAATGTTAAAACCAAGCTGAAGTTGTAATGTAATGGAAAGCTCTTAACAAGACTTGAAAGTGAAAGTCGCTCAGTCGTGTCTGACTCTTTGTGACCCCATGGACTATACAGACCATGGAATTCTCCAGGCCAGAATACTGGAGTGGGTAGCCTTTCCCTTCTCCATGGGATCTTCCCACCCCAAGGATCGAACCCAGGTCTCCTGCATTGCAGGCGGATTGTTTACCAACTGAGCCACCAGAGAAGACCTAGCATCTGTAAAGTGTCTTCCTAAACAACTGGCAAGGGCTTCCCAGGGGGCGATAGTGGCCAAAGCAGGAGATGGATTCAATCCAAGGGTCGGGAAGATCCCCTGGAGAAGGGAATGACACCCACTCCAGTGTTCTTGCCTGAAAAATCCCATGGACAGAGGAGCCTGGCGGGCTGCAGTCCATGGGGTCGCACAGAGTCAGATATGACTAAACAGCAAAAGCAACCCAACTGGCCAAAATACAACACACACCATCTCTCCCTGCAACATTTGACCACCTTATCTATAACCTTAAGTATAAGTTTTTCTCTTCATTAGGGACATTTCTTCCTTGCTACTGTAGTTATCAGAGTCAGGGAAACTAAACATCAAATCACAGAACATTTTCCTTCACACATGCAAATATTAAAATGAAGGTACCCCAGTACACTGGTCAGGGGTGACTGCAGGTATCAGACTTATCTGTGAGTCTGTGAATCATTTCAACCTACAGTAAGTACAGTAAAGCTTCTTGCATGCTTTCTAATTTTCTGCTGCTACTGTTTAGTCACTTCAGTCATATCTGAGTTTTGCGACCCCATGGACCTCTGTCCATGGGATTTCCCAGGCAAGAATACTGGAGCAGGTTGCCATTTCTTTTTAAACATCTGCGTTCTCAGAAAGCATCACTTTCATCTCACAAACCATCCAAAGCCCGCAGATAACCTGCAAAACGGAAGGTTCTCTCTTTCATTCAATCCAGAGAACCAATCCCCGACAGATATTGACACTAGTCGCCACGTCCTCGATTCTTATCATCAATCACCTAGTTTTAAAGATCAACCCATCTCCTTAAGTGGGTCTTAATCTCTAACTGGCTTTTGGGAACAGAAAAAAAAAAAAAAAATGATCCTGTGATGAAAGAGGTGTGCTCTTTAACGAGGGAGTGGCCAAGAGAATCATTTAATAATTCAGATCAGGAATTCCAGAACACACTGATCGCCAGAGGGGAGGGGGCGCTGGGAGAAGACGGTGAATTTTACATGATGGCAGCAGCACAGCGCAGAACAAACTCACATCACATCTTGAGAATGCTGAAAAGCAAATATTCTGTTATTCTATGACATCCGAAAAGTAAAATGAAGGTATATAATCGAACAGAAAGAGACTCACAGATTCAGAGGACAAACCGGCGGTTGCCACTGGGCAGGAAGGGAACAATGGTGCTGGGAAGTAAGTACAAACTACTACGTGTAAAATCAATGAGACACAAGTTTGTGTAATGCAATCCCGAAGAATTGATGCTTTTGAACTGTGGTGTTGGAGAAGACTCTTGAGAGTTCCTTGAACTGCAAGGAGATCCAACCAGTCCATTCTAAAGGAGATCAGTCCTGGGTGTTCATTGGAAGGACTGATGCTAAAGCTGAAGCTCCAATACTTTGGCCACCTCATTGGAAGAGTTGACTCACTGGAAGACTCTGATGCTGGGAGGGATTGGGGTCAAGAGGAGAAGGGGATGACAGAGGATGAGATGGTTGGATGGCATCACCCACTCGATGGACATGAGTTTGAGCCAACTAGTGAATGACGGGAGAGACGCCGGCCCCGGCGGCGCAGACGCGACGCGAGAGACGCCGGCCCCGGCGGCGCAGACGCGACGCGAGAGACGCCGGCCCCGGCGGCGCAGACGCGACGCGAGAGACGCCGGCCCCGGCGGCGCAGACGCGACGCGAGAGACGCCGGCCCCGGCGGCGCAGACGCGACGCGAGAGACGCCGGCCCCGGCGGCGCAGACGCGACGCGAGAGACGCCGGCCCCGGCGGCGCAGACGCGACGCGAGAGACGCCGGCCCCGGCGGCGCAGACGCGACGCGAGAGACGCCGGCCCCGGCGGCGCAGACGCGACGCGAGAGACGCCGGCCCCGGCGGCGCAGACGCGACGCGAGAGACGCCGGCCCCGGCGGCGCAGACGCGACGCGAGAGACGCCGGCCCCGGCGGCGCAGACGCGACGCGAGAGACGCCGGCCCCGGCGGCGCAGACGCGACGCGAGAGACGCCGGCCCCGGCGGCGCAGACGCGACGCGAGAGACGCCGGCCCCGGCGGCGCAGACGCGACGCGAGAGACGCCGGCCCCGGCGGCGCAGACGCGACGCGAGAGACGCCGGCCCCGGCGCAACGAGCCACGCAAAGAGGTGCGGCCGTGAGGAGCTACCCCACGCCTGAGGCCAGGGCCGGCGGCCGAGAGGAGCTACCCCACGTCCAACAGGCGGTGGCTGCGCGGGCGCAGGAGGGCCGAGAGGAGCTACTCCGTGTTCAAGGTCAGGAGGGGGGGCCTTGAGGAGATACCCCTCGTCCAAGGTAAGGTACAGCAGCTGCACTTTGCTGGAGCGGCTGTGAAGAGATTTTCCACGACCAAGGTAAGAGAAACCGAAATAAGACGGTAGGTATTGCTAGGGGGCACCAGAGGGCAGACAAACTGAAATCATAATCACAGGAAACTAGCTGATCTAATCACATGGACCACAGCCGAATGTGGTCCCCTGGAGAAGGGATGGCAAACCACTTCAGTATACTTGCCTTGAGAACCCCGTGAACAGTAACAAAGGGCAAAATGATAGGCTACTGAATGAAGAATTCCCCAGGTCGGTAGGTGCCCAGTATGCTACTGGAGCTCAGTGGAGAAGTAACTATAGAAGGAATAAAAGGATGGAGCAAAAGCAAAACCAACACCCCAGTTGTGGATGTAACCATTGATAGAAACAAGGTCCGGTGCTGTAAAGAGCAATATTGCATAGGAACCTGGAATGTTAGGTCCATGAATCAAGGCAAATTGGAAGTGGTCAAACAGGAGATGGCAAGAGTGAATGTCGACATTCTAGGAATCAGTGAACTAAAATGGACTGGAATGGGTGAATTTAACTCGGATGACCATTATATCTACTACTGTGGGCAGGAATCCCTTAGAAGAAATGGAGTAGCCATCATGGTAAACAAAAGAGTCCGAAATGCAGTACTTGGATGCAATCTTAAAAATGACAGGATGATTTCTGTTCGTTTCCAAGGCAAACCATTCAATATTACAGTAATCCAGGCCTATGCCCCAACCAGTAATGCTGAAGAAGCCGAAGTTAATCCGGTTCTATGAAGACCTACAAGACCTTTTAGAACTAACACCCAAAAAAGATGTCCTTTTCATTCTAGGGGAACTGGAATGCAAAAGTAGGAAGTCAAGAAACACCTGGAGTAACTGGCAAATTTGGCCTTGGAGCACGGAATGAAGCAGGGCAAAGGCTAATAGAGTTTTGTCAAGAGAATGCACTGGTCATAGCAAACACCCTCTTCCAACAACACAAGAGAAGACTCTACACATGGACATCACCAGATGGTCAACACCGAAATCAGATTGATTATATTCTTTGCAACCAAAGATGGAGAAGCTGTATACAGTTAGCGAAAACAAGACCAGGAGCTGACTGTGGCTCAGATCATGAACTCCTTATTGCGAAGTTCAGACTTAAATTGAAGAAAGTAGGGAAAACCACTAGACCATTCAGATTATGACCTCAATCAAATCAAGCAGGTTTTAGAAAAGGCAGAGGCACCAGAGATCAAATTGCCAACATCTGCTGGATTATGGAGAAGGCAAGAGAGTTCCAGAAAACCATCTATTTCTGCTTCATTGACTATGCCAAAGCCTTTGACTGTGTGATCACAAAACTGTGGAACATTCTGAAAGAGATGGGAATCCCATACCACCTGACCTGCCTCTTGAGAAACCTGTATGCAGGTCAGGAAGCAACAGTCAGAACTGGACATGGAACAACAGACTGGTTCCAAATAGGAAAAGGAGTACATCAAGGCTGTATATTGTCACCCTGTTTATTTAAACTTATATGCAGAGTACATCATGAGAAACGCTGGGCTGGCAGAAGCACAAGCTGGAATCAAGATTGCTGGGAGAAATATCAATAACCTCAGATATGCAGATGACACTACCCTTATGGCAGAAAGTGAAGAGGAACTCAAAAGCCTCTTGATGAAAGTGAAAGAGGAGAGTGAAAAAGGTTGGCTTGAAGCTCAACATTCAGAAAACAAAGATCATGGCATCTGGTCCCATCACTCATGGGAATAGATGGAAAAACAGTGGAAACAGTGTCAGACTTTGTTTTTTTGGGCTCCAAAATCACTGCAGATGCTGATTGCAGCCATGAAATTAAAAGACGCTTGCTCCTTGGAAGGAAAGTTATGACCAACCTTGATAGTATATTAAAAGCAGAGACATTACTTTGCCGACCAAGGTCCGTCTAGTCAAGGCAATGGTTTTTCCGTGGTCATGTATGGATGTGAGAGTTGGACTGTGAAGAAAGCTGATCGCCGAAGAATCGATGCTTTTGAACTGTGGTGTTGGAGAAGACTCTTGAGAGTCCCTTATACTGCAAGGAGATCCAACCAGTCCATTCTAAAGGAGATCAATCCTGGATGTTCATTGGAGGGGACTGATGCTAAAGCTGAAACTCCAATACTTTGGCCACCTCATGAGACGAGTTGACTCACTGGAAAAGACTCTGATGCTGGGAAAGGTTGGGGGCGGGAGGAGAAGGGGACGACAGAGAATGAGATGGCTGGATGGCATCACCGACTCTGTGGACAATGAGTTTGAGTGTACTCCGGGAGTTGGTGATGGACAGGGAGGCCTGGCGTGCTGTGATTCATGGGGTCGCGGAGAGTCGGACACGACTGAGCGACTGAACTGAACTGAACTGAACTGAGTGAATGACGGGGGAAGCCTGGCATGCTGTAGTCCGTGGTGGGGCAAAGAGTCGGACACAACTGTACAATTGAACAACATTAGACAACATACAGAATTATAACCAATATTTTATAACATTGAATGGAGTATAAATTATAAAATACCGAGTCATTACATTGTACACCTGAAACCAATATACGTTGTAACTCAAATATATTTCGATACAAAATGAGGACATAAGCAACCAATCGGCATGAAGCATCCTAGCCTTTCACCTCCCTACCTGCTTGGGCCTGCCCACATCAGGTTTCCGGATCCATCCTTCTGGAATGTTCCTTCCACCTCCTGCCCCTCCCCGCTTGCTGGGCACCGAGCAGGATACAGACCTCTGTCTACCAACGGTCTGTTCCACAGTCTCTGTGCCAGCCGCTGCACGGCCCCGCTCTCAGGGAAAGATGTGAGAAAGCACAGGCAATCAGAAGAATACTCCTCCAAAGGTCCCACCAGCCCAGCCTCCTGCATCTCAACCAAGAGTCCCCAGCACCCTGAGCTTCTCAGGCAGGCATGCAAAGGTCCCGCCTGTGTGAGCTCCCTGCTTCATAGGAGCATCCAGCCCACTGAACTCAGCGACATCACCCTGCAGCTGTCTCTTTCAGCCTTTATCTTTTTTATTTTTTCCTTTGCCTGGATCACACAACACATGGCATCTCAGTTCCCCAAGCAGGCATGGAAGTCTCGCCTCCTGCAGGGGAAGTGCTGGACCACAGGGACCATCGGGCAAGTCTCCCATCCTGTATCTTCACCCCCTCGCTTCAGTTCATCCAACAAACCTGCTCTAACCTTCTGCGCCTGGAAGAACCCTGCGCCTTTCACACCCTTCCTTCCTCCGACCCACAGTTACAGATGGTCCCACCCGTGTGCTGCTATTTACAAAGCACAATTCCTTGAGCAGTCTCTTCTGTTGGTTTTCTCAACTCTATGGAGGCCTCTTCAAAGAACGTTTAGCCCCAACAAATCAAGGTCACCGTGACCTTCAAGCTACAGTCACAGCGGTCAGTCACCTGCGATCTCTGAATCATTACTCTCAACTGCTGCATTGAGCACAGGCAATTCCTAATCCCCCCCTTCCCCGAAACACTGCGTGCATTGTATGCCTGCTGCAACACGTCTCCTGTTTCGTCTCCATCAACAGCCACTGGCAGGTTCCTTGCAGCATGGAGCCAGAGGTTTGAGTGTGGACACTGATAGCTTGCAGTGAAGGTGATGATCTCTAGAAGAAGATTTAGCTTCGGGACAAACCAGGTACCAGGCTTGACTACTCAAGAGCTTTTGTGTAGCAGAGTTTTATTAAAGTATAAAAAGGGACAGACAAAGCTTCTGACATCAACATCAGAAGGGGAAATCTTGTATTTTATTAGTCTTAACCCCGTTGTTAGTCTTAGCAAGGGAGCTATATACTTTTTTAATTGGTTATTACAGTATATCAAAAGAATGTCTCAACGTTGTAAAGATCTTACTAGAACCACTCCCACCATTTATATTTTAAGATGAGAGGATTCAGTTCAGTTCAGTTCAGTTCAGTCGCGTCCGACTCTGCGACCCCATGGATCACAGCACGCCAGGCCTCCCTGTCCATCACCAACTCCCGGAGTTCACTCAAACTCTTGTCCATCAGGTCGGTGATGCCATCCAGCCATCTCATTCTCTGTCATCCCCATCTCCTCCCACCTCCAATCCTTCCTAGCATCAGACTCTTTTCCAGTGAGTCAACTCATCGCATGAGGTGGCCAAAGGATTGGAGTTTCAGCTTTAGCATCAGTCCTTCCAATGAACACCCAGGACTGATCTCCCTTAGAATGGACTGTGGATCTCCTTGCAGTCCAAGGGACTCTCAAGAGTCTTCTCCAGCACCACAGTTCAAAAGCATCAATTCTTTGGCGCTCAGCTTTCTTCACAGTCCAACTGTCACATCCATACATGACCACAGGAAAAACCATAGCCTTGACTAGATGGACCTTGGTTGGCCAAGTAATGTCTCTGCTTTTTAATATACTATCAAGGTTGGTCAAAACTTTCCTTCCAAGGAGTAAGCATCTTTTAATTTCCTGGCTGCAATCAGCATCTGCAGTGATTTTGGAGCCCAAAAAAATAGTCTGACACTGTTTCCACTGTTTCCCCATTTATTTCCCATGAAGTGATGAGAGGATTGGAACTAACAATAAAAAGATCTTACCAGGCCTACTCCATAATATACATTTTAAGATGACAGGATTAGTTGGAAGGTTCTCAAGAAGGAAAAATTGTCCTCAAGCAGGATACCTTGCTGTTACATAATCCTTAGTACAGAGGTGAAACTGACTTGGCTTCTTCTGTAATTACCAGCTTAAAGATAAATATGTTTTATGTGACTAAGAATAGAAAGAAAGTGAAAGACACTCATCCGTGTCCAGCGCTCACGACCCCAAGGACTATACAGTCCATGGAATTCTCCAGGCCAGAATACTGGAGTGGGTAGCCTTTCCCTTCTCCAGGGGATCTTCCTAACCCAGGGATCTAATCCAGGTCTTCTGCATTGCAGGTGAATTCTTTACCAGCTGAGCCTCAAGGGAAGTGACTTAGATAAGGAATGTTGAAGAAATCCTTTGTCCTTTCCTGCTCCTTGAGGATTCCAGACCCCTTATCTCCTCCTTGAGAGCCCCAGATCCCTCTCTCCTCCTTGGGGACTCCGGACGTCTTATCAACCTGCCTCGAAATTAACTCTCTCAACATGACACATCCCACATCTGAGCAGAAGCTTGAAGGATGACTGCCAATTTCCACAGTGTGGTGAGCCTGGTCTCCTGGGCCCCCTCGGCTTCGATTTCAGAATGAGGATGACGTGGCAGGAAAGCAGGGCAAAAACCAGCTCGCCGCCGGAAGGAAGAGAAACCACTCCTGCTGTAAATAATTGGCATGATGGCTCTGGATTCCAGAAGTTTTACTCCTTCTCTGTCTCTCTCTTCCTCTGCTTCTTTCCTCTGCTTCCTCCTTATTTTTCGGTGACCACACCTGCTTCTCTACACACACTTCTTTCTCTTGAAACTCTGACGCTGTCTCATAACTTTAAAATGCCTCTAATTTCTCAGGTCTCCTGAATGGGCATCTCCAGGCCACACTCTCCATTTCCAGCCAACAACTCCAGAGCTACCAATCTAACATTTACCATCCTGCCAATGAAAGAGACTCAGGTTCGATCCCTGAGGTTGGCAAGATCCCCTGGAGGAGTAAACGGAAGCCCACTCCAGTATCCTCGCCTGGAGAACCATGGACAGAGGAGCCTGGCGGGCTACACTCCATGGGGTTGCAAACGGTGGGACACAACTAAAGCGATGAAAGAACAACGAAAGCAGGAGCCCACTGTGTTGTTCTGTCTCAATAAAGAGGAACTTCCCAAAGTCAATTGGGGTCTTCGAGACGGTCAACAGCTCACAAAGGGTAGGACATGTGGACGTGTCGTGAGAAATACACAGCTTCTCCATGTTCTAAAAGGACCATGGGCGATCCAAAGGTTCCAGAATGCCAGAGGTTGGCTGTTTCACAGGTTAAGAATATCAGATGAAGAAGCGGCCAGATATTGTGAGAGACTCTTCGCAAAGCCAGCGTCAATTATTTTAAGAGCTCTGGAAACTGCTTCTTTTGATCAACGGATGGAAAAAGCGTCGCGCCAGAAGCAGTTCAGTCACAGAACTTTCCACACCATCTTCTCAACAAGCCACCTCGTTTCCTTTCTCTGTTGCTGTGACCCAACTCTTTACCTTGTCTGAGATCACTACAAAAATTAAGAAGGGCCTGGAGAGTTATAACCAAGCTAGACAGCATATTAAAAAGAAGAGACATGAGTTTGTCAACCAAGGTCCGTCTAGTCAAGGCTATGGTTTTTCCCGTGGTCATGCATGGATGTGAGAGTTGGACTGTGAAGAAATCTGAGCGCCGAATAATTGATGCTTTTGAACTGTGGTGCTGGAGAAGACTCTTGAGAGTCCCTTGGACTGCAAGGAGATCCAACCAGTCCATTCTAAAGGAGATCAGTCCTGGGTGTTCACTGGAAGGACTGATGCTAAAACCGAAACTCCAATACTGTGGCCACCTCATGTGTCGAGTTGACTCACTGGAAAAGACTCTGATGCTGGGAGGGATTGGGGGCAGGAGGAGAAGGGGACGACAGAGGATGAGATGGCTGGATGGCATCACCAACTCGATGGACATGAGTTTGAGTGAACTCCGGGAGTTGGTGATGGACACGGAGGCCTGGCGTGCTGCGGTCTGTGGGATCGCAAAGAGTCGGACACACACGACTGAGCGACTGAACTGAACGGAACTGGAGATATAAACAGTAGCTGTGTTCCGTAGTGGCCAGCTAGGGGTGTCCTAGATCCTGAACCACCCAGGTGAGAAAGATGGGTGAGCTTTCAGACTGAGTGCCCCCATTTCCCTCACTGGGTAGAGGTGTTACAGAGTCCAAGGTCACTCTGCTCACTGCAAGGAAGGTCAGTGACTCCCAGACAAGGTGGTGGAACCAGGAAGGGACTTGATTCTGGAGGCTTCGTTCGTGTGTTACTCCCTCAGATGACTATTGTATTTTGAAAGCAAATCCTTTGCCATTTCCTTACCAATCTTTACTCATCACGTTAAGATTTGGTTCCTGTGCTTAGTTATTCTAGAATCCAGATTCAGAATGCAAAACGATCGCATTTCAACATTCTAATTATAAAAAAAGAATGCACTTCCCAGGTGGCGCCAGTGGTCAAGAACCCACCTGCCAATGCAGGAGATGTAAGAGACTTGGCTTCGATCCCTGGGTCGGGAAGATCCCCTGGAGGAAGGCACGCCAATCCACTCCGGTATTCTTGCCTGGTGAATCCGATGGACAGAGGAGTCTGCGGGGCTATAGCCCATAGGATCACAAAGAGTCGGACACAACTGAAGCGACTTAGGCCAGCACAATAAAAACGAAAGTGTAGTCACTCAGTTGTGTCCGATTCTCCGCGACCCCGCGGACTGTAGCCCCCCAGGCTCCTCTGTCCATGGGATTCTCCAGGCAAGAAGACTGGAGTGGGTTGGCGCTCCCTTCTTCAGGGGGTCTTCCTGACCGAGGGATCAAACCTGCATCTCCAGAATCTCTTGCACTGGCAAGTGGGTACTTGACCACTGAGCCACCTTGGAACGCCCATTCGGGAGGGACTCAGCATCACCATCTTGTAGTGGGCTGGTTGCCAGCTTCTCTGAAGGAAGGGAGAAGAGAGGAAGCAGAATAAAAAGACTGTTCAGTTCTTGCTCTTGTCCCCCAGGATGGCAAGCCTCAGGCAGGGGGATGTGTTATTCCAGCTTTCTCATAGTCTTTCACAGGTGGGTGGCTAAGTTTATCTCCCTGAGGCAGGCCCCTAGGTTTCCATAATAATGTATCTATTACATTAACAATAGCTTGCAATAACAAAAGCAGCAAGATGGGGGCTTACAGTCACAGAAGCAGACCTAGCATTTTGCTGTTCTTCAGTAGCTAAGGCATACCCGACTCTGCCACCCCAGGAACCGCAGCACGCCGAGCTTCCCTGTCTTTCACCAACTCCCAGAGCTTGCTCAAACTCATGTCCATTGAGTCGGTGATGCCATCCAGCCATCTCATCCTCTGTCGTCGCCCTTCTCCTCCTGCCTTCAATCTTTCCCAGCATCAGGGTCTTTTCACATGAGCCAGCTCTTCGCATCAGGTGGCCAAAGTACTGCAGCTTCAGCATCCAATGAACACTCAGGACTGATTTCCTTTAGGATGGACTGGTTGGATCTCCTTGCTGTCCAAGGGATTCTCAAGAGTCTTCTCCAACACCACATTCAGCACAAATTCACAATTAACCCTTCCTGGTTACCAAGGGATCATGCTGTTTCCTATCACCAGAATTCTGAATCAGGGACTTCACGGTACAGACCTGGGAAAACTCAAGGTGCCCAGGTTCCTGGCAACTCCACAGAGGTCTGGCTGCCCACTGGAGGCGTAACCAAGCAGGACCCCAAGAGGCTTTCCCAGAATTCACCCCCACCCCGGGCCTTGTCTTGACTTGCTTCTGTACAAAAACTTTAGTCCGAGGATGCATTTAACCAGACACGTGAGAAAATGCAGAAGAAAAGGAAAATAGTCAAGGAAGACAGCAATAATAATACTTTAGCCATTAAACAAAGTCAAGGGCCTTTAGTTCCTCCTCACACAACACAGGAGGGGCTTCCCAGGTGGCACTGGTGGTAAAGAACCCACCTGCCAATTCATAAGACATAAGAGATGCAGGTTCAATCCCTGGGTCGGGAAGATCCCCAGGAGGAGGGCATGGCAACTCACTCCAGTATTTCTGCCTGGAGAATCCCATGGACAGAGGCCACCCCTGGTGGGCTACAGCCCATGGGGTCTCCAAGAGTCAGACAGGACTGAAGCAGCTTAGCACACACACAACCAAGTCTACAGATAATATTCTGAGCCAAGTCTTTGAGCTGCTTTGCAGTTATTAAAAGCACACCAGGTGGGGTAAGTTAAGTCCATGCTGCCCACAAGCACGGAAACTGCAGACCAGCTGGATGCAAAAGTTGATGATGCTGACTTGCGATTACTTCATCACGAACTCCTAGAAGGATGTCCACGAGCTGACACCCGCCCTCCACTCTGCTTCTTGAACGTTACAAGACTCCTTTCCATCCCATCTAAGCAGGACACACAATCTTGAGGGCATCAGGCCACGGTAGCTCCCCTCTGCCTGGCAAAGCTAGAAAGCTAGCTCTTTCTACTTCACCCAAACCTCTGTCTCTGATATATAATGCAGCACCCGTACACAGAGGACGAATTTCAGCAAAGAGTGAGGTTTCTGTGATGATGAAAAAGTCAGGCTGATGAAACACTGGGGCATTTCCTCCCTGAAGCCTCCATGCAATAGGTCGTGTATTTACAACTCAACCTTGTAGATTTCTCAGAGAATAGCCTGCCTGTGGAGGGCAGACGGGACGGGGCGGGGAAAGGGCATAAAGGCTTTGGCTGAGCAGCCAGAAAATTCTACAGACCCTTCAAGGGAGATCCACAGCCCCCTCCCATATGCCCAGAGGCATCAAGCTGAGAGCAGGGTTTCTGAGCAGAAAATGGACATAACTCACCTTCCAGGGTTATCTGCTGGCCCCAAGGAAAGAGAGCAAGTCGCCCACATAGGAACCTTCAAGTTGCAAACCATCAGAGATGCAAACGTGTGTGTTCGCATGTCCAATCGGGTAACTTAGCTCACACGTACCTTACTGTGTACCGTACTGTACAGAATACAGGAATACAGGATCTTTATTTCAAGCGCAGGACGTACAGAAAGCAAGCGTTAAAGCGACAGCACAGAGTCAGCTGTCTTAGTTGGGCACCTAGGCTGACTTTGTTGGGACTTTTCAACAACTCTGATATAATAATGGACTCTCCGAAGTAAACTCATTCATATGTAGGAGAGTTACTGTTTCTGATCAATTCATAGGAAATATGGTAAAGCCAGTTAGGAAACACGAACAGATAAGACAGATGGAATCCCACAAACACAACAGATAGAATCATCTGTTTATCAGAAAGATGGATGACTGGAATAAATGTAAGGCTTCACTCTAAGGATATTAACTATGATCCTAAAGTGGAAGGCAACAGACACAGGAACAGTTCAGAAGGGGGTCGCGAGAGTTGCTGGGCAAGAAAAATAGGATGGTGGAACTGCCAAATTCAAAGAACTGGTTGAAATGAAAAAATTCACCCAATGAAGACAATGTGTACACCAAAAGATGAAGTCGTTTTCCCGGAAGGATCTGGAATGGAGGAATGGGAAAAAGAAATGCCTTCCATCACAAGATATGGAAGACAAAGGTTGAATACGTATGTCACCTCAGAGAAAAATATCCAAAGACAACGCAGGTTAAAAGGCTGTGAGTGAAAGTCGCTCAGTCGTGTCCGACTCTTTGTGATCCAATGGACTGTAGAGCCCATGGAATTCTCCAGGCAAGAGTACTGGAGTGGGAAGCCTTTCCCTTCTCCAGGGGATCTTTCCAACCAAGGGATCGAACCCGGGTCTCCCACAGCGCAGGCGGATTCTTTACCAGCTGAGCCAGCAAGGAAGCCCAGGAACACTAGAGTGGGTAGCCTGTCCCTTCTCCAAGGGATCTTCTTGACCCAGGAATTGAACTGGGGTCTCCTGCATTGCAGGCGCCTTCTTTACCAGCCTAAAAAGGTTGAGAGGAATTTATTCAAAATGATGATTGACACTCAACTGCACCCTTTGTAAATGATTATTGTTCTTGTTTAGTCGCCCAGTCGTGTCCAACTCGTTGCCACCCCATGGACTGTAGCCCACCAGGCTCCTCTGTCCATGGGATTCTCCAGGCGAGAATACTAGAGTGGGTTGCCATTTCCACCTCCTGGAGATCTTCCCGACCCAGGGATCGACCCAGCATCTCCTGTATTGGCAGGAAGGTTCTTAATCATTGAGCCAATAGCAAAGCCCCTTTTGAAATGATAAAAATGACCAATTTTGTGTTACATGAATTTTATCTCAACAAAGAAAAAAAAAAACAAAACCCAACAAAAATGGAGAGGGGAATAGAAGAATGTCTGCGACTGTCCAAGCAGTAAAAATAAATAAATAAATAAATTAAGTATGCTTAGCACAGAAAATTCACAAATTAAAGAACAAGCTTATTTTAAAAACAAAACCAAAAAATCAATTTCTGGACCAAATACCACGATTTTTAGCAACATTGAGGACACAGAGAATACTTTTCAAGCTTCCAGGGAGGAAAAAAAAGAGCAAATGAAATGAAATCATTGTAATCAGAGGTTTTCACAGTAAGTCAAGATAGAAAAGGCAACAGCATACATGTGGAATAGTATTTTCAACAAGGTAAAGGGAAGGGAAGGAAGTGTGGGACTTTATATACAGTGAATGTATCTGTTCAATGAAAAGGAAAACCAAATTCGCAAGTCTTATAAAATTGACTGCAATAAGCCCTCGGGAAAATACTCTTGGAATGATTTGTTTCTGCCAAGAGAGACAGAGGACTAGAAGGAAGCGATACAGCAGAAGCAAGCTTCTGGCATTAGCAGCCTCAGAAAACTGTCATTTAGAGCTCACGTTCCCTTACCATCCAGCACAGTAGGGGACGATGAGGGTGAGAAGAGAGGCAGGCAAAAAGCCTACTAGGTCCTTCTCCTGTTCTCCAAATATCAAAACATTTAAGTGACAATACTAAGAACAGCTACGCATCTTATTGTAAAATGGAATTACGGATGCTAACGTTCCAGCGGTTAGAGAAAACCTTGATGAATCCATCCTATAGGAAGATGGAAGATAACAAACCACAGGAAAAGACATCATGAGAATAAAAGTATCGATAATAACTCCACTTGGAAAAAATGCAAAGTAAATAAAAAAATCAGCAAGCATGGCAAACGGACTACACCAAAATAGTAACGTAAGTTATAAGGGTTTCCTTGATAGCTCAGTTGGTAAAGAATCCGCCTGCAATGCAGGAGACCCGGGTTCGACTCCTGGGTGGGGAAGATCCACTGTAGAAGGCATAGGTTTCCCATTCCGATATTCCCGGGCTTCCCTGGTGGCTCAGCTGGTAAAGAATCTGCCTGCAATGTGGGTGTGATCCCTGGGTTGGGAAGATCCCCTGGAGAAGGGAAAGGCTACCCACTCCACTATTCTGGCCCGGAGAATTCCATGGACTGTATAGTCCATGGGGAAGCAAAGAATCAGTCACGAATGAGCGACTTTCACTTAGACTGTAGAAGAAATGTAACTGCAGAAATGGGAGAAAATGATATATTAGAACTACAAATAGTTTTATCAATATGCTGTTGACAGTAGATATATTTAAAACGTAGGGCTAAGTAAACTTGAAATAGAAGAGACTGAAAAGATAAAGCAGAACATAAACTGACTGAAAACATTTCTGGGATGCAAATTTAATCTCAGCTAAAAACTCATAAACGTCATAATGATTTACTAAACTCTGGGAAAGGAGTAAAAGGGAGAAAAGATGTAACGGACATATTTATGTAACTCCTTCATAACAAAGCCTCAAAGTGTGTAAAAAAAAGTGATATATAGTGTACATTTATATGAAGAACATGTGAAGCATCCTATTAAATAGTAACACATATGTATTATTCAGAAATATTATATTTATAGTATGATGATCATTGCAATTACAATCATAAATTTAAATATGCAATCTGTAATCCATTTATATATTCAATAATATTCAGTTAGTCAAAAAACTAAGTTGGGTTTTTCTATAACATGGTATAGAAAAAAAAGAACAAACTTTTGACCAACCCAGTATATAAATAATGTACTTTTATAAATATTACATTTAATATTATATATTATACAATGTCACCTTCCCTGATGGCTCAGAGGGCAAAGAATTTGCCTACATTGTAGGTGACCTGGGTGAGATCCCTGGGTCGGGAAGATCCCTTGCAGGAGAAAATGGCAACCCACTCCAGTATTCTTGCCTGGAGAATCCCATGGACAGAGGAGCCTGGCAGTTTACTGACCACAGAGTCACATGGAGTCAGAAACGAAGGAGCAACTTTCACTTTCACTGTATAACAGATGTGTTCTTGTATATTAATATATAGTGTTAACCTGTAACATTTAAGATGAAAGAAATGTAAGAAAAAATATGACAAGAAATTAAAATAGCATCTTCTAGGAACTGATTAAATTAGGAGATAAAATGTGATGTGATAGCTACACATGGAAATCTATGCCCGTCAAAATGCACACACGTTTGCAAATGTGCATATGCAAAAAACAGAGGTGTGTGTGTCTGCATGTGTGTGTGTGTGTGTGTGTGTGTGTATGTACAGCTTTCAAGCACACACAGAATATTGACAAAATGTTCCAATCTCAAGTGATACTTTAAAGGAGCAGCATCATAAGCCAATATATTCTTTGATACATAATTCATCAGAATTATAAGTCAATACTTTACAACATCCCATAGGAAATGGCAACCCACTCCAGTATTCTTGCCTGGGAAATCTCACGGACAGAGAATTCTGGTAGAGTACAGTCCACAGGGTCGCAAAGAATTGGACACGACTGGCAACTTAGGACACAGAAAAGGTGTAAGGACATTGGATCTGTCTGAGAACATACTTTAAAGCTAGAGGAAAGATCAAATATACTAGGAATTCAATGATAACGAAGGCATCACACGTACAGATTTGACAGATCCGAAGAAAATGCTTTCAGAGCTAATTAAAACTTTGAAATACATTTACAAGATAACAAGAAAGATTGGAAATAAATGAGCCAGAGAAACAAACAGGAAACCTTGCATAAAAGACACAGAATAAATGCAAGCAATAGCAAAATAACGTCTGATAGAGACAAGAGCGGAAATGTGTGAAACAGGGAACAGGAAAACAGTTGAGACAATTAGCAACATGAAATCTAATTTACTGAAACGCTTAGTCATATAAGCAAACATCTGGTAAGACAGTTGAAGCGAGATCAAAACCTGATGAAGGGAAATGAACAAACGGGGATTTCGTTGGAAGTAATCCTACATCTGCTGCAGGGTGAAAGGCAATTCTAACTCCAAGTTGGAAACTGTTTGTCTGACTTGCTTTTCCTTGCTTTTGGTATTATCAGCATACTCAGTGGTTGCCTGGAGGACTTGCTCCTCTGCTGGAACATAAACTAAAGAGCCTTTGTTCAGCTCAAGGAGACAGCGTTTGCCCCTGCCCACCTGTGAGTTCAGTTCAGTTCAGTCGCTCAGTCGTGTCCGACTCTTTGCGACCCCGTGGATTGCAGCCCACCAGGCCTCCCTGTCCATCCCCATTGAAGGCAGGAGGAGGAGGGGACGACAGAGGATGAGATGGTTGGATGGCGTCACCGACTCGATGGACATGGGTTTGAGCACGTTGCGGGAGACGGTGACGCATAGGGAAGCCTGGCGTGCTGCGGTCCATGCCGTCGCAAAGAGTCAGACAGGACTGAGAGACTGAACTGAAACTAACTAAAGACTAGTATAGATAAAAAATGAATTCCCACATAAAACTCTCCAGTCAAGATAATTTTCAGGCAACTGATAACAATCCTTTGTGTTGACATTTGTTCAGAAAAGATAAAATGAAAGGAAGCAGCCAAAATATTTTTGTAACAGTGACTTCGAAGAATCGATGCTTTTGAACTGTGGTGTTGGAGAAGACTCTTGAGAGTCCCTTATACTGCAAGGAGATCCAATCCAACCAGTCCATTCTAAAGGAGATCAATCCTGGATGTTCATTGGAGGGACTGATGCTAAAGCTGAAACTGCAATACTTTGGCCACCTCATGCGACGAGTTGACTCACTGGAAAAGACTCTGATGCTAGGAAAGGTTGGGGGCGGGAGGAGAAGGGGATGACGGAGAATGAGATGGCTGGATGGCATCACTGACTCGATGCAGATGAGTTTGAGTGAACTCCGGGAGTTGGTGATGGACAGGGAGGCCTGGCGTGCTGTGATTCATGGGGTCGCGGAGAGTCGGACACGACTGAGCGACTGAACTGAACTGAACTGAACTGACTTTAACTTGCAACTTCCTTGGTGATTCAGATGGTAAAGACTCTGCCTGCAATGCACGAGACCCGGGTTTGATCCCTCAATCAAGAAGATCCTGTAGAAAAGGGAGACCACCCGTTCCAGTATTCTTGCCCGGGAAACCTCAGGGACAGAGGAGCCTGGTGGGCTACAGTCCATGCGGTCGCTAACGCCCGTACTGACGCAGATATCCCAAGTGAAACACTGGCAAAGCAAACTTAATAGCGCACTCACATTTTTTTTTTTTTTAGATATTCACTAGTACCGAATAGCTTTTATACTTTCACATTTTTGCACTGTAATTCTATGTCTGGTTTATCCCTTTTACCTATGTTGATGTTCAAAAAACGAAAGGGAAGCAAAATAAGTGCACTGATTTTTAGAGGAGCAAAGTGAATATTTAGTGGAAATCCTTAAAAAGCTATATTAATGTTAAATTCTACAAATATAAATTGATTTTAGACAGTTAATCTATTTTAGTTCTGACTCCCCAAAAGTTAAATTATGCCGTATATCACAATATAACAATTACGCTGCTGAGCAGAAATAATGAATATTTAAATTAGAAAGTATAAGCAGCTGATACAGCCATTAGAGGTTTAAGATAACCGGGGCTGGTGAACGGGGATGACCCAGAGGGAGGACAAGGGGAAGAGGGAGGTGGGAGGGGGGCTCAGGAAGGCGAACTCATGCAAAGTTCACATCATGATCAACATGGGGCTATTTTCAAAATACATAAATAGGAAAAAAGAAATTATTAAACCAGGTGAAGAGAAAAAAAATAGAAAGATGTTATGTAATCAACTGTAGACATGCCAAGACTTTTACTTTATTTTTTTTTACAATATTCAAAATTCCTATTTATAGTTTAGAAACAAATTCTATTAACAACTTACTAAAACACTGCAAAGTGCAGTGTTGTTTTTATCTGGTAATAGCTATTTGTAAACTTAAAAAAAAAAACCTCTAGTCAACATCACACTTAAAAAAAAATCTATTTATTATGTATTTATTTTTATATTTGGCTGCACTGGGTCTTTGGTGCTGTGTGTGAACTTTCTCTACAAAAAAAGAGCAGAGCGCAGAGTGGGGGCTACTATCTACTTCTGATGTTCTCGCTTCTGAATGCAGTGGCTTCTCTTGCTGTGGAGCACAGACTCTAGGCTCTATGGGCTTCCTTAGCTGCAAGCACTTTAATTGGTAAGGCACTCGAAAGAGTAAACGATTCAAAAAGATTGCTCAGTATATAATCATAACGTATCAAGAGTCAACATATCATTTTGTATCAGAAGCAGGAAGTGACAAAGGAGATAAGATAATATTTACCCTCAAAATAAGTTACTACTATATCATTTTAACACAGTTAAAATAAGAACTAAGTAAGTTCTAAACTCTGCCAATTTATGCATGGGGGCTTCAAGAATTTGGAAAAGTATCTTTCTTTTATTTTAAAAAAAAATCCTTCAATATAGCTTTCAACCAAGCCAGCAGAATTTTACAGATTTTTGACACACTGATTCTCCAGTGTATGGGGAAAAATTAACATCTACAAAGAGGGAAGAGAACAGGTGAAGACAAAAAAACACAGATTATTTGTTCTGTTTGATTCCTAGTTTAGTTTCCTGGTGGCTTCTCTGGTGGCTTAGGCAGTAAAGAATCTGCCTGCAACGCAGGAGACCCTAGTTCGATCCCTGGGTCGGGAAGATCCCCTGGAGAAGGGAATGGCAACCCACTCCAGTATTCTTGCCTGGAGACGCCCATGGACACAGCAGCCGGGTGGGCTACAGTCCACAGGGTTGCAGAATCAGACAGGACTGAGCAAGGGAACCCACAAACACACACACACAGATCTTTCCACATACCCCTCTGTTTGCGTGCCAGCTTTCCCTATCTGGACGCAAGGTGAACAAATCACTGGCTAAAGATACATTGTTTTGCCATACATTGACATGAATTCGCCCCGGGTTTACATAAGTTCCCCCTCCTGAACCCCCCTCTCACCTCCCTCCTCCCTTTATCCTCCCTCTGGGTCATCCCCGCACGCCAGCCCCGAGCATCCTGTAACATGTATCGACCCTGAACTGGAGATTTGTTTCACATATGACAACATATGTGTTTCAATGCCATTCTCCCAAATCATCCCACCTTCACCCTCTTCCAATATTGTAAAATAATTTGCCTCCAATAAAAAAAAATTAATTACTTTAAAAAAATAAATAAAGATGCATTGTTTATCTTCCATCTTGAAAACATTCGTTCACCATTTGGAGGAAAATGACACCAGATCCCTACCTCTCACCATATGTACAGATAAAATCTGCATAGATAAGAATGCAGGAATGAACTCCAGCATTCCCAAAATACTATGTAAGACAAAACCTTCATGACCTTGAAACAGATGAGTGTTTCTTCAATATGTCCCTCACAAAAAGATTTAAGGGAGGAAACAAAAAAGTGTTGAGGGATTATTGATAAATGAAACATATTCATTTTTGCTACAGACATGGTGGTATCGATGTCAGGGAATTGGGAGAAGACACTTGAAATGTTTTAAAAAAAAATTATGGCTGATTGTTTTAAAGCAGAGCATGCTGAGTTGTGTGTCTGGCACCCTATGGTTGGAAAGCCAAGACATGGGGTCCCAAAGGGGACATGTAACCTAAAGGATGAAGGAACCCAGCAAGATCTCCTGTTGACACCACTGTAAATATTCTCAAAATCTACTGTGTCAGCCTGTCATTGTTTTCTATTCTTGTCATAATAAAAAATAAAACTGAGACGCCCCAGAGTAGACTATACAAGGCAACTTAAAAACACTGCAAGTGCAATGGAAGAAATTAATACGATTAAGATGCTTTTCAGGTAACAACACACTCTGTTTCCGCCACGTCACTAAACATTACTCTATAATGGCTTTTTAATGGCTGATATCCCACACTTATATTGTATCTCTAATTGCATAACAAATTCTAGACTGAAAAAACAGTGCCTTCATTTTTTTTTTTTTTCCTTTTTGCCATCTTAAGCGCTCGGCTATGAAAATGCCTTATACCTGGGTCTTTCTGCACGTGTCCGAATTCTTCCTGAGGGTAAAACTTCCATGTCATGTGACGTATTCCTAGCATTTGGCTACCTATTGCTGTGCTTTCTCCTGAGAAAACTAGGACAATTTGCAAACCCTCCAGCATTGTGTGGGTGGGCATTTCACCCCATCCTGCCGCTCGGGGAGTTTCAGGAGAATGAAGAGGAATTGATGCTATAAAGTATAGCAGCTGCAGAGAAAACTGAAATCCTCCCTTCAAAGAGACAGAGAGAGAAAACACAAGCCTAATTTTAGGCAGAAACGTAGCTCCATTTAACAGATAATAAGCCTCAGCTATACTTTCAATGACCCCCGTCATTAGCAACTTGGAGAGGAATACAGCCCTGTTACTAGAGTCCTACTTGCGGTGGATGTAGAAGGAAAGCAGGTCGTCTGCTGTAAACAGGACAGAACAGAGCATTACAAATCAGAGAAAACCTGCCATTACAGACAGGAGCGAGCTTTGAGGTCAGAGCAGGGGAGAAGGCATTCTGGAAACAAGCTTCGTTGAACCCATGGATTTATGCATGATTTTGCCTGTCTGCATTTACGAGTTACATAGTCAAGAAGGCTTCCCTAAGTATAATCACCGCTCCCAAACGTTAAATTCACAGATAGCTGAATATTTTCTGGCAAGATCTTTACCTTGTCCTTATTTTTCGCAAAATTTCTCCCTTTCCATTAAAAGAGAACAGGTATCATGTGTAGGAGGTTGCATCTTTGCGCTTAAAAGAAGTTTCACTTGCTTCTCGTCTCAAACAAAGGCGTGCGAAAGGTCAAGAAATCTGCCTATGGGTGTACCTCCTGCCGAAAATTTATTTTAATCTTCCATGCCTATGTGTTCAGTTGCATCCAACTCTGTATGACTCCACGGTCTCTGGCCACCAGGCTTCTCTGTCCACGGGATTCCCCAGGCAAGAATACTGGAGTGGCTTGCCAATTCCTCCTCCAGTAAACCTTCCAAGATTCAATGAACAGGTCCCCTCCCTCCCTCTCAACAACAAAAAATCACAAAGCAAATACAAAACCAAGTCATACACAACCAAACCAAGACTGATAAATTTTTTAATACTAAAATGTCTAGAAAAACCTATTTGCAGAAGCAATCCAAGTGCCCATATATATAATAGAATATTACTGAGTCATGAAGAATAATGAAATAATACCATTTGCAAGAACAGAGAACTAGAGATGATCACACTAAGGGAAGTAAGTCTTACAGAAAAAGAGAAATACCATATGATATCACTGGTGTGTGGAATCTACACTATGGAAAAACAATGAAATCGGATTTATAGAACAGAAAAAGACTCACCAACATAGAAAACAAACAGAGGGTTACAGAAGGGAAGGAGGGGAGGAATAAATTAGGATTATTCGTGTATCTGGGATTAGCAGATACACGTTCAGTTCAGTTCAGTTCAGTTGCTCAGTCGTGTCCGACTCTCCCCGACCCCATGAATCACAGCACGCCAGGCCTCCCTGTCCATCACCAACTCCTGGAGTTCACTCAAACTCACGTCCATCGAGTCGGTAATGCCATCCAGCCATCTCATTCTCTGTCGTCCCCTTCTCTTCCTGCCCCTAATCCCTCCCAGCATCAGAGTCTTTTCCAGTGAGTCAACTCTTCGCATGAGGTGGCAAAAGTATTGGAGTTTCAGCTTTAGCATCAGTCCTTGAAAACCAACAAACACCTATTGTATAGCCCAGAGAACTATATTCACTGTGTCATAACAACCTATCATGGAAAAGAATCTGAAAAAAAGACACAAACGAATCACTTTGCTATGCACCTGAAAGTGTACTATAGTGTAAATCTACTATACTTCAATTTTAAAGACCTATTTGTCTATCCAATGCACAGCTGTCAGTTTCTGTCCCAATTGTGCAAAAAAAAAAAAATTCCTAATTCTTAATACACTCCTGATGCCACATTTCTTTCTACAAATGTCCATCTCATCATTGGATTTCCCATCAGTCCCTCTTATCACAGAGTCATTCTATTTTTCCATGTGGAAAGCCCACAAGAAACCTTCTGAAATGGAGAGAAGTCCTCAGTGTGAATTCACTACTGTTGTCGTTAAACATGGGCTTCCCTTCTGACTGTTGAAGAATTCCCTGGGAAAGAATCCGCCCGCAATGCGGGAGACCTGGGTTTGATCCCTGGGTCGGGAAGATGCCCTGGAGAAGGGAAAGGCTGCCCGCACCAGTATTCTGGCCTGGAGAATTCCATGGACTATATATAGTCCACGGGGTCGCCAAGAGTTAAAAGAGGCATCTGCAAGGCCAGTGTGTGAGTGCTAAGTCACTTCAGTTCAGTTCAGTTCAGTCGCTCAGTCGTCTCCGACTCTCCGCGACCGCACGAATCGCAGCACGCCAGGCCTCCCTGTCCATCACCAACTCCCAGAGTTCACTCAAACTCATGTCCACAGAGTCAGTGATGCCATCCAGCCATCTCATTCTCTGTCATCCCCTTCTCCTCCCGCCCCCAATCCCTCCCAGCATCAGAGTCTTTTCCAGTGAGTCAACTCGTCGCATGAGGTGGCCAAAGTATTGCAGTTTCAGCTTTAGCATCAGTCCTTCCAATGAACACCCAGGACTGATCTCCCTTAGAATGGACTGGTTGGATCTCCTTACAGTCCAAGGGACTCTCAGGAGTCTTCTCCAACACCACAGTTCAAAAGCATCGATTCTTCGGCGATCAGCTTTCTTCACAGTCCAACACTCACATCCACACATGACCACGGGAAAAACCACTGCCTTGACTAGACGGACCTTGGTTGGCAAAGTAATGTCTCTGCTTTTTAATATACTATCAAGGTTGGTCATAACTTTCCTTCCAAGGAGCAAGTGTCTTTTAATTTCCTGGCTGCAATCAGCATCTGCAGTGATTTTGGAACCCAAAAAAATAAAGTCTGACACTGTTTCCACTGTTTTTCCATCTATTTCCCATGAAGTGATGGGACCAGATGCCATGATCTTTGTTTTCTGAATGTTGAGCTTCAAGGCAACCTTTTCACTCTCGTCTTTCACTTTCATCAAGAGGCTTTTGAGTCCCTCTACACTTTCTGCCATAAGGGTAGTGTCATCTGCATATCTGAGGTTGGTTGGCAACTCTTTGTGACCCTATGGATTTAGCCCGCCAGGTTCCTCTGTCCATGGGATTCTCCAGGCAAGGACACTGGAGTGAGTTGCCATGCCCTCCTCCAGGGGACCTTCCCCACCCAGGGATCAAACCCTCATCTCTTCTGTCTCCTGCACTGGCAGCCGGGTTCATTACCGCTAGCGCCACCTGGGGAAGCCCTCACGAAGGCCAGGCGCTTACCCAAAGCAGAGATGTCTCTGCGACTAAGCTTTCTTTTCATTTCTAACATTTTGTGCTTCAGCGTTTTCCCATTAAACCCTGGCTGCTGGTGGCATCAATTCTGTTTCACGCATCCCACATAAATCACTGCAGCTTCACACTCCTAGCTCTTCCGTAAATCTGGCAACAATGATGTTAATTGTGCGTGAAAAATATATTAAAACTGTAAATCATGGCTATTTTCGAGGAGGATGGGAAAAAACGGATCTAAAGTAACAAATCAAACCCTCTTCCCTTTGTCCATATCTGGCCAGCGGCCATTATATTAAAAGCACAAAATTATAGCCTGCTTTTCATCAATTAGGCCTTATTGTTCATTTCTTGAATCTAATCAGGACCGTATAAAATGTACCACAAATCCCAGGATAATGACCACTGGTTAATTTTGTTAATGGTGATGGTGGAACATTCTCTTTGTAGGGTGTGCTTTTTGCAGAGTGTTTGCATATGGGGACATTTTTGTCCCAGTTATATATACAAGGGTCATAGAATTTCTTTCTGGCATTTCATCCTAACCATCATCACTGCAGTGAGGAAGAACCTCTGAGATCATTGTCTGTCATTTCATAACTTGTTGTCGTTCAGCCGACCCCATAGACTGCGGTAAGCGAGGCTTTCCTGCCCTTCACCATCTCCTCAAGATGTTGAACTCAAATTCACGTCCACTGAGTCAGTGCTGCCATCCAACCATCTCATCCTCTGTCGTCCCCTTCTCATCCTGCCCTCGGCCTTTCCCAGCATCAGGGTCTCGTCCGATGAGTCAGCTTCTGTTTTATGTTCCATGCAATAGTAATGAGATCATTTCTTCTACCATGAAGGAAGATTCATCTTTTCTTGCTAAATGTACCTGTGGATATTCTCTTTGAATGTTACTACATAGTACACCACTTGGACAAGAGTGACCAAAAAAAATGTTCATAACCTCACTTGGCAGAACCAGCCACGTATAACTTCTACCAGCAGACTTTTCCATGCCAAAATTTAACAAAAAGTAACTGAAATAAGTGGGCTTCCCTGATAGCTCAGACACTAAAGAATCCACCGGCAAACGCAGGAGACTCGGCTTTGATCCCTGGATTGGGAAGATCCCCTGGAGAAGGCAATGGCAACCCACTCCAGTATTCTTGCCTGGAGAATCCCATGGACAGAGGAACCTGGCGGGGCTACAGTCCATGGGGTCACAAAGAGTCAGACACAATTGAGTGACAGAACAACAGCAATTGAGACAACAGTGTCCTATTTTCCTTGTATGTAATACCCTTTCCTCCTCTAAATGCTCCATTTCTTCTTTTTAAAAAAGTCTTTATTGAATGCATCACAATATGGCTTCTGTTTTACATTTTGGGTTTTTTTTGGGGGGCATATGGGAGCTTAGTTCCCTGAGCAGGGATTGAACCTGCACCCCCTAAATTGGAAGGTGAAGGCCTATCCGGTGGAGCCCAGAAAAATAAAGTCAGCCGCTGTTTCCACTGTTTCCCCATCTATTTCCCATGAAATGATGGGACCAGATGCCATGATCTTTGTTTTCTGAATGTTGAGCTTCAAGCCAACCTTTTCACTCTCCTCTTTCACTTTCATCAAGAGGCTTTTGAGTTCCTCTTCACTTTCTGCCATAAGGGTGGTGTCATCTGCATATCTGAGGTTATTGATATTTCTCCCGGCAATCTCGATTCCAGCTTGTGCTTCTTCCAGCCCAGCGTTCCTCATGATGTACTCTGCATACAAGTTAAATAAGCAGATTGAAAATATACAGCTGTGAAGTACTCCTCTTCCTATTTGGAACCAGTCTGTTGTTCCATGTCCAGTTCTAACTGTTGCTTCCTGACCTGTATGCTGATTTCTCAGGAAGCAGGTCAGGGGGTCTGCTATTTCCATCTCTTTCAGAATTTTCCACAGTTTTCGTGATCCACACAGTCAAAGGCTTTGGCATAGTCAATAAAGCAGAAATAGATGTTTTTTTTCCTGGAACTCACTTGCTTTTTGAATGATCCAGCGGATGTTGGCAATTTGCTCTCTGGTTCGTCTGCCATTTCTAAAACCAGCTTAAACATCTGGAAGTTCACAGTTCACATATTGCTGAAGCCTGGCTTGGAGAATTTTGATATATATATACAACAACAACTATATATATATATATATATACACACACACACACTCTGTACACTCAGGGTTTTTTATGTTGTTCCTTGTTCTGCCATGAAGTTACATGAACAATTCTTGCAAACATAACTGACAGGCATGTGCTCCACCAAGAGCTGAGTGAAGTCAGGGTCCTATGCCAAGCTGAGACAGCCTCACATTAGTGGTCCAGTCCCCTCTCTGTGGAGAGGACTGCAAATGAAATGGCAGACACACACTTATACAATCAAATCTCCCTGCACCAGACGTTAACCGGAGTACGGAGGACACAGAGATCTCTAAAATGTGAAAGAACGCTGCCCACTCAAGATCCTGTTGTCATCACTCTGGACCCAACACGCCCTGGGTTCACGCCTAAAGATTGTACTTCAACATCTGACGTGTGTTACTGAGTCAGATCAAACCAGGCCATTCCTAAAGGAAATCAACCCTGAATATTTATTGCAAGGACTGCTGCTGAAGCTGAAAATCCAATCCTTTGGCCACCTGATGTGAAGAGCTGACTCACTGGAAAAGACCCTGATGCTGGGAAAGATTGAAGGCAGGAGGAGAAGGGGACGGCAAAGGATGGCTGGCTGGATGGCATCGCCAACTCAATGACATGACTTTGAGCAAACTCAGGGAGACGGTGAAGGACAGGGAAGCCTGGTGTACTGCAGTCCATGGGATTGCAAAGAATCAGTCATAACAAATCATTTAGAACCTAAAGACGATATTACTGATTGAGTGTGGATGATGGGTGTTAGAGGGCACGGGAAATTGATGGAATGGGTCGGTCATCTGTCCATGGTACGTCACAGGACATCCAGCTACCGATGCCTGAGGCAGGTTCTGAACACAGACCTCAGTTCCTGGGTTCCTTCATGGTCAAGGAGTTCTAAGGAGACCCTGTGTGTCAACCATCAAGGGTGGGTGTCACCCCAATGACCACCGTTCTTTTTCCATAGCTCCCAGTGGTCACCTGCCACATTGCTAGTCACAGAAGGGCCCTGATTAGCTGTGAAGAGATACAGGAAACTGTGGTCCAAAAGGAAGAAGCGTTGAAAGCAGACTGGCTCTGCTGTCCGCCCTCAACTCTGGTTACAGCTAACTAGTCCCTGTACCTGACCTATTATTCATAAGCAAGTCCTTAAACACAACAAATGAAAGCAGCCTACACAGTATTTCATTCCATGAAGAGATCATCAATCACCTCTCATCTGGGCTTATTGATCTTTCATTCCCCCTATCGTAAATGAAAATACTTAAGCATAAATTTTGAGGAGGATTTTTAAAAATTACTTTGTAAAAACAAGGCCAAGGTACTGATTCAAAAGTGATGGACATTGTTCATCGTTTTCACACATACTGCTGCTATGTTGCTTTTCCAAAAACATGCTTTTCCATATACCGACTGACAAAACTGCCTACCAAGAAAAGCCATGCGCAGACCATAAAAACCCCAGAAGAGAACATAGGCAAAATATTCTCCGACAAAAACCATAGCCATGTTTTCTTACCTCAGTTTCCCAAGGCAAAAGAAGTAAAAGCAAGCACATGGGACCTAATCAAACTTAAAAGCTTTTGCACGGCAAAGCAAATCACCAACAAAACCGAAAAACCAACCTACGGAATAGGAGAAAATATTTGCCAACAATGCAATCAACAAAGGGTTAATATCTGAACTGGACAAACAGCTCAAAAAGTCTATTAAGAAAAAGTTTGTTTGTTTTTAAATGGGCAGAAGACCTAAGCAGACATTTTAAAGATGACATACAGGCGGCCAATAGACACATGAAAAGATACTCAACATTGTTAATTCCCCACAGGATCTTCCCAACCCAGGGCCTGAACCCAGATCTCCTGCATTGCAGGAAGACTCTTTACCATCTGAGCCACCAGGGAAGCCCTAATCTATATTAGAGAAATGAAAATCAAAAGGGCAATGAGGTATGACCTCACAGCAGTCAGAATGGCCCTCATCAAGAAGTCTACAAATAAGAACTGCTGGAGAGGGTGTAGAGAAAAGGGAACTCCCTCCAACACTGTTAATGAGAATGTAAATTGGAAGCAGCCACTATTGGGCTTCCCTGGTAGCTCAGCTGGCAAAGAATCTTCCTGCAATGGGGGAGACCCCGGTTCGATTCCTGGGTCAGAAAGATCCACTGGAGAAGGGATAGGCTACCCAAGCCAGTATTCTTGGGCTCCCTTTTGGCTCAGCTGGTAAAGAATCTGCCTGCAATGTGGGAGACCTGCATTCAGTCTCTGGATTGGGAAGATCCCCTGGAGAAGGAAAAGGCTACCCATGCCAGTATTCTGGCCTGAAGAATTCCATGGACTGTATAGTCCATGGGGTCGCAAAGAGTCGGACACGACTGAGCGACTTTCACTTTCGCTATGGAGAACTGAAAACCTAAAAACAGAACTGCCATATCATCCAGGAATCCCACTCCTCGGTATATATCCAGAAAACGAAAACCGTTAATTCATGCACCCCAGTGCTCATAGCAGTACTTTTTACAGCAGCCAAGACACGGAAGCAAACCAAGTGCCAATGAACATATAATTGCTTTTGAAGATGCAGAGTGTATATATATATATAAACATACACACATAAATACATACACCCCAATAGAATATTACTCAGCCGGGAAGAAGCAAATAGCACCACTGACAAATACAGATGGACCTAGAGATAACCATACTAAGTGAAGTCAGCCAGAGAAAGACAAATATTATATCACATCATCTCTGGAATCTATAAGAAAAAAACTGTATAAATGAACTTATTTACAAAAACAAAACACATTCATGGACATAGATGACAAAATTATGGTTACCACAGGGGAAAGGACGGAGGAATACTCTCTCAGTATTATTATTTTTATCATCACAGTCATCTTCACCACAAGCACCCCAAAAACTTATCATCAGAAAAATTATCATGTTCAATACCATCATCACCACCACCACCATCTTCATCAGCTCAGTTCAGTTCAGTTCAGCTGCTCAGTCGTGTCCGACTCTCCGCGACCCCATGAATCACAGCACGCCAGGCCTCCCTGTCCATCACCAACTCCCGGAGTTCACCCAAACTCATGTCCATAGAGTTGGTGATGCCATCCAGCCATCTCATTCTCTGTCGTCCCCTTCTCCTCCCACCCCCAATCCTTCCCAGCATCAGAGTCTTTTCCAGTGAGTCAACTCGTCGCATGAGGTGGCCAAAGTATTGCAGTTTCAGCTTTAGCATCAGTCCTTCCAATTAACACCCTGGATTGATCTCCCTTAGAATGGACTGGTTGGATCTCCTTGCAGTCCAAGGGACTCTCAAGAGTCTTCTCCAACACCACAGTTCAAAAGCATCAATTCTTCAGCGATCAGCTTTCTTCACAGTCCAACTCTCACATCCATACATCACCACGGGAAAAACCATAGCCTTGACTAGACGGACCTTGGTTGGCCAAGTAATGTCTCTGCTTTTTAATATGCTATCTAGGTTGGTCATAGCTTTCCTTCCAAGGAGTAAGCGTCTTTTAATTTCCTGAACCAGCATCTGCAGTGATTTTGGAGCCCAAAAAAATAACGTCTGACACTGTTTCCACTGTTTCCCCATGAAGTGATGGGACCAGATGCCATGATCTTTGTTTCCTGAATGTTGAGCTTCAAGGCAACCTTTTCACTCTCCTCTTTCACTGTCATCAAGAGGTTTTTAGTTGCTCTTCACTTTCTGCCATAAGGGAGGTGTCATCTGCATATCTGAGGTTACTGATATTTCTTCCGGCAATCTTGATTCCAGCTTGTGCTTCTTCCAGCCCAGCGTTCCTCATGATGTACTCTGCATAGAACTTAAATAAGCAAGGTGACAATATACAGCCCTGACGCACTCCTTTTCCTATTTGGAACCAGTCTGTTGTTCCATGTCCAGTTCTGACTGTTGCTTCCTGACCTGCATACAGGTTTTTCAAGAGGCAGGTCAGGTGGTCTGGTATTCCCATCGTCTTCATGGCGATCACCAATACCATCATCAATATTATCAATGTCAACATCACCACCATCCTAGTGATCACGACCATCAGCCCTGCCAGTCACACCATCATCACCATGATCCTCGTTATCACAGAGCCATCACGAGTATCATCAAAATCACCATCACTGCATTCACCACCATCAGAGTTCTCCTCATCACCATTCGTCACCATCACATTCTTCATTTATATCAACAACATCACCAAAGTCGCCTACTGCTGCTGCTAAGTCACTTCAGTCATGTCCGAATCTGTGCAGCCCCACAGACGGCAGCCCACCAGGCTCCACCATCCCTGGGATTCTCCAGGCAAGAACACTGGAGTGGGTTAGCACTGCATTTATTCGTCTACGGGCTGGTTGTGTATTTTATTACTAGGATGTGAGAGTTGTGTTTAAAATGACTTCCATTCAAAGCTCTATTCTAATAATCGCTTGTGGCATATCCATTCATTAAACTGCCTACAAATATAATACACAACGAGACCTTCTTGAAGGTCTCTCCAAACAGTTGCTGTATATAGACCCTGTTTACTTTAATGATTCACTGTTTTTTTACCTATTTTTTTCCCTATTGGCAGAAAGGAGTATTTGTTTGTCTTTGGTTTAGGCACCAATCAAGTCCAGGTGACTGGATAAAGAAAGTGTGCTAGATACATACAATGGACGGTTACTTGGCCAACCAAAAGAATTTGAGTCAGTTCTAGTGAGGTGCGTAAACCTTGAGCCTGTCTTACAGAATGAAAAAGTCAGAAAGAGAAAAACAACTAAAGAATATGAACATATACATAAAGATTGAGAGAGAATCTAGAAAAATGATATTGATGAACTATTTGCAGGGAGGGAAAGGACACGCAGATATAGAGAATGGACTTGGGAACACAGTTGGTGGGGGGAGAGTGTGGGGGGAATGGAGAAAGCAGCATCAACATATATACTCTATCAACTGTAAGATGGACAGCCGGTGAGACACTGCTGTGTAGCAGAGGGAGCCCAGGAGGGTGCTCTGTGATGACCTGGCGGGGTGGGATGGGCCAATGGAAGCCTCAGGAGTGACTGGATGTATGTATAATTACAGCTGACTCACATTATTGTATGTGAGAAACCAACATAATATCCCCCCCCCAAAAAAAATGTTTTTTTATTTTAAAAATCTCTGAAAAGAGAAAATGACCCAGGTTGAGTTTTGTGAGTTCTTGTTTGTGCCAATTCTCCATATACTTAGCCCCATCATGAAACATGGTATTCATATAGTCACCAGTACATTTCAATCGCTCAGTCGTGTCCCACTCTTTGCAGCCCCATGGACTGCAGGCCTCCCTGTCCATCACCAACTCCCAGAGTTTTCATAGACAAACACATCTTGTTTATAACTATTGAAGAAAAGATCTTTGCCAGCATGACCTTCAGGGTCATTAAAATACAGTTTCTTCGGGCCAGTGGGTGATAAGTTGTCACTTCAGTCGTGTCCGACTCTTTGTGACCCCGTGGACTGTAGCCCACCAGACTCCTGTGTCCCTGGGATTTCCCAGGCAAGAAGACTAGAGCGGGCGGCCCTTTCCTTCTCCAGGGGCATCTTCCTGACCCAGGGACTGCATCAGCATCTCCTGCACAGGCAGCCGGATTCTTTATCACTGAGCCACCAGGGCCCAGCCCCCCTAAATGAGAAAGCCAATAGGGACACGAATAGAGTCGCACGCATATTGAAAAAGCGCCAGTTAGTTTGGGAGCAAGTGTTCCAGAACATGAACCTCTGGATTCTGTCCTTCATTTCTGTGCTTATGAGAAGATGCCCAAATGACTTCAGGAACTCATTGCTTCACATCGAGGGGCCGCAAACGTTTTCTACGAAGGACGGTATTTTAGACTCTTCAACCACATGGCCTCTGCTGCATCTATTCAGCCCTGCCACTGCGGTGCGAGAGTAGCCACAGAAAACAGGCCAATTTGTGGACATGGCCATGTTCCATTTGCTTTTTTTTTTGCAATGGCAGGACGGATCCAGCCTCTGAGTTAAACTGTCCACTCCTGCTTCACATCTCCGCGAGGCAGGAAGGGGCACTCCTTCAGTTCAATACCTGTCCGTGTTGGGCTTCTCAATTTTTGCTAAAAGCACGCCTGTCAATACTCTCTTTAGCTCAGCTGATGCTGGGAACACACTGCCCTGCAGTACACTGACCACAAAGGCTGCACTTCAATTCCTCGGCTGAGCAAACACTTTCAATTCACTGGCTCGGTCTCTTCAAGGATGACGGTCCTCTAAGAGAATTGACCTCAACGTCGGCCTCTGGGCTCCATCGTTGAAGCCGTGATTCATGCTCTCAAAAGTACCCCTCCGCACAGCAACGGGGTCAACTGCATGTTCTTCAAGCTCCTGCTGAGTGGATTCTGACCCTGCGGTGAGACTCTGTGTCTCTCTGAGTATCTGCGTATCTTTCCAACTTGTGACACTGTCGTGTTCATTATACTAAACGATTCTTCCAGGTAGTTATCTGGTTTGTCAAAGACAGGGGTAGCGACCACATTGAGCCAAGTGGACTGATAATTAGAGGCTGGCCAGTAAGTGTTCTTGAGAGTCCCTTGGACAGCAAGGAGACCAAACAAGTCAATCCTAAAGGATGCCACTCCTGAATACTCACTGGAAGGACGGATGCTGAAGCTGAAACTCCAATACTTTGGCCACCTGATGCGAAGAGCCAACTCATTGGAATAGAGCCTGATCCCGACTCATGGGAAAAGACCCTGATCCCGGGAAAGATTGAGGGAGGGAGGAGAAGGGAACCAGAGAGGACGAGATGGGTGGATGGCATCTCCGACTCAATGGACACGAGATTAAGCAAACTCCGGGAGATGACGAAAGACAGGGAAGCCTGTCCTTGGGGTCACAGAGAGTTAGACATGACTGAACGACTGAGAAATAACAACAAATAAGCATGTGTGAGATGAACGAAGACAGGTGAATAGCTGTCTTTTTGTTCATGTCAGGGCCCACAGGGTAGGAGAGGTTGACAACCAAGCCAAAGAAAGTCGGTGAAGCAAGGTTACCAGTGGCGCCCCCTGGATTTACAGAGCTGCAGGACAAGGGAAAACCAGGTATGACCACCATCCTGAGAACACACCCGCCTGAGACACAGAAAGCCCAGGGACGGCACAGTGGATAAGAATCTGCCTGTCAATGCAGGGGACGTGGGTTCAATCCCTGGTCCGGGAAGATTCCACACACCTCAGAGCAACTAAGTCCATGATTCACAACTACAGAGACCCCAAGCCTCAATGACTGTGTAGAACCCGTGCTCCACAGCAAGAGAAGTCATTGCAGTCAGAAGCCCACCCACCACAGCAAGAGAGGAGCCCCCACTCATTGCAACCGGAATAAAACCCTCGCCCAGCAATGAAGACCCAGCACAACCAAAATAATTTTTAAAAGAGCCCAGTAAGCAGAAAGCAGCAACTGAGCATGACCTTCTGTGCTTCCTGCAGGGTCCACTAAATAGAGAAACTGAGGAAATGAACTTGTCAGCCAGGTTCCCAACCTCCCAGTGGAGTATGCTGAAAAGCCATTCAAATACAATTGTCTTTCTTAGGGGATGGGAAGACAAGACATTCTTCTCTGGTGAGCAGAGGGGAAGAAGACTGTGAAGGTCTCAGGAGGGTTTCCCAAGGAGAGAGAGATGGTTTTAGGAAGTGTGAAGGTGGAGGACAGTTGTTCTAGCTTCCTCTGACCTCAGCAGGAGGTACAGATAGAAAATACACAGTCCAGATTGTATTAAGATTCCTAGCACAGTTGATATTTATAATGGATAATCACCAAGGACCTGCTGTCCAGCAGAGGGAACTCTGCTCAATACTCTGTAACAACCTTATGGTTACCAGGGGGAAGGATGGGGAAGGGATAGTTAGGGAGTTTGGGATGGACATGGACGCACTGCTGTATTTAACATGCAGAACCAGCAAGGACCTGCTGGACAGCACAGGGAACTCTGCTCAATCCTCTGTAACAACCTTATAGTCACCAGGGGGAAGGATGGGGAAAGGATAGTCAGGGAGTCTGGGATGGACATGGACACACTGCTGTATGTAACATGGAGAACCAGCAAGCACCTGCTGGACAGCACAGGGAACTCTGCTCAATCCTCTGTAACAACATTATGGTCACCGGGGGGAAGGATGGGGAAGGGATAGTCAGGGAGTTTGGGATGGACATGGGCACACTGCTGTATTTAACGGAGAACCAGCAAGGACCTGCTGGACAGCACAGGGAACTCTGCTCAATGTCATGTGGCAGCCTGGATGGGAGGGGAGTTTGGGAGAGAATGGATACTTACGTACGGATATACGTACGGCTGAGTCCCTTTGCTGTCCACCTGAAACCATCACGACATAACGCAAAATGCTTTGGGCGTTAAACAAAAAAAGAAAAAGATTACTAGTGCAATTGGAACAAATGACCACCAACTGAAAGTAAAGTCGCTCGGTCGTGTCCAGCTCTTTGCGACCCCATGGACTGTAGCCCACCAAGTTTGTGCGTCCACGGGATTTTCCAGGTAAGAACACTGGAGTGGGTTGCCATTTCCTTCTCCAGGAGATCTTCCCGACCCAGAGATGGAACCCGGGTCTCCCGCATTGTAGGCAGACGCTTTACCGTCTGAGCCACCAGGGAAGTCTGAGCAACTAGGTGGCTTTATTTAAGTGACAAGAACGTGACGGTCACATGGTTCTACAGGACAGATGTGCAGTCGTAATGAGTTCACAGGGTTGGTTCCTTCCAGTTTTGTGAGGGAAGTTCTGTTGCGTGTGTCACTCTCAGCTCAGAGCTGTTGTTGTCGGTCCTGGGTGGGTTTTGGCTTGGAGATGCACCCCTTCCATCCCTGAGTCTCTGCCTCCATCATCATAGCTGTTTTCCCCCTGAATCTCTGCGGGCTTCATTCTTATCTCATCCCCTCCCGGAAACCTACTTCCTTTGACCTTTTCTGTCTTTCTCCTATTTCTCCTCCGCCTTCCTCCTTCTCCCAGTGGAAGGGCTCCATTTATTAAATTCATGATCTGCTCATGTGGAAGGTATGAACACTTCTGCTAAGGTTTGTTTTTTTAAGATCCACTCTCCAGATTGAAGAACCTTTTGCCCAAGACAGAACCAAGGCCAAGCGTTGCTGGTGATGTGTTTGACCATCTTCCCTTAGTTCCTTTCTTAAATGCTGACGCAAACGCTTCACTAGGACTCCACGGGCGAAGCTCACAGAGAAGGGACGGCTTCCCACAAGCTAGGTTTTTTTGTTTTTATACAATCGTAGAAAGGAAGGAAGGAAGGAGATTTACAGGGTTCTTATGTTTTATTTCTCCCACTCCCAACTCCCTGCCACGTAACCATCAGTCTGCTCTCAGTATGAGCTTGAGTGTCTTGCTTTTTTTTTTTTTCCTGGTTTTGCTTTTCAGATTTGACATATAACTGAAAAACCGCAGTATCCGTCCTCGTCGGATTTCCTTTACTAAACATATTGCCGCTGAGATCCATCCATATTGTTGCCAACAGCAGGATTTCCTTTTTTTAATGCTGGAATAATACCGCACTGAGTGTATCGATCACATCTTGTTTGTCCTTTCATCCACTGATGGACTTTAGACTGTCCGTATCTCGGCTATTGTAACTAATGCTGCAATGAACACAGGGGTGCATACATCGTCCCATCTTCTTTGGTTTTCTTTGGATAAACACTCACAAGTGGGTTTGATGGATCATATGCCTGCTCTTTTTATTCTTTTCTTTTGAGGAAGCTCCACACTGTTTTCCATAGTGGCTGTACCAATTTACATTCATACCAACAGCAAACAGAAGTTCGCTGTTGTCCACATCCTTGCCAACACGGTCTTTTCAATATCAGGTGTGAATGGCTATCTCCTGGTGTTGACTTGCTGTTCCCTGATACTTAAAGATGTTGAGCATCTTTTCAAGTACCCACTGACCTTGTGTTATGGCTTCTTCGGAAAACACCTCTTCTGATTTTCTCCCCATTTTTATCACAAATAGAAATTTTTGAATGAAGAAACTAACTCTTCTTATAGGAAAGACACCAGTTATAACAGATTTAGGGTCCCTGCTAATACAGTATGACCTCCTTTTTATCTTGATGACATTTGTAAAAGCCCTATTTCCAGATAAGGTGACATTCATATGTATTGGGGGGCTGCTAAAAATTCAACATATCTTTGCAGGGGAGGGGAGGGCACAATTCAACCTCTAACTCAGGTAAACTCAAAACATGTGACAAGAAAAAAGTCTGAAGAATGCATCGCTGAGGCATGGCCTCTAAAAGTTTTTAAAAGAGTCCAACTGACATTTGTGTGTGCTAAGTCGCTTCAGTCACGTCCGACTCTTCACGACTCCATGGACTGTAGCTCGCCAGGCTCCTGTGTCCATGGGATTCTCCCGGCAACAATATTGGAGTGGGTTGCCATTTCCTTCTCAATGGGATCTTCCCAACCCAGGGATCAAACCCACCTCTATTATGAATCCTGCATTGTCAGGTGGGTTCTTTACCACTGCACCCCCAGGGAATCCCAATAAGCGTTTACATACCCCCAGATTATATCCTCCCCCCGCTACATCTCAAGTCCCCCCAGACACCTCATTCTACCTTCTCGTAGCTTACCTACTTTAAACCATGACCATAGTAATGATAATAATAAGGGGCCTCCCCTGGGGGCTCAGGGATGAGGAGAGTCGTCCCGCCAATGCAGGAGACCAGAGTTCGACCCCTGGGCTGCAAAGATGCCACATGCTGCAGAGTAACGAAGCCCATGCACCTCAAGGACTCCACAACAGGAGAAACACGATGACAAGAAGCCCGAGCACAGAAACTAGCGAAAACCTGTGTGCAGCCCCGAATGAATACCATAAATAATAAAAAAGTAACAATAAAAATGGGCTTCTCAGGTAGCACTAGTAATAAAAACCTGCTTGCCAGTGCAGCAGACCTAAGAGACCCGCGTTTGATCCCTGAGTCGGGAAGATCCCCTGGAGAAGGACATGGCAACCCACTCCAGTATTCTTGCCTGGAAAATCCCATGGACAGAGGAACCTGGCAGGCTACAGTCCATGGGGTCGCACAGAGTTGGACATGACTGAGTGGCTAACACACATACAACAATAATAACAATTGTACAACCTTAAAGAAAAGACTAGATTAAGAGCATTTTCCCCTAAGTCTAGAGAAAGCCCACTGAGATGTTAAGCCTAACTCTTTTTGCTACCTGTGAACTTTAATTAATTCCTTGGAAACGATTCCATCTCCATGAAATCAAATTATAGACAACTGCATTGAAAGCCGGGCAACCCACTGCTTTTCCCCGAAATGCAAGCGCGTTAGTGTGTTGGCCGCTCTGTCACCATTTTCTGCTTCCTTCCCCTGGAACACCTCTGGGGCTTGCTATTTTGGGGAAACATGCAGCTTGAGAAAGACTGAAGCTGGTAATTGTCGTGCAGAGGGTTTCCTGTGGGGAAATCGAAGTCTCAGCTGCAAAATGCTTCCTCCTTGGTGCACGTGATCCGCTTGTTGCAGGAAGCAGAGGGAAGCTATTTTCTTTCTCATCCTGTAATTCGTACTGGATCTATATTACTTTTTTTAAAAAAAAGTATGCAAACATTTCAGGTTCAATATAGATGAGACAAGAACTACATGCGTTTGCAAAAAAAGAAAAAGAAAGAAAAAAAATTACTGATAGATATACACTGAAAATGATAAAGTCAGTGGCTGAGTCGTGTCTAACTCTTTGTGACCCCATGGATTGCAGCCCACCAGGCGTCTCTGTCCATGGGATTTTCCCAGCAAGAATACCGGAGTGGGTTGCCATGCCTTTCTCCAGGGGATCTTCCCCACCCAGGGATCGGAGGTGCGTCTCCAACACTGCAGGCAGATTCTTTACTATCTGAGCCACCAGAGAAGCCCACCCATATACAGCACCACACGTAAAACACACAGCTAGTGGGAAGCTGCTATGTAGGGCACACGGACCTCAGCTCGACGCTCTGTGATGACCTAGAGGGGTGGGTGGGGCGGTGGGTGGGGGGCTGAAGAGGGGGAAGGTACATGTATACATATGGCTAATCACACTGCTGAGCAGCAGACACTCACATGACATTGTAAAGCAGTTATCCGCCAATTAAAAAAATAATAATATGACTGCCACACACATGTCATGATGAACGAGAGGAAATGCACGCCTATTGGTTGACACTGGCTATGACTGTTGGTACCAAGAAGGACTTGATTCTGAAGCTGAAACTCCAATACTCTGGCCACCTCATGCGAACAGCTGACTCATTGGAAAAGACCCTGATGCTGGGAAGAATTGGGGGCGGGAGGAGAAGGGGACGACAGAGGATGAGATGGCTGGATGGCATCACCAACTCGATGGACAGGAGTTTGAGTGAACTCCGGGAGTTGGTGATGGACAGGGAGGCCTGGCGTGCTGTGATTCATGGGGTCGCGGAGAGTTGGACACGACTGAGCGACTGAACTGAAGTGAACTGAAGATGATCAAGACATCCAACTAAGAGTCAGATAATTAACAGAGAGGTTATCTGCCGCAGCCTAGGGAGGACCTTGTAATTCTGAGTCACGTGCTAGTCGATTTCCCCGGTCACTCCCGGGTCATATGATCACTGGGTTGTAGGATAGTCAATCTACTAAAATCCCTTTCTTTGGGAGGAGGAAAACAAGGAAGACAAACATGCTTATACAACATGCTAATCTCATTACCTGACTTAAACTCAAAAGGAAATATCAAATTGAGCTTTATTATGTTTTTACCGATTTAATTTTCTTAGGGAAGAGACAATTTCCTCTCTACGATTTACTACTCTATTTTTTTAAATTTAAACTTTCTTTTTTTTTTTAATTTTTGGATGCACCTCGCTTCACGTGGGACCTTATTTCCCTCCCAGGGATCAAGCCCACACCTCCTGCATTGGAAAGTGGAATCTTCGCCACTGGACCGCCAGGGAAGCCCCTAAGCTATGCGTCAAAATGTAGGAAATTGATATTAGAGTGATATGATAAGATTTCTGGAGTCTAAAATGCAACATTATGAAAGTATTTCACTAGGGAAAGATTTGGGAGGAGCAGCAAACCTTTTAATGATTTTTTTTTTTTCTAATTTCAAGAGATAAATATATTTGAATTCGGTAAGAAAGGAAACTTGTGCTCTTTGGCATAAATTTTATTGAACAGCGTGTTGAGAAGAAAAACGGGCATTAGCATTCCTTCGGATGTAATCCCATTTATGAAGCCTCCAACGTCAAAAATAGGGCGGTACAAAAGAAACCCAAGTGAGCACTTTGCATGTTGCACTGCACCATCAGAGCGCCTCCGTATACGTTTGTCCCGGTTTTCATCTCTCCCCCTCTCACCATTTGGTACTCTTTTATGTCTTGGTCTATCTAGAGAAACAAAAAGCAAGAAGCTGAACTTTTGGATACTTAGAAAGAGTCTCTTCACCTCACAGGAAAAGAGTGTCATCTCAAGACTGACGGGAACATTTCCCATCATGGACCCTCAACAGAAAAGATAACTTTCAAATTCCTTCTTGGTTTTAGTCTGTGGAAATGTAAAGCAGTCCCTGCTTGAATTCACTGTGCCTGCGGATGCCTTTTTGAAAGGTTAGTTCTTGCTGTGACTCATTGACTTTCCCATCAAAGGGCTCGTATTTCTTTACATCATCTTTTTCTGTTGTTTGAGTGGCTCAGTCATGTCTGACTCTTTGTGACCCCATCGACTGCATCCCTGTCCATCACCGGCTCCCGGAGCTTGCTCAAACTCATGTCCATTGAGTTGGTGAGGCCATCCAACCATCTCATCCTCTGTCATCCCCTTCTCCTCCTGCCCTCAATCTTTCCCAGCATCAGGATCTTTTCAAATGAGTCGGCTCTTTGCATCAGGTGGCCAAAGCACTGGAGTTTCAGCTTCATCAATCCTTCCAAAGAAAACCCAGGACTGATCTCCTTTAGGATGGACTGGTTGGATCTCCTTGCAGTCCAAGGGACTCTCAAGAGTCTTCTCCAGCACCACAGTTCAAAAGCGTCAGTTCTTCGGTGCTCAGCTTTCTTTATAGTCAAACTCTCACATCTGTACGTGACTACTGCAAAAACCATAGCTTTGGCTAGACGGACCTTTGTTGGATTCACACAAAACCTTGCATATGCTAAGTACAAACAGTGATTCATCACTATTTCTCAATGAACCATCCAAGGAGGCTGCGAGGAGAATAATAAATGGAGGACAGAAGGAAAAATACACAAAGATTCACCGTTGGGCTCTAGAGACACACAGAGGATCTGGCTCAAGTTAGAACCACAGTGAAGATACAATATGTGAGGTGCACATGTCCACTATTGGCTGCAATGATGGAGTATATCACGTCAGGGAACAAAACACAACACAGCTCAAAGCACCCATCTTAAGGCAAAGGGATGTGCTTGGGGACATGTCATTTTCGGAACCTGTTGAAACAGACTACAAAAGCTCCTCAGCTGGAGACAAATCAGTACTCTCAGTTTTCCTCCCTTTCAGAGGAGCACACACCCTCTTCCCCAGGGGAAACTCCAGGATTGTACACGGGACCACAGTCACATCAGACAAGACAGTGTCCAGATGTAGGGAAAATTCAAAGTGCCCAGGGACTCTGGGAGGAAAGCACAGTCTAGTCATCTCCATGTGCAAGTTGGCTTTTTCCAGAAAAACGGAACACACGGGATCTTGAGGGGATTATGGGTGGCTTTTCTTGTGGATTTTCCTCGTAAATCATACACACACAGACACACTGACACACACAGGCATACTGACACACACAGACACAGAACAAACTATACACCAACCTCCGTCATCACCACTCCAAATCATCAGACAATGTGAAATCTACCCAGAATTTTTATTTTTTTTTTTGCATTTTCTTAAATCTGTTTCCAGTTGCAGAAACTTACTTTCCCAAGCCTCCATAGAATATTCGGCTGAACTAATGAGATAGAGACGACCTTGCGTCTCAGCTTCATTTCACCCTAACAAGGGGGTCGGGGCGTGAACCCACAGCTCTTTTTCATACTTTCTGTCTGCAAGCTCCCCGGTGATTTGTAGGTCTGATTTGCTGATGCAGGGCTGTTGTTCTGCACGTCTCACAAACTCTCTGCTGTCCTCATCGCCAAGCTGAACAGAGTATCAGCTTCTGTTCGCTTTCACTGCAGTCTCTAAGTCCCTGCATCCAGTATATAAGGAGAAAACACGCAACTAATTCCTTACAGAAACCGCCTCGTTGACCATAAAGGAGGTAAAACATGAAACAAAGTCGTGTTTAACTGTAAAGGGGAAACCATGAAACTATTTTATTACAGAAACAGCCTGCTTAACCATCAAAGGAGTAAAACAAGAAATTAATTCATTACAGAATCATCCTGGTTAACCATAAAGGGAGTAAAACATGAAACCAATTCATGTTTAATTATAAGGAGAAAACATGAAATTAATTCATTACAGAATCATCCTGGTTAACCATAAAGGGAGTAAAACATGAAACTCATTCATGTTTAATTATAAGGAGAAAACAAGAAATTAATTCATTACAGAATCATCCTAGTTAACCATAAAGGGAGTAAAACATGAAACTAATTCATGTTTAACCGTAAAGGAGAAGAGATGGCAGTAATTCATTGCACCAACATTAATGAATGTAATCCATTATACAAACAGCCTGGTTTAGGAAAAGCAAACAAGAGCCCAGACAGACAGGAATCTACTCCCCTTCATAACACCGAAGAAACTTAATCTTCCAGGGACAGATACTGGTAATGAGACCAACACCGAATGGCCATAAAATTGAAGTTACAAGAACATACCCATGCTTTCTATTTTCTAACTATTTCTTATACACTAGCTTAGACCCAAATCACTATAATATGAAAAGACATTCACAGGCGATATAATACTATTGGGTTTCCCTGGTGGCTCAGACAGCAAAGAATCCGTCACCTGGCTTCGATGCCTGGGTTGGGAAGATCTCCTGGAGAAGGGAAAGGCTACCCACTCCAGTACTCTTGCCTGGAGAATCCCATGGATGGAGGAGCCTGGTGGGCTACGGTCCATGGGGTCGCAAAGAGTCAGACACGACTGAGCGACTCAATACACCCACATACACACAATATTATTATTATTATTCATAAGTGAGGTCACTACACACTAAGGAGGTTGAAGGCGTCGCCAAGACAGCATGCAAAATAAACAACAGTGTCCAAACCAGCAGTGTCTCTGGCAGCAAAGGAAGCTACTACATATCCTGGGGGTGGGATGAAAGAAAGCGAAAGTGAAAGTCGCTAGGTCGTGTCTGACTCTTTGCGACCCCATGGACTGTACAGTCCGTGGGATTCTCCAGGCCAGAATACTGGAGTGTGTCGCTTTTCCCTTCTGCAGGGGATCTTCCCAACCCAAGGATCAAATGAGTTAAAATTCATATTCTGGAAGATGACAAATGCAATGGGAAATTTTCTTCCTTAGAGGACAGGTTTTCTAACTCGGAAGGCATGCTAAGCAAATAGTATTATGCGAAACAGGGAAAATTTCTAAACCCTCCACAGGATTATTCTTCTACTGGAGAATTTCTTTAGCTGGGAGAGAAACACACATGGCCAGATATCCAGTCTTGTTTAACTGTGTTCACAAAATACTAAATTCTTTTCAATTAATCCTTGTCAGGGAGATATTTATCTAATAATCTTTCCTAATTATCTCCACTTACAAGCCACGTCTACACAACGTCAAACATCCCCCTGACATGAAAATGGGAAGCAATTAGTTACTCTCACGTCGCTTCCTGCGGATGTGGACTGGCTGAAACCACCCGGCTCCCCGTGTTAACTTACCCAGCTTTAAGTTTCTCACCTAGATTTTTTCATCCCATCTGCATACACCTGAACTATCTGTGACTTGATGAGAAGAGAAAGGCACTTAATTTTTCCTTTATCTGATATTAAAAAAAAACTGTGCTATTGTCTTTGGATGTTCTGAGAGCCTGTTCCAAGAAATGCCTTTTAATGACTCTTTGAAGATTAATTTCTGTAAGTCAAATGGGATGCTAAAAATTGAGTTGACAACTCAGGCTGAAAAAGACAAAGCTTGGGAATAATGCAGAAGGTAATACTCTGCTCTTTGTTAAGGAAAAAAAAAAACTGCCATTCCTGATATATTGTCATCTTCAGCAACGTGGATGGACTGACACATGATGACATTAAATGAAGTGATTCAGAAAGAGAAAGACATATATCATGTGATATCACTTATATGCGGAATCTAAAACATGACACAAAGAAACTTATCTAGGAAAGAGGAACAGAGGCCAGATCTGTGACTGCCTAGGGGTAGGGGGAGGGATGAAATAGGACTTTGGGGTTAGCAGATGGAAACTACTGTTTAGAACAGACAAGCAACTCCCTACTGTACAGCACAGGAGACTGTATTCAATATCCCGTGATAAACCATCATGGAAACGAACATGAAAATTGATATATGTGTGTATGTATGTAACTAAATCTCTTTGCTGTACAGCAGAAACTAACTCAACACTGTAAGTCAACTACACTTCAATTAAAAAATTTTTTTTTCATTTCTCAAAACTCCCTTTTGTTAAAGCCATATGAAGGTCTGTCAGAAGTGACAGACTCTAGGTCCCATTTCTTAAGCTGACCCTCCCACTATGACATATAAATACTTAGGTTACATTCAATCTACATTGATGATGTACTGGACATTATAGTAGACAGATACATAAGTACAAATTAGTTGAAAAGTTCTGGTTCTCTGGGATTCCCTAGTGGCTCAGACGATCAAGAATCTGCCTGTCATACAGGAGAGCCTGGTTCGATCACTGGGTTGGGAAGACCCCCTGGAGCAGGGAATGAAAATACACTGCAGTATTCTTGCCTGGAGGATCCCATGGACAGAGGAGCCTGGTGGGCTACAGTCCATGGGGTCTCAAAGAGTCAGACAAGACCGAGCGAGAAACATCTTCAGATTCTCCATTCTTGTATTAACTATGCTTCACAAACATCCAATCAGGGGCTGCATATGTATGCAAAGAAGTCTCCCAGATCATCTCTGTTTTATACCCAAGGAAACTGAGGCACGCGCTAGCTGAAGAACCCGCCCATAATCATTCAACCGGCAAGGGAACAGCCTGGCATTTGCATGCTGGCAGGCGTGTTTTTAGCCAATCGATGCTGTAAGCTCAGTGGAAGGACTGAACCAAGCTGACAGTCGGAAGGATTCAGAAAAGTCACTGCACCTCTACGTTCACGGCAGCACTGCACACAATGGTCAACGCACGGGAACAAAAAAGGAACCACGTACACACAAATGGATAGACAAGTTGGTACGTAGGTGTAGGCAGGCAGCGGAATATCACTCAGCTGTTAAAAAGGAAATTCCTACTTTCTGTGACACAGTGAGTGGGCCTCGATGGCATTACGCTAAGTGAGATTAGTTTTAAAAAACACATATATTCACACATGTATGGAATCTAAAAACCAGACTGTATCACTTCTATGTAGAATCTAAAAAAAATAGTACAAGGGAACCTCTTTACAAAACAGAGTCAAAGATGGAGAGAAATAACTTCTGGTTACCAAGACGTAAGGAGGGCGGCAGGGATAAACTGGGAGGTTGGGATTGACAAATACACATTACTCTATAAAAAAGAACAGATTACTAGGAGGAACCTGGAGAAGGAAAAGGCAACCCACTCCAGCGTGCTTGCCTGGAGAATCCCAGGGATGGGGGAGCCTGGTGGGCTGCCGTCTATGGGGTCGCACAGAGTCGGACACGACTGAAGCGACTTAGCAGCAGCAGCAGCAGTAGAAACCTACTGCATAGCACAGGGAACTCTGTTAACTACTCTGTAGTGAGCTGTGCCACAAAAGAATCTGAAAAAGAGGGGATATGTGTATATGTGTAGCAGATGCACTTTGCTGTACAGCAGAAACGAACACAGCAGTGTATATCATCTATACCCCAATAACAAAATAATAGTAATTTAAAAAACCCACCAAACTCATAGAAGAAGAGATCAGATTTGCTGCAGCCAGAAGTGGGGGGAGGGTGGGGGAGAAGTGGGGGGTTGGATGAAAGTGGTCAGAATGTACAAGCTCCTGGTTCTAAGATAAACAAGCACAAAGGATGTAACGTACAGGTTTGACGGCTGTAGTTACCACTGCTTGATGGGACACAGGAAACTTGGAGATCCCGCCAGTCCAGGTTGGATGCATGAGACAGGGCGCTCAGGGCTGGTGCGCTGGGACGACCCTGAGGGATGGGATGGGGAGGGAGGTGGGAGGGGGCTTCAGGATGGGGAACACATGTACACCCATGGCGGATTCATGTCCATGTATGGCAAAGCCACTACAATATTGTAAAGTCATTAGCCTGCAATTAAAATAATTTTTTTTTTTTAAAGTACAGCCTAACAGTTCTCATCGCAAGGAAAAAAATCTTTCCTTTTGTTCTTTTTCTTGTAGCTATATGAGATCTGTGGTGGTACGTGGTATAGCTGCTCTGTTGTGTCTGACTCTTTGCAACCTTGTGGACTGTAGACTGCAAGCTCCTCTGTCCATGGGATTCCCCAGGCAACAATACTGGAGTGGGCTGCTCTGCCCTCCCCTTCAGGGTACCTTTCCAACCGAGGGATTGAACTCATGTCTCCTGCAGGCAGATTCTTGACAGACTGAGCCTCCAGGGAAGCCCATGAGAAGACGGATATTAGCTGAAACTACTGCGGTGATCATGTGTCAGGAAGCATCTAACAGGAGGCTTCCTCTGTGCTGTTTTGGATCTGTCAGGAATTCTCTGTTCCTGATTAATTCCTGAATATTCAGGAATTAAGAGGAGAGGCAAGCCTCTCCTGGGGGCTGAGGAATCCAGGCATTTCCTTGGTTAGTTTTTCTATACGGTGATAAGTACCCTCTTCCTTTTTATGAACCATATGGTAAAAGCGATTACTTACAACTCTCTCTCTTTGACATGGATCGGCTATGTTTTGTAAGTCTGGAATTTTCATCTTTTCTTTGCTGAGAATAACTACAGTATATATGCTCACACCATGTTGATTAAAACACCTTTGCTCCATCAGAGCTTTGGTCCCCATGTCTTGCTTTCCCTCTCTCTCTTTTTCAGGCTAATTCCTGGAGCGTAGAAGCTCTCTGTGTTCACTTTCCTGCCCCGGCTTCTAAGACCCTCTCGAGAAGGTGCTCTGTGCCTTCACCCCATCGAGAGGGCACCTGAGGCCTTCATGCACAGAGCAAGCCCTGAGCCAGGGGCTTTAATGGCTTTCTGCGTATACCAAGGAATATCAGCCTCTCTCCCTCTCCTTTACTTTTTTATTGGTCGACGCCGGACCAACAGGTTCCGGCCCATTAAAGGACCTCAGCAATCACGTCTTAGTTCATGGAAATCAGACCACCATGCTGTCTGCCTTCAACTTGCATGGCGATGCCCCTCAAAGACATCTCACTAAAACTGCGGAGGGGAGAGAATTAACTGACATCCTCTCAAATAAATTAACCAGTAAGTTGTTTTTCAAAAGGGGAGAGAATCCACCTTACCCAGGACAGATCAGATCTTGAGGTCTTGACAGAAGGAACAAGGAGCTGAAAAGATTATGCTAACGCGAGAAGAAGCCATTCAGAGGTACAGCTGCTTCTAAATGTCAGATGAGGGAAGAGAACCATTTGGGTGTTTTCCTTGATGCCATTCACTTACACCCACTCGGGCATCTGGAGATTTTTTAAAGCGCCTCCATTACATTGCCTTCATTCCATCCCTGTGTCAGGAAGACCCTCTGGAGAAGGGCATGGCAACCCACTCCAGTGTTCTTGCCTGAAGAATCCCATGGACAGAGGAGCCTGGCGGACTACAGTCCATGGGGCTGCAAAGAGTCAGACACAACTGAGCGACTAACATTTTCACTACGCTGCTATGTAAAATCAGCATTGCTTGTGAATACTAGTAAGATTTGCCGAAGAGGAACTCAAAAGCCTCTTAATGAAAGTGAAAGAGAGCAAAAAGGTTGGCTTGAAGCTCAACATTCAGAAAACAAAGATCATGGCATCTGGTCCCATCACTTCATGGGAAATAGATGGAAAAACAGTGGAAACAGTGTCAGACTTTATTTTTTGGGCTCCGAAATCACTGATTGCAGCCATGAAATTAAAAGACGCTTACTCCTTGGAAGGAAAGTTATGACCAACCTAGATAGTATATCAAAAAGCAGAGACATTACTTTGCCAACCAAGGTCCGTCTAGTCAAGGCTATGGTTTTTCCCGTGGTCATGTATGGATGTGAGAGTTGGACTGTGAAGAAAGCTGATCGCCGAAGAATTGATGCTTTTGAACTGTGGTGTTGGAGAAGACTCTTGAGAGTCCCTTGTACCGCAAGGAGATCCAACCAGTCCATTCTAAAGGAGATCGATCCTGGGTGTTCATTGGAAGGACTGATGCTAAAGCTGAAACTCCAATACTTTGGCGACCTCATGCGAACAGTTGACTCACTGGAAAAGACTCTGATGCTGGGAAGGATTGGGGACGGGAGGAGAAGGGGACGACGGAGAATGCGATGGCTGGATGGCATCACCGACTCGATGGACATGAGTTTGAGTGAACTCCGGGAGTTGGTGATGGTAAGGGAGGCCTGGCGTGCCGTGATTCATGGGGTCGCAATGAGTCAGTCACGACTGACTGACTGAACTGAACTGAAGGTTTGCCGTAAACTTTTGACACCTCTAACCAAAATTTGGGTGTCTACTTTCCAGCGTTTAAACCTCACATCCTCAAAATCTCCACCCAGTCATCACAACTAATGTTGACTCCTTGATATGTATAATGGAAAGCAGCAAATTGGCCCCGTGCCCCACCTTACTCTCAAATTTGTAACTGCTGCTGCTAAGTCACTTCAGTCGTGTCCGACTCTGTGTGACCCCATAGACGGCAGCCCACCAGGCTCCCCCGTCCCTGGGATTCTCCAGGCAAGAACACTGGAGTGGGTTGCCATTTCCTTCTCCAATGTGTGAAAGTGAAAAGTGAAAGTGAAGTCGCTCAGTCGTGTCCAACCCACAGCGACCCCACGAACTGCAGCCTACCAGGCTCCTCCATCCATGGGATTTTCTAGGCAAGAGTACTGGAGTGGCTTGCCATTGCCTTCTCCGCAAATTTGTAACTACCCAGCACTAAAATGACTTTAATCAAAACAAGCTATTCTGGCAACACAAAGGTAAAGAAAGGAATTACCATCTGAGAACAATTAGTGACCGAGAAAGTTCACATTAACTGTTTCACGGTATCTGGGTTGCCCTCAATCAGGGAAACACTTTACGATAAATTTCAAACTGTGATAACAGCTGCCCAAACTCTGTACCAGATTTCTGTTGCTGCCGCAGCAAATCACCACCAATGTTGCAACTTCAGGGGGCAGCTACTGAGGCTCTCAGAGTTCTGAAGGTCAGAGTTCCACCAGGCTAAAACTGAAGGGTGGGCAGGGCTTTCTGGAAGCTCAAGGGGAGAAATCTTGTCTTCTCCAGCTTCGAGAAGCTGCCGGATCCCACGACTTCCGGCTCTGCCTTGTCCTCAAAGGCAGCAATGGCCGCTGCACCTTTTCCCTGTTGCTTTCCTCTGCTTCCCTACTCACCTTTTCTCTGTCCTTCATTCACAATTAACGATCACATATGCACCCACCCAGATAAGACAGAGTATACTCTCTGCATCTTAAAGTCAATGGGTAAGCAGGTATTAATTTTAGTTGCAACCTCCTCCACTTAGCACTCTAACTTAATAATAGTCAATGTTTCCTGGGCTTAGGATTTGCCCTTCCCTCCTTTTGGGTGCATGCATGCCTGCTAAGTGGCTTCAGTCATGTCTGACTCTTTGCGACCCCATGGGCTGTAGCCCACCAGGCTCCTCTGTCCATGTGATTTCCAAGGCACAAATACCGGAGTGGGTTGCCATTTCCTCCCCCAGGGGATCGTCATCACCCAGGGATCAAACCCATGTCTTCTATGGTGCAGGCGGGTTCTTTACCACTAAACCACCCAGGAAGCCCGCACTTCTCTGGGGGAGCCACTATTCTGCTTACAATAAGTGTGCATCTCTGCAAATTAAGAATGGCTGTCTCTGTTGCCATGACAACATGTAAAGATTAACTGGCACACGACAGCAACACATAATTACATTATTGGTAGTGAAGTCACACGGACACACCAGCTGATCAAACATCAGGATAAACCAAAAAAATAAATAAATAACCGAGTGCCAAAGTGGAATCTTGAATTTCAAATACCTGGTGTCACCATACATCCATTTAATCAAAGGCACAGTTACGAATTTAGATATGCCCTAAAGGAAGCTCTTTGCAGGGACCAGCATGAAGCCATAATTTTCATGTGTTATTGTAGAAGTTGGGTTTCTTCATTTAGGAATAACCAGTAATTAAATATCTAAACCTCCAAGTTCATTGTCGAATAGACACAAGTCACCTTTTTTAAATGCACAGAACTCCCGACCCAATCGGCTGCAATTTTCTGCTTCTGCAACACTCACCAGTGAAAATCCATTATTTATATATCATTGGGAGATCAATTTTAGCTATTCAGCCCCTATTAGATTTCTGATTCTCCCGTCAAGGTGGTGTGAGATACAGCGTGCAGAAGTGCTATAAAAATACCCCAGGAGTCAACAAGCAGCACTGCCTTTATTCTTAAATTTAGATTGCTTCTCTGTTAGGCAGCATTTTTCACATGTTTTTCCCCCCCAAAATTCCTATTGCATACTGGACCACAAAGAAATGGCCAAATTGCTTATGGTTTCCATTCGCACAACTGCACACTTATGAATCTGCCATCAAGGAAGCTATTGACTTTTCTTCCTGGATGGTCTAATTGCGCCCTGCCTCTCAGGGCTCAGTATGAAAAGGACCTGCCTGCAATGCGGGAGACCCGCGTTCGATCCCTGGGGTGGGAAGGTCCCTTGAAGTAGGGCATGGCGACCCACTCCAGTAATTTTTCCTAGAGAATCTCACAGACAGAGGAGCCTGGCGGGCTACAGTCCACGAGGTCGCAGAGGGACGGACATGTCTGAGGGACTAACACTGTTTTTCACTTTCTCATAAGGAGGCATTCCCTTTGAAGCACATTCCTTATTTGGAAGGGGAGCACTCTCGAGTTACCTGTTCATGAACACAAGCATGTCACCTTTCTTGTGAAAGCAATTTTAATCTTTTCCCTGGGTTTGTTCCCTCTACCCTGACTCCCCTTCCATCTTTCTTTTAAATCCTTCATGTGGACAGCTCATGATAAGGAAGTCCAGGACTTAGGTGGCTTTGAAAGGCGAGCCCTTAATTTGCTTGGGATGGGGTTACGCATCCTTGTCGATGCACCAAGGAGGTACTAGGAGCTGCCACGTGCAAGGACAGCTCAGGGCAGGGCATGGAAGTAAGGCACCCGGGGTCACTCCTTGAACCCCATTCATCCCTAGACTATGCAAGGTGATTCGTTCGTCTGTCTCCATGGCAACAAGGAGGCTGTCTCCATGCCAACCTCTGCAGATATGATGAAGCCCACCCCTTCCATATCTTTCCCTGGACATCCTCTGTCGTCTCCCTAACAGACGCCTGTGGCCTGGTTTCTCCTGAACAGTCCTCACACCATCTCGCTGCGTCTGCCCTGAGAAAGAACCACATGGCAGACGCGATACAATTACTGGATATCCCTGAGTAATGCCATCGCTTGAGGCCAGACTCTCAGTTGAGTCTCACAAAGAAACCTCTCTCAAGGATTAAAGGAAGACAAAGGTGTGCGTGAAAATTACCAAGGACAAGGATGCACTTTGGTTTTCAGAGTAGACACTGATGGCTGCTACGATGCCTCTAAATTTTAAATTCCAGGAAGATTCCATTCTACCCTTTTCCTTCTCCTTGTACGAAAATAGCACATGTAAATAAGAAATGAAAAAAAATGGGCTTACACTGTATCCAGACTTTGGTCTGGTTGGTCTGTATCAATCATTTTAATTCAAAGTCTTCACGAACAAGGAGATAGCCAGGTTTGACTAGCGTGGGATTCAGTTATAATAACATATGGAACGTGATGGCTTTCACAGACTTTTACTGCTTTAGTATCCAAACTAAAAAAGGGTCATTTTGTTCTAGCGAGAACATAATTTTTCTCATGGACCTAGCCCAACTTCAGTCTGGTTGGCCTTTTGAAGTCTACACAAAGAAGGAGATACCCAAGCACAGGATTTAGATGGAACATTACTGTTACCGAGACTTTCACTGCTGAGTTATCCAAAAGGAAAGGGGGCATTGGGTCCCAGCAAGAACATTATCTTTCTGATATAGCTAGAGTCTTCTGATGACACACATCTGCCGTTTGCCGGCAGTGACTACTGGAACGAAACGACGTCCAAGTTTATGGCGACAACGTGGCTTCTAAACAATCAAGTCCAATCGTTCAACGAACTATCCCTCGCTTTTGTATTTAAAACCATCGTGCTTCCTCTTAAGACTCAACAGGAAAAGTGCTAGCATCTAAAGATGTTAAAGCCAAAGGCACTATTCCTGATATGATTTTCATTGGCTCCCTGAAGGCCGATCACGTTAATTCTATTAGTTTCTTTAGATTCACCATTTACAGGTGATCCCAGTGTAACCTCCAAGAGTATATGCTCACATGGGTTCTCATCTGCAAATAAAGACGACAGCAATCCTACAAAGGCAATGTTCGGAAAGAGCTAAGTCATTCGTTACAGGACTGTCCAGCTGCGTAAATCCACACTGCACAAAGTCCCAAGTGATAACTTCACTGTGAATATGAAAGATAGAACAGGGTCATAGAAACGATCATGCACAGGCCGTGATAAAAGGCCGTGGGCACACGGGGAGGCTGACACAGCAGGTGTGCTCTGCCAGAAGACGCATACTCACCGTCCTCCGTGGGCACGTAGATGTTCAGGTAGAGGCAGTCCTCGTTCTGGTCCTGCACGTAGGTCATCAGGGTGTCCAGGTTGGCCGTGAACCAGACGGGCAGCATGTCGTGTAGCAGCGACCTCTCGTCCAGGTGCTGGGGGCAGACGGCGGCAAACTGCGTGGCATTGCGGACCCCGGTCCACGAGGAGGGGGGCTCGGGGGGCTGGAAGCGCCTCTCCCCGGTTGGGGGCGAGGCGTAAGGGACCCCCAGGTACTGCTCCACAGGACCTAGGATCTCATTGGGCAGTGGCGTTCTCAAGCCCCGGATCTTGCCATAGTTGGTGCTGACCACGGGGTACTGGGCCTGGCTGTCGATGACCGTGAACTTGACGGCCAGGGCGGTGATCCACAGCAGGACATTGGAGTTGACCATGACGCAGACGGGGGTGAAGGCCAGCGGAAGCCATAACAGTCCCTGGGGTCTCGACATGGCTCACCCGCACATCCGGGGTCGGGATGGTGGGGGTGGGGATGGGTGGGTGGGGGTCGTCCGGGGGCGGAGACTCTGAGCAGACCAGACAGGGGAGTGGGGGGTGCCCTTGGGGAGAGAGAGGGGCTTCCAAGGACCGAGAGCCAGGAGAGGCAAAGGGCTTCCTGAGGACCCACTCCGGATGGGGCATAGACAGAGTCCAAGGTCAACAGCCAGCCCGGCGGTGGTCCTGACCGCCCATCACAAGACCGCTGCGCTGCCTTAATCCTCGGACCGGATTCCCGCCGCTGCAGGGCTCCAAAGAGGCCAGGACCGTCCAGCACCTTCCAGCAACAGTGATCCTTTATAAGAACGCCGACACAGAGCAGGCGGCCTGAAGGGAAAGGAAAAGGCAGACACAGAGGATGAACAGAAGCCCGGCGTCACCAGTGGCATTTTACATCTTCCGGGAAACCTTACACATCACTCCAGGAAATCCTTTTTCACCAATCAATCTAGTGCAGTGGCCTCTCCAGGCCATAGACTCTAGCCCGTGTCCTGACAACTTCCACAGTGAACTCCCCCATCGAGAACAAAAAATTCCAGGAACCCTCGAGACTTCCTTACATGAACCAACATGTCACCACAAAATGTATTGACAGCGATGCAGACAACAGTATGGACATCTAATTTGATTCATGGGCCTCCCGGGTGGCTCAGTGGTAAAGAACCTGCCTGCCACTGCAAGAGACGTGGGTTTCATCCCTGAGTTTGGAGATCCCCTGGAGGAGGGCATGGCAACCCACTCCAGTATTCCTGCCTGGAGAGTCCCACGGACAGAGGAGCCTGGTGGGTTACAGTCCATGGGGTTGCAAGAGCCAGACACGACTTAAGTGACTAAATAGTATAGTTGATTATGAGTGAGTGAGTGAGTGAAGTTGCTCAGTCGTGTCCGATTTGCGACCCCATGGACTCTACCCACCAGGCTCTTCCATCCATGGGATTTTCCAGGCAAGAGTACTGGAGTGGGTTGCCATTTCCTTCTCCAGGGGATCTTCAAACCCAGGGATCGAACCCGGGTCTCCCGCATTGTAGGCAGACCGTCCGAGCCACCAGGAAAGTCATAGTTGATTATACGACTGTATTAATTTCAGCCATACTGCAAAGTGACTCAGTTATACCTTTACATGATGGTTTATCGTAGAATACTGAATACAGGTCCGTGTGCTATACAGGAGGATCTTTCTGTCTCTCCATTCTGTACATAAAAGCTCACATCTGCTAACCCTCACTTCCAACTCCACCCTTCCCTCAACCCCCCCACCGCTGGCGACCATCAGCCTTTCTCCATCAGCTGATCAGTCGCTCAGTCATGTCTGACCCTTTGAGACCCCCCCATGGGCTGTAGCCCACCAGGCTCCTCTGTCCATGGGATTCTCCAGGCAAGAATACTGGAGTAGGCGGCCATTTCCTTCTCCAACCCTCCATCAGACCCTACCTTTAAATACACAGCATTCTACAAGCCAGAATAGACAAATGTGTTTCTAAGGACACGGTGGGTTACTCAAGAGTCTTTCTGGACCAGACTGTAATTACGCATTTCATTTCAGGGAATGGGGCTCAGCAAAATATGTCAAACAGATAATTTACTTTTTAATGAAACGTAGCTGAGCCAGATCTGTCTATTGGGGAGCTAGAATACCCCTGGGGGAAGCTCCGCCATCCATGACAGCCCAGGCCGAGTTAATCAGAGCTGGATGAAAACACACTGAGACGCCGGGTGGTTAGCATCAACAGCGAAAACAGCGCATTGCACCCAACAGCTGACTGCTGTGCCTGCGTCTATCTTTGCACTGGAGACAACACTTGGATTCCTGCCATGCGGTGATCCAACTGCTGAATAATTCAGGGACAGACAAGAACAAGGCAGAGGGGTTGAGTTGCTTGGACTCTCTGCTCCTGAAAGTCCTTTCTGGTTTAGAACCAGCAGGTCCTTCTCAACCCTGCCTTGCCGTCACAGGAGGTGTCAGTCACATCCGATTCTGATAGACTTGGGTGGCCAAATGCTACCTCTGTGTGAGCTGGGAGAGGTGACTCAACCTCCCTGAGCTTTTATGTGGACAGTGAGTCATGCCTTCTTCGGGGGACTGCATTGAGCCAAAGGGTCGGGGTTTAGAAAACGTCCCCTCAATATCAGGAGATGCTGGCGTATAGTTGCTTTAGAATGTTCAATTACTTTGTACTCTAAAGCAAAGTCAATCAGCTGTACCTGCAGACATATCCGCTCTTATCTGCATTTCCTTCCCGTTTAGATCCATACAGGGGCCTGACTGGAGCTCCGTGTGCAGGACAATAGATTCTCATTGAAAAGTGAAAGTGCCGGTCGCTCAATTGCGTCCGACTCTTTGCGCCCCCATGGAGTGAAGCCCATCAGCCTCCTCTGTCCATGGGCTTCTCCAGGCCAGAATACAGGAGTGGGTAGCCCTTCCCTTCTCCAGGGGATCTTCCCCACCCAGAGATTGAACCCGGGTCTCCTGCATTGCAGGCAGATTCTTTACCAGCTGAGCTACCAGGGAAGCCCAACAGTACTGGAGTGGGTAGCCTATCCCTTCTCCAGGGAAACTTCCCAACCCAGGGATGGAACCTGGGTCTCCTGCCTTGCAGGTGGATTCTGTATTGTCTGAGCCACCAGGAAGGCCAGGTTCTCATTAGTTGTTTATTTTATACGTATAATCAGTAGCGCATGTACGTCAATCCCAACCTCCCAATTCGTTCTACCCTCTCTTTCTACCCTGGGAGAATCCCAGGGAAGGGGGAGCCTGGTGGGCTTCCGTCTATAGGGTCACACAGAGTCGGACACGACTGAAGTGACTTAGCAGCAGCCATACATCTCTTCTCTACGACTGTGTCCCTGTTTCTTCCTCACAAGTAATATCATCTGTGCCATTTTCTGGCATGTCACATATGCGTGTTAATATGCAGTATTTCCTTTATGTCTTCCTGACTTGACATGCGGGGTGTTTGTACACACAGCTGCTCAGAAGGCTCCTGAACACAGAGATAAAATGCACTGAAGTCAGCCTCTGGCATGAAGCATGTACAGAAACAGAGCAAATACTCTAAATTATTTGAGCCTCGTTTCACTTACTTGCTTCTAATTCTTTGGGGGAGTAACTGAGTTAGCTTACACAAGGCACCACTCTGTCCCTGGAAGGCAACGTTTCATACAAGTAGCATTTAGTTGATGCTTTTGAACTGTCTTGCTGGAGTAGACTCTTGAGAGTCCCTTGGACTGCAAGGAGATCCAACTAAAGGAAATCAGCCCTGAATATTCACTGGAAGGGCTGATGCTGAGGCTGAAGCTCCAATACTCTGGCCACCTGATGCCAAGAGTGGACTCACTGGAAAAGACCCCGATGCTGGGAAAGATTGAAGGCAGGAGGAGAAGGGGATGACAGAGGATGAATGGTTGGATGGCATCCCCGACTCAGGGGACATGAGTTTGAGCAAACTCCAGCAGATGGTGATGGACAGGGAAGCCTGGTATGCTGCAGTCCATAGGGTTGCAAAGCACTGGAGCTTCAGCTTCAGCATCAGTCCTTCCAGTGAAGACTCAGGGTTGATTTCCTTTATGGTTGACTGGTTTGATCTCCCTGCTGTCCAAGGGAGTCTCAAGAGTCTTGTGTCTCAGTTTTGCTGGTCTACACCCACTAGATTTAGCAATCCAGCTTTCAAAAATCAAGATTGTCTCCAGACACTGCTAAGAGACCCCCAGGGGGCAAAATCATCTCAAGGTAAGAACTGCTGGTATACATCATCAAATTTATGATTTACCGCAGCCATCTAAATGACTAAGCATCTCTAGGTATGTGGGACAATTACCAGTGGCACCAGATTTATGTTTGTGTGTATATATGTGTGTGTGTGTGTGTCACATTCAAATACTTGGCAACCTTAAATGTTTTAACATTACAGACAACAGAGATTTTTTTTTTTAAATAAACCTTTTAAATGGGCATCCTCCTCATCACTTAAAAATCACAATGAATGTGTGTGTGTGTACATGATCAGTCCTATCTGACTCTTTGCCACCCCATGGACTGTAGTACGCCAGGCTCCTCTGTTCATGGGCTTTCGCAGGCAAGAATACTGGAGCAGGTTGCCATTTCCTTCTCCACAGAAGAAATTTAACCAACCAATACATTTGAGTGAAGTTAAGTAGCTCAATCGTGGCAGATTCCTTGCGACCCCATAGACTGCAGCACGCCAGGCCTCCTTGGCCATCACCAACTCCCGGAGCCCACCCAAACTCATGTCCATTGAGTCAGTGATGCCATCCAACCATCTCATCCTCTGCTGTCCCCTTCTCCTCTTGCCTTCAATCTTTCCCAGTATCAGGGTCTTATCCAATGAGTCAGCTCTTCTCATCAGGTGGCCTAAAGATTGGAGTTTCAGCTTCAACATCAGTTCTTCCAATGAACACCCAGGACTGATCTCCTTTAGGATGAACTGGTTGGATCTCCTTGCAGTCCAAGGGACTCTCAAGAGTCTTCTCCAACACCACAGTATAAAAGCATCAATTCTTCAGTGATCGGCTTTCTTTATAGTCCAACTCTCACATCCATGCATGACATAAAATACATAATGAGACTTATTTACATATTTATGCATTTTTGGCTGTGCTGGCTCTTCGTCTCCACACAGGCTTTCTCTGTCTGGGTGGGCAGAGACTACCCTCACTCGGGAGCAGAGGTTCTCGGATGGATGGGCCCAGTGGTTGCAACTCGTGGGCTTTAGAGTGTGGGCTCAGTGGTTGTGTCCCCTGGGGCTAGTTGTCCTCTAGCACATGGGATCTTCCTGGATCACAGATCCAACCTGTGTCTCCTGCACTGGCAGGGGGACTCCCAATCCTGCATCGCCAGGCAGACCCCTGAGTGGGTATTTGTGAACGATTTCTGTAGGACTGGCACTCTGTCTGAGGTTGTCATTAAGGCAAGGCTCCAGCCAAGTCAGGCCTGTCAGTCTGGAGTTGCAATGGACTTCCTCCCCAAGTGAACATCACTCAGATTGAGACTGGCTTAATTTTAAAAAACATATACATTTAATTTAGGGTTGGTGGTGGTGGTGTAGTCACTCTGTCGTGTCTGGGTCTTTGCGACCCCATGGATTGTAGCCCGCCAGGCTCCTCTGTCCATGGAATTCTCCAGGCCAGAATACTGCAGTGGGTTGCCATGTCCTTCTCCAGGGGATCTTCCCGACCCAGGAATCGAACCTGGGGCTCCTGCATTTGCAGGCAGATTCTTTACTGACTGAGTTTTAAGGAGAGGCCTAATTCAGGGGAAGCCAGGTCAAATTTACTTTGGTGTTTTGGTCTTTCAAGGAGTAAAATCACGTCTCCGGGGTGTTCACAGCCTCACAACTCTGTGGTCATGAAATATATTACATGTTAGAACTTTGAGGATGCAGCTCCCGGAAAAAAAAAAAAAAAAGGGATAAAAAATTGAGAGAATTAATGAGGTTAGAAACAGCCCTCCTCTGGTGCTACTCTTAGCTCCCAGGAACGTCTGGGATTTGCTTTCTGCTGCCAGGAGGCTGCCAACAGCAAGAGGCACTTGGAAGATACATTTTCATCTCGCAACCATGAAGCATCAGGAAAAGAAGACCAACAGATCCTGGCCCTTGCGCCAATGAAGGAGCCTGTACAACAGTCCTTCCCCACTGTGGGCTAGAACGTCTGCAGCAGCCGTTCCCCGAACTGCAGAGCCCGGCTACCTCCCACGATCTATTATTCTGTCTTTAGATTCCGGGGCAGGCACACCAGTGTTTTATGGCACCCAAGTGGATTCGATCCCTGGGTCTGGAAGATCTCTTCGAGAGGGGAATAGTAACCCACTCCAGTGTTCCTGTCTGGAGAATCCCCATGGTCACAGGAGCCTGGTGGGCTACAGTCCATGGGGTTGCAAAGAGTCAGATGCGACTGAGTGACTCACACTTTGACTTCTTCAAGTGATGTGTGGTTCATCTGTTACCTTAGAACACATATCTCTGTTGTGAGAGAGCCAGGGCACCAGTGACGAATGTCTACAACCTCCACACCTCACACTGGCTGACAACACACACACACACACACACACACACACACACACACACGCAATCCTTATTCAAGACTCACTCCATGCCAGGACTCAGCCAATTAGTATATTTTTGCATTTCCTTTTAAAAAAACAAACAAAAAAATATCTTGGCTTTGATTTTATCTCCCAGATGGACAAGAGTACTACCCTATCTTTCGTGACATCTTACAGTTCTTTGTACATGTAGCTGCACTTCTAAAAAGCACAGCCCATCAAAATCCACACTTCTGAACCATGAGGCTTACACGTAAATAATCAAAGAGCAATGATGCCGTAGGAACTGCCTTCCAGGTGGTTTGTTGCCCAGTGAGGGGCTCCAAATTGTCAACGCCATCACCGTTTCCGTTCTTGTACTGAAGTTTAATGGGTCAGGAACACATCTGGGGCACGGCCGTAGGAAGTGGACTTTGCAACGAGAGACGAAACACAGAATAAACCCAGGAGAAAGAGTCTAATAGCTCCTAGGTGGTCCGCTCAAGACTGACTGGATAGCCTGAGCACGTATCTGGACCAAACTATAAATCAGACACATGACCCTTATGTCCACTGCAGTGACATTCACAACAGCCAAGTTGTAGAAGCAATCTAGCCGTCCATCAACAGATGAACGGATAATGATATGACACAATGGAATATTGCTGCTACTGATGCTGCTAAGTCACTTCAGTCGTGTCCGACTCTGTGTGACCCCATAGACGGAAGCCCACCAGGCTCCCCCGTCCCTGGGATTCTCCAGCCACAAAAGAGAATGAAATAATGCCCTCTGCAGCAATATGCGGAGAAGGCAATGGCAATCCACTCTGGTACTCTTGCCTAGAAAATCCCATGGATGGAGGAGCCTGATAGGCTGCAGTCCATGGGGTCGCTACGAGTCAGACATGACCGAGTGACTTCACTTTCACTTTTCACTTTCACACACTGGAGAAGGAAATGGCAACCCACTCCAGTGTTCTTGCCTGGAGAATCCCAGGGACGAGGGAGCCTGGTGGGCTGCCGTCTATGGGGTCACACAGAGTCGGACACAACTGAAGAGACTTAGCAGCAGCAGAAGCAGCAACATGGATGCAGAGATTCTCGTATTAATTGAAGTAAGTCAAACAAAAAGACAATGTCATATAACTTACATTTGAATCTAACAACAACAAAAAAAGATACAAGTGAATTTATACACAAAAGCGAAACAGACCCACAGACACAGAAAACAAACTTATGCTTACCAAAAGGGAAACAGTAAGGGGTGGGGGAGATAAATTATGAGTTTGGCAAAAACACATGCAGACTGCTACATGTTAACTGAACTACAAGGACCTATCGTATAGCAAAGGAAATCATACTCAATATTTGGTAATGGCATATAAGGGAAAAGATTCTGAAACAGATTCTTGTACATATGTAAAATCTATCCATCCATTAAGGAAGCTGTGGTACATATACACAATGGAGTATATACTCAGCTATAAAATAAAAGAACACATGAGAGTCAGTTCTAATGAGGTGGATGAAACTGGAGCCTATTATACAGAGTGAAGTAAGCCAGAAAGAAAAACACCAACACAGTATACCAATGCATATATATGGAATTTAGAAAGAAGGTAACGATGACCCTGTACGCGAGACAGCAAAAGAGACACAGATGAACAGAACAGACATTTGGACTCTGTGGAGAAGGGGAGTATGGGATGATTTGAGAGAATAGCATTGAAACATGTATATTACCATATGTGAAACACCACCAGTCCAAGTTCGATGCACGAGACAGAGCACTCAAAGCCGGTGCACGGGGATGACCCAGAGGGATGGGGTGCAGAGGGAGGCGGGAGGGGGTTTCGGGATGGGGAACACATGCACACCCATGGCTGCTTCATGTCAACGTGTGGCAAAAACCAGCACCATATTTTAGAAAAATTATCCTCCAATTAAGATAAATTAATTTACAAAATCTGTCCATCTTATTAATCACTGCAGCCCTAGGACAAACAAAAGTGTTCAATATTTAAGAGAAAAGCACATGTTTCAATTAAAAAAAAAAAGATTATATATAACCAAACAGGATTTCCAAATATAAATCAAATTACTTGCAAATATCTCCAGGGTTTGTGTGGAGCTTTAATCAGACTCGGTCACAGAAGAGCAGGTCAAAGTGTCAGGCCTTCAGGACATCTTGTCTCTGACAAACTTCCCATTTCTGTGCTCTTCAAACTGCCTTCATAATTTTTGTTCCACACTCCAGTAACTAGGACCATCCTTTTTCTAAATATTTTGATAAATTCAGGACTTCCCCTGGTGGCTCAGATGGTAAAGCGTCTGCCTGCAATGCGGGAGACTCGGGTTCGATCCCTGGTGGGGAAGATCCCCTGGAGAAGAGAGAATGGCAACCCACTCCAGTCTTCTTGCGTGGAGAATCCCATGGACAGAGGAGCCCGGCGGGCTACAGTCCACGGGGTTGCAGAGAGTCCGATATGACTGAGCGACTTCACTTTCACTTTAGATAAATTCAAAGCCATCTCCAGTGTCTCCGCCTTTTCAAGACACCACACACTTTAAGTCCTCAAATCGGCAGAGGGTCTTAATACTGGACTAGAGAGATTAGCTCATTGGGTATTGGTTAAAGAGAGGTCACTTAGGGTCGGTGAAAATGCAAAAGCCACGAGGCACGAAGTATTGAGTCACGATGTGGGCCAGTTCCATGCCAGGCTGGTGACAAACGCGGGTGGTCCCCGGGGAAAACAATTCTGTGTCATAGAGGAGTGTCAAGCGTGCACAGGACTCTGGTGCAGATTAACAAACAGAGAATGCATACATACAAACTATATAGCCTAAATAGTCTGTACGTCTCCTATAGAGCTTCCCTGATAGTCATGTCTGGAGACCTGCCCAGAAAGTTCCATGTACAAGCAAAACTATAACAGAAAAAAAAAAAAAAAAATGGAAAAAACCCAGACATCCACTAAGAGGTGAACGGATAAGTACATGTTTGCATCTTAGAATACCACACAGCAGTGAAAAGTGAATAAGATGAGATGCTGAGGCAAAACAGTTACGTCCTCCAAGTAAAGAGCAAGTCGCAGAAAAAGACATAGGATGGGATGTTATTATTGGCACTGCATAAACAGCTTAGAGCCGTACTTGGACTGAAATACAAAAGTAGCAAGGGCATCATGAAAACCAAAAGCTAGGACAGTAACTACTCTATTCTGGGTAGCAATTCATATGGATATATAAAGACATTGGTGACGTTCTCTTTTTCAGTATGAAAGTAGATGTATTTGTTTAATTTATATATATATTTATGCATATATATAAATATATTTATATATAAGTTTAAAATATTTATAAATATAAATATTTTTATAAATATAAATATTTTTCAGTGCACATTTTCTGAGTATGGTTATTGTACACTTCTTCCCTGATGGCTCAGATAGTAAAGAATCCACCTGCAATGTGGGAGACCTGGGTTCGATCCCTGGGTCAGCAAGATCCCCTGGAGAAGGAAATGGCAACCCACTCCAGCATTCTTGCCTGGAGAATCCCATGGACAGAGGAGCCTGGTAGACCATGCGGTCACAAAGTTGGGCATGACAGAGTGACTAACACTTTCACTTTCTTTCATCGTATAGTGCAAATTTCCATTAGGAGATGCGTATTACTATAGGTTTCTCCCCACAATTGGTCTTCGCAAGCACTTAAAAAATATCTGAAATTTTAAAAGATAATCTAGCTTGATGTATGGCAAAAAAAAAAAAAATCACAATATTGTAAAGTAATTATTCTCCAATTAAAATAAATAAATTAAAAATAAGAAAATTAGAGAGAAGGAAAAATATCAATGCCAAGGTTACATTCCAAGGCCAAGAAGATAGACCAGCTGCCCACACAATCCAGAAAAAGCAGCAGAGGCTGACGGCATTGCTCACACAGAGTCAGGTCACCCAAGACTGCTGTTGCCTTGGTCACCAATTAGCCAGCAGACCTCTGAAACCTCACTTCAAAAAAAGTGCTTCAGCTTCCTGAACCGAGCCACGAGGGTTTGGATGAAGTGACCTCATCGGTTGCCTTCAGCCCGAGGGGCCTCAGAAACCTGACTGCTATCTTCAAAGCAGAGTGTGCGTGGGCTTCCCAGGTGGCTCAGTGGTAAAGAATCCGCCTGCAATGCAGGACACCCGGGTTTGATCACTGGGTTGGGAAGATTCCCCTGGAGAAGGGAATGATAACCCACTCCAGTATTCTTGCCTGGGAAATCCCATGGACAGTGGAGCCAGGTGGGCTATGGTCCATGGGGTCACAAGAGTCAGACACAGCTAAGTGACTAAACCAATGCCCAGAGTGTACATGAAACATAGAACTCGTGCGGACAGAAAGGTCTCCAGTGAAGCAGGAAGTCACAGTTCAGGGGAGACCACTGGTACTTAAGAATACAGGAAGATTTATGTCGTCTGAAGCAGATAAGGCAGGCTTACAGCCCTGCTCTTAATGGGTGTCCTTTTTCAAGACCACAAACCCTCTGTGAGCAGGAATAAAATGTCCCTAGAGGGTCATGCACCTGAAGTCTACACCCAGATTCATAATGAATGCTAATACCCTTTATCCCCAGCATTCACGGACTCCTTGTACTCACTGTCCTATACAAAGACTCTATTGCCTTCTTGCCTTATGTAACCACATGCCGTCATTTCACAGAGGCTGGAAAGACTGAAGGCAGGTGGAGAAGGGGATGACAGAGGAAGAGATGGTTGGATGGCATCACCGACTCGACGGACATGAGTTTGAGCAAGCTCCGGGAGTTGGTGACGGACAGGGAGGCCTGGCGTGCTGCAGTCCATGGGGTCGCAAAGAGGCAGACATAACTGAGGGACTGAACTGAACACTACTTTAAGTTATATATACAAGTATGTAGTTACATGTATACAGTTTCAAAATACAGCCTTCCCTGGTGGCTCAGTGGTAAAGAATCTGCCTGTCAATGCAGGCAATCCGGGTACAATCGCTGGGTCGGGAAGATCCCCTGGAGAAGGAAATGGCAACCCACTCCAGTCTTCTTGCCTGGAGAATCCCATGGACAGAAGAGCCTTGTGGGCTACAGTCCACGGGTTTGGAAAGAGTCGGACACAACGGAGTGATTAAACACCAAGTTTTAAAATATACATATATCTGCATTTAAGCCAACAATACACGATATGTGTACATATGTGTATATGTATCTCTATGTGTGTGTGTCTATCTTTAAACCAACCCACTGAGGAATTACATTCCCTGGGCCCAGAAATACAACTTCTATATTCTTTGTAAATCTCTACAACACCTTGGTCAATGCTCCTTCTGTTGTAGATGATAAATTAAATTCATGTGATGTTGACTACCCATTTTCTAGATAGATGGGTCAAACATGAGCAATCTGAGAAACAGGCTCAAATATGCGCCAATGGGCATCAACACATTCTCTCAACCAGGTATTAAATATCTGGTAGGAATATGGGGCAAGGGATAGGAACATACCTTCTAAATTTGGCCTGCCCATCAGCAACCACAAAGAAGGCCATCGGCCATCAAAGCCTTGATATTCTTTTTTTTCTCCCCCCCCAAAAAAATCTTAAATAATGTAAATGCAACACCAAGAGGGAAGTAGGGATAAAAATAAATGTATTTGAAAATAGTGACTAAAATTTCTAAATGTGATAAAAACTATAAATCAAGAGATCCAATACACATGATGAAATATGCATGAATGACTCCATATTCTTCTTTGAACGATGAGCAGAGAACAGAATGGCACTTATCATATTACTGTATGTAGGTATATGGGAATACACGTCTATGTGAATGGAGAAACATAGTCTTTTATAAATACACATGCGTGTGTGAAAAAGAAAGGGTTAGTTGTTCAGTTCAGTCGCTCAGTCGTGTCCGACTCTCTGCGACCCCATGAATCACAGCATGCGAGGCCTCCCTGTCCGTCACCAACTCCCAGAGCTTACTCAGACTCATGTCCATCGAGTCAGTGATGCCATCCAACCATCTCATCCTCTGTCATCCCCTTTTCCTCCTGCCCTCAATCTTTCCCAGCATCAGGGTCTTTTCTAATGAGTCAGCTCTTCGCATGAGGTGGCCAAAGGATTGGAGTTTCAGCTTCAACATCAGTCCTTCCAATGAACACCCAGGACTGATCTCCTTTAGGATGGACTGGTTGGATCTCCTTGTAGTCCAAGGGACTCTCAAGAGTCTTCTCCAACACCACAGAGTTCACAAGTATCAATTCTCTGGCACTCAGCTTTTCTTATAGTCCGACTCTAACATCCATACATGACCACTGGAAAAACCATAGCCTTGACAAGACAGACCTTGGTTGGCAAAGTAATGTCTCTGCTTTTCAATATGCTGTCTAGGTTGGTCATAACTTTCCTTCCAAGAGTAAGCATCTTTTAATTTCATGGCTACAATCAGCATCTGCAGTGATTTTGGAGCCCAAAAAAATAAAGTCTGACACTGTTTCCACTGTTTCCCCATCTATTTCCCATGAAGTGATGGGACCAGATGCCATGATCTTTGTTTTCTGAATGTTGAGCTTCAAGCCAACCTTTTCACTCTCCTCTTTCACTTTCATCAAGAGGCTTTTGAGTTCCTCTTCACTTTCTGCCATAATGGTGGTGTCATCAACATATCTGAGGTTATTGATATTTCTCCCAGCAATCTTGATTCCAGCTTGTGCTTCTTCCAGCCCAGCGTACCTCATGATGTACTCTGCATATCAGTTAAATAAGCAGGGTGACAATATACAACCTTGACGGACTCCTTTTCCTATTTGGAACCAGTCTGTTGTTCCATGTCCAGTTCTAACTGTTGCTTCCTGACCTACATACAGGTTTCTCAACAGGCAGGTCAGGTGTTCTGGTATTCCCACCTCTTTCAGAATGTTCCACAGTTTATTGTGATCCACACAGTCTAAAGCTGTGCACTGTTAATAAAGCAGAAATACGTGTTTTTCTGGAACTCTCTTGCTTTTTTGATGATCCAGCAGATGTTGGCAATTTGATTTCTGGTTCCTCTGCCTTTTCTAAAACCAGCTTGAACGTCTGGAAGTTCACGGTTCACGTACTGCTGAAGCCTGGCTTGGAGAATTTTGAGCATGCCTTTACTAGTGTGTGAGATGAGTGCAATTGTGCGGTAGTTTGAGCATTCTTTGGCATTGCCTTTCTCTGGGATTGGAACGAAGAGTGACCTTTTCCAGTCCTGTGGCCATTGCTGAGTTTTCCAAATTTGCTGGCATATTGAGTGCAGCACTTTCACAGCATCATCTTTCAGGATTTGTAGTAGCTCAACTGGAATTCCATCACCTCCACTAGCTTTGTTCGTAGTGATGCTTTCTAAAGCCCACTGAACTTTACATTCCAGGATGTCTGGCTCTAGGTGAGTGATCACACCATCGTGGTTATCTGGGTCGTGAAGATCTTTTTTGTACAGTTCTTCTGTGTATTCTTGCCACCTCTTCTTAATGTCTTCTGCTTCAGTTAGGTCCATACCATTTCTGTCCTTTATTGAGCCCATCTTTGCATGAAATGTTCCCTTGGCATCTCTAATTTTCTTGAAGAGATCTCTAGTTTTCCTCTATTTCTTTGCACTGATAAGAAAGGAAGGCTTTCTTCTCTCCTTGCTATTCTTTGGAACTCTGCATTCAGATGGGTATACCTTTCCTTTTCTCTTTTGCTTTTCGCTTCTCTTCTTTTCTCAGCTATTTGTAAGGCCTCCTCCGACAGCCATTTTGCTTTTTTCCATTTCTTTTCCATGGGGATGGTCTTGGTCCCTGTCTCCTGTATAATGTCACGAACCTCCGTCCAGAGTTCATCAGGCACTCTGTGTATCAGATCTAGTCCCTTAAATCTATTTCTCACTTCCACTGTATAATCATAAGGGATTTGATTTAGGTCATATCTGAATGGTCTAGTGGTTTTCCTGTCTTTCTTCAATTTAAGTCTGAATTTGGCAATAAGGAGTTCAGGATCTGAGCCACAATCAGCTCTGCTGCTTCTGCTGTTAAGTCACTTCAAGTTGACCCCATAGACAGCAGCCCACCGGGCTCCCCTGTCCCTGGGATTCTCCAGGCAAGAACACAGGAGTGGATTGACATTTCCTCCTCTAATGCATAGCAGTGAAAAGTGAAAGTGAAGTCGCTCAGTCTGTCTGACTCTTAGCAACCGCATGGACTGCAGCGTACCAGGCTCCTCTGTCCACGGGATTTTCCAGGCAAGAGTACTGGAGTGGGGTGCCATTGCCTTCTCCGACAGTGAGCTCAGTCATGTCCAATTCTTTGTGACCCCATGCATGGTAGCTCCCAGGCTCTTTGTCCATGGGATTCTCCAGCTAAGAATATTGAAGTGGGTTGCCATGTCCTTCTCCAGGGGACCTTCCCGACCCAGGGATTGAACCTGGGTCTCCTGCATTTTAGGCACGTTCTTTACCATCTGAGCCACCTCAATTCTCCCTTTCACGTATCTGTATGTGAACATATGTACCTTTAGTACAAGACATGTCCCCTAGAGAAATGAGAGCTAACTGTAATTACTTATTAAGGTGCTAGTCAGTGGTTGCACTGTGAAACCCACTTTGATCAACACGAAGATACATCCATCAAAGTTCCATCTGAAGACAGCCTATATTCCAGAAGATGAGGTCAAGCATAGGTATAAATTATTACAGTTGAGCAAATGCTTGGTCCACTTTCTCCCCTTCCCTCCTCCAGTGGGACCCTGGGCTCATGCAGGCTGCAATTTGGGATGGTGCGTCTCCAAGATGTGTTTAAACATCTTAGATACGGAGACAGAACAGAGTCCAAGGGGTTCGGTCATGTGGTAACAGAGAAGTGAAGGACTGAATTCTGAGCATGGGAATACAAGCCTACAAGGGCTTATGGACAGCGGAAAGGATCAAGGAACACACACTATGTCAGAGTTAATTCCTCCAGGTTGACGTTCATTGCCAGACGACAAGCAATTGAAGGTCAAAGAACACAGACGTTTAATACTGATTCTGGGGAAACAGAACGTCCTCAGCAAAGGTTATTCAATGAAAAGGAAGAGACAAGATGAGGAGAGAAGTCAGAAAGCACCCGGATGAGGAAGGCCAGGTCAGCGTTCAAGCTTCGTTCTTTAGCTCATCTCCTCTGGGCAAACCTCTCCCTTGCCGTCAACTCCATTCATACTCCAGATACAAACCTCCTTTGAGTGCCACGATCCAGCCTCTGTTTTATTATTATTATTATTACTTTTTTAAAGTCTTTATTGATTGTGTTACTGTAAAGCTTCAGTTTTCCCTTTCTGGTCCTCTGTCCACAAGGCATGTGGGATCCTCACTCCCCAACCAGGGATCGAACATTCATCCTCTGTGTTGGAAGGCAAAGTCTTAACCACTGGACCACAGGGAAGTCCCAGCCTCTATGCTTCCTGCCGGCAGAAATTTCATCCTAAAGAGAACCTCTAGCGTTTGCCCTTTGACACAGGAATCAATAGTGCACTTTGGCACTTGACAAATCTCAGCCAGTCTCAATGGAATTTAACATTAAAAACTGAAATTCCTTTGAAATAAAGCAGTGTGTACATGTCATTGCCAAAGTCTCTAACCATATACTCCAATGTAAGATAGTATATATAGTTAGAACTGGTTTGTATTGTTGTACAGCCGAAACCCACACATTGAGAAGCAATTAATCTTCCATTAATAAAGCAAAGTGGAAAAAACAAACAAAACATCATCTAAGGCTCAGATATGGTTTTGAGGATCTACTGGTGTGACCTCTGCAAGCAAAGTAAGGAATGCTACATGCCAAGGACTCATTTTTTTCCCTCCTTGTTTTATCTCATAAAAAAAGAATGAAATTTTGCCACTTGCAGCAACACGGATGGACCTAGAAATTATCAAACCAAGTGAAGGAAGTCAGTAAGAGAAGGACAAATATCACATGGTATCACTTCTACGTGGAATCTATTAATAAAAAACAATCATACAAATGAGCCTATTTACAAAACCGAGATTGAGTCACAGATTTAAGGCTACCAGGGAGACCGAACAGAGGGATAAACTGGAAGATCGAAATCGATATATACACATTACTATTCATAAACTAGGAAACAACAAAGGCCTACTGCATAGCACAGGGAACCGTGCTCAATCCTCTATAACGCCATGGATGGGAACCAAACAAAAAGAACCCAAACAAAAGTGGAAATACGTATACGTATAACTGACGTACTGTGTCATAAACCTGAAACTAACACAGAACTGCAAATCAAGTATACTCCAATTAAAAAAAAAAAATGCCATTGGATGCTGGGTACCCAGACGGAGTCTCCACTCGTTAAAGCCGTGGAGAAGCAATGCAGGGTGGAACAGAATTGATGATGGCATTTATAAACCCACTGCTTTCAGCCGTGTCTCCCACCTGTTTCCTGTGATCCATGTCTAAGACTGAGGTCACAGAAAGCCTCAATGTCACAGAAGCTCCGGCGTGTTTAATGTCAAAATCCTGACACCCTAAAGATAACTCTATTCCTTTCTGACCTGTAACCTGTGGCATCTCCCCTTTCAAAACTCAAAACTCTTTCTTGCTTTTCTTATATATGTATCAGATGGTAAAGAATCTGCCTGCAAGGCAGGAGACCTGGGTTCGATCCCTGGGTGGGGAAGATCCCCTGGAGGGCAAGGCAAACCCACTCGGGTATTCTTGCCTGAACAATTCCATAGACAGAGGAGCCCAGTGGGCTATAGTTCACAGGGTCACAGAGTCGGACACGACTGAGCGACTAACAGTTTCAGACTTTGCACTTTTCACACACACACACACACACACACACACACATAAATACATGTTAAGATTTCTCTCTACCCTTCACCTCCTTCTGCACAGAGCAGGATATAAAAAGGTTGATTTTTCCTTTGCACTACAATCATCAGATGTCACAGCTTTTTTTTTTTTTTGCAATGAATGCTTTCCTTGGTTATTTTCAGACCTCCTATTAAGAGCTATTCTTTCCTTCTGGCCTATTCCTCTTAACCAATTAAACCCAATTAAATCCTCTGCCATGACGGTTCTGTTTCCCCCACCTTAATTATCCGTTAGCATGTCTCTGTTACTGCATGTTCTTTTCCACTGGCCCACACCCCCAGCAGTATCACTCAGAGGGCGTGATACACACGCAGATAAAAACCTTCACGTTAGATTTTCACCTGGCAGACTCCCTGCCAAGTGGGAATTCACCAACACGACACTGCCATTTTAAGACTGAATTCCGAAGGCGCTTCAAATACTGGAGGAGGGCAGGGTGATCATGTCCGGGAGGTTTTTAAACAGCCACATACAAAACAACTTGCTTCAGACAAGATCGGGCGCGTTCAGGGTGGTATGGCCGTATATAATAGCCAGGACATGGAAGCAACCTAGATGTCCATCTGCAGACGAATGGATAAGAAAGCTTTGGTACATATACACAATGGAGTATTATTCAGCCATTAAAAAGAATACATTTGAATCAGTTCTAATGAGGTGGATGAAACTGGAGCCTATTATACAGAGTGAAGTAAGCCAGAAAGAAAAACACCAATACAGTATACTAACGCATATATATGGAATTTAGAAAGATGCAAATGATAACCCTGTATACGAGACAGCAAAAGAGACACAGATGTATAGAACAGTCTTTGGGACTCTGTGGGAGAGGGTGAGGGTGGGATGATTTGGGAGAATGGCATTGAAACACGTACGTTGTCATATGTGAAACGAATCACTAGTTCAGGGTCAGTGCATGTTATAGGATGCTCGGGGCTGGCGTGCGGGGATGACCCAGAGGGAGGATAAAGGGAGGAGGGAGGTGGGAGGGGCGTTCAGGAGGGGGAACTTATGTAAACCCGGGGCAAATTCATGTCAATGTATGGCAAAACCAACCAATATAATATTGTAAAATAATTTGCCTCCAATAAAAAATAAATTAATTACAAAAAAAAAAAAAAACAACTTGCCTCTGTTGAGAATGTCTTTGAATTAATTAGGTCGTTAGGAAAACACACTGAATTTACGGCAGTCCAGGTAACCGCCTTCCACATGTATTTGTAAACTTCACTTGTCTGTGTCTACGGGGAGGGGGCGGAATTGCTTATCCAAGACTTTTAGAGATGAGCTTCAAATAACTGTCCCTCCAAAAAGACCTCGGTTTGATTCCTAGGTTGGGAAGATCCCCTGGAGAAGGAAATGGCAACCCACTCCAGTATTCTTGCCCGGTCGGCTATAGGTCTTTGGGTTAGAAAGACTCAGACAGAACTGGGTGACTAACACTTCGCTTCACTTTATTAGAGGTACTCCCTTGGTGGCTTAGACGGTAAAGAATCTGCATGCAATTTAAGAGACCTGGGTTGGGAAGATCTCCTGGAGAAGCGAAAGGCTACCCACACTCCAGTATCCTGGCCTGGAGAATTCCATGGGTCCATGGGGTCACAAAGAGTCAAACACCTGAGCGACTTTCACTTTCTTTCAAGGAGACCCATTTAGATGCTTAATTTTCCTTCTCAAATGAAGAGCTTTTAGAAATACACTCAATAATCCGATGTGGGTATGTACCACAGATTCTTGATTCATTCATGTTGATGGACATCCAGGTTGCAGAATATTAGGCATAAAAAAGTGAACGAAATTGAGTCAGTTTTGGTGAGGTGGAGAAATGCAGAGTCTGTCATAAAGAGTAAAGGAAGTGAAAAAGAGAAAAACAAATATTGAGTATTAAGGCCTATATACGGAATAGAGAAAGATGATCCTGAGGAACCTATCTGCTAGGCAGGGATACGGATGCAGATGCAGAAAACGGACTCGTGGACAGAGAGGAGGAAGGAGAGGGTGGGATGCGTTGAGAGAGCAGCATTGACATATACACCACCACGTGTAAAATAGACCGATAGTGGGAAGCTGCTGTATAGCACACGGAGCTCAGCTCGGGGCTCTGTGATGACCGGGAGGGCTGGGATGAGGTGTGAATCCAGAGGGAGGGGGTATATGTATACGTATAGCTGATTCACACTGTTTTACAGCAGAAACGAACACAACATTGTATGCCAATTATCCTCCAATTTAAACACGCACACACCCACACACTCAAGAACATCAGAAATTCACTAGTTTTAACAAGACTGTTAAAACAAGACTGTGGCTCCGTGGTAAACAATCTGCCTACCCAGGGAGAAGAGGAAGGAGACATGGGTTCGATCCCTGGGTCAGGAAGATACTCTGGAGGAGGAAACGGCCACCCACTCCAGTGTTCTTGCCTGGAGAATCCCACAGACAGAAGAGCCTGGAGGGCTACAGTCCACGGGGTCGCAAAGAGCTGGACACGACCGATCAACTGTTTGAGTAAGGTTTATACACACAAGAGTAACGTTAGGAAGGAAAAACTCTTTAAAGAAAATGGGGAAGACGGATCACGAGAGGCAGGAAGGAGAGACAGCCCGCCATCCATGGAGAAGAGTTTTCTAGATGACAGCAAGGGACCTCCAGGCAAGAGGAAACGCAGGTGTCTGCCGTCGGGGAACAAATGAGTTCCAGCAACATCCATCATCGTTAGAAAGAGACCCAAGGATCACATCGGGTCACAATGCCAGCTCCATATGCCAGCCCCCTACGTGGATCTTGTGAGCGCGTTTCTGCTCGGAAGAAAGCAACTCCTTAAAAATAAACAGTCTCCTTTAAAAACAAACAGACGGGAGCTGAGTCCCTCACTTCTCATCTCATAATACAGAGATCTACCTGCACGCCCTCAGATATTTATCAAGTATGAAGTGTATTGAAGAAATGCAGGCTATACTAGCTGAAGAGATCAACTGTGCTATTGATAGTGGCCAGGGTTTGTTGGGAGAAGGTCAATACTTCTCCTTGTAGAAGCTCAGTTCAGTTCAGCCGCTCAGTCGTGTCCGACTCTGCGACCCCATGGACTGCAGCACACCAGGCCTCCCTGTCCATCATCAACTCCTGGAGTTTGCTCAAACTCACGTCCATCGAGTCGGTGATGCCATCCAACCCTCTCACCCTCTGTCATCCCCTTCTCCTCCCACCTTCGATCTTTCCCAGCATCAGGGTGGAAGCTCAGAAAAGGCCAGATTGTGGTGAAAGGAAAACCTGGCTTCCCCACGGGCATCCTCGACCATTGGACAAATTTCTACAGCAGGTAATGACCTCATGAAAGGACCTCACGGAATTAAGACCCGTGGAATTCAGGGAGCTCCTCCAAGGAGCCACTTAGAAGACTGGACTTCCCCAGGAAATGCAAACTGAGACAATTGTGTTTAACTGAACCTCATGCAATGTTCCATAGACAGGGAAGAAAAGGAGCAACAATGAAATTGGCAGTGGCGCCTCTGAACCGGCCCGATGGGCCTCCCGTGGGACAGACAAAAAGTCCTCTACCACGAGGACTTTCTGTGACTTCAGTTTTCAAAGAAAAGAGAAGGAAAACAATCCCAAGAGTGAAAGGCTTTCTGAGAGGGGCATTAGGTCACTTTTCAGCCACGGCTGCTTTTCTGCAAAGAACACATCCGATAGTAAGGGGAAGAAAGAAAACAACAAACCAAGTCATGAAGCGGGCTCACAATACACCCTCGGCTTTTTGGTTTTTTTAAGGTTTAAAATAATGTAATCTTTACAGCAACTTTAAACACAGTCACACTTAACCTTCCTTTTAACAGGTGAAGAAACTGAAGACAAGAGAGATTAAATGAATGAATATTATAAATTAATAAGGTGTCAGTTCCAGATTTAAGCTAAGGCTTGGGATTTTAAGTCCCTCCCTCTTTCTTTGCTCTTTAATGTATTTCTTTTTTTTTTTAATTGATTCTTTCTATTGAAGGGTAATTGCTTTACAGAATTTTGTTGTTTTCTGTCAAACCTCAACATGAATCAGCCATATGTGTACAGTTATCCCCTCCCTTTTGAACCTCCCTCCCACCTCCCTCCCCATCCCACCCCTCTAGGTTGATTCAGAGCCTAGAGTTTGAGTTTCCTGGGACACACAGCAAATTCCCGTTGGCTGTCTAAAAAAATCTCTCCTCTTTTGAATGACCTGTTTTAACCGGAGACAGTTTAACAGCCTCAGAACTTCATATTCATGTTTGCTGTGAACGTATTGTTCACTTTTTCTAAATGCGTCCCCTCCAAAAAAGAGAAAACATGATGCCCATCTCCAGGACTGTCTTCACCAGAAACTCTCCTCTCAGGGTAGGCATGCTTGTGAGGGAGGGGGTGGACCTTGGGGCCGGAATTAGCTGTTTGAGGTTGCCTTTGATCCTTAAACAATACTAGTAGTTTGGCTTTTAAGACAACGTGGGAAACTTCCGTGATGGTCTAACGGTTAAGAACATGCCTGCCAATGCAAGAGACATAGGTTCGATCCCTGGTCTGGGAAGATCCCATATACCTTGAGGCAAGAAAGCCCGTGTGCTACAATTACTGAGGCTGTGCTCCATAAAAAAAAGACTCCACCATAATGAGAAACCTGTGAACAGCCAAGAAGAACAGACCCTGCTCGCTGCAACTAAAGCAAAGCCCGCGTGCAGTAACACACACAGCCAAAGTCTCAGCACAACCAAAATAAATAAATAAAACAAACATTAAAAAAAAAAAGACAACACTAGGTCTTTCTTTGTTGAAATGAATTTTTTCTCAAAGAAAAAAGAATAAAGTCAAAGTTTGAGAGTGCATGCAGGTGGATACCCTTTTCTAAAGCATCATTTGTCCAAGTGGGCAGCCCATAAGCATGCACAAATAACCAAATGCTCCATTTCTTTTTTGTTTACTTATTCTTTGCCCTTCGATATCTCTCTTGAACCTCCTTTTCTGTCCCAGTCTTTGCCCGGAATTCAGGGAGACTCAAAGGCTCTGGCTATGTTCTGTGAAGTCCACTGCTTCTTGGAAAGCAAGTCTCTCCATTCAGTAAGTTTTCTGCTTTTTTGGGTTTTGGCCGAGACAGATGGCTTGTGTCTTAGTTCCCTGACCAGGGAACGAACCTGAGCCCTCAGCAGTGGGAAGTGCAGGATCCTACCAACTAGACTGCCAGGGAAGCTCGATGTATTCTGCTAATTGAAGAAACACATCATCACACAGCTTTCCGAGAAAAAAGGCAGGAGTAGGCTATCTTTAGAGACCCTGCATGAGTTAAGACTCTAGACTCTGACCTCCAGTAGACTGTATCATTCAGAATAGAGTTTTAGATTGGAAATCAGTTCTGTTTAGAATGTGTGATTAGTCATTCAGTTGTATCTGACTCTTTTCTACCCCATGGACTGTAGCCCTCCAGGCTCCTCTGTCCATGGGATTTCCCAGGCAAGAATACTTGAGTGGGTTGCCAATTCCTCCTCCAGGGGATCTTACCAACCCAGGGACTGAACCGAGGTCTCCCACATTGCAGGAGGATCCTTTACCGACTAAGCCACCAGGGAAGCCCTCTACTTAGATTAATGGGAGATTTTTGAAGTAACCATGGTATTCTAACTCTTGATTATTTGGGATTATTCTTTTTTTTATTTGCCCTTCCAACCACCTGAAGATCCCAAATTGATAGGATCTTCTCTCTGTAGCTGCTGTTGTGAAGCTTCCCAGTGGCGTGCTTTGGGAGTAAATTTCATTTCATTGTCATGCTGGGTATCCAGTGTGCCATGCAGGCATGGAAGCTTAGATCTTTCAATGATGGCAGAGGAATTTATTTATAAGATATTTGCGTGTGTTCTCAGTCACTCGGTCATGTTCCACTCTTTGAAACTCCAAGGACTATAACCTGCCAGGCTCCTCTGTCCATGAGATTTCCCAAGCAACAATATTGGAGTGGGTTTCCATTTCCTCCTCCAAGGAATATTCCCAAACCAGGGATCATACTTGCATCCCCTGCACTGAGAGGTGGACTGTTTGCCAACTGCACCATCTGGGAAGCCTCTTGTAAGCCATTTATGGCTCTTGTGGACTTCCCTGGTGGTCCAGAGGGTAAAGAATCTGCCTGCCAACGCAGGAGACGTGGGTTCAATCCCTGGGTAAGGATGATCCTCAGGAGGAGGAAATGGCAACGCACTCCAGTATTCTCGTCCACGGACAAAGGAGCCTGGTAGGCTACAGTCCGTGAGGTGGCAAAGAGTCAGGCATGACGAAATGACTAAACAACAGTCACGGCAGACGAATGCAGTATAGCTACTTTGCAGCCACACCAGAAACTAGAGAATGACAGACATTCTCCTGCCCTTTTGTCTTTCATATGAAACAGATCAGGAATATACGACGATTTCCATATTCTTGAATTTGCCAAAGAAAACCCAATAGCTTATCCAAACAGTAATGTGGGATTAACTTTCCAATCTTAGGATTAGATACACAGAAAATTAAACCCAACCATTTTCCCCAGGAGAGAAGCTTTGGTGGGGAAAGTCTGTGATAATGTGGTGGAAAAAAATTTGTATTTACAGAAAAGAAGAGAGAGGACAGGGGATCAGATGCAACTTTGTGGAGCATCAGCGATATATTAGATTTGTCTAATTCTGTAAGTTCTCAGAGGTAGAGCTTTGCTACGGAAGCATGGCGGTTTGTGAAGGTAGATCTGTCTCATACACGAGCGTTGTCCAAGCAACTGACATCAGCAAGCTGGTCTGGGGAGAAATTGTTCACTCGCTAAGCCGTGTTTGACTCTTTGTGACCCCATGGACTGCAGCACGCCAGGCTCCCCTGTCCTTCACTATCTCCTGGAGTTTGTTCAAACTCATGTCCATTGAGTTGGTTACGCCATCCAGCCATCTCAACCTCTGTCGTCCCCTTCTCTTCCTGACCTCAATCTTTCCCAATATCAGGGTCTTGTTCAGTGAGTTGGCTCCCCACATCAGGTGGCCAACGTATTGGAGAGTTTCAGCTTCAGCATCAGTCCTGTCAATGAATATTCAGGGTTGATTTCCTTTAGGATTGGCTGGTCTGTGGAGAAGCGGGCATTTTCAAATGCTTCCTCCCTTTCTTTGCTTCTCCTGCCAGAAATGCTATCCTAAAAATAGGTGTGATTAATCCCTCTGGCAAACACATCGCCACTGAATTTGGAAGCCTAATTTTGCCAAGTGTGTTGTCATTCCCGAGGCATACCACTGTTTTGGTATTCAAGAAACTCCAGAGTCTTCCCTTGCATGGGATGTGATGAATACAGTAGATTCCAGCAATCACACTCCTGAGTAATTACCCAAAGGAGCTGAAAACTTGCAGCCACACAAAAATCCACATGCCAGTGTTTATAGTGATCATGGTCCAAACTTGGAAGAAACCGAGATATTCCCCAGCAGCCGGATGGATAAATAAACTACGGTCAATCCAGATAATGGAGGAGTATTCAATGATAATGAAGAACTGAGCTACTGGGCCAAAAAAAAAAGATATGGATGAACCTTCAATGCATGGATTTCACTCCATGAAACAAGCTGATCTGAAAAGGCTAAAGAACGTGTGATTGCAAGTAGGGGACGTTCTAGTAAAGGCAGCATTGTAGAGACAGTAAAAGCATCAGTGGTTGCCAAGACTGGAGTGGTGGGAAGGGTGATGTACAGAACTGTTGGGACATTGGAAAGACTCCTTACGACACTCTAACAATGGATCCATGTCATTAAACGCTTGTCCACACCCACAGGATGCAGAAGACCCAGAGTGAACTCTAATGCAAAGGATGGCCTTTGGAGGCTGACAATGTGGCAATGTAGGTTATTTCTTAGTTAAATATATATGTATATACACACACCCCACTCTGGGGGTGGAGGGGAGAGGTGTTCATAACAGTGGGGTTGGAACATGAACATGGGCAGGGAGTATGAATGGAAACTGTCTGTACCTTCCCCTCACCTTTGCTGTGACTCTAAAACAGCTCTGAGAAAGAAGTCTGAATTTAATCACATCATGGCAAACAGAAGGCGGACGAGTGGAGGCAGTGACAGATTTTATTTTCTTGGGCTCCAAAATCACTGCAGACAGTGAAGGCAGCCATAACATGAATAGAAGCGTGCCCCTTGGAAAGTAACACATGACAGACCTAAACAGCTTATTAAAAAGCAGAGACATCACTTTGCCGACAACTTCCATCTAGGCAAAGCTATGGTCTTTCCAGCGGTCATGTACGGGTGTGAGAGCTGGACCATAAAGAAGGCTGAGCGCCAAAGAATCGATGCTTTCAAACTCTGGTGGTGAAGAAGACTCTTGAGAGCCATGAAATCACTCCATTCTAAAGGAAATGAGTCCTGAATATTCGTTGGAAGGACTGATGCTGAAGCTGAAACTCCAATCCTTTGGCCACCTGATGCAAAGAGCTGACTCACTGGAAAAGACCCTGATGCTGGGAAAGATTGTGGGCAGGAGGAGAAGGGGACAACAGAGGATCAGAAGGTTGGATGGCATTATCAACTTGATGGACATGAGTTTGAGCAAATTCCAGGAGATGGTGATGGACAGGGAAGCCTGACGTGCTGTGGTCCATGGGGTTGCAAAGAGTCAGACATGACTGAGCCACTAAACAACAACAACATCAAGAATGGCAGAATCCTAAATTCCATGGGACTGGTGCTGATAAAATATCAACTTGACATTCTGGAGTTCTGAGCTAATAAAACTCCCCTGTGCTAATAACTAATAAAAAAAATAATCAAACCACTGATTATAGCATGACAAAGAAGAAAAGGCAGGCTTTGTTCACCAAGGTTCTAAAACAGTCATACAGCCAAGGGTAAAAACAGGAGGCTTCAGGTCATGTTATCTTAGCAACAGCATCATCCAGACACGTGGGAAAGGAGTATACGTAAGGTCAACCATCTCCTGGGAGGGTCCATGACTCTGCAGTTGTCTTTTAAAACACGGTAGTAGGACTTCCCTGGTGGTCCAGTGGTTAAGAATCCGCCTGCCAATGCACGGGACATGGGTGCCATCTCTGGTCCAAGAAGATCCCACATGCCACACAGCGATTAAGCCCGTGCGTTTTGACTACCGAGCCTGTGTTAAGCCCAGGAGATGCGACTCCTGAGCCCTGAGCCATAATTACTGAAACAAGGGAAGCCACCACAGTGAGAAGCCCAGGCTCCGCAAGTCAAGATGAAGGAGGAAACAGAGCCAGACTCCATCTTAGGCCAGGCTGCAAACATTAGGCTACACACATGGTCATCGTCCCGGTGAATGCTCAACTTTGTGCCTGCAGTCTATAGAAACGGCATACCAATGGAAAACCAGACCCCCAGAAAAAAGAGCCTCAGGACTTGGACTTGGACTCTCCACTGCCTAAAAGAATATGCTAATTATCTCTGTAACAGAACACAGTGGTAAATTCCACTGTGTTTATCAGGATATGACCACAGGCCTGTTGATAAATGTCCACTGTTTATCTAGTTTGTGACACATGAATCATGGGTTAACTTTGATTGTATCTCTCTTTTATCTTGTCCAGACTAGTTTCAAAGAATTTGGGGAGGTGAGTTTGAGCAAGTACATTTAGGGTATATAAGGTTTTCACAAAAACTGGTCAGGGTCCTTGGCTAAGAGGAGACTCTGCCTTGAGCCCCCCAGGTGTAATAAACTGCACTCCACTATCTGCTTTGTCCTTCTGAGTGAGTTTGTTTCCTGGAACGCGTGGCTACAACAAAAAGCATCCCTGATCACCACAACTAGAGAAAAGCCTGTGAATAGCAGCAAAAACCCAGTACAGCCAAAAACTGATTCTTATTAAAAAATATTGTTAGACAGAGAAAAGGTAGACGGTAGGCTAAAATTAAGAGAAGAGCCATTTGCGTCAATCTTAGGGCATTCCTCTACAAGGAGGAATACACGAGGGACGCTGTGGTCTGATAACTGGGTGTCACCATGCTGACATGGATGCCCCAGTGTGATCACGGCTGGCTTCACAGCATATTACAATAGTCACCGATGGCAGATTTATCCAGCGTGACCTCTGGGCCCTTGAAGACTCAACTGTCCAACAGTTTGAGGGAGCAAGTGCTTGTCTCTCGGGACCAAAAAGCAATTATAAGACCCAGGGTGGCCAGCAAAGATCGGGTTCAAAGAAGGTAAAGCAAGAGGTGGCTTGCTGCTCCCTTGCAAGGCTGGGCTTTGGGCGCCCTCTGAACCTTTCCGCCTTCCCAAAGACATTTCCTTATTTCTCTATGTCACCTAAGAGTTGAGCTTCCCAGGTGGCGCTAGGGGTAAAAGAACCCACCTGCCAATGCAGGAGCCCCAAATTCGATCCCTGGGTCTGGAAGATCCCCTGGAGGAGGGCATAGCAACCCACTCCAGTATTCGTGCCTGGAGAATCCCATGGACAGAGAAGCCTTGGAAGCTACAGTCTGTGGGGTTGCAAAGAGTCAAACACTGAAGCGACTCAGCACACACATACCTAATGACTAAAATGCTGAAGACAGCTACCTTCACACAGGAAATGACAAGTTACTAAAGACACTAAAAGCCCTTCCCTCTTGAAGCAAAGTTAGCTCCTTTTGTCTTACAAAATTAAATGCATAGCTTTAGAGAGTACATCCCCTTTAGAATAAAACAAGAGCCCCAGGACAGAACAAAACAACTCATTTCCACAACAGAGAGAGCCTTCAACTCAACCTTCCTCGATAAAACTCCACCAAAGCACAAATCAAGAGGAACAGGTTCCATCCTATTGTGTCCCTTGATTGCAATTAACATCAGGTATGTTTCTCTCCTGGTTATAAATATAGAAAGATTTATAATATATAAAAATATAAATACAGAACTGGGTTAAAAAAAAAAAAAGAAAAAATAAATCCTTGGCTAGGCCATTTCTCAAGAAAAAAAAAATATATATATATATATATATATATATCAGAGTGGCAATAACTCCAGTTGAGCAATTCTCCGCGTGACCTTGAGAAGGTCTAAATCGCTGACAGCACTTTTTTTTCTAATGTTCAGTTTCATCTCTCAGTGTTATTTTGAAAACATTACTCTTTAGTAGCTACCCTGGAGCAGAGTCCTGTCCCCTCCAAACAAGGTTATCAGTTCATTTCCACTGGCCCGGCCAACATTTTTCTTTTAAGTGAAGGCTGAGCACCTCTTGGAGGAAAACAATATTGCATCAGAAGACGGCAATATTTAGCCTGTCTCTTGAGAGAGACAGAGACAAACGTTCTGTGTGCTCAGGAGGGAACTTTATTTTCCCCTGCATCCATAGATCAAGAGGTCTCGGGGACATTAGGCCTGACTGAGTAGAAGGGGACAGCTCAGGTCACCAGGGACATAGGCCGTCTTTTGCCAACTCTGTACAGATGGAATGAATTCTAGCAGCGGGCACAGGGAACCATCAGGGATTGCTGACTCCTCCAGTCACCCATTCTGACTTTCTCGTTGTTTATTTGACTCTTGTGACGTGATGCACTGTAGCCTCCCAGGCTCCATGGGATGCTCCAGGCAAGACTACTGGAGTGGGTTGCCACTTCCTCCTCCAGGGGATCTTCCTGACCCAGGGATCGAACCCGTAGCTCCTGTGTCTCCTGCACTGGCAGGCGGCTTCATTACCACTAAACACCACCAGGGAAGCCCCCATTAGCCCCCATTATCATTTCCATAGACGTTCCCTCTTAGCTCAGTCCGGAGAGAATCGGCTTGCCACGTGGGAGACCTGGGTTTGATTCTTGGGTCGGGAAGATCCCCTGGAGAAGTAAATGACAACCCACTCCAGTATTCATGCTTGGAGAATCCCACGGACAGAGGAGCCTGGCAGGCTACCGTCCATGCGGTTGCAAGAGCTGGACAGGACTTAGCGACTAAACCACCACCTAACATATACATAGTATGGAAATTAACATGTACAGGCAAATCTGAGAGAGACTGATGGTAGAGCAGTGAGATATACCTCTAAATCTGGGGTCCCCACCCTGTGGGATCTAATGTCTCATGATCTGAGCTGGGGCTGATGCAATAATAATGAAGAGCACAGTAAACGCACTCTGCATGAACCATCCTGCTACCATCCTCCACCCCCGGTCTGTGGGAAAATCGTCTTCCATGAAACTGGAGGTTGGTACCAAAGAGTTGGGGACCGCCGCTCTAAACGTAGCCTTCACTGCTACTAATACATATTTTTATTACAACAGTATTATAATATATTATAATTATATTTCAAACTTATAAGCTTATCATAATTTATTATAATGTTAATTCAATAAATAAGTTTTGACTGTGCATGAGCACTCTCAGATGAGGTGGTGGCTATAGTAACACAAAGTATTTCTGATACTCGAATGTTTAGTCTGGGAGAGAAGTGACATTCCAGTAAACAGGGAGTGCTCCAGTTAGCGTGAGATGCTGTTAAATAAGCGATCTTACAGAGGGAGGAAGGTTTCCCTGAGAAGTGATGTGTGGGTGGGAATGCACTCAGAAGGCTGAACGGGATTTTTTTCCTAGCTCCCCAGAAAGGTCGGCTAAGGGAGGAAAGTAACAGTTTAAGTCACTCAGTCATGTCCAACTCTATGCAATGCCATGGACGACAGCCTGCCTAGACAGCGCATTAGAAAGCAGAGACATCACTTTGCTGACAAAGCTCCATCTACGGGAAGCTACGATTTTTCCAATAGTCATGTACGGATGTGAGAGTTGGACCATTAAGAAAGTTGAGTGCTGACAAATTGATGCTTTCAAACTGTGGTGCTGGAGAAGCCTCTTGAGACTCCCCTGAACTGCAAGGAGATTGAACCACTCAAGTCTAAAGGAGATCAACCCTGAGCATTCATTGGAAGGACTGATGCTGAAGCTGAAGCTCCAATACTTTTGCCACAGGATGCGAAGAGCTGACTCATTGGAAAAGACCCTGATGCTGGGAAAGATTGAAGGCAGGAGGAGAAGGGGACGACAGAGGATGAGATGGTGGATGGCATCACCGACTCGATGGACATGAGTTTGAGCAAACTCTGGGAGAGTGTGATGGACAGGGAAGCCTGCCGTGCTGCAGTCCATGGCATCGCAAAGAGTTGAAGAGAAGGAAGGGGTGGGAGCAGGTGGAATGAAAGAGGATGCTAAGAAGGAAGGGGGAAAAATAGAATAAGAATATTGTAAAAGAGATGGAGGAGGAGACTTCACTGGGGGTCCAAGGGTGAAGACCCCAGGCTTCCACTGCAGTGGGCAGAGGGTTCCATCCCTGGGTGGGGACCTAAGAACCGACATGCCAGGAGGTGCGGCCAAAATAAGAGAGACAGACAGACAGAAGGAAGACAGCCCATGCCAGGAAAGGAGATGGGTGTGGCAGAGATCATTGAAGGTGAGAGCTGAGACTCATCTCCTGACACTCATAGGGCTACAGCATTTAACCTGTGGTAGGTTGGATGACTCCAGTTCAGTTCAGTTCAGTCGCTCAGTCATGTCCGACTCTATGACCCTATAAACCACAGCACGCCAGGCCTCCCTGTCCATCACCAACTCCCAGAGTCCACCCAAACCCATGTCCACAGAGTCGGTGATGTTATCCAACCATCTCATCCTCTGTCATCCCCTTCTCCTCTGACCTTCAATCTTTCCCAGCATCAGGGTCTTTTCCAGTGAGTCAGCTCTTCCCATCAGGTGGCCAAAGGATTGGAGTTTCAGCTTCAGCATCAGTCCTTCCAGTGAACACCCAGGACTGACCTCCTTTAGGATGGACTGGTTGGATCTCCTTGCAGTGCCAGGGACTCTCAAGAGTCTTCTCCAACATCTCAGTTCAAAAGCATCAATTGATGCTTTTGAATGACTCCACCCCCAGCCAAACATACAAATACACACCACAAAGCCATCCACTTCTGTGTTTCCAGAATTCCTGAGAACACACAGCTTTCCCTGGCAGAGAACTTCGTGTGGTCGCCGAAGACGCGATCAAACGAAGGGTCCTGGGATGGGGAGCTGTCCCTGGTTCATCCGGGTGAGGCCAGAGGAGTTATAAGGTCCTTAAAAGGAAGAGGGAGGCTCCTTCACCAGTGGGCTCAGCGGGGAAAGATCAGCCTGCCAACACGGGGGATGGAGGTTTGATCCCTGGCTGGGGATGGTCCCCCTGGAGGAGGGCATGGCAACCCACTCCAGTCTTTTTGCCTGGAGCATCCCCACAGACAGAGGAGCCTGGCGGGCTACAGTCCTTGGGGTGGCAGAAGATTGGGTCAGGGCTGAGGGTCTAGATAACAACTGAAAGGAAAAGACGGGGTCAGAGTGAAAGAAAGTGAAGGAGTCAGAGGAGGTGGCTGGACAGGGAGCAGGAATCAAGGGGGGGACAGAACCGGAAGAAGGCACGACAGTGGACCCTCCCCTCCCCTAGACCTTCCAGAAGGAACTGACCCTGCTGACCCTGGCTTCTGTCCCGGACACGGGAGCTCCAGCACTGAGCTTCTCCGTGTGTCCTGGTCACACCAATAACTTTGTGACCATCTGCTCAGCAGTAGGAGGAAATGAACACACTGCCAAAGCAGGGGGAAGTGACGCAGATGCATTCCCATGACCCCTTTCTTCAGGAGGGCTTGCCTGATAGCTCAGCTGGTAAAGAATCCACCTGCAAGGTGGGACACCTGGGTTCGATTCCTGGGTGGGGAAGATCCCCTGGAGAAGGGATAGGCTACCCACTCCAGGATTCTCAGGCTTCCCTGGTGGCTCAACTGGTAAAGAATCCACCTGCAATGCAGGAGACCTGGGTTCAATCCCTGGGTTGGGAAGATCCCCTGGAGAAGGGAAAGGCTTACCCACTCCAGTATCCTGGCCTAGAGAATTCCATGGACTCTATAGTCCATGAGGTCGCAAAGACCCAGACACAACTGAGCGATATTCACTTTCTTTTCTTCAAGAAGACTGGCTGAGAACAGGGAGCTCTGCCCCATGTCATGTGGCAGCCTGGATGGGAGGGGAGTTTGGGGGAGAATGGATCCATGTCCATGCATGATTGACTGCCTTTATGGTACACCTGAAACCAGCACAATATTGTTAATCAGCTACACCCCTATACAAAATAAGAAGTTAAAAAAGAAAAATAAGAAGACTGGCTGAGAAAAATACAGCAGACGTAATGGTGTGGCTTCAAGAGGATGCCTTTCAGATTGCAAAGACTGATGCAGCCTCTCCCAACAGAATGGCCTGACAGAGAAGCGGATCAGAAGGCTTCTCAACCAGCAGCTGGTGGAAAACACTGGTGAGAAAGACACACCCTCAGAGCTCCAGAGGGTTCTCTCCAAGTCCTGAAATGTCACACGCGATGACACTTCTTCCCAAAGCCGTTTAGCCATTTCAACACAAGAATCCTTCCCATTTATCCTGAAGACGTCAGATCAACTCATGGGCCTTCTGAAGTGTGAAAACAAGATGGCGCCCTGGTGGGAAATGAGTTCTATCCTCTAATCAAGTCCTTTTGGGTCAGATATTCCTGAATCCTAACTCATTCACAGAGCCACTTCACTGCTTTCAGGGAAAAAAAAAAATTATATATATATATATTTATTTATTTATTTATTTATTTTAGGGACTTCCCTGTGGCCCAGTGAGTCAAAGTCTGCTCCCAATGCAGGGGACCTGGGTTGGACCTCTAGTCTCAGAACTAGCTCCCAAAAGCCTCAATTAAGGGTTTGCATGCTGCAAATAAAAAAATCTGCATGCCTTAACTAAGACCCGACACAGCCAAAATAAAGAATTAACCTAAAAAACAATGTTTTTTTAAATGGTTCACGGCACATCATTTTCACAGATCTGTTCTAAGACTTAACCACAGAAAACGTAATGATTTGAAAATACCTGAGAAGATTAAACCACCAGTGTTGTAAAATGCTTCAACTCTAATCTGACATTTCCAACCATAAAATAACAAATGACCAACCATGATTCCACATTGAGCCTCAGTTCCCCCTCACCCATCGATTTTTGAGGAAGTCCGTGGTTTCAACATCTAAAAAAGTAAACCTACAATGTCAAAAGAATGCAGTGAGCTGAGATGTTTAATTAACAATGGATTATAAAAGACTCAAGGGACTTTCCTGGTGGCTCAGTGTTAAAGAATCCACCTGCCATGCAATAGACTCTGGAGAAGTGGGTTGGATCCCCGGGTCAACAAGATCCCCCAGAGAAAGGGACCGGCAACCCACTCCAGTATTCTTGTCTGGGAAATCCCATAGACAGAGGAGCCTGGTGGGCTACAGTCCGTGGGGGTCAGAAAGAGTCGGACACGCCTGAGCAACGAAACACCAACAAAAAATAAAAGACCCCAGGCAAATTCCAGCAACACAAGAGAGCAAAGGAACACCTGTTAGGAAGCTGAAACTCCGTAGCTGACATACAGTCCTGTTTCAAGTTACACTTCGTGATGAATCTGCAACTTTGGGAAGGTGAGAAATTAATGAGAACACACAGCCAGGACGGACAGCACTTCATTCATCTGACGCCACCTGCTTCTCACCTTGCCGGGTTTTATTTGTTAACCTTCCTCCCAGAACAGCCTAATCTGAACAAGCCAATCAATTACCATTAAAAGGACAAGTGAAAGACTCAACATCCCCCCAAGGAAGTCTTAAATTTTCTAAGTAATTGAGAAGAAAACACAGCAGCTGAAATCGTAGTCCATTCAGAAGACTTAATTACAGATAAGTCAATGCTAAATAATTTATAGTCTTCCGTGCATATGAACCAGACCAGAACAAACAGCGGGGAAATAAAAATTCTCGAGAATCAAGGCTCCATTGTGGTGGTGGTTGTTTAGTCATTTAGCTGTGTCTGACTCTCTGCGACCCCATCGACTGCAGCCCGCCAGGCTCCTCTGTCCATGGGATTCTCCAGGCAAGAACACTGCACTGGGTTGCCGTTCCCTTCTCCAGGGGATCTTCCCGACACAGGGGATCGAACCCGACTGTCCTGCATAGGCAGGCAGATTCTTCATCCACTGAGCTACCAAAGAGTCCCATACCTGGGGTCAAAAGATGTTTGGTCTCCTGAAACACAGCAAACATGGGCTGGAGTGACTTTGTTTTCTCCGCCTGATATTGAAGGTTCGAGGAAGGATTATCTACACAATGCGAAAGAGTCTCGTCCACTCAGACACCGGGCAGAAAAGCTTCAGGCAGAAGATGGGACCTTTTATACCTGGATGAAACTGCGTCTGCCAGGCTGATTCCTTCACTTGTCAGCAGATGCCACCAGAAGGAGATCCAAGGTCGAGTGCAGTGTCCTTGACTTGCTCCCTTGAGCGTCTCAGCCCGGACTAGACCTTGGAGCTCCTGGTTTCCAGAAAGCACGTGTCCCTGTGAGACCAGGAGGCAAGCTTGTTGACCTGCATTCACCTGTCATTTACTGAGAACCTTCTGCATGGCCTGTGCTGTGATGGGAACACAGCAGACTGAATCTCCTCGACTTAAATCACCAGGACTTCACGGGTGGTCCAGTGGTTAAGAATCCACCCGCCAATGCAGGGGACACGGGGTTGATCCCTCATCTGGGGAGACTCCCAGAGGCCACGGGGCAGCTAACCCCATGTGCCCTTAACTACTGAGCCCACGAGCTGCAACTACTGAAGCCAGTACCCCTTAGAGAATGTGCTCTGCAACAAGAGCAGTCACCGCAATGAAAAGCCCACGTACCTCAACTAGAGAGTAACCTCCGCTCGCCACAGCTAGTGAAAGAGCCACACAAAGCAATGAAGACCCAGGACAGTCCAAAAAAAAAGAATTCCAATTGCCTGCCAAGAAGAATCCCGGCAAAATTCAAGTAACAGAACAGGACCATGTCTCCAGTCCCATTTGCTAACAGTGTTCATGAGGTTATGTTACGTGATACCTCACTGAGGTCCAAACTGTTCCATTCCCCATGACCCCATGTCACGACGCTTCAATAAATATTGAGGAACACAGTGGAAAATCTTATTTCAGCAGTCAACCATGGAAAGGGAAGGAGGCAGGGCACGTTAGAGGCATATGTTGAGATTCCATCAGTCAGTTCAGTTCAGTCGCTCCGTCGTGTCCGACTCTTTGTGACCCCATGGACTATACAGTCCGTGGAATTCTCCAGGCCAGAATACTGCAGTGGGTAGCCTTTCCCTTCTCCAGGGGATCTTCCCAACGCAGGAATCGAACCCATGTCTCCCACATTGAAGGCAGATTCTTTACCAGCTGAGCCACCAGGGAAGCCAAAGAATCCTGGAGTGGGTAGCCTATCCCTTCTCTAGGGGATCTTCCCAACCCAGGAATCGAACCGGGATCTCCTGCATTGCAGGTGGATTCTTTACCAACTGAGCTAGTAAAACAGCTAGCTAGGTGGGAAGTTGGCATATAGCAGAGGGTATTCAGCTCGGGGCTCTGTGATGACCTACAGGGGTGGGAGGGAGGCTCACCAAGGAGGCGATAAATGTACACATATAACTGAGTCACACTCTTGCCCAGCAGAACACAACACAACTCTGTAAAGCAACTTGACTCCAATCAAAAAAAAAAAAAAAAAAACAGAAAAAAGCATATGTTTACGCAAAAGATCCCAAATCACATACAACAAAAATATATTTTGTTAATATTTACTGCAGGTCCCCAGCATGCCCAGGCGTGATGTCTGACAACCCACCAGAGGAAAGAGAAAACAAGTCCGTTCCATCCTGATGTTAATTACCGTCTTCCCGGAAGCCTGCTGAGTCGCAATCACCTGGCTCTCTCAGACACGCACAAATGGGATCTGTGAACTACCTGGTTTGAACCTTATGAATGCCCTTCATTAAAACATTCAGGGGAGCAGAAACCAAAAGTCGTAATGATTGAAGGCGCTCCCTCAAGCAGTCCTTTCCTCTCGATTCTGATCATGACAGACAGGGGACCACAGCTGCTAGGGGGTGACCCGCCCTCATCAGAGCGGCTGTATCACACATGATGGCCGTGGATTCTCTGCCTGGGGCAGGTCACTTTCAGACATGAAACTCCAGGGAGCTCTCAGACGTTCCTGAGCAAACTCTGGGAGCTGGTGATGGACAGGGAAGCCTGGCATGCTGCCGTCCATGGGGTCTCAAAGGGTCAGACATGACTGGGCAACTCAACAACAACAAACCAGACCTCAGGGTTGCATGCACCCCAAATTTTAGCTGACAAACATATGCTGTACAGTGAAGAGACTGTAGTGGGTGCATTCACAAAATTCCTAATTATGAAAGCATACACCTATAGTATCTGTACTTTGTTATATATTAACCCGCAAGCATGCTGTCATGCCTGACTCTTTGCAACTGCATAGACTGTAGTCTTCCAGGCTACTCTGCCCATGGGATTTCCCAAAGCAAGAATACTGGAGTAGGTTGTCATGTCCCCCTCCAGGAGAATCTTCCTGACCCAAGGATCGAACCTGAGTCTCGAATGTCACCTGCATTGGTGCGTGGGTTCTTTACCACTAGCACCACCTGGGAAAGCCCTTCACTGGTGCACTTTATATCATGTTCCTTTTTGGGTTTCATGGTCTGAAATGAAGTGAAAGTCGCTCAGTCGTGTCTGACTCTTTGCAACCCCATGGACAACACAGTCCATGGGATTCTCCTGGACCGAATACTGGAGTGGGTAGCCTTTCCCTTCTCCTCCAGGGGATCTTCCCAACCCAGGGATAGAACCCAGGTCTCCCACACTGCAGGCGGATTCTTTACCAGCTCAGCCACCAGGAAAACCCAAGAATACTGGAGTGGGTAGCCTTTCCCTTCTCCAGGGGATCTTCCCAACGCAAGGATGGAACCCAGGTCTCCCGCACTGCAGACGGATTCTTTACCAGCTGAGCCACACGGGAAGCCCACATTCAGAGCTGTGCTGTCTAGAGCTCTAACTCCAGACCTAGTAACCACCGCCTCTCCTTAGAACCAGGACGGCCTGCTTCACTGCACTGACTGCTCCTTGCAGGGCAGCTGCCGAAATGATGACAAGCAGAACTGTATACGGCTGTTGTTCTAAAGGTTGGTGGTATGAGAAGGAAGATACGTATTGGTCTGGCCAAGGAGTTCCTTGGGGTTTCAAACTTTTCGGCTGACATGATTACTTGTGCAACTTCACGCCTTGGTTACATGAATCCAATGTTCCTCCAAATTAAAAAAAAAAAAAAAAAGAAAAGAAACAACAATACAAAAAAAAAAGAAAGTTTCGGAATTCACAAGAGAAACGGATTTGATTCATGTGCTGTTATTGATTGCTGAGCCATATATCCTGATGAGAAATGTGTGTGCACACAACTCCTTTGATAAAATAGGTACTTCTACACAAGATAAAATGAGCAAACTGTGATTCATTTGTTTCCTTGTCTGTTATCTTCCACATTAGCATGTCAACTGCAAAAACGGGGGTGGCATTAAGTCGTTCTTTATTCATTACAAATTAGCTTTTCGGGGAAGCCAAAAAAAAGAAAACAACCTTGCATTTCTTTATGGCAGGATATAGGAAGGAGAGTTTGGAAACCTAGTTCTTTGGAAGCAAGAGTCCAGTGAAGGACATGACCTTGACAATCACCTAAAATCCCGGAAAGCCACTCAGGTTTGTTAGAGTGAAGACTGGGAAATTTAGCGGTGAAACGGTAGACAAACAGTTAAAAGGCAGAGTGGGACACAACTTACTGACTCAACCAACAGCAACAATAATCACACATGTATCAGCAGGGCTTGAACGGACAGCTGAGTCATGAAAAACCTCAACTATTTACTTGAAACACATTAAGACATACTCTTTTTAGTATACTGACATACTTTTAAAGGGCTTCCCCGGTGGCTCAGATGGTAAAGAATCTGCTTGCGATACGGGAGACCTGGGTTCCATCCCTGGGTGGGGAAGATCCCCTGGAGAAGGGAATGGCAACCCACTGCAGTGTTCTTGCCTGGAGAATCCTCATGGACAGAGGAGCCTGGCGGGCTACAGTCCGTGGGGTTGCAAAGCGTTGGACCGGACTGAGCGACTAAGTATGCATGAATTGTTTTTACATTTTCAGTATGGGGGAAGGGGGGTAAGAGTGTCAATTTTGACTTGTAAAGCATCTTCACTAATGTGAGCTCACAACCATCAAAGTATTCTGCCCATTTCCCCTTCTTCACACTGTTCTCTATTTCTGATAAAAGAGAAGGATTCTGGGGCCTCAGTGGGCCCCTAGCCTGCATTAAAAGTACATCTGATATTTTGTATTCCACTCCCCAGGGCCTCACACAAAAATGATACCAGGGATACATCGAGGCCATTCAAAGACCTCAGTAGCTTGAGATGCTGCCTGCAGGATAAAGTGGGATGAGGGTCCATTTCAGAAGAAATATACACAAGGTAAATCAGAGGATTGACTCTTCTGTCTCATTAATGAGATAGACTCTGCACTGTGGCTATTTGAAGAAACAAATGATTATTACGAAATTCTAAATTCACAAGGCATGCCCGTTGTACATGGCAAAGGAGGCTGAAATCGCTGCTCTCCACTGTAGTGAATTTGAAATAGATTTTTTTTTTAAAGAAAACCATTTTCCCCACCAAAGTAATTTCAAAGCACGGCTAGATGTGAATTAACCAGGTAGTAAATGCGTCAAGAAAATAAACCAGCAGAGATCAATGTTTACTTTTTTCACACTTACCATTACATCGTCCTTCTAAGAAGATGCTTTTAAAAATGTCTCCATGAAAATCTACTTGGTTGCTTTTCCATCTTAGCACATTTTCCCCTGTTACCATAAAACAGAGACACAGAGAAAGAGAGAGAAAAATCCACTCAGTAAAAGAGATGGTATCGTTGTGTCAAAACCAATAAGACATTTCTTCTAAGCCTTCTTTTCAGTGATTAGAAAAACTAGGGGGCAGAGACATCAAGTAATTCCAAACCGATTTTCTAAATTCAAGCAACCAATCAAGAAAGGATGCCGAAACAGTGATCATGGCAAATTGGAGCTTTTCGGTCTGACCACATGAATTCAGGGGCAATTTGAGAATTCAGAATAAACCGAGACCACTGGAGGTCAGCAATGTGTTAGTACTTACCACTTACACTCATTGGGCCGCCATTAAATTTTCATTGAAAATGAACAATCAGTTTAGCTCATGTCTATGTTTGATCTAGTTTATTTAACTTAAGGATTTAAACTCTTCACCTGGGTTTCCCTGGTGGCTCAGGAGTAAAGAATCCACCTGCAATGCAGGAGACTTGGGTTCAGTCCCTGGGTTGGGAAGACCCCCCTGGAAGAGGAAATAGCAACCCACTGCAGTATTCTTGTCTGGGAAATCCCATGGCCAGAGGAGCCTGGTGGGTAGAGTCAGTAGAGTCAGACCCTACTGAGGCAACTGAACAAGCTCCTTGCACAATTTGATTTGTGGAAGCCCACCAACACATTAGGCATCATTCAGTTGAGAGACTGATTCTCAGCCTGCAGAGATTTTCTGTTTTTTTTTTTTCCCTCCAACAGCAGTAATGTCAGACGGGCAAGATTCAAGCGGTCCATGTCTCTCGGCTCTCCTATGGCAAAACCAGGCTCTGTTTGGTCAGTAACCATCTTGGGACCATCTGGCACTTTACTTGTCATCTCAGTCTGGAGTCTTCTCTTGACAGGACGACTCTCAACTATCCCACTTCTTCCCACGTCTAACTGAGCATCACCACAAGGCGAGTGACCTCCTGCCCCCGGCCCCGCCCGTGAGATATTTGGACAGACTACCCACCTGTCACTGAGAGTCATCACTTTACTTCTGCAGGAAGACAGCAAGTGGGAAGAGAGAATAAACCTTTCAACCCTCGATTTAATGCATTTCAACCCTAGAGGAACATCAGTACAGAGTACATCAGGTGTTTGGCTTTCAAAGCTAATGACTCAGCCTATCCTTCGGTTGCTGGAAGGGAGTTCATAGTCCAGTTTTTGGTATTTTTCTTTTTTTTTGGATCACTCATAACACCTAGCCACCATTAGTTACTATGTCACAAATATTGCTGATGAAAATATATTTGTGAAAATGAATTTGTATGAAACAACTATCGTAGTCACATTCATTATTCTTGACCCTTCTATAGCCATGTGGGATAGTTATCATCACATTGATTTTAAACACTTTTAGGAAAAGTGATATTCAGATGTAAGGTCTCACGACTCACAAGCTGTTAAGACGGAGTCAGACCTATGTCTACCTTGAGTTCAGAGAAGACATCTTTTTCCCAGAATCAAGCTGCCTCTTTGTCCGAACATAACAGGAATTGTTACGGTAGGTAACGTGTCTATGGCGGGTCAACGTTAAACGTGTATGGTGTGTGTGTGCGTGTCTGACTCTTTGTGACGCCATGGACTGTAGCCCACCAGGCTCCTCTGTCCCTGCCATGCCCTCCTCCAGGGGATCTTCCCGACCCATGGATCGAACCTGAGTCTCCTGTATCTCCTGCTCTGACAGGAGAATTCTTTACCACTGAGTCATCTGCTGCTGCTGCATCACTTCAGTCGTGTCCGACTCTGTGTGACCCCATAGACAGAAGCCCACCAGGCTCCGCCGTCCCTGGGATTCTCCAGGCAAGAACACCGGAGTGGGTTGCCATTTCCTTCTCCAATGCATGAAAGTGAAAAGTCAAAGTGAAGTCGCTCAGTCATGTCCGACCCTTAGCGACCCCACGGACTGCAGCCTACCAGGCTCCTCCATCCATGGGATTTTCTAGGCAAGAGTGGGTCAACTTTAAACATACTGCTTTCCGCGTGGACTCTTTTTCATTTTTGGCTTTTCAGATCTCACTTCCCTGACCAAGGATGGAAACCGGGGTCCCGGTGATGAAAGCACCAAGTTCTAAGCACTGGACCACTAGGGAATTCCCATTCGGACTCTTTTTATCCTCTCAATGAGCAAACAAGGCAGCATTATCTCCTTTGATTGGAAAAAAAAAAAAACACACAAATGCAGGAGGTATGAGGGAACTCTCCCAAGATCTCAGAGCTGTGAATGGTGGTGTAGGGCTCAAAGTGGGCAGCCAGACTATCAAGACACATTGTATCAGGTGGAGCCATTAATACCTTCTCTTTGTTGGACTCGGTCCCCAGTCTGTGAGAATCTCCGCCTGACATGGTTTCCATCAAAGGTTACTTTGTATCAGGACCAAAAAGCCTCAGAGACGCAGAGATGTGGATAGTAATGGTAAGCATCCGTGGACTAGGAGCTATTATAACATAGTGGGATTACATATCACAACTTAGAAACTGGCTCCATTTCTATTTCACGTGATCAGAGGTCCTGCTTGGGTTCACAGGCACAGCTCAGTGCCCATTTGACAAGCTGTGAAAGTCAACCACATGTGTGTGTGTCAGGAAAGAGCTACCAAAATGATCAAACACTTATTGGGGAGGGGGGGGAACTTATCAATGTGTCTATTACATTTGTGCTTGAGGACATATTACAGATGTCCTAAAAAGAGATAAATATGACAACAAACTGCTGATTAATTGAAAATGAATCAGAAATTACATTTTATTATGCAGTTTCACTATATAGTGTATAAAATTATACGCTACCATAGACACCATCTGTAAAAAAAAATTACACTATAATTATTATGTTACTAACTCATCTGTAAAAGTTTCTTTTAAAAACTGAACTTCCAAAACAAACAAACAAACAAAACTGAACTTCCTTGGTGGTCCAATGGCTAAGAATCCACCTGCCAATGCTGGGGACCTGGGTTCAATCCCTGGTTGGGGAACTTGGATGTCACAGACTCAGGGCAGCTAAGCCCATGTACTGCAACTACTAAGCTTGCATTCCACAATGAAGAACCAGTGCATATTTTTAAAAAATAATAATAATCCCTTGGGATGACTGATATTAAATTCTCAAGTTACACCAGTATTGATGAGTTACTGATATATTAGCAAATACTAGCATAAACATCTTATGTCACGTTGCCGGCATCTTGTAAAGTGAAGAAAGAAAGTGAAGTCGCTCAGTCATGTCCAACTCTTCGTGACCCCATGGACTGAGCAGTCCATGGGATTTTTCCAGGCAAGAGTACTGGAGTAGGTTGCCATTCCAAACAACACATGAGTCTAAGCATACAGACCTCTGGCAGAATATTCGATGCAGAAGCTAAGAACGGTCTACTCCACTCTATGACAATGATTCAAGGAAGCTTCTCCAAATAATTTCATCTTTATGACCGAAGACCTGGGGTTTCATAGAGATGTTCACAGCCATTCCAAATGGCCCTAGGCAGCAGATCCAGCAGACACCTAGAACATAAGGTAACAGGGACATAAGTACTTTCATAAAAGATGGCGTTGATGAAGCTAGGACTTTTCGATAGGATACAAGTATGACTTTATTCCCTGGTAGCTAAGAGGGGGGAGCCTGGTGGGCTTCCATCTATGGGGTCACACAGAGTCGGAGACGACTGAAGTGACTTAGCAGCAGCAGCAGCTAAATAATGAGAGCTTCCCTGGTGGCTGCGTGGTAAAGAATCCACTTGCCAGTGCAGGAGATGTGGGTTCAATCCCTGGGTCGGGAAGATTCCCCTGGAGGAGGGAATGGAAACCCACTCCAGTATTCTTGCCTGGAGAATCCCATGGACAGAAGAGCCTGGAGGCTGCAGTCCATGGAGTCACAAAGAGTGGGACACGACTGAGCGACTAAACAACAAATGCTGTACGGTAAACACCTGCCTAGAAATTCCAAGTTCTTTCATTTCAGAAATATTTATTGAGCACAGACTTTGCATAAGACTTGAGGATAGTCGAAAAGAAATATCAGCGACTTTCCTGGTGGTCCAGTGGCTAAGAATCTGTATTCCGAACGCAGGGGGCCTGGTTCCATCGCTTGTCAGGGAACTAAATCCCACATGCAATGACTAAAGACCCCACAGGCTGCAATTAAGAGTTCCAGTGCCACAGCAAAGACTGAAGCGTCCATGGACTGCAAGCAAGATCAACTGCGGCCAAATAAATAAAGTTTAAGTGAAGTGAAAGTCAGTCCGTGGTGGCCCACTCTCTGCGACCCCATGGACTGCAGCCCATCAGGCTCCTCTGTCCATGGGATTCCCCAGGCAAGAATACTGGAGTGGGTTCTCATATCCTTCTCTACCGATCTTCCCCACCCAGGGATCGAACCCAAGTTTCCTGCATTACAGGCAAATTCTTTACTGTCTGAGCTACTGGGGAAGTCGTCAAGAAGTTGGAGCCAGGATTACAGCTAAGGGGGCCTGAGGTTTCCACATCACTCATGACCAATGTCTGCATGTAGTCCAGCACACGCATAGACAACATGGGAAAATATAAATGTATATTTGAAACCTAAAATATTTCAGAGAGATTTGTTACAAAAAAAAAAAAGCAACTGTAGTGTCCATAAGTTTGTTTACTAAGTCTGTGAGTCTCTGGTTTCTAAGTTCATTTGTATCTTTTTAGACTTATTATGGTTGCTGAGGGAGGAAGGGATAGTCAGGGAGTTTGGGATGGACATGGACACACTGCTGTATTTAACACGGAGAACCTACAAGGACCTGCTGGACAGCACAGGGAACTCTGCTCAATCCTCTGTAATAACCTTATGGTTGCCAGGGAGAAGGATGGGGGAAGGGATAGTCAGGGAGTTTGGGATGGACATGGACACACTGCTGTATTTAACATGGAGAGCCAGCAAGGACCTGCTGGACAGCACAGGGAACTCTGCTCAATGCCATGTGGCAGCCTGGATGGGAGGGGAGTTTGGGGGAGAATGGATACATGTATATGTATGGCTGAGTCCCTTTGCTGTCCACCTGAAACCATCACAACAGTGTTAATTGGCTACACCCCAATACAAAATAAAAAAGTTCAAAAGAAAAGAAAAATCTAGCATCAGTCATCATTTATTGTCTTCTTGCACACAAATACACAGAAAGAGGAAAATATAAAACTGTCTTTAAAATCACAAGATATTTCAAAGATATTTTTAAATTAAAAAAAAAAAAAAACTGGTATCATTCATCATTTAACTGTCTTTTGAGTCTCAGTGACCTGCTGAATTTCTAAATGAAAAATGAGAGAAGTTGAATTTTGATAGACTTTCATGAGTAGCTAAAAAAAAAATTAAGTAAAATGCATGCTCAGATGAGAACAGTACTTATTGCGAGGTTTTAGCAGGGTGTCCCAGACATGTCTGAATGTGCAGATAAATGTTCCAATTAACATAAATCATCTTCATTTGCACCCTAATGTATCTAACCCAGACTTTATCACTTTTCTGTCACAATCTTCCAAACTACATTCAGTTTTGAAAAGATGCATATTTAATAAAACATGCGTTTCTGTCTTGGATTTGCTCCCAACTTTAGGCAATGCTCAAATTGTTTCATTTTTAGCATTAGGAAAATCCAGCAAGGAGAAACAGAGAAAAATTATCCTTAGCATTTAAAGAGTAACTGAAAATACAGATAATCAATTGTACACAGTTCTACTCTTGAGAATTTTGATGATTCTCAAGAAATTCATTTCGTATTCACTTTGCTAATTTTGAACCAAATCTTTACAACAAAATTAAAAAGTACTGGATTCGTTATCCAGCAACTGGGGCAAAGAAACAGTGCTGCAATGTACATTTATAGCTTTCATGTAAGACTTAAAAGGATTAAGGTCCAAAATCCTTAAAGTTCCTAAACCCTATCGCTCTAAATTTTCTAAGTGTGGACTGCTGCTGCTGCTGCTGCTGCTGCTGCTAAGTTGCTTCAGTCATGTCCGACTCTGTGCGACCCCATAGAGGGCAGCCCACCAGGCTACCCCATCCCTGGGATTCTCCAGGCAAGAACACTGGAGTGGGCTTCCATTTCCTTCTCCAGTGCATGAAAGTGAAAAGTGAAAGTGAAGTCGCTCAGTCGTGTCCGACTCATAGCAACCCCATTGATAAAGCTTTTCTACGACAGTGTCTTTAAAATAATACAGAAAAAGAAACTAAAAATTCAAGGGACACGAATACTGGCAGAGATCTTCAAAGAGAAGTAGACATTTAGAAATAAATCACAGAAAGAAGTTGAAAGATCTATACTGTATGAAATTGACAGCTGCTCAGTTGTGTCTGATTTTTTTGACCCCCGTGGGCTGTAGCCCACCAGGCTCTTGTGTCCAGGGAATTCTGCAGGCCAGAATACTGGAGTGGGTTGCCATTCCCTTCTCCAGGGGATCGTCCAGACCCAGGGATCGAACCTAAGTCTCCTGCATTGCAGGTGGATTCTTTACCATCTGAGCCACCAGGGAAGCCTGTATATTTTAGTAAATCGTGTTGGTCTACAAACAAGCTGAACCATCAAAGAAGACCCATCAGGCTCACGTGGCCAGCTTCTCTGACCCTAAACTCATGCAATGACAGAGGTGGTTTCTCCAGCCTCTCTGATGTCCTCATTCTCTTGGTGAATATGTATGGGGTGCCTGACAACTGCTCGTTTCTTCAACACATAGCCAATGAACATGCCCTTGTGAAGGCAATGCAGAAAAACCTTTCAACCCACACATGTAGCCAAAGAGTGAAAATGCCTTCGCGCTTGGGCGAGCATGGAAAGGGAAGCCAAGCAGGAGATTAAATGTGAAAACAACAGCGTGGGGGGGGGGGTTCCTGGTGTCCAGGCCATTAACAATCCGCCTGCCAATGAGGGGACATGGGTTCGATCCTTGGGCAGGGAAGATTCCACGTGTCACAGAGCAACCAAGCCCGTGTGCCACAGCTATTATTAAGCCTGCGGTCTGCAAAAAGAGAACCCAATGCAATGGGAAGCCCATGCACCGCAAGTAGACAAAGTCTGTGAACCAATAAAATCCCAGCACAGCCAAAAATAGACAGATCAATTAATATTTTTAAAAGAGAAAGCAATGGTGTGCAGTCCATTTCTTGTAGGAAGAAGGCAGCAGGAGTGGCCATGTGCTAATTTTGCTTGGTTGGACCACAAAACCTAAAGACAACTGGTATACCAGCAGCGATGACGTCCTCAGAGAACCCCATGTGATGCAGCTTGTAGGCAGGCAGGAAGCTCCTTCCACAAAGCCAAATAGGCCACTGAAAGGAATCTGGGGTTCATGTTAAGTGTCATTCATACACAGCCCTTCTTTGTGAGCTCTTTTAGGCTGAGAAGGACAAACACATTGATCAGTTCAGTTCAGTCACTCAGTCGTGTCTGACTCTCTGCGACCCCATGAATCACAGCACGCCAGGCCTCCCTGTCCATCACCAACACATGGTCAAAGATAAATAATACAAAAAACCTGCCTCTGGTGCTTACTATGTGCCATATTTCACTGAACTTTCACTGATTCCTCAACCTATTTTGCAACCATCTCTACAAGCAGGGACTCTCGCATTAGCCTCTTCAAGGAGGAGAAGACTGCAACGTGAAAAATCAGCAATTGCAATTCACACACCTGGGGAAGTGTCAGAGATGGCCTGGCTACGCTGGGGGAAACTGATGAGTTGTCAACAGTACCCATCGGAGAGAGGAGGGTGTGAGAGGAACACATGTCTGACTCTTTGCAACCCCTTGGACTGAAGCCCACCAGGCTCCTCTGTCCATGAGATTCTCCAGGCAAGAATACTGGAGTGGGTTCCCATGCCTTCCTCCAGGGGATCTTCCCGACCCAGGCATGGAAGCCGAGCCCCTTTAGTCTCCTGTATTGGTAGGTGGGTTCTTTACCACTAGCAACCACACAGGAAGGTAAAGGGACCTTTGGTTTATAGGGAAGTTGAAGCAAAGCTGAGGGTCATTGGCTGGCAACCTACTCCAAGGACCTACTGCCTGCAACTGGCAGAAGAATTGGGAGTCAGGGAGCAGCCTCATGGGGCTAAGCGCTTCACCTGCAGGTCTGTGCTGACTCCAATTAGTGACACACTGAACAAAATCATGGGAGACCCAGCTGGTGTCACAGACTATGATTTGGTGGGTGGGGAGGACCCACACATCTGGGGTCAGAAGGATTGTTGAGTATGTGAGCAGCCTTTTTTCCCAAACAATATGGGAGAGGGGAACACAAGGGTAGTCCAGACTGAAGGAGCGGCTGGGAAGAATCAACAGCAGGAAACACACAAAGAACAGGAGCAGTGGATGTCCGAGCTTCTCAGCTGGGGTGGATCGCGACGCTCCGAGAAGGGATAACTGAAGCTGGGGGGTGGGGGGGTGGGATGGGTGATGGAAGATGTCTGTTCTCGTGGGTGGTTTCTGAACGGAGTACTCATTTTACTCAATCTATTACTTGCAAAAAAGGAGGGAGAATAGTTCTAAAAAAACAGACTGGAGAGGATGACACTTCTATGCGGAATCTGGAGAAAAAAAAAAAAAAAAACTTTGTAGAGACCATCTTATTGAGAAAAGACAGGCAGATTCAGACATAAAGAACAGATGTGATGGATCCCACGGGGGACAGGTGAGTGGGGTGAACTGGGAGATTTGGCACTGACTCACAGACACTATTGATGCTGCAAAAGTCTCCCAGTCGTGTCTGACCCTTTGCGACCCTGTGGAACATACAGTCCATGGGATTCTCCAGGCAAGAATCCTGGAGTGGGTAGCCTTTCCCTTCTCCAGGGAATCTTCCAAACCCAGGGATCAGACCCAGGTCTCCCGCATTGCAGGCAGATTCTTTACCAGCTGAGCCACCAGGGAAGCCCATAAGTAGCCCATAAGTAGTCTATACTGATACTAGGTTTGAAATAGATCACTAAGGAGAACCCACTGTATAGCACAGGGGACTCTGCTTGATATTCTAGAATCATCTAAATGGACAAAGTAGTCTTAATGGCTCAGTCGTGTCCAACTCTTTGCGGTGGATTGTAGCCCACCAGGCTCCTCTGTCCGTGAAACTCTCCAGGCAAGAAGACTGGAGCGGGTTGCCACTGCCTTCTCCAAAATGCAGAAAAGATTTTGAAAACGAATAGATGATGCATGACTGAATCACGGCTGGACGCCAGAAACGAGCATAACCCTGTAATCAACGATAATTCTAGAAAGTAACGTTTCGTAAAAGCTTACAAAAAAAAGTCACAGTCAAGGCGAGAGACCAAGAGGGAAACAGAACGCAGGAACGTGAGTTTTTGGAAGAGCGCACGAGATAAGCTGTCCAATAGGTGATGATAAGGGCGGGATGGAGCTTGAGAGATCATTGAAAAATAAGAGTAGAAATGTGACGATCTCCCGGGTGGAAGGCACTGTTGACACAGTATGGACCAGAAGCACGTGACGGCCATGAATGTTTGCCAAGTCGATTCAGGCGTGTCCGACTCTGACGCCCCACGGACCATAGCCCGCCAGGCTCCTTTGTCCATGGGATGCTCCGGGCAAGAATACTGGACTGGGTTGCCGTGCCCTCCTCCAGGGGATCTTCCCAACCCAGAGAATGAACAGGCATCTCTTACACCTCCTACATTGGCAGGTGGGTTCTTTACCCCTGGGAAGGCTGGGACTCATTCTTCTAAGCAGCCATAGCAAATACGGAACTGCCCCAACTCAGGTAGGGAACAAGAGTCCACAGCATCGGGAAATGAGGTTCTGTGTTTCCAAGGTCTGCGTGTTTCCCTTCTTCAGAGAATACAGCACGTGCCTGCCTTCCCGTGTGGGTGTTTTCATGGGTTATTTTGTCCTCTCTGTGAAGACTGTGATCCCACTGGGAGGAGAGGTTGGATCCTATCCACGTTTACAGGCTCTGTGGGTTATCCAGCAAAGTGATTTTCTCAAAATAAGAGGCCAATACATAGCTATTGGGAGCGGGGCTGCTCTGTCAGGCAAGGGGCAGAGAAGCGTCCTGCCTACGCAGGGGACACGGGTTTGATCCCTGGTACAGGGAGGTCGTAGATGCCACTGGGCAACCAAGCCCCGTGCGCCCCACCTACCGAAGCCTGCCACCCCTCGAGTCCGTGTTCCAGCACAAGAGGAGCCACTCTGATCAGAAGCCCGTGAACCACAACTTGAAGAGAAGCCTCACTATGCCCTAACTAGAGAAAACCCCACACAGCCACAAAGATCCGGCACAGCCAAAAACTAACCATCATCATCATAAAATTTAAAAAACAGAAATTTACAATTTTCAGAGAAACACATGAATAAAGGCGTGGATGCATGAACGTCTAGTGAGGTTCGGTCTACGCTGCCAACAAGGACCAGACCCCAGAGACAGAAATTGCCCCCGGATCCCTGAAACGGGCAACAGCAGGGCTGCCTTCAAGTCACTCTAAGGGCTGTGAATGATGAGCCAAGCGCCGGGAGGCCCCCGAGGAATAAATAACATCTCACCTATCAATGAGGTTTTACGGTTGGCTATTATTAATCTTCATACCCTGCACGGTCCACAGCACACGGTAGACACCCAGTAAATACGCATCAGCTCGAATGGACCAGGAACCAAGGGAGATAAAGATAACCTGGAAATCTGCAGAGTAGGACTGACATGGGTACGTGTTAAGTCGCTTCAGCTCTGTCCGACTCTTTGTGACCCCACGGACTGTAGCCCCCAGGCTCCCCTGTCCATGGGATTCTCCAGGGAGGGAGACTGGAGTGGGTTGCCCTGCCCTCCTCCAGGGGATCTTGCCCACCCAGGGATCAAACCCAGGTCTCTCTTGCATCTCCTGAGTTCACAGGCAGATTCTTTAACCACTGGCACTGCCTGGGAAGCAAAAACAGCAGAGGAAACTATTTCTGGAGATAACGTTATTGATCTGTGTGTGTATGTGCGCTTGTGTGTGAGTTGCTCAGTTGTGTCCGACTCTTTGTGACCCCATGAACTGTAGTCCCCCAGGCCCCTCTGTCCATGGGCTTCTCCAGGCACGAATACTGGAGTGGGTTGCCAGTGACTTCTCCAGGGAATCTTCCCGGCCCAGGGATCATACCTGGGTCTCCTGCATTGCAGGCAGATTCTTTACCATCTGAGACACCAGGGAAGCCCTCCAACTCTTTCATCGGCCATCAGTAAAGTCTCTTCAACACCTGCTCTAAACTCTACACTTTTCTGATCACCAATGCTCCCATCCTTCACGATCTGCTCAGGACCCTCCCAGCAGGCAGGTGTCAGTTCTTTAGGAAGGTGTCCTATGAACTCGGTCTAAAGAAGCATTCCCCCTCCTGAACATTCTCCCCTAGGGCTGTAAACACAGCGTCACCCTGATTCAAGGAATGACATCACCTGCATGTATGTCAGCATCTGAGTCCTCCAACAGACCACAAAACTCCAAGACCAAGCCGGTGTCTCCCGCTTATCTAGCAACCCCCACGGCAAGTACGATGCCTGTCCAGGACTGCCCAGCGTGTTAAAACACACGACTGCACTTCTAAAGGTTCTGACACTCACGGTGACTGGGAGATTGTTTTTCCACATTCCCATCCATCCAGTTGGCCAAGCTCAAGAAATACCGCCCTCGGGGAGCAGAGAAGAGAGAAGGCATGAAGGGCTGGACAGCGTGTCACCTCGTGCAAACATGCATAATACAAAAGGTTTGCTATTTGCTTAACTGTTTACAATCCGTGAGCTACAAGTGGAAAATACAGTGGGGAAACCGACATGGCACCTTCTGCTTGCTTAGCATCAGGCGTGGCATCAGGAGAGAGACCTGAAGATGAGATATGCCAAACCTTACTTCTCTGGGGGCTTCCCAGGTGGCTTAGATAGAAAAGAGTCTGCCTGCAGTGCAGGAGACCCACGCTGGATCCCTGGATCACAAAGATCCCCTGAAGAAGGGAATGGCAACCCACTGCTGTCTTCTTGCCTGGAGAATCCCACAGACAGAGGAGCCTGGCGGGCTACAGTCCTCGGGGTCGCAGAGACTCAGACACGACAGAGCAACTAACTCCTCCCTGTACAGGGTTAATTTCAGTGCAGTTTCGATTTCCTGACATAAAGGCCACCGTGAGCTTTAAGGATCCAGGCTCGGGACGGGCTGGCTGTCACTTAAGATGTCCATCCCCCTGCATTCGATTTTAGGGACACATTTCAATTTGCAAAATCGCTCCCCCCCCAGCCCCGCCCTTTTCGCCAATCTGTCTGTGATGTCTCACACGGCGGCCAAGACATTGACTGAAATCCCCACAGCACGTGGTCTCGGTCATCATGGTGTCGGCGAGCCCTATTCACATGGAGAGTCTTAATTACAATGATCACGGCTCTCGAATCAGGCAGAATTAAGAGCTGCAGAGGACCCGGGGAGGGTCCAACCCACTCATTTCACAGTCGAGGGGGTAGGAGGCTGCCTCCCTTGTGAGCTCTGTGATTAAACAGGGGTTGGGGGGGGCCCATCCTCGCCCCGGGATGGGTGATGCTGTTTTAGGACGGAGCGGCATCCTTGCAGTCTTCATGAGGGCTTCCCTGGTGACGCAGCGGATAAGAATCCGCCTGCCCATGCAGGGGACACGGGTTGGATCCCGGGTCCAGGAAGATCCCACGTGGCAGCAGAGCAACTAAGTCCATGCAGTCCCTGGAGACCCGCAACCAGAGAAAGCCGCTGCAATGAGAAGTCTACTGGAGAATAGACTCCCCCCGCCCCCGCAACTAGCAAAAGCCCAGGTGCAGCAATAAAGACCCAGCACAGCCAAAAATAAAATAAAAATAAAACGAGGCAGAGGATGCACGCAGACATCTGGCCAATTCACACTGCTGCACAGCAGAAACTAACAGGACATTGTAAAGCCAACTCTACTCCAATTAAAAATGTTCGGTGAGCAAGAAAAGAAAATTGTTTTTAATTAAAAAACAAAAAAATAATAGGAAATATTGGTTCTGGAAGCCAGAAGTCCTCAAGTCAAGGTGTCCTCCCTGCCTTTGAAGACTCCCTGGGAGGGTGCCCCCTGCTGTGTTCTAGAATCAGACGGCTGTTGCCCAGGGTGGGTGCTCCCTGCCTCGAGCTGTCGCCAGAGGCTCAGGTCGCCACCTTCTCCTCATGCGTTGTCTGTTTCCTCCCTGCCTGGTCTGCATCTGCACGTGGCGTTTGCCCCTCTTAAAGGGATGTTAGATCACAGCCCGCTCCTATGACCTCAACTTTCATGACACCTGCAAAGCCTGCACTTTCAAACAAGGTCACCTTCGGAGGTCCTCGGGGTTGGGAACGCCTCGTATCTTTTGGAGAAGGGCAATTCGACTCACCGTGCCAGGGTTTAATCTGTGAAATGAGATGGTCGGGCTTCTGAAATTTTGGCTTTTAGTGTCTAAGTGTTAATCCTGGAAAGAAATAAAAGAAAATTGCTCCAGGGGTGTGTGTGTCTGTGTGTGTGTGCAACAGACACACATTTGGAATCCTGGAAACAGAACATGCTAACCACGGGCGGGATGGTTTGCTTTCAACCAGGTATTTTATTGTCTTTTTCCTTTATACAAAAAACTACCTTCTACACATTTGCATGAAGCCAGAAGGTGTGTTCCCTGCAGAAGTCGCGCACACACAGGACCCCGCCAGAAATGTAAGGAGAAGGGTAACCAGATGGGCCCTGGGAACAATCTGAGTGCGAGCATCCAAAGCTCTTTCCCAGGAACGGCCTTGGCGGTTCAGTGGTTAAGGATCCGCCTGCCAATGCAGGGGACACTGGTTCGATTCTTGGTCAGGGACGATCTGACTTGTCACTGGACAACTAAGCCCATTTGCCATCTGACAGGCCACGGGGCAACTAAGGCCCTGCGCCAGAAGTAGTGAGTCTGTGAGTCCGCCTGGAGCCCAGGAGTCACAGTGGGACAAGCCAGCACAGTAGGAAGTCCGTGAACTGCAGCTAGAGAAAGCTGGTGCAGCAAGGAAGACCCAGGACATCCAAAACTAATAATATAAAATAAACGATACAATAATCCAAAAATAAATAGTATAAAAAAACCCAAAACTGATGACAAAGGAATTGCTGGAGCTGACAAACACGTCGCAAAGCATAGTAAAACTAAATAATCTCAAAAAAAAAAAAAAAGAAGAAGAAAGCTCTTTGTCATCACTGACTAATGAAGTGACTTTTCCTTGCCTCTATTTTCCCACAGCCCGGATTCTTCACCTCTTTGCTTGTGGTTCAGACACTCATTTTAAATCTGCTTGAGTGATTAATTGACACGTTGTTACCACGGCATCAACACTTCAAACATATAAGGGATCGTCTTAAAAACAGAGACAAGGAAAAGTAAAATATGAACTACAAACCGAATACGATGAAAGACTTATCCGTTGTAGCAAACACACACTACAGAAATGTTTGTAGAAGAAAAAAAGCAGCAAACGTCACGATCGATCCAGTTTTACAGAGATAAACTGTTAAGTATGAGTTAGGGTGTCTCATCTAGGCTGTTAGGGACCATCATGCAGTTGGTATCAGCAGTTTAAATGAAGCAAAGCAATGTGCTGCAACTTTATTACCACCTGGATGAAAATCACTGTTTATGCATAATCTTTTTATCATAAAAAAAAAAGGGAGAAGGTGCCCATGCCTTATAGAAATTAAAAATGATAGTACAAAGTAAGTTATAATGCGGCCACTTAGCACAGGTCTTACACTGCCTTCTTTGGGGTCAGCGATATTAAATCGGAACCTCTGATGTTAACAATAGTGAAAGTGAAGTCACTCAGTTGTGTCCGACTCTTTGCAACCCCATGGACTGTAGCCCACCAGGCTCATCCGTCCATGGGATTTTCAAGGCAAGAGTACTGGAGTGGGGTGCCACTTCCGTTAACAATAGCATGTCTCAAAAACATCTTTTCCCCACACAAATCCATCTTGTGATCACTCACAGAATATTAACACTTCTCATTTTGCTGAAGAATCTAATTTTAATCCATCCATGCAACACTGTACAGAACACAACATCATTTTCAAGGAGTCAGAAACTCTGCACAGAACGTCTCTACGGTTTCCACGGATGCCAATAACTTCTCAACGACCGGGGCAGCTCTCACCCATTTGTGCTCATCTATAGAAGTGCAAATCGTATTCCAGGCATAAGATGTTCAAACACTGCCTCGACCCTCATCTACCGAGCTTTCCAATTGCAACGCGATTTTGTCCAGTTTTAGATAAGCTAGCTGCATTTTGCTCGGCACTTTGTTCTGAAACAGTCACTGAGATTTTCCTGTTTATGTGTTCGCTTTTTATTTGCTCTGAAATGCTCCCTTATACAAATCAATTCCATCTTCCTTTGCGGTCAAGAACATAATAACGACTATCTCCAACATCATCCTCCCTCGCATTACAACCGACATAATTCAAAAAAAGCCTAGTTTGTATAAAACAGAGCTTCCAAAATAATACAGTTACTACCTCTCATGGCAAATAGTTTCCCCAGTTTTTCTGATCATGCCTGGCACGCATCCTAGGCTAACAGGATCCCAAGTGCACGAACTCAGTAGCATCTGACTCTTTGAGACCCCATGGACTGTAGCCCACCAGGCTCCTCTGTCCACAGTGATTCTCCAGGCAAGGATCTTGGAGTGGGTTGCCATTTCCTTCTCCAGGGGGTCTTGCCCACTCAGGGATTGAACCCTGGTCTCCTGCATTGGCAGATGGATTGTTTACCACTCTGCCAAGACAGTGAAATTCGCTTTTATTTGACAACATCAATGATAATAACATCATCCCTTTTCTTTTACTCGACAGGTTAGAAATCCAATAGGTATTATTTTTCGCAAATATGGAGCCACTGATTGAAAGGGACTATGCCATTGCGCTGAAGGATGAAATAAACTTAGAACCAGAGAGTACAGCGGTGGTTGTCAGGGGCTGGGGGGTGTCAGCCACAGGGTAAAATCTTCCAGTTAGGAGATAAGGTCTAACAACACAGTAAGTCCCCTACCCATGAACTAGTTCTGTCCTGAGACCACGTTCTTAAGTCCGATTTGTTCCCAAGTTCAAGTGGGTCCAGGGACCCAGTTAACACAACCAGTACTGCACGGTCATGGGTTTAGAATATATCCACATTTTGCAAAGTTCTCAGCTTCAAGGTTCATATGTAGGGACTCACTGGACTGTCTCCTCCATCTGAAGACTGTTGAGAATAGATCTTCAAGCTGCTCACCACAAATAAGAAACAGCAATTGTGTGGTATAACAGGGCTGTTGGCTAATACCATGGTGGCAATTATTCTGTAATATATAAGGGTATCAAATCATCAGACTGGACACCTTCTTCTTTGTGACCCCATGGACTGTAGCCTGCACCAGGATCCTCCATCTAAGGGGTTTTTCCAGGCAAGAGTCCTGGAGTGCGTTGCCATTGCCTTCTCCAGGGGATCTTCCCGACTCAGGGATTGAACACAGGTCTCCTGCATTGTAGGCAGACACTTTACCGTCTGAGCCAACAGGGAAGTTACCTTCCACTTGTGACCCCATGGTCTATATAACCCATGGAATTCTCCAGGCCAGAATACTGGAGTGGGCAGCCTTTCCCTTCTCCAGGGGATCTTCCCAACTCAAGGATCCAACCCAGTTCTCACACATTCCAGGTGGATTCTTTACCAGCTGAGCCACCAGGGAAGCCCTATAATTGTGTAGCTTAGGTTGCTAGTGTTTAGTCTTTATTTTTGAAAATATGATACACAGCATGGACTATTAACCAAACTGATAAGATTCAGCCTTCCCTGTTGGTCCAGTGGATAAGAATCCACCTGTCAATGCAGGGAACATGGGTCTCATCGCTGGTCCGGGAACTAAGACCCCATAAGCATCTAAGCCCGTGCTCCACAAGCACTAAACCTGCACTCACTAGGTTTGGGGACCGCGAGCCCCAACTACTGAAGTGCACATGCCCTAGGCCTCTGCTCTGCAACTAGAGAATAAACTCCACACACACACCCCCCAAATCCACTGCTGCAAAGAGAAAAAGCCCATGGGTACCAAAGAACACTCAGCAGCACAGCCAAAAATCAATCAACACATTTCTTCTTTAAAAAAAACCAAAAGTGATAAAATTGGGTTAAGTATGAGCTACCAGGGGTTCCCTGGTGGCTCAACTGGTAAGGAATCCACCTGTGATGCAGGAGACCCTGGTTCGATTCCTGGGTCGGGAAGATCCCCTGCAGAAGGGACAGGCTGCCCACTCCAGTATTCTTGGGCTTCCCTGCTGGCTCAGCTGGTAAAGAATCCACCTGCAATGCAGGAGACCTGGGTTCAATCCCTGGGTTGGGAAAAATCCCCTGGAGAAGGGACTAGCTACCCACTCCAGGATTCTTGCCTGGAGACTCCCGTGGACAGAGGAAGCCTGGACGGCTGCAGTTCATGGGGTCACAAAGAGTCAGACACAACTGAGCAACTAAGCACAGCATCTGAGCTAGCAAAAGGGGATAAAAATGCAGGAGTGTGTGTGTGTGTGTGTGTGTGTGTGTGTGTGCCTTTGTAATGACAGGGCAAAGTTTACCATCCAAGTTTCTCCTTCTCTGCCTCTCCTATGGGTCCCCAGATAAAATGTGTACCAGAGATCCCAGGAGGGACACAGTCACACCAGTCCATACTCAACAAAACTTTCCTTCTAAGGAGAACAATGGCTCGGGTAAGGCAGGTTTCCTCCCTAAGGAGCTGGTAAGCTAAGACTGACTATTACAGGAAACACTCTGGTTCTTGTAAAAATAACTTGAGTACTACTTTTTGCTGAGTCTATAACCTACTTTCACATAGGATAAAAAGAGCGGTTCCTTCAATGAGAATTCGCAAGAAAAAAATGCAGAGGGTCAGAGACACACAGAACTCAAGAGATACATCAACCTACTGTAACACACAGACCTTGGGTAAGTCAGCAAACTAGTAAAAAAAAAAATAAAAATCCTCTGATTTTTATCATTGTTGGTGACACTGAGAAATTGTTGATAATTTTTATAGATAGTAAAGATACAACTGTTACATATGGGGGAAAAAAAAGTTCTTTTTCATCTTAAAGCAATGGACTGACATGTCATGACGTGAATCTAGGTCCCCATAATGAGATTTGGTTGGGTGGGGGAGGGTGGCATTATATAGGAACACTTAGATCAGGCATTCATAATTGTTAAGGCAGAGTGATGGGGTACTTGGGATTTATTATTCCATTTTCTGTTTTTTTTTTTTATTCTTGCAAGTATTTGAAACCTTCAACAGTAAAAAAAATCCCTAAGATTTCAAGCGCGTAAGTTTAAAAAACACACACAAAAAAAACATAAAGAAGTTTACAAATCAAAACAGTATATACGTCAATCTACAAAACAAAATAAGGAATGCCCCTCTGGTAAAGCACTGGGATTTATATGTATGAATTTGAAAATAAGTTATAGGTGCAAGAGTACATAAACACTCTGCGGGTCAAAAAATAAAGACGTTGCATATAAATCAATGAAGTTAGAACACTCTTTCATACCACATATAAAAATAAACTCAAAATGGCTGAAAGACTTTATTATAATACATGACACCGTAAAACTCCCAGGAGAAAACCCAGGCACAACATTCTCTGACATAAATCGCAGCATTGTTTCCTTAGGTCAGTGCCCAAAGGCAAACAGATAAGAGCAAAAATAAACACACTGGACCTAATCAAACTTAAAAGCTTTTTGCACAGCAAAGGAAGTCACGAACAAAATGAGAAGACCACCTATAGAATGAGAGAGAGTATGTCCAAGAGCCAGGGCTGACGAGGGCTTAATTTCCAAAATAAACAAACGGCTCAAACAACCCAAGGACAGAAAAACACAAACAACCCCATCCTAACACGGGGAGAAAATCTAAATAGACATTTCTCCAAAGAAGACATACAGATGGTCAACAGACGCTGAAAAGATGCTCAACATCGCTAACTATAAAAGAGATGCAAACCAAAACTGCAAGGAGGGATCAACTCACACAGGTCAGAATGGCCATCATCAAAAAAATCTACACACAATTAATGCTGAAGAAGGTGTGCAGGAAAGGCACCCTTCTCCACTGTTGGTGGGAACAGAAATTGGTGCAGCCACCAAGAAGAGTAATCGGGGTTCCTTAAAAGAACTAAAATTAAAGCAACCATGAAATTAAAAGACGCTTACTCCTTGGAAGGAAAGTTATGACCAACCTAGATAGCATATTAAAAAGCAGAGACATTTCTTTGCCAACCAATGTCCGTCTAGTCAAGGCTGTGGTTTTTCCCGTGGTCATGTATGGATGTGACAGTTGGACTGTGAGGAAAGTTGATCGCCAAAGAACTGATGCTTTTGAACTGTGGTGCTGGAGAAGACTCTTGAGAGTCCCTTGGACTGCAAGGAGATCCAACCAGTCCATCCTAAAGGAGATCAGTCCTGGGTGTTCATTGGAAGGACTGATGCTGAGGCTGAAACTCCAATACTTTGGCCACCTCATGCGATGAGTTGACTCACTGGAAAAGACTCCGATGCTGGGAGGGATTGGGGGTGGGAGGAGACGGGGATGACAGAGAATGAGATGGCTGGATGGCATCACCAACTCTGTGGACATGAGTTTGAGTGAACTCCGGGAGTGGGTGATGGACAGGGAGGCCTGGCATGCTGTGGTTCATGGGGTCGCGGAGAGTCGGACACGACTGAGAGACTGAACTGAACTGAACTGATGATCCATCAGTTCTTCCTCCTGGGCACACATCCATAAAAGGCAAAAAACTCGAATTTGCAACAATACACGGACTGTAATGTTCACAGCAGCAGTGTTCACAGTGGCAAAGGCAGGGAACGCACCTAAATGCCCATCGACAGAGGAACCTATAAAGCTGTGCTCCGTCCATACAGAGGAACACTACGCAGCTGGAACAAACGATGGTATAATGTCATTGGCAGCAACGCGGTGGGACCCAGAGATGATCACATCGAGTGAATTTACTCAGACCAACGCAAATGGACAATATCACTCACAAGTTTGAGTATAAAAAAATAGTACAAAGGCACTTATATACAAAACAGAGACAGACTCGCAGAGACATGAAACAAACTTGCTGCTGCTGCTGCTGCTGCTAAGTCACTTCAGTCGTGTCCGACTCTGTGTGACCCCATAGACGGAAGCCCTCCAGGCTACCCCTTCCCTGGGATTCTCCAGGCAAGAACACTGGAGTGGGTTGCCATTTCCTTCTCCGGTTACCAAAAGGGAACGGGAGGGAGGGATATTGGAGGGATATTGGGAGGGATATAGGGAGGGATATTGCACCTGTAACTTATTTTCAAATTCATACATATAAACCCCACATGCTTTACCAGAGGGGCATTACTTATTTTGTTTTGTAGATTGATGCATACTGTTTTTGATTTGTAAACTTGTTTATCTTTGGTGTCTGTGTTTTTTTAAACTTCTGTGCTGGAAGTCTTAGGGATTATTCTACTGTTGAAATATTTTACTGTTGAAGTTTTCAAGTCCTTGGGTTGGCAGAGACAAACTACTGTATATAAAATAAATGAGGACGTGCTGTAGTACGTTCAATATGTTATAATAACCTATAGTCAATATCTTATAATGCCCTGTAATAGAAAAGAAAATAAATGCTTAGGATGTAACTTCCTGTGAGACTTAATCACAGAAATTTCTAACACTTACGGACATTTGTGGGACATTTGCGATAATCTTAAAGAGGCTTTTGCGACAATACTTTGGGAAATGTAGAGTTCAGAATGGCACAGATTTAAATACGTAAAGAAAACAAAAGTGTTAGTTGCTCAGTCATATCTGACTCTTTGATACCGTAGACTGTAGCCCGCCAGGCTCCTCTGTCCATGGGATTCTCCAGGCAGGAATACTGGAGTGGGTTGCCATGCCCTTCTCCAGGGGATCTTTCTGACCCAGGGATCGAACCCAGGTCTCCGGCATGGCAGATTCTTTACCACCTGAGCCACCATGGAAGCGCCAATAAATGCATAGTATGGATATAAATAAAGATATAGGTAGAGATATGAATATGGACATAATTCAGACATAAACTCAGGTGGGAACAACATGGCGTAGTATGGTCATTGGTTTGAGATGGGTTTGATACAGATATACAGATGTTGATGAAACATGCATGCAAACATACATACAAAGAAATTTACATACACATATACAGATAAACGGAGAAGGCAATGGCATCCCACTCCCGTACTCCTGCCTGGAAAATCCCATGGATGGAGGAACCTGATAGGCTGCAGTCCATGGGGCCACTAAGGGTCAGAAAGGACTGAGCGACTTCACTTTCACTTTTCACTTTCATGCATTGGAGAAGGCAATGGCAACCCACTCCCGTGTTCTTACCTGGAGAATCCCAGGGACAGGGGAGCCTGGTGGGCTTACATCTATGGGGTTGCACAGAGTCGGACACGACTGAAGTGACTTAGCAGCATACAGATAAAGGAGCTTCCCAGGTGGTGCTAGTGGTAAAGAACCCGCCTGCCAATGCAGGAGACATAAAAAACACAGCTTTGATCCCTGGGTTGGGAAGATCCCCTGGAGAAGAAAATGGCAACCCACTCCAGGATTCTGGCCTGGAGAATCTCTTGGACAGAGAAGCCCGGTGGGCTACGGTCCATGGGGTCACAGAGTCAGACACGAATGAAGCAACTTAGCACGCAAGCATACAGATAAAGATGGACACATAGATAAATAACTAAATTATTAAAACATTCAGACAACTAAAATAGCAAAATCTATGGAAAATTCTGAGAGAAATTATACAAGTTGTTTAGTGTTTAACATTTCATCAACATCTGTTTAGTGGCTTATAGACTGAGGATCGCTGCTAACATTTGTTTCAGAACTTCTATATTCCTATAAGATGCCTCTCATCCCTTCTTTGCAAAGAAAATCACACTGTCCTTAAAATGTCCTTGAAAAGGTTTCAGTGTGCGTCTATGATGTATTCATAAAGTGAACTCATAGAATTGCAAACAGAAGGCTTCTCAAGATACGCTGAAGTGATAATCACCTGTGTGTATATGATAATTTCATGGTAAGTCCCACAGCCATAATGTTAAGATGACAAGCTCAGGTTTTACAGTATCGATCAAGGTGAAAAAGTGACCCCCTGCCTATGAGCATTTCAAATCTACCCTCCCTGGGGTACCGGTAGAAAAAAGGTCAGGAGTGTGGTCCCTGAAATTTGTGCCTCTTGATAAAAAAAAGTCTACTCCCTTGAATTTATTCATCACCTCCACTTTATAATCATAAAGGCTTTGATGTAGGTCATAGCTGAATGGCCTGGTGGGTTTCCCCACTTTCCTCAATTTAAGTCTGAATTTTGCAATAAGGAGCTCAAGATCTGAGCCACAGTCAGCTGCAGGTTTTATTTTTGTGACGGTATAGGATATCAAACCAGTCCTTCCTAAAGGAAATCAGTCCTGAATACTCATTGGAAGGACTGATGCTGAAGCTGAAACTCCACAATACTTTGGCCACCTGATGCAAAGAACCGAACTCACTGGAAAAGACTGATGGCTGGGAAAGATTGAGGGCAGGAGGAGAAGGGGACGACAGAGGATGAGATGGTTGGATGGCATCACCGACTCGATGGACATGAGTTGGAGCAAAGTCCGGGAGTTGGTGATGGACAGGGAAGCCTGGCGTGCTGCAGTCCACGGGACTGCAAAGAGTCAGACATGATTCGCGACTTTAACAAGAAGAAATAGAAAACTATTCAGATGAACTGTGAGCAGGAGGGGGCCCCAGGCCACTCTGAAACTTGCTGCCCAGGAGGGTTGCAGGTTAATGCAACCAGGGGCCGCAAACAACACTGTGACCTCTGCCAGTCCACTGAGGTGGAAGGTGGCCTTTTTGCAAGCTGAGTCCCCCCGGGTCAGGGTGCTGAGCAGAGCTGACCCACAAGAGAGGAAGAGTCCCAAGGAAACAGCAGAGTCACATTTGCTGTTGCAGATCTTCCAAGAACAGACTCCTCCTCCCAGGTCCAAACCCCGGATGGGAGTTTTCCTCCAGTCGCTCTACAACCGAGGATGGCTTCCCTGGTGGCCCAGAAGTCAAGATACAGGAGACCTGAGTTCCATCCCACTCCAGGGTTCTTGCCTGGAGGATTTCATGGACAGAGAAGCCTGGTGGGCTACAGTCCACGGGGTCGCCAAGAGCTGGACACAACTGAGCAACTAAACAACAGCATGACTTAGCAGCTCTCAAAACGAACAGACCTCAAAGTGCCCAGGCAAAAACAACAAAGGACAAGTAACCAAGTGAAGGGCAACACAGTATTGGGTTCTAGCGTTATGCTGTAGACAGCAACAAGCATACACTAAATTGGGCTTCCCTGGTGGCTCAGACTGTAAAGACTCTGCCTGCAATGCAGGAGACCCAGGTTCAATCCCTGGGTTGGGAAGATCCACTGGAAAATGGCAACCCACTCCAGTATTGTTGCCTGGATAATCCCATGGACAGAGGAGCCTGGTAAGCTTCAGTCCGTGGAGTCGCAGAGAGTCGAACACGACTGAGCAACTGAAACTTTCAGCTTCACATGCTAAATATCCACTCCTCCCTACAGACGCGAAGGCATGACTGGCAATTTCATGAGCAAATGATGGAGGAGGCACGGAGTTCCTTTACAGAGAAATTCTAAAGAATCCAAGTCAATACTCTACCATCCGAGACGACCAGCTGGACACTCCGCCTCCTTGCCTCCATGGACTTTTTTAAGGGCCTAGATTCCAAAGAATGGTCTGGGAAAATGTGAGCCAGGGTGTGACTTGAACATGGGAAAAACCCATTTCCTGCCTCCGCCAGGTTTTTGAAGGTCAACCTCAGCCTGTGGGTAGGCGCCGATGCCTTGACAGAGTTAAGAAAGGCAACTGACCTTTCTGTGTTTCCTTGCCCAGACACAAATCCCAGATGACAACATCACTCAAACTCCAACTGGGATGGGTTGGGGGGACCTCTGTACCTAATATCACGAAGCCATTAATAAAATCATGGAAGATAAAGTCACAGACAAGAGGAGACGAAGGAGACGGGACAGGCTAATGAATTCAGCCTGGTGGGCTGCAGGGGACCCTGGGACAGAAAAGCAGGATTAGGTGAAACCTGGAAAAATCCACACAGATCTGGTGTTTAGTTAACAGCACGGTACCAGCGTTGGCTCCTTAGTTTAACAGATGCTCCACAGTAAAAAAAGACATTAATTAGCTATGGAGTAAACTATCCACCTCTGTACTACGTTTACAGGATTTTTGGGGGGAAGGGGGTAAATCTAGAATTTTTATTTTTTATTTTTTGGTTGTGCTGGGTCTTCATTGGTGCCTGCTGGTTTTCTCTAGCTGCAGCAAGGGGCGGGCACTACTCCTAGTCATGGCTTCTCTTGTTATGAGTGCCCGGGTTCCAGGGCACGTGGGTCTCAGGAGCTGTGACTCCCGGGCTCAAGAACACAGGCTCAGTAGCTGCGTGGCACAAGCTCAGTTTATCCTGAGGCATGTGGGATCTTCCCAGAAAAAGTGCAAGCTGCTCAGTCGTGTCCCACTCTTTGCGACCTCATGGACTATACAGTCCATGGAATTCTCCAGGCCAGAATACTGGAGTGGGTAGCCCTTTCCCATCTCCAGGGCATCTTCCCAATGCAGGGATCAAATCCAGGTCTCCTGCATCGCATGTGGATTCTTTCCCAGCTGAGCCACCAGGGAAGCCAGGGGATCTTCCCGGGCCAAGCATCAAACCCATGTCTCCTGCATTGGCTGGTAGATTCTTTACCACTGGGCCACCAGGGAAGTCCCTACTTTATTTTTTAAAGATGAAAACAGGGCATGCATAGCTTGGAATAATGCAGGTATGCTTCCATATCGTTTACGTGAATTGGGTGACAAAAATACTTTGGGTTCCCACTGCATGGAAAAGTGATGCTTACACTAGGCTGCAGTCTAATGAGTGAGCAATAGCTTTATGCATTCATAAAGAATGCCCAGGAACATTCCCGGCAGTCCAGTGGCTAAGACTTGCTCCCAAAGCAGGAGGCCTTGGTTCAATCCCTGGTGATGCTACTAGATCCCACATGTTGCAACTGGCATGTGACATCTAAGACTTGAAATGGCCAGAGAAATGAATATTAAAAAAAAAAAAAAAAAGACACAAAGTTTCCATGTGGGATAAAACCACACTGCAAGGCTTATAGGAAGAGACTGCAATCCTAAAATAGCTTCCTCTCCTCCTAGGAATCTGTGAAACATGGCAAGGTGTAATAAACAAGTGCAATTAATTAACATTCCAAAAAAAAATGAACAGAGAGAGGCACTGGATTCTTACAGAGAATAATTAAGAATCGAGAGAAAAGCGAGATCAGAGGCAGGTAAGCTGCTTTCATAGCATTCAGAAAAAAAAAAAAAAATTTTACATGGAGGTCCAAGTAACACGTTTTACTTTCAATTTTGAAGACTTCTTTTTCCCCTGCATCCTCCCCTAGTTCTTTTCATCAAAAAGATTTGCTTTTTTCCAATCGCTGCGACACAAAATAAAGTCAGTTGTGAAAATGAAATCATATCCTTTGTTTTAGTAGCCTGTTTTTCTTCTTTTTAAGTAATGTGTACTTCCTTTTTTATGTTTTTTTTAATGGATGTGTTTTTAGTTTATCTTATTTTTTTGGCCACACCAACCGGCTTGTGGGGGCATGTGGGATCTTAGTTCCCTGGCCAGGGACTGAACCCCAGCTTCCTGCATTGCGAGAGCAGAGTCTTAATTTCTAGACCACCAGGGAAGTCTATGGGGTGGCACAGAGTCGGACATGACTGAAGGGACAGCAGCAGCAGCTGGGAGGTCCCTTAGTAACCTGTTTGATGAAGTGTCTGACTTCTTGAGATTTTCACAAAATGGGCAAAAATAGAGATACCAAACCCTGAAATTTTCAGGGCTTCCCTGGTAGCTCCTGCAGTGCAGGAGACGTGGGTTTGATCCCTGGGTCAGGAAGATCCCGTGAAAAAGGGAACGGTAACCCATTCCATTATTCTTGCCTGGAGAATCCCATGGACAGAGAGGAGCCTGGCGGGCTACCATCCGTGGGGTCACAGAGTTGGGCACGATTGAGGGACTAACGCTTTCACTTTCGATCTTCATTTCAAGAAGTGTTTGAAAGGACTGACCACCTGTGTGGTCAGAAATGAGTGAATCACTGGATCCCTCTTTTTATGACTTGGTTTCCTTCTGTGTACATGAGTGAATACACACGGTTACTCAGCTTCTTAGAAGTTCTCAGAACCCATGATTCTCAAGTATTATCTTTTCTCCCAAATATCCCAAATGTCTGTACAGTTGACATAGGTGATTCAATCAGGATCTAAGCTCATTTTCATATTCCTGGAATTAAAGGTCGACTCAAATGCACACATTTATAGAATTATTACACCTGCCATCTTCCCACGCCCCAAACTGAAACAGCCAAGAAAGTGTAATGCATACGTGAATAGCTTTTTTTTTTTTTAAGTATTTATTTATTTGGCTGGATCAGGTGTTAGCTGTGGCAGCTCAGTTCAGTCCCTCAGTCGTATCCAACTCTTTGCGACCCCATGGACTGCAAGCACGCCAGGCCTCCCTGTCCATCACCAACTCCCAGAGCTTGCTCAGACTCATGTCCATCGAGTTGGTGATGCCACCCAACCATCTCATCTCAGCTGTGGCACTCAGGCTCAACTGTCTCATGGCATGTCGGATCTGAGTTCCCCGACCAGGGATGGAACCTGCATCCCCTGCTTTGGAAGGCAGATTCTTAACCACCGGACCACCAGGGAAGTCCCTGGAATAGCGTTCTTCATTTGAAGAGAGGATTTGTTTTTGCTACTGAGCAGGTCTGGAAGGAAATCAGACCAGAGGAAGACAGAGGTAAGATGGCTGCATTTCATTCTGATCTCCTCCAATGAGGGTCGGAGGTCCAGCCGGACGCAGAGGGCACCCCTGGTCCCTCGCCCTGGCGAGGACCCTTTTAGGACCACCTGGGGAATTAATACCCTGTGAAGAAATGTCACCGATGCGTATCAAGAGAAACCAGAAGAAGCCAGAATGACAGCTCGGGAAGAGATAGCTGTTTCAACAGTGGGTAATCCAGGGAAGACCCCTGCTGCTGCTGCTGCTGCTAAGTCACTTCTCTCATGTCTGACTCTGTGTGACCCCACAGACAGAAGCCCAACAGGCTCCCCCTTCCCTGGGATTCTCCAGGCAAGAACACTGGAGTGGGCCGCCGTTTCCTTCTCCAATGTGTGAAAAGTGAAAGTGAAGTCGCTCAGTCGTGTCTGACCCTTAGAAACCCGATGAACTGCAGCCTACCAGGCTCCTCAATCCATGGGATTTTCTAGGCAAGAGTACTGGAGTGGCTTGCCATTGCCTTCTCAAGGGGAAGACCCCTAGCTGTGACTAAATCCACCCTCCCTGGGCTCAGCCTCACGCTCCAGGGATGTCTGAGGTCTTCACAGATCACACAGGGTTTGAGGCTGTTCTGTGATTTCTCTAAATCAACAGCATGCAGACAGTGGAAGACGGGAGATACAGTTCACAGCTAAATATGATATTTCAAGCTCCTTTCCCTTTGACTTTTTCCTTCAGCGACCTTCAAAGAGAGAAAAGGTAAATATACACATTGGAACGACTTAGCAATAGAACTGTTACCAGTCAGACTTTGTCCATCTCATCAACACAAGTGTATCTTTCAGCTTATTCTGTTACACTTTTACACAATGAAGAGCAACTATTCTCTTTCTGTGTGTGAACACAGGGCCTCCTCCCATGTGGCCCAGTGGTAAAGAATCCTCCTGCCAATGCAAGAGATTGCAAGAGACGTGGCTTCAGTCCCTGGGTCGGGAAGATTCCCTGGAGGAGGAAACGGCAACCCACTCTGGTATTCTTTCCCAGAGAATCCCATGGACACAGGGGTCTGGTGGGCTGCAGTCCATGGAGGTCACAAAGAGTCAGACATGGCTGAAGCAACTGAGCACTCACGCAAACGTCTAACTGAACAAGATGGGGTGGGAGGCAGGTTCACGAGGGAGGGGATATATGAATACGTACGGCTGACTCACACCGTTGTACAGCAGAAACCAACATAATAGAATAAACCAATTATTTTCCAATTTTTCAAAAAACTGTGAATGAAGGAAATGAACAAGAAATCGGTTTTCTCTACAAATGCCCGACACGTATCCTGACAATGTAGACATATATTCAGAGAATTAAGCAATTTCTTATTAATTTAGATGGGACCAGAATCAATATTCCCCCTCCCCAGACTCGTGAAATGAAAACACAGGCTTATTTTTGTCCCTGTCATGTAATTTTGATAACTGTTAATAGCTGATCCCTGTTGTTCATCAGAGAGACTTTTCCATCAATAAAAATCATCACGTACACTCAGAGACATCGCTTTATCTGTGAAATTGCTTTAGCAGAATCAATGGAAAACCTTCCCACAAATTGTAAGTGAAGCAATGTGTGAATTACATGTTCATTCCCATAATACGCTGCTGTTTGATTTCCACTATGACCCGAAATTGTCACAAGATGCAGGCTGAGATGGGAATTTTCCCAGGATAGCTATTATATTAATATCTCTCCTCCATCTTCCTGTTTTCATAACAACTGGGGCTTCCCTGGTGGCTCAGACAGTAAAAGAATCTGCCTGCCATGCCGGAGACCCAGGTTCGATCCCTGGGTCGGGAAGATCCCCTGGAGAAGGGAATGGCAACCCACTCCAGCATTCTTGCCTGGAGAATTCCATGGACAGAGGAGCAAGTGGTTTCTTTAGCCACCAGGGAAGCCGTGGGTAAGCAAACAGTAAATTAATGCAGACAGACCTAGATGGCTAGCTCAGGGCCAGGATACGGGTAGCATCATCAGCCTGCAAAAGGACAGGCTGACTGCTTTTCCCGGAGGACCTTGGTTAACTCCTTGCTTCTTTAGAAAATCATCTCTCTTGCGTATTAACCCCAGCAGCCTGTGCTGTTGAAGAAGATAAAATTTAACAGGGCGGGAGGAGAAGGGGACGACAGAGGATGAGATGGTTGGATGGCATCACCGACTCGATGGACATAAGTTTGGGTAAACTCCGGGAGATTTGATGGACAGGCAAGCCCGGAGTGCTGCAGTCCATGGGGTCGCAGAGAGTCAGACACAACGGGGCCACTGAACAACATCATCATCTGTATCTGAAAAGTATAAAATTACTGACCTTCCGATATTTCAGCTCTACGGTCCTAATGATCGTGCCTTTGAGTCTTGGAAAAACACTGATGACCAGTGAATGAAGTTGCCATTTTCCTTATTGTTGGCCTTAGCACACGAGGAATTAGACAGGCACACACCCATGCATGCACTCACCAGTAGGGAGTCCTGCTATAAACCCTCTTTGTTCTTAGCCTTGAGTCTGGTTCCTATTTTTGTGGCCAAGCCAGCCATCCTGCACCCACTAGTTTTGCTGGTGGCCCCGTCACATGGATCATACAAGAAAGCTGAACAACTTGGTCTCCTGCAGTTGCCTCTCAGCCCTCAATAAATGCCGAATAAAAGCGAGACAGGGGAAAAAAAGATACCAATATCACTCATTTCCCTAGGCTGCCCTGGCAACTGACACTCTTCCAAGTCACCTTAGATCCTGTTAGCCCTGTGTCAATAAAATATCACAGAAGCCTTCAATGTTATCCCGGTTCCATCATTTAGGGAACACTCGTTACAAAGAATCTCAAGTTAGGTGACATCTCCTGAATCCATCAGCGTGGGGTTTCTCAAACCCTCAGGGTGCCCGTTTTCAGTGCAAAATTCAAGACACAAGTATGACACATGAAGTTTTCCAGAATTATGTGATGTGGGAGTCTCCTTACAAGTAAAGTAAAGTCGCTCAGTCGTGTCCGACTCTTTGCGACCCCGTGGACAGTAGCCTACCAGGCTTCTCCGTCCATGGGATTCTCCAGGCAAGAATACTGGAGTGGGTTACCATGTCCTTCTCCAGGGGATCTTCCCGACCCAGGGATCGAACCTGGGTCTCCCACATTGGAGGCAGACGCTTTAACCTCTGAGCCACCAGGGAGCATCCCTTAAAGATGTGGATGCAATGGAATACTCCTCAGCCATAGACAAGAATGAAATCACTCCATTTGCAGTCACACAGATGAAACTAGAGAGGACCATACAAAGTGAAGCTGGACAAACATCCCAGGATATCGCTTACATGTGGACTCTAAAATATGACACAAATGAACTTATCTATGAAACAGACACACAGACCAAGATGACAGATCTGTGGTTGCCAGTGGGGAGAGGGTAGGGGCTTCCCTGGTGGCTCAGATGGTTAAAAAAAAAGCCACCTGCAATGTGGGAGACCTGGGTTCCATCCCTGGGTGGGGAAGATCCCCTGGAGGAGGGCATGGCAACCCACTCCAGTATTCTTGCCTGGAGAATCCCATGGACCGAGGAGCCTGGAGGGCTACAGTCCACGGGGTCGCAAAGACGTGGAGATGACTGAGTGATTAAGCATATGGAGGGCAGGGGAGGGATTGCCTGGGAGTTTGCAGTTAGCAGAGAAAAACTGGTATATATGGCTAAACCACAAGGTCCTACTCGTAGAACACAAGGAACTATACCCAATAGCCTGTGATAAACCATCATGGAAAAGAATATGAAAAGCAATATATATATATTAAATATATTAAAATAACATATTTATATATATATAAACTGAATCAATTTTCTGCAGAGCAGAAATTAACACAACACCGCAGATCCACTATATTCCAATAAAATACATTTTAAAAAAGGGAATCCCTGATTTGGGAGCTCTTGTCAAACACCTTAAACAGCTGAACCATATATGAGGTGGTGGAGTCTGAGACAACTATCTGAGATTTTATCATCTTTGAGACTGTTACATCAGGATCCATGGTATTTTTCAGGCCCACAAAATTGCTGAAATACACAACTGATGCCTATCAATTTTTCTAGTGACTATATGAAATAGCCATTCATTAGCTAGCTTCGCTACTTTATGTTTTTAAAAAAACAGTATTTTATGGGCCCTCAATTCTTTGTTGAATCAAAATAATCTGTTTTATATATGTATTCACTCACATGATGTACTAAAATGAAAAATCAATGTTTCACAAATATATGGTTTGACAACTTTGAAAGCTCCAAGTAGCCAGACAAACAGGGCATGTGAAGGACTCTATTACACTGTCGTGGAAATTCTTCTTAGCCATTTCATCTTGCTCCTCTTTCCTGACTAATGGAAAGAATTATCCTCTATCTAATTACCTTCATTGGTCCTTTAATCCTTTAAGGACCTCTGAGTTCTCATTACTCAGCCAAGCAGAAGAAAGACAAGGAGGAAAGGGAAGGAGAAAAGAAGAAATAACAGAAGGAAAATCCACAGTACATACCGGGAAATGGTAAGCAGCGATATACAGGTGAATTAAATATCTTAACGACCTTCTCATGATCATTTACCCACACAGGCAAGCTTTTTTGAGGAAGCGTGTTGGAGAAGACTCTTGAGAGTCCCCTGGACTGCAAGGAGATCCAACCAGTCCATCCTAAAGGAAAACAGTCCTGAATATTCATTGGAAGGACTGATGCTGAAGCTGAAACTCCAGTCCTTTGGCCACCTCATGTGAAGGGTTGACTCTTTGGAAAAGACCCTGCTGCTGGGAAAGACTGAAGGCTGGAGGAGAAGGGGACGACAGAGGATGAGATGGTTGGATGGCATCACCGACTTGATGGACATGAGTTTGGGTAAACTCCAGAATTTGGTGATGGACAGGGAGGCCTGGAATGCTGCAGTCCATGGGGTCGCAAAGAGTCAGACACGACTGAGCGACTGAAGTGAACTGATGCCCAATTCCCCTCTACAATACGAGGACTAAGTTTCCTTCCAGACTTGCACCTTGGACGTGCTTAACAAAAGTGATGAAGGGAAGAACGAATAGGAGTCAGAAACCGGTTTCTAGAAAAAAAAGATACTTGTTAATCGCTTGATTTATTTTCCTGCCAGTGCTGAAAGGATCTCCATTCCTGAGCCACCTTACTGACTTCCCACCTGGAAGAAGACCCCAAAAGACCCCTCGCTAAAAGAAGCTGCTCAGATGGAGAGACAGGGGACCGCCTCCACCGCCCTGGGTCCATGGTACCCAGCACTGACTCCCTGTGACTTCTGTCTGGGCTGACATAGATGCTGGGTCTTGCATTCTAAGGGCAGAAGAAGCCTATCGCGCTTGACTTGATACATATGTTCCCACTGACAGGAGTTTGCCCACTAAGTATCAATTAGTTATGTTTCAGTGAAGGCTGTAATAAGCCTGTTACCATAGCAACATTCCTCAACTTGAGTGGGAGGTTTCTAGGGACCATTACACGTAGATTCTGGGGACCAGCCTGGAAATGGACTGACCACATATGATACAGTTTCTTCTGGAAAATGCCCATCAAACTACCTATCGATCCATCCATCTCTCTGTATAATCTATATCTATCTCAACCTCACATATTTATATGAATTCCTTATATAGGCTAAATTTCATTTATATTATATAACACGGCTATATTTCTATAATACATTGTTTATTTTTCAAGTCATGGCTGGCCCTTTTGTGACCCTAGGGACTGTAGCCCACCAGGCTCATGTCCATGGTCCATGGGGTATACTCCAGGCATGAATACTGGAGTGGGATGTCATTTCCTTGTCTCTGTAAGACATTATGTAGCTAAATGAATTTTATTCATTATGGATATAAAGGCTTTCCAATAGATGTGGAAATAAAGCATGTTTTGATTGAGTTTTTCTTATCAGTTATATAAACTATATACAAATTCAATTTTACATATGCATACACAGACTATATATAAAACAGACAACCAACAGGGACCTCTCCTTAGCATTTTGTAGTAACGGGTGTTCATTGGAAGGACTGATGCTAAAACTGAAACTCCAATACTTTGGCCACCTCATGCGACGAGTTGACTCACTGGAAAAGTCTCTGATGCTGGGAAGGATTGGGGGCAGGAGGAGAAGGGGACGACAGAGAATGAGATGGCTGGATGGCATCACCGACTCAATGGACATGAGTTTGAGTGAACTCCGGGAGTTGGTGATGGACAGGGAGGCCTGGCGTGCTGTGATTCATGGGGTCGCAAAGAGTCGGACACGACTGAACTGAACTGACAGGGAAAAGAATCTTTAAAGATACAAACACACACACACACACATACATATGTTTTATATATATATATAAGTTCATGTATACATATGTATATACACACCCATATATATAAATACATATATATCTGAATCACTTAGCTGTATACACTAATGCAACATTGCAAATCAACCAAACACATTTAAAAATGCAGTGTATAAATATAATTATATAAATATATAAATGCAACACAGCAATAATTATATACACATATATTCAAATTAACTTTAGCTAGTTTACTGGATGAAGGCTTTCTAGATATGATCTGCCAATGAAATGATTTTGTACGAGAAACGGCTCTGAGATGTCATCTGTAACCGTCCTGAGACCCCCCCCCCCGTGCCCACCTGGCAGTGGACAGACACATCAGGGACTTAAAGTCTATTTAAGTCTATTTGCTATTGAGGTCTTTGCTATACATACGTAGTTGTATGTATATATATATATATATATATATATATATATATATATATATATGCTACATAGCTATTTATATATTTGCTATATAAGTCTATTTGCTATTACGTGCAATCTGGTTTCCAAAGAACCCATTGCTGGAGGCACACTGACAAGCTGGGTCTGGAAACCCTGCTGCCCCGTCTTTCCCAGGAGCTGGGGTGCTGTCCGCGCTTCTCGGTAGATGCGCTGCAGGAGAGAGGTCCACATGGGACCGGGATGCCTGGCAATGGCAGGAAGGCAGGGACCCCGAGGCCACAAAGAGATTTTCATGAGCTGCTCCACTCTGGGGACTTGCAGCTTCTCAGGGTTTAGGGAACGTGAACCCTGGCTTTCTCCGCTGTGCTGATACAAAGCTCCTTGGACCGTGCCAGTCGGAGTGAATGGCAACAGCCTCTCATCAGCGCCCTCGTGGACCGAGAAAGACACAAAGGCTGGCATCTCCTACCAGGCAGATAAAAGGGCTATTTAGTTTTGTCTTTTTTTAAAAAAAAAGAGTCTCTGGTTTGATCCTCAGGAAAAAAAAAAAAGTCAATTTCTGCATCCCAGTTATGCAAGCTGGCGGGAATATGGATGAACACGAAGGTGCTGTCTTATTTCACTCCTATCACACAGAGAGGCTCACCCTGGGTGTGGACAATGATACCATTGTTGGAAAACGCTACTCACATTGGAAGAGAAAGCTTCCGGGAAAATTAGAGAAAGTACACGTGTGCCCCTCAACACACACTTGCAAACTCTTTCGGTCTCGTGACTGAGGTCTCAACATCCTGTAATGAATACTAACAGCAAAGTACATGAAACAGAATCTGCCTATGCATAAATGGACCACTGTGCTGTATACTTGAAAGGAACGCAACATTGTCAATCAACAAAACTCCGATAAAATAAATAGATACACGTGTATGTATCGCCTGATCTCCATGGTGGACACCTGAAGCTAATGCAACACTGTAAATCAACAAAACCCCAATAAAATAAACAGATCCATGTACATGTGTAACTGGATCACTACGCTGTAACTTAGCATACTTGTATGCTGTAAGCCGAAAGTGACACAACATTGTAAATCAACTGCACTTGAATAAAATACATAGATACAGGTACATAAGAGACGCCTGCTCCTGGGAAGAAAAGCTACGACAAACCTAGACAGCAAGACGCAGGGGCAATAAGAGAAACACGGTACCCTCCTACAAGTGCTAACAGGCTCAGAAAAAGAGACTCGAGGCCGGTAACCAAGAGAAACACAGATCAAAGTCGCCGTGAGATATCACATCCAAAGGTGTCATCGAAAAGTCTTGCAAACGGTAAACAGGAGTGGGAAGAAGGGAGCGCTCCCCCACACTGTGGGGCGGAATGCGAATCGCTACGCCCCGATAGCAAACAGGAGGGAGGTTCCTCAGAAAACTTAAAACGAGAACCACCATACGAGCCAGCAATCCCACTCCTGGGCATATACTCAGAAAACACAAAATCTTTTAATTCAAAAAGACACGTGCACCACCCCTCCCAACCACAGTGTTCACAGCAGCACTATTTATAGTAGCCAAGATGTGGAAACAACCTAAGTGTCCATCAACAGGTGAATGGGTAAAGAAGATGGGATGTATACACACACACACACACACACACACACACACACACACACACACACACACAAGCACCCACAGTGGAATACGACTCAGCCGGAGAAAAGCATGAAACAATGCCATTGGAGCACTGTGGATGGACCCAGAGATGACCATGCCAAGCGAGGTAAGGGAGAAAGATGTTTGTCAGCCAAACATCCTGACCTCACGTACACGTGGAACGGAAAACAGGACACAAATGAACTTATCTGCAAAACAGACTCGCAGACACAGAAAACAAACAGATATGCTTTGCTGTCTGCCTGAAACTGATACAACACTGTGAAACTCAAAGTGTGAGCCACTCAGTTGGCTCTAACCCTTTGAGACCCCACAGACTGAGGCTCCTGGGATTCTCCAGGCAGGAATACTAGAGTGGGTTGCCATTCCCTTCTCCAGGGGATCTTCCTGGCCCAGGGATCGAACCAGGGTCTCCTGCATTGCAGGCAGATTCTTTACGATCTGAGCCACCTGTAAGCAGGTAAATCAACTATAATTCAATTAAAAAAAAAAAAGGATAAGCTGCTGTTATAAAAGAGATAAGGATATACTGATAAGCACAGGGAACTCTGTCGCATCACGTGTGAATATACCGAATCACAGTGTTGTCCATGGGAAACTAGGAAACTTACGCAAATCAACCTAAATTTCTTTAAAAATGTGCTTATGCTTTCCCACCATCTAGCGCATTCACAAAGGATACTCGTGCAGGAAAAACCCCGAAAGCCCTGCAGCTACCCAACCTCAGTGGGTTCTGGTCTCCTCACCCCCTAACCACCAGCACCCCCCACCCCAATTCTGTTGGTGGATTCCGAAACCACAGTTTGACGCCGCGGGCTGAGCATTCAAAGCCCGCGGACCATCAAGTTAACCCAATCCATGTCCCCCGCCGCGACTGGGAACCAAACCCTGGTGATACTGACAAACAAGACCTGGAAAATGACACCGCGTTCCAATCCCGTCACCGCTGTAAGAGCACAAGCGAGGAGCTTTTTTCTGTGCTTTGCAAAAATAATCACGGGCTCCAGATGCACACCTCTCATCACTGCCACTCACAGTTTCTGTCACCTTGAATCTTTTTCTTTAAAGGATCCCAAAGCTTAAGCAAGTTTGCTTTTTAATGTGAGAAAAATCCGAAGTGAAATTCCACATTTCAAAGGACCGCACTTGGCAGATTACGATTTCTTTCCCGCGTCATCGATGTCAACACACACAAAAATAAAAGTCGTAATCAGCCAAACAAAAACAGAAATGGTTAGCAAAGGGGAAAGGGGATACGGGTAAATTGGGAGTTTCGGATTAACAGATACACACTGAAGTGAATGTCAATCAGCCATGTCCAACTCTTTGTGACCCCATGGACTATACAGTCCGTGGAATTCTCCAGGCCAGAATACTGCAGTGGGTAAGCCTTTCCCTTCCCCCAGGGGATCTTCCCAACCCAGGGATGGAACCCAGGTCTCCCCCATTGTAGGCAGATTCTTTCCCAGCTGACCCACAAGGGAAGAGCCCCACAGATACACACTACTATATATAAACAAGGACCCACTGAAAAGTGCCGGGAACTATACTCAATTATTTTGTAATCATCTGCAAAAGAATATATATATATATATGTATGTATCTATGTATAACTGAATCATTTTGCTGTACATTTGAAACACAACTTTGTAAATCAACTAGGAAAGTGAACAGTGAAAGTGTTAATCACTTCAGTCGTGTCTGATTCTTTGTGACCCCACGGACTATAGCCCACCAGGCTCCTCTGTCCAAGGAGGTTCTCCAGGCAAGAATATTGGAGTGGGTTGCCTTTTCTTTCTCCAGGGGATCTTCCCAACCCAGGGATTGAACCTAGGAATCCTGCACTGCAGGTAAATTCTTTACCATCCAAGTCACCAGGGAAGCCCTACCAATCAGCCATATTTCTTTTTTTTTTTTTTTTTAATAAAAGAGGAAGATGGATCAGGATGAGGGATGGGTGCTTACAGAAAGCTGCGGGGGTCAAGTTCACATAATGAAAGTCTAGAACGGGGGTGGCCAGGGGGAAACGGCAGGTAACAAATCAATGGTTATAAAGTTTCGGTAAAGTATTCTCGTCTGGAGAATCCCAGGGACAGAGGAGCCTGGCGGACTATGCTCCGTGAGGTTGCAAAGAGTCAGAAAGGACCGAGCGACTAAACACTTTCACTTCCAACACAAGGTGACAATGTTCTAGACCTGCCGTATAATACCGAAGCTACAGCCCACAGGGCTGTAAGATACACTGAAACCTGAGCTAAAAGGGTACATCTGATTTCCCATATTCTTACCACAGTGCCGTAAGATGAAAAGGCCTTCCTGGTGGCTCAGACGGGAAAGAATCTGCCCCCAATGCAGAAGAGTTGGGTTCAGCCCCTGGGTTGGGAAGACCCCCTGGAGAAGGGCATGGCAACCCACTCCAGTATTCTGGCCTGGAGAATCCCATGGACAGAGGAGCCTGGCGGGCTACATACAGTCCATGGGGTCACAAAGCATCATACACAACTGAGCGACTAACAGTTTCCAAAGATTAAAAAGATACACCTGGGGTGGTGGCCTCAAGAGCAAATGATGCCTTCATCACCCAATGGGATATCAGCCTCTGGAAACCAAAATGTTCACCAATATTGACATGTCAAACCAAGAAGCTCCAACTGTCAGCCAAAAACACTGTCATCTGTTAATGGGAAACCATTATACACAACGCACATTTTAAAGAAAATCACTAGACAAAGCTCTGGGTTCTTTGCCCTCATTTTCGAAGACCCGTAAAAGCGCCATTTCCTGAACACCATTCTGAAATAAGGGGTTTCCTGGTGGCTCAGAATGTAAAGAATCTGCCTGCAATGCAGGAGATCTGAATTCCATCCCTGGTTCGGGAAGATCCCCTGGAGAAGGAAATGGCAACCCACTCCAGTATTCTGGCCTGGAGAATCCCATGGACAGAGGAGCCTGAAGGGTTACAGTCCAGGGGGTTCACAAAGAGTCAGATGCAATTAAGCAGAACACATCCTGAAATCAAGACTTGCCTCTTTGAGATGTCTTCCAATGAGGTGTTATGGGGTTTTCTCTTTCTCAAGCCTTTCCTAAGACACTTACTCTCTGTCCTGGAATCAATTCAATAATACCTCATGTTAACTGTGTATTTTATGTTTTCTGAGGTTTGGTTTCTGTTCTGTCAGGCATCCCTTCTGGGCAGCAGGGAGGGGAAGGCTGGACCAGATTCAGTTCAGTTTAGTCACTCAGTCGTGTCGGACTCTTTGTGACCCCATGGACTGCAGCACACCAGGCCTCCCTGTCCATCACCAACTCCCAGAGCCTACTCAGACTCATGTCCATCAAGTTGGTGATGCCATCCAACCATCTCATCCTCTGTCATCCCTTCTCCTGCCTTCAATCTCTCCCAGCATCCGGGTCTTTTCCAGTGAGTTAGTTCTTTGCATCAGGTGGCCAGAGTATTGGAGTTTTAGCTTCAGCAGCAGACCCTCCAATGAATATTCAGGGCTGATTTAGAAACTCATTCTGGAAACCGATTGGCCCGTTTCCACAGGCAGAGGGCGCTCTAGGGTTCTGCACAGGGAGGGCAACTGCTCTCAACAGCGAATGTCTGAAGTTTGAAATCACAGCCCCAAGTGGCCTGGATATATTCTCCACTCGGGCACCTATTTTACGAGCCTTTTATTTCATTTTTGTGTCATATGCCCACCGCAGACATAAATCCTGCTCACAGCCTAGATCTTTGTTCGCAGCCTATAAATTGCCAACTTCTTTCCTTGGGCTCAAAAATCACTGTGGATGGTGGCTACAGTCACGAAACTAAAAGATAGCTTGTTCCTTGGAAGGAAATCTATGACAAACCTAGAGGCCACCACATTAAAAGGCAGAGAACGTCACTTTTCCGACAAAGGTCCATATAATCAAAGCTATGGTTTTTCCAGTAGACACATATGGATGTGAGAGCTGGACCAAAAAAAAGCTGAGTGCCAAAGAATTGATGCTTTTGAACTGTGGTGTTGGAGAAGACTCTTGAGAGTCCCTTGGACCGCAAGGAGATCAAACCAGTCAATCTTAAAGGAAATCAACGCTGAGTATTCATTAGAAGGACTGATGCTGAAACTCCAATCCTTTGGCCAGCTGATGCAAAGAACTGACTCATTGGAAAAGACCCTGATGCTGGGAAAGATTGAAGGCGGGAGAAGAAGGGGTCGGCAGAGGATGAGATGGTTGGATGGCATCACTGACTCGATGGACATGGGTTTGAACAAACTTGGGGAGATAGTGGAGGACAAGGAAGTGTGGTGTGCTGCAGTCCGTGGGTCGCAAACATTCGGGCAAGACTTAGCAAATGAACAATACCCACCACGACTTTTTCAGCCCTCTCCATTATTCATTTGTGCTAATCTGTCCCTCTCCAAGAGTAAAAGAGGAAGGCCTTCCCACTCTGCCATCCGCTGAACAAAGAACAGAAGAGGCTTTGAAAGGCAAAATGTAGGTTGTTTAGAGAGAAAAAAAATGACAAAACTGGAAAATATTCATGCCATGAATGGCCCATGAATGGTTTACAGGCCACAACAGATGACCTAATTGCCTACAACCACGTGGGCTCAGTTTTGAGAGCCTCACTGTCTCCCCGTCTCTGCGCACAAGCAGAATATTTCATTTGAAACTGGTAGCTGACACGCCAATGAAATCAGCTGTTGCTCTGTTGGAAGGCATCGTCTGTCTCAGAAATTTTTTAAAGTCCTTAAGCAGATGATGAAGTGTCACTTGTGAAAAAAGACGGCATCCAGAATTTTTTTTTTTAATTGAGCAACTGATTTAAAGCTGAACATATTTCTCTCATTTGAAAATAAAGACATGCTCTGAAGGACGGAGACCATACAGAAGGAATACTGTGTTGATAATTGAAAATCTGGTCCTTGCCCTTGACTTTCACATACAAAAAATAATAATAATAATCAGTTGTCATCAAGTTTGGGATTTAAATCTGTTTCATCAGAGAAGCCTGTCTTCAGAGTGAGAGCATTTAAAGGACTTTAAATATTTTCACAGGGTGGCTTCATTTGAATCACATAAATTCTGTCAACAGGTTGTACCCTGGACAATACCCAGGCTGTCACAAAGGTTGAGAATCTGGAGTACCAATTAAAACGGAAGAACGCTGAGCCCCCTGCCAGATTCCATGCACTTGAATATTTACTTTTGTGAGAACCGTCTCTGGGTTTTTGTTTTGTGGTCCAGGCATCAAAGCCCAATATTCTAAAGAGTTCTTACAGAGTTGCCTGCACATTCTGAAAGCAACAAAATGTGTATAGACAGGAAACACTCTTGTCTTTGTACAGAAACCAGACGCTTTCCACAAATTACTGCAAAGAAAAAAAAAAAAAAAAAACGAAAAGGCCAAGTTCAAAAATAAAAGAAAAACACCCATATACTTGCTGTTGGTCTACATTTCAGGCCAAAGCAATAACCTGACAATTCTGCACATGGATTCACTTGTGAATTTCATAGGATCATACCTGCTTTATGCTTCTTATGGAACAGTTCCTCATTTATCAAGCACGTTATCTATTTTTAAGACTGGGATAAAAAATTACCTGGGTATCTGGATTTAGGGCTAAATGTACATTCAGCATTCTTTTATTTACGAAAAACAATAATACAAAGGAACGTAACAATTCTTCCACCAAGAAAACCATGTCAAAACACCTTGCAACGGCATCAAAGCGCAGCCGTCGTTATGAAAATGCAATGATCATTAGCTCCCCGCTCAAAATCATACTGGTTTCCACAATATTTAACGTGTCATTTTAATCCAGTGATTTAAAACTGATGAAGTCATTTTCCACTTGCTACATCCTTGCCCACATTTTTTTTTTCTCTTCCATGTCAAGGAAAATACTCTTTAAAAACTGTCCATTACAACATTTCTTTGGGTAATAGAATACTGAGGTTCTCATCTTGGGGAAAAAAAAATTAATTATTTGCAGAGGCCTCTGTGAGATGCTTCTGTTTTTAATTTAGGGGCACGTTTTGAAAATTCAGTTTTTTTTTTTTTTAAATCTGGACATAAAGGATGAATGCAACCCTGTGCCATAAACGCCCGGCTTCCCACACACACACCTTGTGCAGCATTCAAACACCGGGACCAGCCCCGAGTATTTTTGAGATCACTAGTAACCTCTTCCCAACGCGGATGGAAGGCGTGCACCCTGTCCCTACCCCACCCGCGCTGTGCCCCCACACACATGCAGATTTCGGGGCCATCAAAACCATTTCCCCTGGCCCCGTCAGCCCCGAGGAAAAACGCTAAAGCATCTCCATTCAAATCACGCCGCTCTCCCAAGCAGCTGAGGTTGCTTTGTTCCGCCGGGAAGTCAGGTCTCAACACCCTGGCCGAAGGAGGTGCCCACCAGACGCTGCCTGACGCCTGCGCTTCTGGTCTGGCCTGCAGAGACCTCCACGGACTGGAAATTCGGACCCGCGAGGGTCACTATGTCTCTGCAAACTTTTTTCTTCCTTTTCGCCCCTATCCCCACCTCCTTCTGCATGCTGTTCTTCAAATCAGGGGACCAGCCTGACTGAGAAAAGAAGCTAGGTCGGCAGCACCTCGCATCGGGACACGGGGAAAATGGAAGGCGCTCAGAAGCTGGAAACCCGGCCGGCCAGTGCATCCTTTCCAAAACTAGAGGATAGCACAGAAAGCTATTTCACCCCACTGACCAAATAGAAGGAAAGAAAAAAGAAAAAGAAAGCAAATAAAAAGGAAAGCAAGAATCCATACTACCACCTTGTGGATCCTGCTCGCAAGGACAGCACCTGCTTACTTGGCTACTCCCCCTCGCCCCCCGCCCCCGACACCCCTCACCCCAGATTTCTTAAGTTGGGTCCACCTGAAAGACGGCTCGCCCCGGGACCCGCCCGCGCTCCGGGTTGCGCACACTGCGCGCGCCCCTGGCGCGAGATGCCAGCCTCAGCTCCAGGTTATGGGGTGGGGGGTGCGCCCCCACCCCGGAGCCCCCGAGACGCTGCCTGCTGCCCCCCTCCCCCCACGCCAGCCCCGAAATAGCAGCCTGCTGGCTCCAGAAATAAAGTAAAAAATTAAAACAAGAGGCCCACACCTGCTGGTCGGTTCCGACGAACGAGTCCGAAGCCGAGGAAACCCGCAGCCAAAAAAAAAAAAAAAATCAAACACGGCTGAGAAAAGCGGGGTGGGGGGGGCGGGAGAGACGCAGAGGACGTCGTCCGAGTGCCCCTCGCCCTCCCGGCCGGACGTCCGTTTCCAGGGTGGTCCCCCGGCCGGGCCCCGGGTGGGAGGGGGGTGGTGCGCGGGTCGGGGTGGGGGGAACCCCGGGACCCCGCCGATCGGGGAAGATCGGGTGATGTGTGTATGTGTGTGTGTGTGTGTGTGTGTGTGTGTGAGAGAGAGAGAGAGAGAAAGAGGCGCCGGAACGGTGCGCCCGGGCCCAGGGCTGCGCGCGGCACCCGCGTCCGGATCTGGGGGTGCAACACCCCCGCCCCCGCAACCCGGGAAGGCCGCCCGGGAGGATCCGAGCGGAGAAAGCGAGCCTGCCGGGTTCTCGGCGGGAGGAAAAGAGCCGCGGGGTCCAGGTCGGGGACGGGGGGAAGACAGGGGCGCGTCTGGGAGACGGAAGGATGCGTGCGCGCCGGGAGGAGGCGGCGGGCGTCCTGGGTAGCCGGAGGGGGGCAGGCAACTGTCGTGGCTGGGGGGGTGGCTGCAGCCGGGGAACCTCAGCCTCTCCTCCTTCCTCGGGCTCGCGACCCCCCCGCACCGTCTGCAGCCGAGCGGCGCACACACACGCCCCCACCACCATCAACACCTCCCCAGGCCGTGTCCCCACCCCGCGCGCCCGCAGGTCCGGCCACGCAGGCCCGGGGGGCAGCCCGCCGCCGCCGCCGCCTTGGGGAAGGGGCTGGCTTTTGCCAGGCTCTCCCCGCCCCTCGCCCACCTCCGGGTACCCCGCTTCCCGCCGCCCCATCTCCAGCCCCCCACCCTCCAGGCTGCCGATCTCGGCCACCAGTTCCGCCGGCTGGAGGTGGCGGCGGAACCAGGCCGAGGCGCGCGGGAATGCCTCGGGCGGGGGAGGGTTGCGGGGCGGGAGCCGGGGGACCGGGAGGTGGTCAGGAAGAGATCCGAGAGAGGGGAGGGCGGGAGGAGAGCCTCCGGCTTTTAGGACGGGGTGGGGGGCGCTTCTGTGGGCCCCAGGCTGTGGGGGTGGTCTTCAGATGCCACAGACCCCCAGCCCCCACCTGGGATGAAAGGGCTGGCCCGCCGCGCGCCCAGCGGCGGTGGCGGTGGTGCTGATGGGGGACGGGGGAGAGGGCTCTGCTCTCGAGAATCGGGGTCCTCCAAGGGGCACGGATGGGGTTCGTCCGCACCCCTCCCACCCGCGAGACCCCGGCCCGAAGCGCCCCGCGCGGGTGCCCACCGCTAAAGCAACTTTTGTGGTTCCTGGGGCCAAGCGGGCAGCCTTCGGGACCGTGCAGCGCGCGGGAGCCGCGTGCCCCCGGCGCAGGTCCAGGCCAGATCCCCCCACCCCGCTCCCCGAATCGGCGAAACCAGCTACCCCCGCCACCAGCCGCCCCCGACTCGCTTCCCCCCACCACCCTCCACCTCATGCCGCTTTTTCTCCCAGCCCACACGCACGGGAAGAGGAAGATTGGGGGGTGCGGGTAGCCCGCGCCCCTCTTCCCCCAACCCCCCCCCCCAGCTTGGCAGAAACCGCGTGGAGCTAACCATCAATCCGTCTTCACCCCGGGGTCTCCAGCGCGCCCCCGGGTCGCTGCCCAGCAAACCCCAGCCGGGTCCTAATCAGTCACGTGCGTTATTCAGTGCATCACACAAGCCCGTCATCTGCTCCCAAGGCCAGCAGAGGAACGAGGGGAGAAAAAAAAAAAAGGAAAATCGGTTAATGCAAACCCAGCCAAGCCTTTTTTTTTTTTTTTCCTTTCCCTGGTTAACCCAAAAAAAAAAAAAAAATGCACCCCAGGAGGTAGCAGCTGACAGTTTTCCTTAAAGAAGAAGGAAGGAGGCAAAAAAAAAAAAAAAAAAAAAGGCCCTGGTTGCTCACAGTTTCCATTAAGTCCTCCAGGCTGCCTCGCCAGTCCCGCTTTGCAGAGAGCTGGCGCTTCGGTCTTTCTCTCCCTGTACTGCAGATAATAATTTTTTTTTTCTCCCCCTTCCTCTCTCGGCCACACTCTTCTCTGTTTATTTGTATGTAACACAGCGCTACTTTGTAAACAGCAAACACGGCCCCGGCGCCGTTCAAACAGCTGATTGCAGCCAAAAGGCTTCTAACCCCACGGCGGTATATCGCGATTTTTTTCTAAGTCAAAAGAAAATAATAATAATAATGTAACGTTTGTGTCGAGATGTACACGGAGCTGGCAGACGACACGTATGTCCACACTCCCACCCACACCTAAGAAATGGAGCGATAGATGAAAGTTCCTATTCAAATTTTCAAAATTAGGGGAAAAAATAATTTTTAAAAATGCCGGATGGAGTGAAGCGCAAACGTTAGCAAGCAGGCTTACTAGCATCTTTTTCTGGGAAGCACACACGAGTCCAATCGTTTAAAAAAAAAAAAAAAAAAAAAGGCTTTAAATGAAAAATAACCCAGAGACGTATATCTTAAAACGGCACCTACCTCAGCCGTGGAGAAGCCGCATCGGTTCTGAGTGTTCCTGTTAGACATCCAGATTTTTCCAGGGAACCCTGACCGATGGTTATGATTCAGGAGGATGTGTATAAGTCCAGCCGCCTGGGGTTCTGTCGAATCCCAACCAGATTTGCACACCGTCCCCCACCCCCAACCCCCGTCCCCGAAGGAATGCGAAGACCACCGACCCGGCCGTTGGCAGGAAAATTCGGTGTTTCTGGCGTAAATAGCCTGGCGGGGAGGAAGAAATGGGAACGCAGGCGGAGCTCGAAGGGCAACGTGAGGTCTGAATAAGCGCTCTGTACGGGAAGACAGACACCCGAGCTGCAAGAAAGAGAGAGAGATTGAAGCGAAAGGTCCTGATGGCTCCCAGCTCGCCCTCTGCTATTGGACCAAACTGAATGAAATTTACAAAGCCAGCAGCCAATAGATCTCCGCAGTCGGCTCCGTCACTACAGAAACCACATCCACGGCTACGAAGCGCTTGCAAAGAGCAGCTAATCCCAATGCAAACCAGCTGGAACCGAGAGATTCCCCGGGTGTGCCGGGGGTGGTGGAACAGGTGAGCCGCCTCTCCCCGGGCCCCCGGTGCCCGAAGCGCGGGGGGTGGCGGAGTGCGGGAGGAGAGAGCTTGCTGCGCTCACCAGGGCACCCTTCGGAGACAGCAAACCTGCCACCTGATTTGCAAAGAGCTTTAACCCTTTACTGCCGGGCTAGGCGAGAGCCAGAGCCGGCGGTGGGAGCGATTCCCTGGGCGCCAGGCAGATAAACGTGTTCCAGTTTCCTGACTGATGGTGATGGGAAGCGATGACAGGGAGATACATAGATGAACACATGGACACATACACATGGTCACAGAGAGACACGCAGACCAACACACGCAGACACACAGAGTCGCAGACAGACAGACCAACACAGAGATACACACCCATGGAAACACAGATACAAAGATGGACAGGCGGACCTCTTGACAGGTATGTACCGTTTCTGCCTGGTACTGGGAAGCAATGACATGTAGCTAGATACGTACATAAATAGCTCATAAGGCAACCAGACTGACAAAACCTGTTACCGTTTCTGGATGGTGTTGGGTTTTTCTTTTTCTTTTGTCACTAACTTGTGTCACAGTCTTGGGACCCCAAGGACTGTGGCCCACCAGGCTCCTCTGTCTATGGGATTCTCCAGGCAAGAATCCTGGAGGGGGTTGCCATCCCCTTCTCCAGGGGACCTTCCCGACCCAGGGATGGAACCCCGGTCTCCTACGCTGCAGGCAGGTTCTTTATCGACGTAGCTACTGGGAAACAACAACAGGTAGGTAGAAGCATGGATACATAATACACACGATGGATGGGTAATAGAATGATGGATGGAAATGTGGGAGGTTGCAGAGATGGATGGATTGATGCAGGGACGGACAGATGGATACCAACATACAATGACACAGACGGATGGATAGACAGCTCTCTGTATCCATCTGTATAACAAAATGACAATGAAGACATGTAAAGGATAGGACCTCTTTTCCATCCAGGTGATGGGCTAGTATTCATCCCTTTGGGGGCTTTGTTTCTTATACATGACAATGTATGATTTTGCTGAATAAAATACATCATGGTTCTGATGAATAAAATACTGAAGACATCGGTGGCGTCTGTCATGTACTTTCGAAACATCCCTCTTCACTTTTGCCGTCCAGGAGTCCATCTTTTCCCGTGTTCATCTTTTTACACGTTTGGTGAGAGGACCTGGTTTTCATCACTGGGTTGAGGTGAGTTGGCTGTCCACTGGGCAGCTGAGCTGATAGCTGAGGCTTACTGCCCACGGATTGGAGAAACCTGGAGAGTGTTGTGGCAAGCTGCACATAGATTCCCAAACTCGATTCCTTGGGTTCCAGTGGCCTGTGACCTTTCAGGGGGTGTGCTGAGATGCTTGGTCTGGGTTTCTGCCTCTGCGACGTGGAGCAGATGAAACTAATCACCTCAAGATAGCCTTGGGATGTGGTACGTGATATGGGGCTCAGGCACGTAAGATGCTGTAAATAAATGTTTGCTTCTATTAATAACCTTCTTTTGTAGACCTATGCCTTTATGTCTTGGAGGAAAAAGAGGATGTCTCCTTTCCATAGGACATGCTCACAAGTGCTCCCGAATCCCATCTGCTGTCATATTTGGTGTGATGGCACAGTTAGGGATTCCTCACAAGTTTTAAGAGAAAGACGCTTGGGGGACACAGCCAATAGAGGAGAATATGAAGCACGCTGATTTACGGGACCCATTTTAAGATCAAGTGTCTGATCTGTGCTAACTGTAACCTACTGGAAAGTCTGTTAGGGTCTGTGAACTTTAGGGCATAGATCCTTTAAACAGAGATTAAAATATCTCTCCTGCGGGTCCCTCGGGATGGCTAATGAGATAATATGCATGAAACACCCTTTACCGGAAGGAGCTGTAGATCTCATATGCATTGATATAAAGACGTTACTATTTTAATCACTGTTATATATACATTAGTCAGTCAGTTCAGTTGCTCAGTTGTATCTGACTCCTTGTGACCCCATGAATCACAGCACGCCAGGCTTCCCTGTCCATCACCAACTCCCGGAGTTCACTCAAACTCATGTACATTATATGTACACAAAATAGATACACAACCTAATAATAGAATAAACTTACATATGATTTTTATAAATATTTATTTTCTTCTATCATTGAATAGATATTTAAGATCCAATGACCGTGTCGCTAATAATAGCTTTCCTTTCAAAGTAGTAAAACATGTAACTTCAGATACAAAGGGCTTCCCTGGCAGCTCAGCTGGTGAAGAATCTGCCTTCTATGTGGGAGACCTGGGTTCAATCCCTGGGTTGGGAAGATTCCCCTGGAGAAGGGAAAGGCTACCCACTCCAGTATTCCAGCCTGGAGAATTCCATGGACTGTATGGTCCATGGAATTGCAAAGAGTCGGACATGACTGAGCCACTTTCACTGTCAGATACAATAGTATAGATATATGCAGAGGTGTAGTTATAAACAAGGAGGGCATGACAACCCACTCTAGTATTCTTGCGTGGAGAATCCCATGGACAGAGGAGCCTGGCGGGGTTAAAGTCTGTGGGGTTGCAAAGAGTCGGACACAGCTGAAGCAACTGAGCATGCACGCACCCAGCCATAGGTATACACAGACATCCTTCCTAAAGCGGAGTTTAGAAGCAGAACCTCAAGTCAAACACAAAACTTAGAGCAGGCCAGGAAGTCACTGGTTTGCCAAAAAAGTGTGAATTAACTGATTTATTTATAAATTTACCAAGTGTATCCTGAGCACAGGCATAACGCTAAGAAGGAAAAATGCATGTGTGAGTTAACACCCATCCATTTATTTCAGAAGACACAGACAGTCCAGTGGATAAGGGAGCCAACAGCATAAGAAATGAAAAAAAAAAATGATTAGCTGAAGTTGTGGAAATACCTCTGATGCATGAATTCACAGGGATCCATGGAGGTGGAAATGAAGGAGAAAGCTGGGAAGGGACTGCCACAGACCACAGCAGACCTGAGCCCATGTTGAATCTAATCCTTCCGGTTTAATCTTTGTGATCTCTTTCCTGGGCTCCGTTCATGCTGGCTCCACCCCTTTGGTGAAAGAATCCTGCCTGTCGCCTGAAATATGCACCACAGGGCACCCACAAGGCTCTGCCTTCCAGGCGTGAACCCTTAAAGGTATAATAAAAGCTGCAGAATGGAAACTTTTGCATATAATAAAATGTGGAAATTTTGCATATATTCAAAGTTGCAGAATGGAAACAAGGGTGGGATTTGCTGGCAGTCTAGTGGTGAGGACTGGGCGTGTTCAAGGCCGCGGAAGGGTTCCATCCCTAGTTTGGGGAACTGAGAGCCCATGAGCTGTGCTGGGGGATCGAAAGGGACAGAGAGACAGAAAGGAAAAAAGGAAAAAAGAAAAAAAATAATCGTCTTGTTGGAATTTCATAGGAACACTGTGACCAGACCTACTTACAGGGACAGCTGCACAAAGAAAGGATTCTGTCACCAAAAGGTTTGCAAGAAGCAGCAACACCCCGTCCTCATTTTAGTAAAACACATACAGATAGAGAGAGCTAGTGGGAAGCTGCTGCATTGCACAAGGAGCTCAGCTCGGTGCTCTGTGATGACCTGGGTAGGGAGGGGTGATTGGGGGGAGGAGACGGAGGGGATATATGTCTGTGTGTGTGTATATATATATAAATACTTATATGACTGGTAGGGCTTCACTGTGGTTCAGACACTACAGAATCTGCCCCTAGTGCAGGAGACCTGGGTTCAATTCCTGGGTTGGGAAGATCCCCTGGAGAAGGGAAAGTCGGCCCACTCCAGTATTCTGGCCTGGAGAATTCCATGGACAGAGGAGCCTGGCAGGGCTAGAGTCCACGGGGCCGCAAAGGGTCAGATACAACAGAGCACGCACACACATACTATATTATATAATATTATGTAATAATAATAAATATAATAAATAATATAGTATTAATTATTAATATATTATGTTAATATATTGCATCATATAATAGAGAGGGGTTATATATTATGTATAAGTTGTATTTTAAAATATACGTATATAATTTTAATATATTTATATAATGGCAATTATATAATATAATATACAGGCATTCAGTTCAGTTCAGTTGCTCAGTCGTGTCTGACTCTTTGCAACCCCCTGAATCACAGCACACCAGTCCTCCCTGTCCATCACCAACTCCCGGAGTTCACTCAAACCCATGTCCACAGAGTCGGTGATGCCATCCAGCCATCTCATACTCTGTCGTCCCCTTCTCCTCCCGCCTTCAATCTTTCCCAGAATTATGAAAGTGAAGTGAAAGTGAAGTCGCTCAGTTGTGTCCGACTCTTTGCGGCCCCATGGACTATAGCCCACCAGGCTCCTCCATCCTTGGAGTTTTCCAGGCAAGAGTACTGGAGTGGGTTGCCATTTCCTTCTCCCAGCATCATACCTCAGACAAACTGCAGGTTCCGTTCCAGGATAAAGTGAATGTCTAAATAAAGTCAAGAGATAGTTTGTTTTCCCAGCACACAGAAAAGTTATGCTTACCTTTGAGGGTAGTCTATTAAGTATGCAAGAGCATTATGTCTTTAAAAATGTCCATTCTTTCATTAAAAAATGCTTGATTCTAAAAAATGCTTTCTAACCTCTGAACCTTCAGCGAGTTGTAGAAGTGCTATCAATGGTCATGAATCACAGCTACTGTCAAAAATATAATAGCAATGAAAAGGTACGAAATATTCCAAGAAGGACCAGTACAGAGGATGAGATGGTTAGATGGCATCACCGACTCGATGGACATAAATCTGAGCAAGGTCCGGGAGTTGGTGATGGACAGGGAAGCCTGGCATGCTGCACTCCATGGGGTGAAAAAGAGTCAGACACAACTGAGCAATTGAACTGAAGAAGTACCAAAATGGGACGTGAAATGATTAAATACTGTTGGGAAAATGGCCCTGATAGAGGTTCTTGAAGCAGGGTTGCCACAAACCCTCCAGTTTGTTTAAAAAAAAAAAAGCAAAAAAACAATTTCTATGAAGTAAAATGAAGCAAAGTGTAATAAAATAAGGTATGCATATATAGCATTATATAGGACACATATAGAGTTATACATATAATGGACATGAGTTTGAGCAAACTCCAGGAGACACTGAAGGACAGGGAAGCCTGGCGTGCTGCAGTCCATGGGGTCACAAAAAGTCAGACAAGACTTAGTGACTGAACAATGCAGTACGCAACGTATCTGTGTTATTTATCAGTTCAGTTCAGTCATGAGCTACTAAACTGAAATGATGACTAATTATTATGTTATATATAATCCTTCTTTATTGTATACCATATAAATATATATACCTCATTTATATGTATGTATATTATAGATTGTAGACAGATGTTTATATTTCCATAAAAGTTGATTGATTGCTGATTCTGTCCCTGTATTCTTGTTCGGTGTATACACACAATTCTCTTCCTAATTTATACCCTATACTTCAGCTGTGCTGTGCTCTGATTAGTCACTCATTTGTGTCCAGCTCTTTGCGACCCCGTGGACTGTAGCCCACCCAGCTGCTGTGTCCATGGGATTCTCCAGGCAAGAATGCTGGGGTGGGCTGCCATGCCCTCCTCCCGGGGATCCTCCCAACTCAGGGATAGAACCCAGGTCTCCCGCATTGCAGGCAGATTCTTGGCCATCTGAACCACCAGGGAAGCCCAAGAACCCTGGAGTGGGTAGCCTATCCCTTCTCCAGGGGACCGTCAGGGCTCAGGAATCGAACCGGGGTCTCCTGCATTGCAGGTGCATTCTTTTCCAGCTGAGCCACCAGGGAAGGCCATACTTGAGAGGGTCATATTTAAAAAGAAAGAAGTTTAGCACTGAGGGGACAAGATGTGGCCTGCTGCTGCTGCTAAGTCACTTCAGTCGTGTCCGACTCTGTGTGACCCCATAGACCGCAGCCCATCCTTATTCATTGACGTAATGTCTCATTATGACCTGTACCCACCACGCCAGTAGGGAAATGGGACAACTCTGGTGAATGCAATATGGTTTAAAACTTCATTGTTAATAAAATGAAGTTGACCATAAAATTATTAGTACCATTGCTCTCTTGTACCTTTGCAACCTCAAAGTTCATTAGGGAATCTTTTCTTTAAAATAATCATTTCCTTTTTTAATCCTTCCTCGGGAAGAGGAGGAAGATATTCCAAATTGTGTGGTTCTTTAGTTGCCCATTCGTGTCCAACTCTTTGCGACCCCACGGACTGTAGCCTGCCAGGCTCTTCTGTCCGTGGGATTCTCCAGGCAAGAATACTGGAGTGGGTTGCCATTTCATCCTCCAGGGTATCGTTCCAACCCAGGGATTGAACTCATGTATCCTACAATGGCAGGTAGATTGTCTACCACTGAGCCACAAGGAAGTCTACCAGGGAAGTTTTACATGCACACAAAAGTAGATTTGCGTGCCTGTGGAATCAAAGCAAGAAGTTTTATATTTATACCAATGGATTAGTTTTAAAGAGGGACCAACTTCTGCTCTAAGACACTGGTACATGAATAATAACGTAATATTCTCCTGGAACAGCCATGACCCAAATTGTACAGAAAACAGTCCAACATGTGAAATATCCTCCTATGAAGAAACTGATGTAAAATACGGAACAAATGAACACGCCTACAAAGCAGAAACGGACTCACACAGTGATCAGACTTGTGGTTTACAAGCAAGAGGTAGGTGGGTAGGGGAGGCAAGACCTGGGGGTTTGGGATTAACATATACAAACTGTTATATATAGGATGGATGAGAAATGTCCTCCTGTACAGCACAGGAAAACTCTATTCCATGTCCTGTGATCAACCATCATGGCAAAAAATACAAAAAAAAGAATGGATATGCGTGTATAACTGAGTCTCTGTGCTGTACAGCAGAAATGGACACAAGATTGTAAATCAAAAAAAGTAAAATAAAAAGATTGTAAATCAACTCAGTTCAGTTCAGTTCAGTCGCTCAATCGTGTCCTACTCTCCGCGACCCCATGAATCACAGCACGCCAGGCCTCCCTGTCCATCACCAACTCCCGGAGTTCACTCAAACTCATGTCCACAGAGTCGGTGATGCCATCCAGCCATCTCATTCTCGGTCGTCCCCTTCTCCTCCCGCCCCCAACCTTTCCCAGCATCCGAGTCTTTTCCAGTGAGTCAACCCATCGCATGAGGTGGCCAAAGTATTGCAGTTTCAGCCTTAGCATCATTCCCTCCAATGAACATCCAGGACTGATCTCCTCTAGAATGGACTGGTTGGATCTCCTTGCAGTATAAGGGACTCTCAAGAGTCTTCTCCAGCACCACAGTTCAAAAGCATCAATTCTTCGGCGATCAGCCTTCTTCACAGTCCAACTCTCACATCCATACATGACCACGGGAAAAACCATTGCCTTGACTAGACGGACCTTGGTTGGCAAAGTAATGTCTCTGCTTTTTAATATACTATCAAGGTTGGTCATAACTTTCCTTCCAAGGAGCAAGCGTCTTTTAATTTCATGGCTGCAATCAGCATCTGCAGTGATTTTGGAGCCCCAAAAAATAAAGTCTGACACTGTTTCCACTGTTTTTCCATCTATTTCCCATGAAGTGATGGGACCAGATGCCATGATCTTCGACTTCTGAATGTTGAGCTTCAAGCCAACCTTTTCACTCTCCTCTTTCACTTTCATCAAGAGGCTTTTGAGTTCCTCTTCACTTTCTGCCATAAGGGTAGTGTCATCTGCATATCTGAGGTTATTGATATTTCTCCCGGCAATCTTGATTCCAGCTCGTGCTTCTTCCAGCCCAGCGTTCCTCATGATGTACTCTGCATATAAGTTAAATAAGCAAGGTGACAATATACAACCTTGACATACACCTTTTCCTATTTGGAACCAGTCTGTTGTTCCATGTCCAGTTCTAACTGTTGCTTCCTGACCTGCATACAGGTTTCTCAAGAGGCAGGTCAGGTGGTCTGGGATTCCCATCTCTTTCAGAATGTTCCACAGTTTATTGTGATCCACACAGTCAAAGGCTTTGGCATAGTCAATGAAGCAGAAATAGATGTTTTTCTGAAACTCTCTTGCTTTCTCCATGATCCAGCGGATGTTGGCAATTTGATCTCTGGTGCCTCTGCCTTTTCTAAAACCTGCTTGAACATCTGGGAGTTCACGGTTTACATACTGCTGAAGCCTGGCTTGGAGAATTTTGAGCATGACTTCACTAGCGTGTGAGATGAGTGCAATTGTGCGGTAGTTTGAGCATTCTTTGGCATTGCCTTTCTTTGGGATTGGAATGAAGACTGACCTCTTCCTGTCCTGTGGCCACTGCTGAGTTTTCCAAATCTGCTGGCATATTGAGTGCAGCACTTTCACAGCATCATCTTTCAAGACTTGAAATAGCTCAACTGGAATTCCATCACCTCTACTAGCTTTGTTCGTAGTGATGCTTTCTAAGGCCCACTTGACTTCACATTCCAAGATGTCTGGCTCTAGGTCAGTAATCATGTTATCGTGACTATCTTGGTCATGAAGATCTTTTTTGTACAGTTCTTCTGTGTATTCCTGCCACCTCTTCTTAATATCTTCTGCTTCTGTTAGGTCCATACCATTTCTGTCCTTTATCGAGCCCATCTTTGCATGAAATGTTCCCTTGGAATCTCTAATTTTCTTGAAGAGGTCTCTTGTTTTTCCTGTTCTGTTGTTTTCCTCCATTTCTTTGCATTGATCACTGAGGAAGTCTTTTTTATCTCTCCTTGCTATTCTTTGGAACTCTGCATTCAGATGCTTATATCTTTCCTTTTCTCCTTTGCTTTTTGCCTCTCTTCTTTTCACAGCTATTTGTAAGGCCTCCTCAGACAGCCATTTCGCTCTTTTGCATTTCTTTTCCATGGGGATGGTCTTGGTCCCTGTCTCCTGTACAATGTCTCGAACCTCCGTCCAGAGTTCATCAGGCACTCTATCAATCAGATCTAGTCCCTTAAATCTATTTCTCACTTCCACTGTATAATCATAAGGGATTTGATTGAGGTCATATCTGAATGGTCTAGTGGTTTTCCCTACTTTCTTCAATTTAAGTCTGAATTTGGCAATAAGGAGTTCATGATCTGAGCCACAGTCAGCTCCTGGTCTTGTTTTCGCTAACTGTATACAGCTTCTCCATCTTTGGCTGCAAAGAATATAATCAATCTGATTTCGGTGTTGACCATCTGGTGATGTCCATGTGTAGAGTCTTCTCTTGTGTTTTTGGAAGAGGGTGTTTGCTATGACCAGTGCATTCTCTTGACAAAACTCTATTAGCCTTTGCCCTGCTTCATTCCGTGCTCCAAGGTCAAATTTGCCAGTTACTCCAGGTGTTTCTTGACTTCCTACTTTTGCATTCCAGTCCCCTATAATGCAAAGGACATCTTTTTTGGGTGTTAGTTCTAAAAGGTCTTGTAGGTCTTCATAGAACTGATTAACTTCGGCTTCTTCAGCATTACTGGTTGGGGCATAGGCCTGGATTACTGTAATATTGAATGGTTTGCCTTGGAAACGAACAGAAATCATTCTGTCATTTTTAAGATTGCATCCAAGTACTGCATTTCGGACTCTTTTGTTTACCATGATGGCTACTCCATTTCTTCTAAGGGATTCCTGCCCACAGTAGTAGATATAATGGTCATCCGAGTTAAATTCACCCATTCCAGTCCATTTTAGTTCACTGATTCCTAGAATGTCGACGTTCACTCTTGCCATCTCCTGTTTGACCACTTCCAATTTGCCTTGATTCACGGACCTAACATTCCAGGTTCCTATGCAATATTGCTCTTTACAGCACCGGACCTTGCTTCTATCACCGGTCACATCCACAACTGGGTATTGGTTTTGCTTTTGCTCCATCCCTTCATTCCTTCTATAGTTAATTCTCCACTGAGCTCCAGTAGCATACTGAGCCCCTACCGACCTGGGGAATTCTTCATTCAGTATCCTATCATTTTGCCCTTTGTTACTGTTCATGGGGTTCTCAAGGCAAGTATACTGAACTATGCCTCAATTAAAAAAAAAAAAGAAAGAAACTGATGTTGCTTTTTGGCTAAATCCTGATGAAGAGCGGAAATGCTCCGTCCAGCAGCCTGTGACAAACTGAATTCCCATGCACAGAACTGCCAATGTGGCTCCTTCCCCCACTGAGTTCTGCGCTGAGATTCCAGCCTCAACTGTTACCCAGATAGCAGCCTACGGAAACAGCTAGCACCAGGGGACTTGGCCGAGGTATACTTGGCCGGGGTGTGTCCCAGCCTCCGCAGCTGAGACATTGTTACATGGTGACAGACAGCTGAGTTGTTTCAACACAGAGGGCTGCCTGAACATAGGCAAGGCTGGCTATGGAGGTGGAGGGCAGTCACCAAGCTGAAGCAAACAGGGATTGTAAAAGAATGCTGACTGGGGCTTCCCTGGAGGGTCCAGCAGTTTGAAGAGTCCTCCTTTGCAATGCAGCAGACACAGGTTCGATTCCCGGTCCGGGAAGATTCCCCACGTGCTGCGGGGTAACTGAAGCCTGTTGGCCACAACCACTGAGCCCAAACTCTAGAGCCCACAAGCCAAAACCACTGAGTCCAGGTGCCAATAGGGAAATGGAGCCACTCTGGCAAATGCAAAATGGTTTAGATCTTTATTATTAATAAAAATGAAGTTGACCATAAAATTATTAGTACCATGGCTCCATTGTACACTTTTCAACCTCAACGTTCTGAAGCCTGTGCACTTAGAACCCGTGCTTTGCAACAGAAGTCACCGCAATGAGAAGCCCACGCCCCTCAACTAGAGAAAAGCCTGTGCAGCAAAGGAGACCGGTTCCACCCCAGAAAATAAATAACCATAATTTTATTTTTTAAAAAAAAGAACGTTGACCAAGTCAAACCAGGATGCTAAAGATTTCACAGCTTGCGGCGTGATGGGGACGCCTCTTTCAAGGGACAGCGCAGATGAAGATACCAGATGAAGAAGTATATCATCTGCTCGTGAAGCCTGCCAAAAGGTTATCAAATTAGGGCGAGGCAGAACCTGACAAGGAGATCTGTGATTCCTGCAACCGGCAGAATAGGCAGTGAGGGCTGTGGCTGAGAATCGTTTGAACCCTCATCAACAGGCTCCTGTGTGTCCACCACAGTGCCTCGCATCATGGGATGACGGAGGACCTACCCCGCTGTCCGGTCAGATGATGGAGGACCTACCCCACTGTCCGGTCAGATGACGGAGGACCTACCCCGCTGTCCGGTCAGATGACGGAGGACCTACCCCGCTGTCCGGTCAGATGACGGAGGACCTACCCCACTGTCCGGTCAGATGATGGAGGACCTACCCCACTGTCCGGTCAGCCCTGTGTGCTAACCAGCGTGTCAGGGCCTTGGGGATACTTTTCAGTGGCAAAGGATACATAGTTTCTTGATACAATCACCCACTCCCCTCCCTCCCACAGCTTCCTGTACACAAAACCCACCATTCTACTTCCTCCACCTGCAACGTAGGTTGACCCTCTGCTAGCACGTGAACTGCCTGCTTCTGATGGCATCTAGAAAATATGTGTGTGTGTGTTTCTGTGTGTGTGTGTGTTTCTCTGTATGTGTGTGTGTGTGTGTGTGTATTTGTCCCCTTAGGCTGCATTTAGAAGTCTATCCTTAATGCTTCATTTTAAAACTGCTTGCTCCTTTTGAGAGCTACCAATATTGATCCAGGAGACCCACTCCTGAGCATATATCCAGAAAAGACACAAACAGTAAAAGAGAAAAGATGGGTGCACCCCAGTGTCCACAGCAACACTATTTACACTTGCCAAGGCATGGAAGCAACCCACATGTCCCGTGACAGAAGAATAAATAAAGATGTGGTACATATACACCGTGGAATATTACTCAGCCATGAAAAAGGAATGAACTGACGCCATTTGCAGCCACATGGCTGGACTTAGAGATGATCACCCTGAGTGAAGGTAAGTCAGGCAGAGAAAGAGAAATATCATATGATGTCACTTATATGTGGAGCTTAAAAGTGATACAGTTAAACTTATTTACACAGTAGAAATATTCCTCACGGACGTAGAGAACAAAGTTATAATTACCAAAGGGGAAATGGGGAGGGATGAATTAGGAGTTTGGGATTAGGAAATCTAAACTACTACAGAGCATAAAGAACTGTATTCAGTATCTTATAAACACCTAAAGAATCTGAAAATATATATATTTACGTATGTATGTATACAGCTGAATCACTTTGCTGTCCACCTAAAACAGACACGACATTGTCAATCTGTTGTAAATCAACTATGTTGCTGGCATCCAGTCATTTAGTCATGTCTGACTCTTGGCAACACCATGGACTGCAGCACGCCAGGCTTCCCTGTCCTTCACTGTCTCCCGGAGTTTGCTCAAACTCATGTCCATTGAGTCGGTGATGCTATCTAGCCATTTCATTCTCTGCCGTCCCCTTCTCCTTTTGCCTTCGATCTTTCCCAGCATTCAGGTCTATGGATCACTTTAAAAAAAAAAAAAGTTTTGCTATGTTTTGACTTTTGTTGACCATGATGGCTACTCCATTTCTTCTAAGGGATTCCTGCCCACAGTAGTAGATATAATGGTCGTCTGAGTTAAATTCACCCATTCCAGTCCATTTTAGTTCACTGATTCCTAGAATGTCTATGTTCACTCTTGCCATCTCCTGTTTGACCACTTCCAATTTGCCTTGATTCATGGACCTAACATTCCAGGTTCCTATGCGATATTGCTCTTTACAGCACCGGACCTTGCTTCTATCACTGGTCACATCCACAACTGGGTATTGGTTTTCCTTTTGCTCCATCCCTTCATTCCTTCTAGAGTTAATTCTCCACTGGTCTCCAGTAGCATACTGGGCCCCTACCGACCTGGGGAATTCTTCATTCAGTATCCTATCATTTTGCCCTTTGTTACTGTTCATGGGGTTCTCAAGGCAAGTATACTGAAGTGGTTTGCCATTCCCTTCTCCAGTGGACCACATTTGGCTGTGGTCCATGTGATCAGATCGGCTAGTTTCCTGTGATTATGATTTCAGTTTGTCTGCCCTCTGGTGTCCCCTAGCAATACCTACTGTCTTATTTGGGTTTCTCTTACCTTGGTCGTGGAAAATCTCTTCACAGCCGCTCCAGCAAAGTGCAGCTGCTGTACCTTACCTTGGGTGAGGGGTATCTCCTCAAGGCCGCCCCTCCTGACCTTGAACGCGGAGTAGCTCCTCTCGGCCCTCCTGCACCCGCGCAGCCACCGCCTGTTGGACGTGGGGTAGCTCCTCTCGGCCGCCAGCCCTGGCCTCAGGCGTGGGGTAGCTCCTCACGGCCACACCGCTTTGCGTCGTTCGTTGCGCCGGGGCCGGCATCTCTCGCGTAGCGTCTGCTACTGTGGGCAGGAATCCCATAGAAGAAATGGAGTAGCCATCATGGTCAACAAAAGAGTCCGAAATGCAGTACTTGGATGCAATCTTAAAAATGACAGGATGATTTCTGTTCGTTTCCAAGGCAAACCATTCAATATTACAGTAATCCAGGCCTATGCCCCAACCAGTAATGCTGAAGAAGCCGAAGTTAATCAGTTCTATGAAGACCTACAAGACCTTTTAGAACTAACACCCAAAAAAGATGTCCTTTGCATTATAGGGGACTGGAATGCAAAAGTAGGAAATCAAGAAACACCTGGAGTAACAGGCAAATTTGGCCTTGGAGCACGGAATGAAGCAGGGCAAAGGCTAATAGAGTTTTGTCAAGAGAATGCACTGGTTATAGCAAACACCCTCTTCCAACAACACAAGAGAAGACTCTACACATGGACATCACCAGATGGTCAACACCGAAATCAGATTGATTATATTCTTTGCAACCAAAGATGGAGAAGCTGTATACAGTTAGCAAAAACAAGACCAGGAGCTGACTGTGGCTCAGATCATGAACTCCTTATTGCAAAGTTCAGACTTAAATTGAAGAAAGTAGGGAAAACCACTAGACCATTCAGATATGACCTCAATCAAATCCCTTATGATTATACAGTGGAAGTGAGAAATAGATTTAAGGGACTAGATCTGATTGATAGAGAGCCTGATGAACTCTGGACAGAGGTTCGTGACATTGTACAGGAGACAGGGACCAAGACCATCCCCATGGAAAAGAAATGCAAAAGAGCGAAATGGCTGTCTGAGGAGGCCTTACAAATAGCTGTGAAACGAAGAGAGGCGGAAAGCAAAGGAGGAAAGGAAAGATATAAGCATCTGAATGCAGAGTTCCAAAGAATAGCAAGGAGAGATAAGAAAGCCTTCCTCAGTGATCAATGCAAAGAAATAGAGGAAAACAACAGAATAGGAAAAACAAGAGACCTCTTCAAGAAAATTAGAGATTCCAAGGGAACATTTCATGCAAAGATGGGCTCGATAAAGGACAGAAATGGTATGGACTTAACAGAAGCAGAAGATATTAAGAAGAGGTGGCAGGAATACACAGAAGAACTGTACAAAAAAGATCTTCACGACCAAGATAGTCACGATAACGTGATCACTGACCTAGAGCCAGACATCTTGGAATGTGAAGTCAAGTGGGCCTTAGAAAGCATCACTACGAACAAAGCTAGTGGAGGTGATGGAATTCCAGTTGAGCTATTTCAAGTCTTGAAAGATGATGCTGTGAAAGTGCTGCACTCAATATGCCAGCAGATTTGGAAAACTCAACAGTGGCCACAGGACTGGAAGAGGTCAGTCTTCATTCCAGTCCCAAAGAAAGGCAATGCCAAAGAATGCTCAAACTACCGCACAATTGCACTCATCTCACACGCTAGTAAAGACATGCTCAAAATTCTCCAAGCCAGGCTTCAGCAAAATGTGAACCGTGAACTCCCAGATGTTCAAGCAGGTTTTAGAAAAGGCAGAGGCACCAGAGATCAAATTGCCAACATCCGCTGGATCATGGAGAAAGCAAGAGAGTTTCAGAAAAACATTTATTTCTGCTTCATTGACTATGCCAAAACCTTTGACTGTGTCGATCACAATAAACTGTGGAACATTCTGAAAGAGATGGGAATCCCAGACCACCTGACCTGCCTCTTGAGAAACCTATATGCAGGTCAGGAAGCAACAGTTAGAACCGGTCATGGAACAACAGACTGGTTCCAAATAGGAAAAGGTGTACGTCAAGGTTGTATATTGTCACCTTGCTTATTTAACTTATATGCAGAGTACATCATGAGGAACGCTGGGCTGGAAGAAGCACAAGCTGGAATCAAGATTGCTGGGAGAAATATCAATAACCTCAGATATGCAGATGACACTACCCTTATGGCAGAAAGTGAAGAGGAACTCAAAAGCCTCTTGATGAAAGTGAAAGAGGAGAGTGAAAAGGTTGGCTTGAAGCTCAACATTCAGAAAACAAAGATCATGGCATCTGGTCCTATCACTTCATGGGAAATAGATGGAAAAACAGTGGAAACAGTGTCAGACTTTGTTTTTTTGGGCTCCAAAATCACTGAAGATGCTGATTGCAGCCATGAAATTAAAAGACGCTTGCTCCTTGGAAGGAAAGTTATGACCAACCTTGATAGTATATTAAAAAGCAGAGACATTACTTTGCCAACCAAGGTCCGTCTAGTCAAGGCTATGGTTTTTCCCGTGGTCATGTATGGATGTGAGAGTTGGACTGTGAAGAAGGCTGATCGCCAAAGAATTGATGCTTTTGAACTGTGGTGCTGGAGAAGACTCTTGAGAGTCCCTTGGACTGCAAGGAGATCCAACCAGTCCATTCTAGAGGAGATCAATCCTGGATGTTCATTAGAGGGACTGATGCTAAAGCTGAAACTGCAACACTTTGGCCACCTCATGCGATGGGTTGACTCACTGGAAAAGACTCTGATGCTGGGAAAGGTTGGGGGTGGGAGGAGAAGGGGACGACGGAGAATGAGATGGCTGGATGGCATCACCGACTCTGTGGACATGAGTTTTAGTGTACTCCGGGCGTTGGTGATGGACAGGGAGGCCTGGCGTGCTGTGATTCATGGGGTCTCGGAGAGTCGGACACGACTGAGCGACTGAACTGAACTGAACTGATGTTTTGACTTTAGCTTCATCTTTTTCAGTTTGCTTTCATTTCATGGATTGGGCAGATTCCTCCAGAAACCTCAGTGGAAATGTACTGGGAAGGATGGATGTTACTCTGTCTTCCAGGAGGGTTGAGGTTTCCATCTACTCGGGTAAAGCACAATGAAGTCATCTGCCAAGCTGATCTCATCCCATCTTATAGTCACGAGCCTTCTGATATGAGGGGAAGTCACACGACTTTTATTAATAATGTGAAAGGGTTGAAGTCTTGGATGGAAATGCAGTCTTGCCCACCATGTCGCCTGGCTTTAGTCAAACCTCAAACGTAACTAGCATCATCAAGGTGTCTGTGCCTAGATACTACACTGTGATTTTAAACAAGTCCTCTCTGATAACCACTGGGGATCAACAGTCTTTAACCAGAGCACCCAGCTCGTGGGCTGTCAGACTACACAGCCATACATGTATCCTAGTTTGGCTGACTTAAAGAACGTAAAGATTACTTACAGGTCATATTTTTGAAGTTTCTTCTCTGGACCAGTTTTAAATTCTTGGCTGAATCTGTTTTCTGTTTTGTTGGCTTTTTTTTTTCCTGGTCTCAAGGCATGTACGTTCTTACCTTCCCAAGCACGGATTGAACCCACACTCTCTGCATTGGGAGGCAGGGTCTTAACCAGTGGACCACCAGGGAAGTCCAAGATCATATTTTTAAAAATAATTGCATTCTTTCTTTTTGGGTATGCCGGATCTTTGTTGCTGCGTGGGTTTGTCTCTAGTTGTGCTGAGCTGAGGAGGTGGGGAGGTTACTGTCTAGCTGTGGTGGGCCGGCTTGTCGTTGAGGTGGCTTCTCTTGTTGGGGAGCACGGGGTTCCAGAGCACAGGCTCAGGAGTTAAGGGGCACGGATTTTATTTGCTCTGTGGCACGACGGGATCCTCCAGGACCAGGGACCGAACCTGTTATCTCCTGCTTCGGCAGGCGAGTTCTTTATCCCTGAGCCTGGGAAGCTTACCTTGATTATATCTTTCTTAAATCACATGAGAAGTGAGTTTCATCGTACTCAGGGCAAAGGATCTCTCCGTCGCGTTCTCTCTATCAGTTAACAAGCACACGTGCATGCACACAGTCACACACACACACACACGTTTTTCCCTGCACAGGACTGGGCAGCACAGAGCAGAGGTTCTATCTTTGAGCAAGTTCTCTTGTTTTTCGCAGGAACGTCACAGGTCCTTCTGGGTTTCAGGCTGAATCACCTTTCCCCCTTGAGAACCGCAAGTATCCTCCGTCCTCAGCCTCCCCCAGACCTGTCCATGTGTCCACAGGCACCCAGAATCATCCCCTTCCAGGATAGCCTTCCCTTAGCCGGTCTCCAGGCCCCTGCAGCTCCCCTAAAAAGCTGGGCAGTAGGAGACTCAGAGGTTGAGGAGACCCCAGCCTGAGACGTTTCGGCCCCCAAACAATCAGTGTGGTGTGTTTCTCTCCTCTGCTGCTGAGAACATTATTTCAATGTGTATAAATGTATGTTTAAAGATTCCATGATCCTTATAACCTACTGCTTTAGTCTGTCTTCATTTGCTTTTACAGATAGCATGAGCCTCAAACAATGGAGATGTTTTTAGCCTCGGATGCCCTCGGGTCATTTTGACTGGCCGGTTCCCCCAGGGCTTTGGGATGGCACTTCTAACACTTGCAGAAAGACTGCCCCAGAGAAATTTCCCCTTTCATCTGTCTGCTCTGTAACAACAGGACCAGGCAGCCACTTGCAGCCCACAAGATTCCAGCTAGTCCGCACAGGGCGCTGGAAATGAGAGACATCACTTTGCCAACCAAGGTCAGCATTTTCACAGCTATGGTTTTTCCAGGAGTCATGTACCGATGTGAGAGTTGGACTGTAAAGAAAGCTGAATGCTGAAAAATTGGTGCTTTTGAACTGTACTGTTGGAGAAGACTCTTGAGAGTCCCTTAGACAGCAAGGAGATCCAACCAGTCCATCCTAAAAGAGATCAGTCCTGAATATTTGTTGGAAGGACTGATGCTGAAGCTGATGCTCCAATACTATGGCCACCTGATGTGATGAGCCGACTCGTTAGAAAAGACCCTGATGGTGGGAAAGATTGAAGGCAGGAGGAGAAGGGGATGACAGAGGATGAGATGGTTGGATGGCATCACGGACTCAATGGACCTGAGTTTGTGCCAGTTCCGGGAGTTGGACAGGGAGGCCTGGTGTGCTGCGGTCCATGGGGTCGCAAAGAGTCGGACATGACTGAGCGACTGAACAGTAAGAGACACACTCTTCCTGGGGTTCATCAGTGTGCCCCACAAGTGTCTTGTCAGAGTGTCAGAGCTGTCTTTTCTCCAATGACTAATTCCTCAAACATGTGGTTTCTTTCAAGCCACTTTCTTTTCTTTATAAAGGACACATGCTTTCACGTCTCACTGAAATCAAACACCCAGTGGTGGCTTGGAAGTTACGGAAGACGGTTGGAGAATTCCTACAGAAAGCAAACTTTTCTTGGCTCATTTCTTAAAGTTGTCAGCGATCCACCATACGTTTGATTTCAGTTTATTTCCACTCTCAGGGCTTTTGTCATCATGATGTTTGCTGTGTGCGTGCCAAGTCACTCAGTCATGTCCAACCATGCCACCCCATAGACTGTAGACCAGCCAGGCTCCCCTGTCCGTGGGATTCTCCAGGGAAGAATCCTGGAATGGGTTGCCACGGGAGGGCTACCAGTCATGGGGTCCCAAAGAGTCAGACACAACTGAGCAGCTAACCGTACAGTGAATAAGAAAAGTGGTGACTTCTACCGGTTTAGAAAACAGGAACCGGAGTGATTCAAATGATGTCTTTGCTTTGCGTTTCCTATCCTATTAAACCTGGCTTTTTGCGTCTATACCCTATAACACGTGAAGCTCAGTAAACCCCTGTAACTTTCACTTGGGCTGTAATCAGTGCTAAATCCCTCACTGCATTTGTCCCCAAAAATAACCAAAAAGAGAAACAAACAAAAAAAAACTTGGCAGGACAGACAGTAGGAAGAACATGATTTCTTCCTTCATTCTTTGAGCTCCAAGTATGATACTGAGCACTCAGGATACTCAGTGTGAGCCGATACACCTGAATAACAAAAAGCAACTCGATCGAAAAATGGGCAGAAGATCTAAACAGACATCACTTTAAAGACGACATACAGATGGCCCACAGGCACAGGAAAAGATGCTCATCATGGCTAATTATTAAAGAAATGTAAATCAAAGCTGCCATGCTGTATCAGCTCACACTGGTCAGCATGGCCATCATCACAAAGTCTACAAATATGGAGAACGGGCTTCGCTGGTAGCTCAGTTGGTAAAGAATCCGCCTGCCATGCAGGAGACCCTTGTTCGATCCCTGGGTAGGGAAGATCCCCTGGAGAAGGAATAGGCTGCCCACTGTCCTGTTCTTGGGCTTCCCTGGTGGCTCAGATGGTAAAGAATTGGCCTGCAATGTGGGAGACCTGGGTTCGATCCCCTGGAGAAGGGAAAGGCTACCCAGTCCAGTATTCTGGGCACGTCTCTATGTCTTCTGCATTGGCAGGTGGGTTCTTCCCCACTAGAGACCCCTGGGAATTCCTAGCCAAGACATGGAAGCAGCCTAAGTGTCCACTGACAGACAAACGGACAAGGATGTGGTATATAATGGCATATTGCTCCAACACGAAAAAGAATAAAACAAAGCCATTTGCAACAACATGGATGGACCTACAGACGATCGTACTAAGTGATACTGAGCAAAGTAAAGCAGACAGAGAAAGACAAATGCCACAGGAGATCACTTATACGTGGACTCTAAAACATGACACAAGGATCCATCGATCAAACAGAAGCAGACTCACAGACATACGTGTGGTTGTCAAGGGCGAGGCGTGGAGTGGGAATTTGGGGTGAGCAGATGAAATGAAAACGTTGCATATAGGATGGATGCACAGCAAGGACCTACTCCAGAGCACAGGGAACTATATCCGATATTCTGTGATAAACCATGATGGACAAGATCAAGAAAATGCGTGTGTGTGTGTGTGTGTGTGTGTGTGTGTGAGAGAGTGTGTTAGTCACTCAGTCGTGCGTGACTCTTTGCAACCCCATAGACTGTAGCCCACTTGGCTCCTCTGTCCGTGGAATTCTCCAGGCAACAGTACTGGAGTGGGTTACCATTGTCTTCATATATATATAAGTATATGTATATATACACATATAGCTAAATCACTTTGCCATACTGCAGAAATCAGAAATAAACGCAGTACTCTAAATCAAGTATACTATAGCCCACTTGGCTCCTCTGTTCATGAAATTCTCCAGGCAACAAGACTGGAGTGGGTTGCCATTTCCTTCTCCTATATACATATATATATATGTATCAGTTCAGTTCAATTCAGCCGCTCAACCATGTCCGACTCTTTGTGACCCCATGAATCGCAGCACGCCAGGCCTCCCTGTCCATCACCAACTCCCAGAGTTCACTCAAACTCATGTCCATCTAGTTGGTGATGCCATCCAGCCATCTCATCCTCTGTCATCCCCTTCTCCTCCTGCTTTCAATCTTTCCCAGCATCAGGGTCTTTTCCAGTGAGTCAACTCGTCGCATGAGGTGGCCAAAGTATTGGAGTTTCAGCTTTAGCATCAGTCCCTCCAATGAACACCCAGGACTGGTCTCCTTTAGAATGGACTGGTTGCATCTCCTTGCAATCCAAGGAACTCTCAAGAGTCTTCTCCAACACCACGGTTCAAAAGCATCAATTCTTCAGTGATCAGCTTTCTTCACAGTCCAACATACATATACATATATAGTTAAATATCTTTGCCGTACCACAGAAATCAGAAATTAACACAATACTGTAAATCAAATATATTTCAATCACTTCCAAAAAAAGTGAATATGTCTTGTAAAAGAAACTTCGTTGAACCTGCCGTGTGAACATGTACATTTGTATTTAAATAAAAACACAGACCTGGTTAGAATACAATTGCTGACTGGTTCCTGTTCTCTGCTGAGGGCTCCTTTTCCAAATTCTTATAATTTGGAGGTTGGGGGTGAGGATGATATCTGTACAAGAGAAACCAAAGCATGGGACTTTATTAATAGGTTTATGGAACAGGTATGAAAGTCGGTGGCGTTCGTATTTCAATGTATTAAATAATCTCTTCCTATAACTACTAGAGAGCAATCTTCCTTTTTACTGATAACATTTGATGATTTTATAAGAGCCGGCTTCAGAAATTTTACACTTCAGCCAAGTGGACAGAATGCAAGCCATACCTGTTCTAGACACACACAAGCTCCCTGCCTAATGAAGATTCCCGGAACGGTCCTTCACCCGGGAACCTTATACAAGAACTGGGAAAACCTAACCTACCTCTCTCCGACTGGACGTGAACCAGGCTCACTTGCGTTAGATATTCTGACTCAGATGGAGTCATCAGGAACAGATTCTTCATCTGTCAGTCTGATTCGAGGACTGGCAAATGTTTCATTTTTAATTACAAGCCAATGATATTTAAGGATAAAGAACAAAGAATTAAAAGCACGTTGTTTTTTTTCCCCTGTGCAATTACAGAGATTTGTTTTGTTGACAAAGTGGAACTCAAACACTGTACCTCACACTCTGAGTGCCTGTGTGCTAAGTTGCTTTAATCGTGTCCAACTCTTTGTGACCCCTTGAACTGTAGCCCTCCAGGCTCCTCTGTCCACGGGATTCTCCAGGCAAGGATACTGGAGTGGGTTTCCATGCCCTCCTCCAGGGGATCTTCCGGACCCAGGGATCGAACCCAGGTCTCTTGCAATGGCAGGCAGATTCTTTAGCACTAGCGCTACCTTCGAAGCCCATCTCACACCCTAAATGGATTAGTAATGGCTACACAAATTTCAGTTGATTTTCGTAGATTTTGTGAGATTCAGTTCTTATTATATCTTCTGCTGTCTCTTCCTGAAGTCGACATTTCAGTAAAAGTAACATACTGAATGAATTTGAACATTTGCAATTGATGAATATTTCATTTTATCAAAAGAAAAAAAGATGGGCAGGAGACATTTGGTGAGCCTAACTACAGGAATGTACTAGATTTTATTTCTTCCATTCAGTGATGCAGAGGTTAAAACGCAGGAGGCTTTCATAGAGAAGACCAATGCTGTTACGCAGATCACAAAGTTTCCATTCTAAAAAGTCACTCATATTTACATTCACAGAGTGTGCAGTCAAACTGTTTTGTTGGTCAAGGCTGACGTTTTAAAAACACTTATGGACACGCTGTTAGATTTTTTTTTAAAGTTGCCCCCAAAGCCCTTGGTTCATCAACTGAAGATGTTTCTGCAAAGACAAATGACTGATACCAGAGATCTTTCAGGGCTACCCTGAAAGTGTTATTTGCTCAGTCATGTCCGACTCTTTGTGACCCCATGGACTGTAGCCCGCCTGGCTCCTCTGTCCATGGGATTCTCCAGGCAAGAAGACTGGAGCGGGTTGCCATGGCCTCCTCCACAGGATCATCCCAACCCAGGGATGGAACCCAGAACTCCTGCGTTGCAGGCAGATTCTTTACCGTCTGAGCCCACGGAGAAGTCTTGATATTTCTTTAAATGTGTTCTCACTTACATGTGACTCGCAGAGCATGGCTCACAATTTTCCTAGCAGTGAGCATCAGGGAGCTGCAGTTAAGATTCTATGTGTTTACCAACGATATGCTAGAGGTCACTTTGCCCATCTTTCTACAACAATGAAGAACCACAGTGAATTATAATGTGTGTTGATACTGTGATAAAGTCAATGAGCCTGCAGTAGCAAATTATGTGAGTTAGCAACTGGGAGGTAATGTGCAGTCTGTATGTTTCCTTTGGGGTGTGGATAACCTTTCTGGAACAGCATTTTGAGGCTGTCCAGGTGGCTTGTGGTAAAGAATCTGCCCACAAAATGCAGGAGACACAAGAGATGCATATTCAATCCCTGGATCAGGAAGATCCCTTGGAGAAGTAAATGGCAACCCACTCCCATATTCTTGCTTGGAGAATCCCATGGACAGAGGAGCTTGGTGGGCTACAGTCGTAAAGAGTCAGACACCACTGAGTGACTGAACATGTAGGCACAGCACTTTCTCCAGCAAAAGAATCAAGCAAGACATATTTCTACTGCTTCCCAAATGCTCAAACCCTTGGTTCAGTGGTGGTGGGTTCCGTGGTGGGTTTAGTGGTGGTGGTTTAGTAGTTTAGTTGTGTCCAACTCTTGCAACCCCATGGACTGTAGCCCACCAGGCTCCTCTGTCCATGGAATTCTTCAGGCAAGAATAGTGGAGAAGGTTGCCATTTCCTTCTCCAGGGGATCTTCCTGACCCAGGGATTGAATCTGGGTCTCCTGCATTGTAGGCAGAGTCTTTACCATCTGAGCCACCAGGGAAGCTTGCTCAAGGCTTTAACCATCTTGAAATAATGAATAATGTACAATTGGCTCCTTCTTTGCAAGACTGCATGTGTAGTAGACTTGCAGTTAGAGAAGTGCCCTCAGACTTACAAGTTGCAGCTGTGAACAGCAAGACGTTCCCAAGCTACCTCGGTTGTTACCATTTGGATGGAGTTGGTTGCATCTGCAGCATGGACTCTGAATACTATCTATTTGAAGGATGTAAAAATACAAGGACTCAGCATTTAGATGAAGAAAAGAGCTTTGTGAAACATACACAGCCACAAAAAATGAATTACGCTTCATTTTTTACAAAAACTTTTTTTTGTAATAGAGTATAGCTGATTAACAACATTTTGATAGTTTCAGGTGGACAGCAAAGGGACTCAGCCATACATATTGCTGTTCAGTAGCTCAGTCATGTCCAACTCTTTGCTACCCCATGGGCTGCAGCAAGCCAGGCTTCCCCATCCTTCACTATCTCCTGGGGTTTGCTCAAACTCATGTCCAGAATCAGGGTCTTTTCCAGTGAGTCGGCTCTTCGCATCACGTGGCCAAAGTACTGGAGTTTCAGCTTCAACGTCAGTCATCCCAATGAATATTCAGGGTTGATTTCCTTTAGGATGGACTGGTTTGATCTCCTTGCAGTCCGAGGGATTCTCAACAGTCTTCTCCAACACCATAATTATAAAGCATTGTACATGCTCCCCCAAACTCCCCTCCTATCCAGGCTGCCACATGACACTGAGCAGAGATCGCTGTGCTGTCCAGTAGGTCCTTGCTGGTTCTCCATGTTAAACACAGCAGTGTGCCCGTGTCCATCCCAGACTCCCTGACTATCCCTTCCCCCATCCTTCCCCCTGGGAACTATAAGGTTATTACAGAGGATTGAGCAGAGCTCCCTGTGCTGTCCAACAGGTCCTTGCTGGTTCTCCATGTTAGATACAGCAGTGTGTCCATGTCCATCCCAAACTCCCTAACTGTCCCTTTCCCACCATTTCAGCTTAATTTTAATGTTTGCAAATCAGACAAAGGTTGGCCACATTGCTCTATGAATTTTCATGGAACCTTTTCCTATTGAGATAAACAAATATTTAGCTTACTATAGCCTACTGGGAGAGTGCCTTCCCTTGAGATTTGGAAAATAAGGAAGAGAGAGCAAATGATCCCTTCCAGTCCCATTTCACACACAAAAGAGTTTTCTGGCTAAACCATGGGTTGAAAGAGTCAAGTGTTTAATTCCCAAACAAATCCATATACAGTCCATAGAAACATGGTCATGAAAGAGTGTACTGTGGGTTTATCTAAGAAAACCTGCAGAAAAAGGGAGTTGATTCTGCTTCTGGATAAGTCAGAGCTCACACAAAGCTGAAATCAAGTTTGTTTGTTTGTTTTTTTTTTTAAGAAGTGGGTCCGCCATCCTAATAGGTCTGTAGTCTGACTCTGGATAAAAGACACACTCAATTTGTTTTGGTAGACCTTGAAATTGAAAGACCAATTTGGTCTGGCCATTAAGTCAGTTTTGATTTGGTCTGGGCATTAAAGAAAGCTTCTACCAGTTTGAATGATTTAAAAAAAAAAAAAAAACTTTTAAAGTCACTGTTGAGCATCATTTAGAAAAAGTGTTTGCTTTTCCTAACATAAAAAGAATGATAAAGCAGATTACAGCTTTTCCTCCTGAAACTCAAATACAAAAATTGTGTATTTACAAATGCTTACCTTCACTTTGAAATCATGGGACTTTCCACCCTATTTTTTAAACGTTTCCTCCTCCCATTTCACTGTTTTAGAAGTTAGAGGCAAAACGGAAGAAACGTCTCCCATAGTTAGGCCTTAAACTTTAAACAAAGAAGTCATTTACTTAATGAGGGTTATCTTTGTTAAGTGAGATAAGGCTATTGTATGTGTAGACTGCTCTGAATAGCCACCTGTTTCACTCAGCAGACAAAACATTCAACATGAGAAACATCCCTCTTCATTGTCCATAATTAACATGCATTTCCTGGAAGCCTGGATGTGCTAAATGCCATCAATTCTCACTTGCAGGGTCCGTATGACACAATCATTTGCAGGAGTCCAGTCAGCGATGTGTGTGTCTAAAATATCTGGGGATGTCGACCGTGGGATTGGGAAGATTTTTTTTTTTTTTTTCAGCCAAAGGGAAATGGGAAACAATTTTTGTTTTCTTTTTACTTAATAAAAAAGAAAATAATTTAAAACAAAAATAAAACAGTTGAGCCTGATAAACTTTCAAAAATCATGTTTTTTGCTTTAACCGTGGGTTGATCATTAGAAGGAAGAAACTGGGAAGTGGGATTGTTTTTGAAGTCAAGAACAGAGGAAGAGGGAGAAATCTTGAAGGCAAGTTTAGGTCCTTGAAGCAGCCTTTTAGCATGCGGCCTAAAAGCTGAAAATTATGTTTTACTTGGTGGGCCTGCTGAGATCCTAAGCCAGGAAGATGGCCCCTCTGATAGCTCCAAGGGACTGCTCTGAGCAGGTGAGGGAGGCGTCACCATGTATAGCAGTTCTGGCACGAAAAATCAGGTATCTGGAAGATCAAACGATTACAATTAAAAAACAAAAAAACAGGCATTTTGAGGTACTGACTTTAGAGCTTTTCTATGTATGGGAAAATACAGGAATCTGGGCTCCCTGAAATCATTCCTGCACTTCCCAGACAGCTCAGCTGTAAACAAACAAACAAAAAATCCACCTGCCAATGCAGGAAGACACAAGAGTCATGAGTTCAATCCCTGGGTTGGGAAGATACTCTGGAGAAGGGAATGAAACCCTTCCTCCGATTCGCACCTCAGCTCTTGAAGGCCAAGGAGCAGGCTTTCTCTACCCTGAATCCCCTCAGGGTGCCCAGCCAGGGGTGTGCGAGATGGAATTATCTCTGGCCAGTATCAATAAACACGCACGGCGTGAAGATCCAGTCTAAGAAATCCAAAAAAAAATAAAAAACAGGACTTGGCCCCAGATAGCTGAAAGGAATGAATTCGGTCAGCCCTAAAGGCTTGCATCTTCCCATGTTATGGCCAAACGCTCCAGGAAACAAACTCACTCAGAAGGACAAGCTGCAGTTTATTACGCCGGCGGGTCCGAGGCAGAGTATCCTCTTTAGCCAGGGACCCCAACTGACTTTTGTGAAAACCTTATGTACCTTAAGTGTACAACGTGCTCAAGCCCCCATGCGCAAATTCCTTAAACCTAGTCTGGAAAATGTTAAAGGGAGATGCCATCAAGTTGCAGCCCTGATTCATAATAATCAGAAGGGTCAGCCGGTCGTACACTGCAACCTACATCAATGAGTGCCGTGAAGATTACAAAGGTGATTGACCACATGGGGGACTGTTACATTCCTTCTGCGGAAGGGAAATCTTGGTATGCAATCTGGTGTCTATCAATCTGGGAGGCCTGTTTGGTGTGTAATCTCCATGGCTACCAGGCACGTCATCCAAAGTTCCCTGGGAATGTAAGATGGAGTTTGCTTCTTTTTCAAGATGGAGTCAGCTCAGCCTGTTCCTTTCCTTCACCCAAACAGACAAGAACTCTAAATTCCTCTCCTAGATATCTTATTTCCCTTTGGTTGTTAAGTCACTCAGTCCCAACTCCTTGCAACCCCATGGACCGCAGCATGCCAGGCTTCCCTGTCCATCACCGACTCCTGGAGTTCGCTCAGACTCATGTCCATCGAGTCGGTGATGCCATCCAACCATCTCATCCTCTGTCGTCCCCTTCTCCTCCCACCTTCAGTCTTTCCCATCATTAGGGTCTTCACCTCAGAATAATCTCTGATGTTCGGACCTCCTGCTCCCTTTGTTGCAAACTTGTGTACAGCTGACTCCCCAGCGGTTTTCGCAGAGCTTCTGAGATGCTGTCTCCAGGGACTCGGGGGTCCTAAACGTTCCCACCAAGTAAGACAGCCCTCTACTTGCGAGCCTGCTAAGTCGCTTCAGTCCTGTCTGATTCTTTGCAGGTTGTGAATATTTTTAGTCCACGGGTAGTTGCAGTAGCTTGATGACTGGGATATCCTTTCCCATTGATACGGCAGGTGATTTTTTTTTTTTTTTTGGTCCCCAGTTTGAAGTCAGTGTGGACAGGGTTGCAGGAACATGGACCTATATAAGGTGTACCCCACCCCCAAACGTTGACTGCAAGACTCAACGAGTCTCCAAGGCTTCCGGACCCCATGAGAATGGTCAAGGGCCACCAAGGCAGAATCTGAAAAGAGCCCTGTATCTCTTAAGAAGTGCTAATACAAGGAGACCTGCAAAGACACGAGGATTTAGGTTCAGGCCTGTGGGTGACGCTCCATTACCTTCTGCAGTTACACAGTGGAAAGTACTCAGGTATACGACCTGCATGATGACAATTATCAACCAGTCTCCTCCAATTATTAACTTTAATTCGAACTAGCCTCTTAGCTATTAGAGGTTTGGGACGCGGACGCCTAGAATCGCACTCCAAGCATATTTTTGGATACAGAAAGGAGACAGGAAAAAAAAATTATCTTGTTTTTGAAAAGTGCCAAATGGATTCTGAGAAAAATCTTATTTCGGAGAAAATAATTAAGTGAATGTTGTTTTCTCTTTAATTGCTTCCCGCTTTAAAAATCGAACGTGCTTCGGTTAACACTTTTCGACTTCTAATTGAATCTTCACAGTTCCTTTTATTATGAGATGGGATTATAAGGAGAGGTGCTGACTTTAATGTGATTATTACTATCGTCACACGGAATTATGCCAGCAAAGAATATGTTGCAACTGTAGCTGTTTTTGCTTTTCTCTCTCTTCTCCTCGTGGAATTTCACTCAACACAGCAATGGCTTCAGATGGAAGATGATATATCCTCAAGGGCCAGTAGTCGATTCTATTTTCCAGTTATAAACAACTCTTTAAAAAAATATTTATTTTAATGAATTGCTTTGACTGTGCTGGGTCTTATTCGCAGAGGTCAGGCTGTCTAGCTGTTGCATGCAAACTCTCGGCTATGGCATGTAAAATCTAGTTCCCTGACTAGGGATTGAACTCAGGCCCTTGCTTCGGGAGTTGAGAGTCTGAGCCATCAGACCACCAGGGAAATCCCCATAAACAACTCTTCAAAGAGTTAAATTACAGCTACAGAGTTCAAGAAAAATAAAGTGAGAAATTAATCTTCTATCTGTACCCACTCAATGATTCAACGTGCAGTTTTATAAAGGACATCTGTAACAGATCTGTATATAATGGTACATCCTTCTACGGACTTTTATCTGTAGTTTTTCAATACTTACCTTTCTACGGAATTATCTACAGTTTTATTTGATGAATAGCAGTTTTTTTGGTTGTTCTTTTTTTTTTCCTCTTGGACATTTCTTTAAACCCTCTGTCATATTATATTAGAATGGTTTTGAAAAACATGCATTTGAAATTTCAACTTCAACATAAAAAAAAATCACAATTAGTGAAGCCATCTTATTTTTCATTTTTGTGCGATATTTTTTTTGTTTTATTTCACGCTTCATCTCCTGCCTGGATGTTTCAGGGAAACTATAAATCAATACACTTCCAGGTACCATATGGTTTCTCTAGACTATCAGGCAATGTTTCAATTGCCCAAAAGGTGTTTCTAAGACGAATGCTTGTTTTGAAAAGGAAGATTCTACAGGTAAACTTATTAGAAACACAGCAATCAAGAGTGAATGCTTCTATCATGGAGAAAAAAAAAATGAGTCAATAAAAGATATGGCTAAAGCATATCTTTCCATGCTGTTTTTATTAAGAATCTTTGGGCAAAACAATTTTGGAGCCGTTCAGGCATGAAGAGTGCCGTCATTTCTCTTATTAACGCTTGAATCATGGACGGCTGTGATTGGTATTTCATATTCTCAGAGGTCATGTTCAGACGTCTAAAACATACTGTGGCAGACAACATGTCTGTCACGTCACTCCCAAGGATTCCTGCTTCCTGGTGTTCGTCACTTTGTGTAATCCCCTTCCATAGCGTTGGGGGACAGGAGACCTGTTTCTAGACAGGGAACATACGAAGGAAGACTACATGCGGTTGCACGTTGGTTGACTTTGAGTTCATCGAGAAGCAGGTTACATTGGGTGGGTCTGACTTAACCCAAAGAAGGTTTTCTTTTAATGGTTATTTACATTTTTAATATTTGTTGATTTATTTTATTTTTGGCTGCACTGGGGCTTTCTGCATGGGCTTTCTGTATTCGCCATGAGTGGGAGCCGAATGCTCCCAATGAATAGCTGAATCTCTCACTGCAGTGGCTCCTCCGGTTGCAGAGAAGGGCTCTAGAATGCAGGCTCAGTAGTTGCCCTGAAGTACTTGGGGTCCTCCCAGACCAGGGATCAAATCGGTGTCCCTTGCACGGCAAGGTGGATTCTTAAGCATCGGACCAACCAGGGAGGCCCCTTTATCTGATGACACTTTGAAACAGGGGCTGGGTCCCCCTTGAGATAAAGGCTGTCTCCGTGGGTTGATGAAGCTGACGGCTACACTGGAGACCCTCTGGGCTCCCTCTACACTGGATTAATTGCAAGCAGATGCCAGTGACCCCCACCTTCTGTTTTACCACCTGGTGTGTGTCCCTCTCCTCCGGCATGCACAGGATCTGCGGATGGATGTGCATTCCCCGTTTCCTGAGTCAGATTCTTTGCGACCCCGTGGACCGAAGCCCGCCAGGCTTCTCTGTCCACAGGATTTTCCAGGCAAGAATACTGGAGTGGGTTGCCATGCCCTCCTCCAGGGGATCTTCCCGACCTAAGGATCGAACCCAGGTCTCTCATGTCTCCTGCATTGGAGGGCGTGTTCTTTACCACTAGCACCACCTTGGAAGCCGCTGTTTCCTGATGCCACTTTAATCTCCATCCTGCTGGTAGACTCTTAGGGACAGTCTCTTGCAGATGCTGAAGAGGTAGGGGTCACATTGCAAGGCCCATCCGGTCAGCTAAAGAGATTGGCCTCTAGGCTATGAACGTCGCCTCTGTCCGAGAGTCAGAAATGGCCAGAGTATTCAGTTCTGTGGTCACGAGGAATCGCAGTGGATTCTTGTCCTCTCAAAGCTCCAAATGAGAATACAGCTGGTCAAAGACTCATCTGCTTCCTTGTGACACTGTCAACACCAGACCTACCTAACCCGTGAGCAGATGCCGGACCTGCAGGACCTGTGTGATCATAGCTGATTTCATTTGATAAACGCTTTAAAGTGCTGTGGTTCGGGGTGACTGCTACACAAAGATGCTTGCTCCTTGGAAGGAAAGTTATGACCAATCTAGACAGCATATTAAAAAGCAGAGACTGTACTTTGCCAACCAAGGTCCGTCTAGTCAAGGCTATGGTTTTTCCCATGGTCATGTAAGGATGTGAAAGTTGGACTGTGAAGAAAGCTGATCACCGAAGAATTGCTGTTTTTGAACTGTGGTGTTGGAGAAGACTCTTGAGAGTCCCTTGGACTGCAAGGAGATCCAACCAGTCCATCCTAAAGGAGATCAGTCCTGAATATTCATTGGAAGGACTCATATTGAAACTGAAACTCCAATACTGTGGCCACCTCATGCGAAGAGCTGACTCATTGGAAAAGACCCTGATGCTGGGAAAGATTGAGGGCAGGAGGAGAAGGGGGCGACAGAGGATGAGATGGTTGGATGGCATTACTGACTCAACTGACAGGAGTTTGAGTAAACTCCAGGAGTTGGTGATGGACAGGGAGGCCTGGTGTGCTGCAGTCCATGGGGTCGCAAAGAGTCAGACATTACTGAGCGACTGAACTGAACTGAACTGAAGAAACTTCTTGAAAAACATGCCGAACCTCCCTGGAGAAAGAAACTATATTAATATTAGAGGAAGACCTGATTTTGAAAGGTTTACACGGACCCTACTGGAAGTTGGCAAAATAGAACATCAGTCTCTGAAAGAAAGCCAGGCTCTTTAGACAGGAATCTAAATTTGCTTTCCCCGGCAAGATTTTATTATTTCTGGAAGACACAATTATGGGGTTTCCCTGATGGCTCAGTGGAAAAGAATCTGCCAGCAATGCACGGGACCCAGGAGATGTGGATTTGATTCCTGGGTTGGGAAGATGCCCTGGAGGAGGAAGTGGCAACCCACTCCAGTATTCTTGCCTGGAGAATCCCCCGGACAGAGGAGCCTGGTGGACTACAGTCCGTGGGGTCACAAAGGGTCAAACATGACTAAGCAATTGAGTGTGCAAGGACTGCACATGTGATCCTATCATGAGATACGAGAAGCAGAGAATGTGAGGCCTGGGTTTTGAATCCAAACTGACTTTGCTTCTCTCTGACTCCTTCTGCTCACCTATCAGCTGGAATAAATAACAGCCTCGCCATCCTAGAGTCACCAGATATATTGCCGTGGTTTTTGTCAGTTGCTCGGTTGTGTCCCACTCCTTGTGACCCCATGGACTACAGCACGCCAGGCTCCCCTGTCCTCCACGATCTCCCAGAGTTTGCTCGCATTCGTGTCCACCGAGTCGATGATGCTGTATCTCACCAGCTCATTATACAGATAGTGTTCATTTCTAGAGGGCTTCCCTCACAGCTCAGCTGCTAAAGAATCTGCCTGCCACGCGGGAGACCCCGGTTCGATCCCTGGGTCTAGAAGATCCCCTGGAGAAGGGAAAGGCTACCCACTCCAGGATTCTTGGGCTTCCCTGGTGGCTCAGCTGGTAAAGAATCTGATTGCAATGCAGGAGACCCGGGTTTGATCCCTGGGTTGGGAAGATCCCCTGGAGAAGGGATGGGCGAACCACTCCAGTATTCTGGCCTGGAGAATTCCACAGGCTGTAAAGTCCATGGGGTCGCAAAGAGTCAAGCCCTGTGAGAGGGACCGAGAATATATACATGTGTATATATATTTAATAAAGCTATCACTGTTATTTTTGTTGTACTGATTCTTTTCCCAGGAACTGAACATGCAGAGAGGTGGCTGTTGCTTAGCTAGTATTATTATGTTCTTTTTCTGCTTCTTAGATCTAATAGGAATCTTGCTCAGAGAGGAAGGACTTGTCTGAAGAGCCATTCTTTCCAGAACACAGGACCCTCTGTGGGTTGTGTGACAGGTTTAAATATCAGGCCTCTCCTCTCGCAAGATCTCTGTAATTATCTGCCTTCTGTGCTCATTCCCAAACCCCAACAAGCTATTGATGTTTGAGGTGAGCACATTGATTTTTCTCTCTCTCTTGTATTACAATGCCAACAGCCTTTAAAACACGGGGGGTGCCCTTTATGTGAGCTAAGTCAAGTCTCCCTGATGGAGTATCTCCCTGCTTAGATACCTTGCAGACATATAAGCTGATCATTGATAAGGCCTGACTGTTGAACCTTTGCTCAGCTATGCTTGAACTGCAATCTCCAACCGAAATGGAAGTCATAAAGCTCTCCTCTAGGTATGTAACTGTTAACATCATACTTTTTTTAAAAAATATATTCTAATTTTTTGTGGGTGACAAGCTGTTTTTTGTTATTGGTGACAGTTTCTTACAGGCCCAGGTTACCTGATTTTGTAAAGGGAAATCTCAACTTCCGCTTGTATAAAGTGGTACAGTCACTCTGGGAAACAGGAGGGAAGGTTCTGAAAAAAAAATAAAAATGCAAATACCATATGATCCAGTACTTCTATTCCTGGCTATTCATCAAAAAAAAAAAAGCTAATTTTATTGATTATTTTTTTGGCCACAGCGCGTGGCTTGCAGGATCTTAGATCCCCCACGACGGATTGAACTCACGCCCTCGGTAGTGAAAGTGCAGACTCCTAACCCCTGGACTGCCAGGGCATCCCCCTCAAACACTAATTTTAGAAGATGCACGCACTTCAGCATTCACAGTAGCCGTGTTCATGACAGCCAAGACGTAGAAGGAACCTAAGTGTCCATCCACAGGTGAATGAATAAAGAAGATGTGGTGCATATACACAATGGAATATTACTCAGCCATGAAAAAGAACAAAGGAGTGCCATTTACAGCAACGTGGATGGGCTTGGACAGTATTACGCCAAGTGAAATGTCACAGAGACATGAATACTGTATGACCTCACATATACAGCAAGTCGAAAAATATAGAACAAACTAGCGAATATAACAAAAAAAGCCGCAGACTCACAGATATAGAGGATAAACCAGCGATTACCAGTGGGGAGAGGGAAGGTGAGGGGGGCAAAATACAGGTAGGAGACTAACAGGTACAAACGACTAGGTATAAAACAAGCTATAAGGCCAAATGGTACAACATGGAAAATATAGCCAACATCTTACAAAAGCTATAAACGGAGTATAATCTTTAAAAATAATGAATCACTATATCACACACACGTACTTAAATAATAACACTGACTATCAAGTGTGAAGTGAAAGTGATAGTCGCTCAGTTGTGTCTGACTCCTTGCAACCCCATGGACTGTAGCCCACCAGGCTCCTCTGTCCATGGGATTCTCCAGGCAAGAATCCTGGAGTGGGTTGCCATTCCCTTCTCCAGGGGATCTTCCCAACCCAGCGATCAAATGTGGATCTCCCGAATTACTGGCAGATTCTTTAATGTCTGAGCCACTAGGGAAGTCTCTGTACTTTGATTTTTTTACAAAAAAAAAAAAAAAAAAAGATGCTTTAATGTGAATGGACCAAACAGCAAAAGGGAAACAAGTCTAGTTCTATGGACTGGAAGAATATTTACGGTCCTGTGTATCTCTAACCTCCTAGGACACCTACCGCTGATACTGTCATAGGTTGCTGAATGGAAGAACAAAATAATACCAGACATCTTTGCTGCTTAATGTGGCGGCTCTAGGAACATACAGCTATGACCGTCATGAACAATGTGGGCCGTCCAGTGTGTGAGAAGCTATGAGTATGACATACTCAACAGATTTCAAAGACTTAGAACAATTCCCTCCAAAGAGACATTATGGTGTTATTCGCACACAAATTGCGTGTTGACATGATAGCGTCTTGTCTCCAGTGGGTCACATGAAATATATTACTGAAGTGAACTTCGTCCGTTTCAATTTACTTAATTTAACGTGGGTTCCAGAGAAATGCGAAGTCACACGGTACGAAGGGAATCTGAGGTCTGGTGGAAGACATAAGGCAAAAGGAGAAGGGGACGACGGAGGATGAGACGGTTGGATGGCATCACCGACTTGATCGACGTCAGTTTGAGCAAGCTTTGGGAGATGGTGATGGACAGGGAAGCCTAATTGGTTACGCCAAAGGCTGTGACTGTGTAGATCACACAGACTGTGGAAAATTCTTCAAGAGATGGGAATACCAGACCACCTGATCTTCCTCCTGAGAAGGTCAAGAAGCAGCAGTTAGAAGCTGACATGGAACAGCAAAAATGGCAACCCACCCCAGTACTCTGGACTGAAGTATCCCACTGATGGAGGAGCCTGGTGGGCTACAGTCCACGGGGTCGCAAAGAGTTGGACCCGACCCAGTGACTGAACAACAGCTAAGGTTACAAGTTCAACTTTGCTTCATTGTTAACATCCACCTTGGAAACTTTCCCCTTTTTACTGTAGCACAATTAAAGAGACGTCAAGTACGTTCTCAGCACATTTCTAACATGTTTTCTTAGCAATTACAGCCTGTTTCCTCAGCACCAGCATTGACGATTGTCGGCACTTGAGAATGCTTTAAGCTTGCCGTGCTTCCTGGCAGAATGTTCCGAACCTGGGTTAAAAAGGCACAAAGCTAAGCTCTCAAGTTTTCCTCTTAGTCGTTTTTTCATGAAAGGTTTATGGCTCATATTTATATTACTACTAATGATTCCTTCTATATCTCTAGGCAGGAAACACAGGTTGAAAAGTGTGCTCAGAAATTAAATCAATAGTTATATAACTGTTGCAGTGGGCACAACAAATTTTAACCCAGACCTCAAAGTGGATTCTTTCTTACGTAAAAGATAAACTTGCGATGACTGATCTTAAGAACTGGCTGCTTCAAAGAAACATCAAACCTCCGGTGAAAGGTTGACGTTGTCTTTGTCCGGAGATGAACTCGTGGTTAATCTTAGTCTAGCAAGGAGCTGTATGTGAAGCAGCACTGGATTTTAAATCACTACTTCAGCAGAGAAAGATGTAAATGAGTAGAATCCACCTACAGAATCCAGCGTTTCACAAACCTCTTGTGTAAAATGTCGACTCTCATAGAAAGTCCATGACTGTTTGATTAAAACAGAAGCCTAAAAAACACAAAAAGAAAAACAAAAAAAAAAGGAAACAGCAACAAAAAACAAAACCCTATCTAACATCGTCTTAAGGCAAGTGAAGGAATTCAAGAATATTTAACTGATGATTCTTCACTGATGGCCAGAACACATATGGAAACATTAAAAGTGCAAGAATACATAGCGTTCTACAAGCAAAAACCAACCATTCTTGGACAGCAGATTCAGAGTCACCATTTTCCAGAGGCTGCTACAATGTTCTCCTTTAACCTTCTGCAAATAGTATAGTACAAGGTACACACACACACAGGCCCGTGCATGCAATCTTTTTCATGGCTGCCTAATATTCCATTTACGAGTGGCTGTCCTTACTCTTTTGTCAACGGTGCTTTCAGCATTTTTTTGCACTGTCACGGAGCATCTGTGTAGTATACACACCCTACGACCCAGATCTGTCTGCCATAAGGGTGCTTGGATGCCTGAGCGCAGCCTCACAATGGAAGTGGTGCTCGGCCAAAAGGCGGTGTACATTTTAAGTGTGCATCATCTCTGCCAAAGTCCGCCCTTTGGGAGCTGCCTCATTGACACTGTTATTATCAGAACTTACTAGGTGTTATCAAGCTTTTAGATCTCTATTGGGAGGTTTAAAAATATGGGCTCCCATCCATGTTTGTATTTCTTTACTTTAGAGGGAAAAATAATTTCCCACTTATTTAAATTTATTATTCAAACTTATATATATAAATGGAGAAGGCAATGGAAGCCAACTCCAGTACTCTTGCCTGGAGAATCCCATGGACGGAGGAGCCTGGTAGGCTGCAGTCCATGGGGTCTCACAGAGTTGGACACGACTGAAGTGACTTAGCAGCAGCAGCAGCATATATATAAATACATGCATTTTATGTATTTATATATATTTATATATATAAACTTTATATATCTAATAAACTTAAATAAGTGGGAATTTATTTATATGCAAATAACTTATTATATATATAAAATAAGGCTTTATATACATAAATTTAAATAAGTGGGAAATTTATATAGACTCAGACAGTAAAGAATCTGTTTGTAATTGGGGAGACCCGGGTTCTATCCCTGGGTTGGGAAGATCCCCTGGAGAAGGGCATGGCAACCCACTCCAGTATTCTGGCCTGGAGAATCCCATGGACAGAGGAGCCTGGCGGGCTATGGTCCATACGGTCACAAAGACTCATACAGGACTGTGTGACTAACCCTAATGCTATATATATATTTGTCGCTGTCAAACTCTGTTGTCTTTATTGTTTGGGGTGAATATTCTAGACATCCTTCAAGCACGGTAACCCACAGTCTGTGGCCTTAGTCTGCAAGGGTTCTCATAACGAAGAGGCCAGACGGGGCGGCTTGGAGGAAAGACATTTACCTCTCAAAGTCCTGCAGGTTGGAACTGGAGATCAACCAGTCAGCAGAGCTGCCTCTCTCTTGGGTGTATTAGACAGCCGTCTCCTTCCTATGTGCTCACGTGGTCGTCCGTCCGTGTGGGTCTGAGTCCTGACCTCCTTTTCTTATAAGGACTCCAGTCCTGTGGGGTCATGGACCCCCACCTCCCGCCAGTGACCTTATTTGATCTTCATCACCTTTTAAAAGACTGTCATCTCCAAATAAAGCACATTCTGAGGTCCTGGGGGGTCGGGACGTTAGCACGTGAATGGCGCTGCAGGTGGGAACACAATTTCGGCTGGAACATATCAGCTGGGTTAGGCTATAGTGCCCAGGGAGCTTATCAAACACTAGTTTACATGTGGCTGTGAAGGTCTTGGAGAAGGCAATGGCACCCCACTCCAGTACTCTTGCCTGGAAAATCCCATGGACGGAGGACCCTGATAGACTGCAGTCCATGGAGTCGCTAAGAGTCGGCTTGACTGAGTGACTTCACTCTCACTTTTCACTTTCATGCACTGGAGAAGGAAATGGCAACCCACTCCAGTGTTCTTGCCTGCAGAATCCCAGGGACGGCGGAACCTGGTGGGCTGCCGTCTATGGGGTTGCACAGAGTCGGACACGACTTAAGCGACTTAGCAGCAGCAGCAGTGAAGGTCTTTGTTTGGTGTGGTTAGCATCCACAATCAGCAGACTTTAAGAAAAGTAGTTGGGTGGGCAGAGATAAACTGGGAGGTTGGGATGAACAGGTATACACTCGTAAACATAAAATAGATGACTAATTAGGACCTCTCTGCTCAGTGCTGTGTGATGACCTCTTTGGGAAAAGAATCTAATGAGGAGGGCATGTATATGCAAAATTGAATCACTTTGCCCTATACCTGAAACTAACACAACATTGTGAATCAACTATAGCTCCAACATGAGAGAAAAAATAAAGAAAAAACAAAATAAAAATAGAGTCACAAATGTAGAAAATAAACTTGGGGTTATCAGGGGTGGAGAGGAAGGATCCATTGGAAGATTGGGACCGACAGGTAAACACTACTGTATATAAAACAGATAACTAATAAGGACCACAGCGCAGGGAACTCGACTCAATATTCTGTAATGACCTACATGGCGAAAGCCTCTAAAAACAGAGTGTATACATGTATGAAAGTGAAAGTCACTCAGTCGTGCCCAACTCTTTACAACCCCATGGACTGTAGTCCATGGGATTCTCCAGGCCAGAATACTGGAGTGGGTAGCCATTCCCTTCTCCAGGGGATCTTCCCAACCCAGAGATCGAACCCAGGTCTCCCACATTGCAGGCAGATTCTTTACCAGCTGAGCCACCAGGGAAGCCCAAGAATACTGGAGTGGGTAGCCTCTCCCTTGTCCAGCGGATCTTCCCGACCCAGGAATCGACCAGGGGTCTCCTGCATTGTAGGTGGATTCTTTACCTACTGAACTATCAGGGAAGTCCGTATACATGTATACGTATAACTGAATCCCTTTTTGTAACCCCTGCAACCAACACAGCATTGTACATCAACTATACTCCAATGAAAATTAAAAAAAAAAAAAGTAGTTTGTCCTTCATAATGAAATGGGGTCTTTCCTGTTTAGATGAAAAGCCTTTATATCAGAACTGAGATTTCCCACCAAAAAAAAAAAAAAAATGAAATTCTGTCTCAGGACTAAAACATCAACTCCAGCCTAACTTTCAAGTCTGTGTTACAGATTTTGAATGTGAAGCTACTCTCCCCTCCGCCCCCCAAATCCTGGGAGCCAGTTCCTTGAAATAAATCATATGTGTGATTTATTAAAAAAAAAAAAAAAGAAACTGAATCCAACACACTACATAATAAACTTGTTTGCAATATAAATATATGTAAATTCAGGAGATGCCAGAGACATGGGTAAGGAAGATACCTTGGAGGAGGAAATGGCAACCCACTCCAGCATACTTTCTGCAGAATCCCATGGACAGAGGAGACTGTTGGGCTACAGTCCATGGGGTCACCTAGAGTTGGACATGGCTGAGCAACTAAACACAGCATCCATCCACACACAATGTCCCGGGTATTCTGGAGTGTCTAAAGTAAAAGTGTTAGTTGCTTAGTCTGGTGATTGATAGGCATACAAATCTTTAGCTAGATTGATAGAGCGTTTCTACATACATACAAACCATGTATTATAGAAAATACAGATAAGGTGCCCTTGGGGTTGGTTGTCTCTCCAGCCTGGGAAGGAAGAATGAGTTCCAGACCTTTCTCTTGGGCTTGTGCATGGATGTCTTCTGTCCCCTGTTTGCTTCACCTGGCCTTCTGCCTGAGTTTGTTTCTCTGATCCAAATTTCCCCCTTTCCTCAGGACACCGGTCTATCAGATCAGTGCCCACCGGCATGGATTCATCCCAACTCATCTGCCTCTTCAAACAAGGGCCCCTTCCGAGATGCCAAGAGTGGCGACTTCAGTCCATAAATGGGGGGAGTCACGGTTCAATTCGGACCAGGAGGGGCGGTGGTCTTTTCTTATCAGCACCAAGGAAACGTGACCTCCTGTTCCTTTGTCTGTGTGTGTGTGTCTAAAAGCTGAAAGGCAAACGGCGCACAGAGAGAGGCTTCTTTGAGCTGCCCCTGGTGCTCAGAAAGGATGACACCTTTGAAACAACGTGCAAAGCATTTCACAGTTCCAAAGGGCTGTTCTGAAGACCGCAAAGGAGAGCGTGCAGCCTTCAAACCAGGCGGAGGGTGGGAGGGAGAATTCTGAGCCGGCTATGAGATGGGGTGCATCTCAGGACAAGGTGGGAGACCTCTTCTGAGAATATTAACGTGGAGGGGGCACCTTCGCCCGACAGTACGTAGAACATGGGGAAAAATAGCAGACAAGGGCGCAGGGCAGCAAGCTGGGGTTTTGCACACCCAATGCTTGTCACTTTGGCCACTGCAGGCCTTTGGAAGAGGCTTTCAGAAATCTTTCTGGTTCGCGTCTCGACTTTTTATACAATTCAGGGTGCCGACTCGGATGACACGTTTTATTAATTGGCCACTCAAAGTTCTCCTAATGGAAAAGGTCTGCAACTCACATCTATGGTAAATGGATAGCTCCTTTTCTCTTCCTTTTTTTTGCAAATTTGCAGCAAGACAAGTTAAAAACTACTCTGAGATATAAATGGACTGTGAAAGTTCTGTGGCCTGGTGACTCAGCGGTAAAGAATCTGCCTGCCAAATAGAAGACGCAAGTTCGATCCCTGGGTGGGCAAGATCCCCTGGAGGAGGGCTTAGCAACCCACTCCAGTATTCTTGCCTGGAGAATCCCGTGGACAGAGGAGCCTGGCGGGCTACAGTCCACGGGGTTGCAAAGAGTTAGACACAACTGAATCAACTTGGCCTGCATGCAGGCATATAAATATATATCTCCATACATGAAAATGAAAGTCAGTCATGTCCGACTCTTTGCGACCCCATAGACTATACAGTCCATGGAATTCTCCAGGCTGGAATCCTGGAGTGGGTAGCCTTTCACTTCTCCAGGGGATCTTCCCAACCCAGGGATCCAACCCAGGTCTCCCACATTGCAAGCGGATTCTTTACCAGCTGAGCTAGCAGGGAAGCCCATATGTAAATATCTTTAATTTTTATTTTTTGGCTGCAACACATGACATGTGGGATGTTAATTCCGTGACCAGAGATCAATCCTCTGCCCCTGGCATTCAGTTCAGTTCAGTCGCTCAGTCGTGTCCGACTCTAGAAGCATGGAATATTAACCACTGGACCATCAGGGAACCCCTCATGGCTATATTTGGCCCATTTATTTAAGATCTGTCCCAAAGGGGTTTTCCTTACATATGGGAGATATTTCCCATATTTTATAAATTCATTGTTTCTCTTATTTCAAAAATAATTTCAAATATTCATTTGGCCACGCTGGATTTTAGCTTCAGCACAAAGGATCTCTGGCCTTCATTCTAGCATGCAGGGTCCTGAGTTTGGGCACAGAGTTCCCTGAGATTGAACTTGGGTCCCTGCTGTACTGGGAGCTTACCCACTGGACCGCCGGAGAAGTCCCTGTGTCTCTCTCTCTTTTTTTTTTTTTTTGATGGTGAACATAGGCTTATTTTTTTTTAATCTTTAACTTCTTTTTTTTTAATTTATTTATTTTAATTGGAAGCTAATTACTTTACAATATTATATTGGTTGGTTTTGCCATACATTGACATGAATTTACCCCGGGGGTACATGTGTTCCTCATCTTGAACCCCCTTCCCACCTCCCTCCTCCCCTTATCCTCCCTCTGGGTCATCCCCGTGCACCAGCCCCAAGCATCCTGTCTCATGCATTGAACCTGGACTGGTGATCTGTTTCACATATGATAATATACATGTTTGAATGCCATTCTCCCAAATCATCCCACCCTCGCCTTCTCCCACAGAGTCCAAAAGACTGTTCTATACATCTGTGTCTCTTTTGCTGTCTCGCATACAGGGTTATCGTTACCATCTTTCTAAATTCCATATATATGCGTTAGTATACTGTATTGGTGTTTTTCTTTCTGGCTTACTTCGCTCTGCATAATAGGCTCTAGTTTCATCCACCTCATTAGAACTGGTTCAAATGCATTCTTTTTAATGGCTGAGTCATACTCCATTGTGTATATGTACCAAAGCTTTCTTATCCATTCGTCTGCAGATGGACATCTAGGTTGCTTCCATGTCCTGGCTATTATAAACAGTGCTGCGATGAACATTGGGGTACATGTGTCTCTTTCAATTCTGGTTTCCTCGGTGTATATGCCCAAGAGTGGGATTGCTGGGTTGTATGGCAGTTTTATTTCCAGTTTTTAAAGGAATCTCCACCCTGTTCTCCATAGTGGCTGCACTAGTTTGCATTCCCACCAACAGTGTAAGAGGGTTCCCTTTTCTCCACACCCTCTCCAGCATTTATTGCTTGTAGACTTTTGGATAGCAGCCATTCTGACTGGTGTGAAATGGTATCTCATTGTGGTTTTGATTTGCATTTCTCTGATTATGAGGGATGTTGAGCATTTTTTCATGTGTTTGTTCAGTTCAGTTCAGTCGCTCAGTCGTGGGCGACTCTTTGCGACCCCATGAATCACAGCACGCCAGGCCTCCCTGTCCATCACCAACTCCCGGAGTTCACTCAAACACATGTCCATCGAGTCGGTGATGCCATCCAGCCATCTCATTCTCTGTCGTCCCCGTCTCCTCCTGCCCCCAATACCTCCCAGCATCAGACTCTTTTCCAGTGAGTCAACTCGTCGCATGAGGTGGCCAAAGTATTGGAGTTTCAGCTTTAGCATCAGTCCTTCCAATGAACACCCAGGATTGATCTTCTCTAGAATGGACTGGTTGGATCTCCTTTCAGTCCAAGGGACTCTCAAGAGTCTTCTCCAACACCACAGTTCAAAAGCATCCATTCTTCGGCGATCAGCTTTCTTCACAGTCCAACTCTCACATCCACATGTGACCACGGGAAAAACCATAGCCTTGACTAGATGGACCTTGGTTGGCAAAGTAATGTCTCTGCTTTTTAATATGCTATCTAGGCTGGTCATAACTTTCCTTCCAAGGTGTAAGTGTCTTTTAATTTCCTGGCTGCAATCAGCATCTGCAGTGATTTTGGAGCCCCCCAAAATAAAGTCTGATACTGTTTCCACTATTTCCCCATCTATTTCCCATGAAGTGATGGGACCGGATGCCGTGATCTTCGTTTCCTGAATGTTGAGCTTCAAGCCAACCTTTAGCCATCGGTATGGTCTTCTTTGGAGAAATGTCTGTTTAGTTCTTTGGCCTATTTTTGGATTGGGTCATTTATTTTTCTGGAATTGAGCTGCAGGAGTTAGTTACGGGCTCACAGCTATATTTTTCTGGGAGCACGTCTATTTAAGATACATCCCGAAGGGCTTTCCTCACGGGCAGACGGAGTATTTCCCGTATTTTATAAATTCAAGAACAACAAAAGCAGCAAAAGTACAGCTTGCAGCCCCAAAGCAGAAGCAAATGCCAGCATGAACGCATGAGCTCGGAAGAGGAGCAAGCAGACTGGCTTACAAAATCGGGTAGAAGTTCAGCAAGTGTTTCCCCTTCTCTGCAGGGTATCCCACTCAAAAGCAAAATCAATTTGCTCACTCCAGAGGTGGGGGAGAAATTTCTCAAATGGACAGAAAGACTTCTCTGGCTGAACACACCAGGGTGACTTTCCCGACTGCAAGAGCTTGTGGGCTCCCGCAGGTCTCTAGTTTGGTCCAACTGCCAAGTTCTGGGACACCAGTTACTGCTGCAGGAAATTTCGCAGGGACGATCGGCAGGACTAGGGTGTCCAGACAGCTGCTAAGGCTTTCCCCGAAAATTCCCCCAAATTCCCGCAAGCAACAAGGCCCCCTAGGCTGGCTTCACCAACATTTGCTACCGACTCCAAACTCTGCACGTGACAGGCCAATGCCTCGAGCGACGAGGTGTCCAGGCACAGAATCGTAGTTGTATTTGTAGACTGCGAAGACAGTGGACTCAAGTATGTTCCAAAAAAACCATCTTTCTCCAGTGAGCATTCTGGCTTTTTAAAAAATATATACATAGATTTTATTTATTTATTTATTTTGGCTGTGCACCATTAGATATTGCTTCTCTTGTTTATGCTCTGTTTTTATTTCTTTGTTTGTTTGTCTGTTTTGGCCGTGAGGCATTGAGATCTTAGCTCACTGACCAAGATGGAAACCACACACCCTGAATTAGAGTGTTAGCCACTCAGTCGTGTCTGATTCTTTGCAACCGCATGGACTGTAGCCCTCCAGGCTCCTCTGTCCATGGGATTCTCCAGGCAAGAATACCAATGTGGGTAGCCATTCCCTTCTCCAGGGGATCTTTCCCACTCAGGGATCATATCTGGGACTCCTGAGTCACACAGGTAGATTCTTTACCGTCTGAGCCACCAAGGAAGGCCCCTGCATTAGAGGGCGAACTGAACTGCCAGGGAAGTCTCCTGAGTCTTTTATACTAAACGGGGAGAGGGTAAGACCTTGGTTCTGGCCAGACTCCACAGCGGATGTGTTAATCTCTCCCTTCCTGCAGTCATTCACAAGTGGTCTGGGCAGGACATTGATCATGAGCTCAGTAGCATTATTTTTCACCTTAATGCTCATTACCTGGGTGGCAGGGTTCCCGGAGATGGGCCATTGTGTGTCACTTACACTTGCAGGCAACAACCCTTTAGTGATGGACTTGGAACACGAAGGTTCTTCCCTGTTATACTCTGGGTGACGTCACTCAGCATGCTGGCCTCTGGGTAATCTAATCTTTTGGGCTTCCCTGGTGGTTCAGTGGTAAAGAATTTGCCTGCCAAGCAGGAGATGTGGGTTTCATCCCTGAATCGGGAAGATTCCCTGGAGGAGGAAGTGGCAACCCACTGCAATATTCTTGTCTGGAGAATCCCATGGACAGAGGAGTCTGGTGGGTTACAGTCCATGGGGTCGCAAAGAGTCGGACACGACTGAGCGACTGATCACATCACATAGCACACAGGTCTTCTTTGGTCTCTGGAATCAGAGGAGGGAACCACTCATCATAAAAGTCCTCTGGGAGTTCTGCCTGTAGTGCAGGAGACCCAGGTTTCATCCCTGGGTTCGGGAGATCCACTGGAGGAGGAGGGCATAGCAACCCACTCCAGTGTTTTTGCCTGCAGAATCCCCATGGACAGAGGAGCCTGGCGGACTACAGTCCGTGGGGTGGCAGAGAGTCGAACAGAACTGAGTGACTAACACACATTTATCGGGCAGCACACTTCTTCATGTAAAATAGACAGCCAGTGGGAACCTGCTCTGGGAACTCAACCCGGGGCTCTGGGATAAGCTAGAGGGGTGGGAGGTTGGGGGGAGATTCAAGAGGGAGGGGACATGTGTACACCTATGGTTGATTCATGCTGATGTACGGCAGAAACCAATGCATTACTGTAAGGCAATTATCCTTCAATGCAACATAAATAAATTTATAAAATTTCTCTGGGAGTCTCCCCATGTCCTGTTCAGAAGCTATCATCTGTCGGCAGCTATTGCTACTTGGGATCGTGTTCTCCATGAAACTCGCCTCCTTGTGTGATGAGAGGTCACCACTCCCACCAGCAGAGTTAGTGTTCCCGTAGCATTAATATTAGGAGATACAGTGGAGTCTTTTCCCCATCACATCTTAAAAGGGAACGGTGGCCACAAAATGGCCATGTTGATTAGCTCCTGCCTGACGGCTGGCTGAAAAAGAAAGCAGGCCAGAGATTTGGACCAGGCTAGAGACTTCCACACACAGTGAAGTCAGTCCGAAAGAGAAAAACAAATATCCAATATGAACAGATATATGTGGAATCTGAAAAAGAATCTGGTATCGATGATCTTATTTGCGAAGCAAAAATAGACACACAGACAGAGAGAACCAAGGGATGAATTGGGCGACTCGGACTGACATATATAAATGATTGATATTATGCATAAAACAGGTTGGAGGAGGAAATGGCAACCCACTCCAGGATTCTTGCCTGGAGAATCCCGTGGACAGAGGAGCCTGGCGGGCTTCCGTCCACGGGGTCGTAAGAGTCAGTGGTTTAGAGAGGAATCCACCATCACCACCACCTCCGTAAAATAGATAACTCATGAGAATCTACTCTATAGCACAGGGATCTCTACGCTATGCTCTGTGCTGGCGGGAGTGGGAAGGAACGACAATAAACAGGGGATATATGTATATGTATATACAAAGTTGGTTCACTTTGCGGTACAGCAGAAACACAACACTGTAAAGCAACTATACTCCAAAAAGAAAAAAAAAAACAGTTTAATAAAAGAAGGAAAGAAATCAGGCGTTTCTCCAAAGAAAGCAGGAGAAGAAGAAACACAGGGAGGACGAAACCAAGTTGAAAGCTGCACTGGTGTTTAGAGGTCCCCATCCTTCCTGAATATTCACTGATGCTGAAAGGGGAAGCCCCAATCCTTTGGCCACCTGGTACGAAGAACTGACTCATTGGAAAAGACCCTGATGCTGGGAGAGATTGAAGGCGGGAGGAGAAGGGGATGACAGAGGATGAGATGGTTGGATGGCATCGCTGACTCGATGGACATGGGTTTGAGCAAGCTCCAGGAGTTGGTGACGGACACTGAGCCTGGCGTGCTGCGGTCCTTGGGGTCGCAAAGAGTTGGACACGACTAAGCCACTGAACTCACTGACCTTATCTTGAGAAGAGTGACTGACAGGCAGCTAGAAAAACTTGCAAACAGGAGCACTGGTTGAGCGTGGAAGCAAGAGAAGACAGATCCTGGGGACCCCAAACGGGTGACGAGAAGCGCTTTTGGAAATGATGGCCTGTCTGAGTCAGCAACGCCTCCTTCTGAGAGGGACTCCCAAGCTCAAAATGAAGACTTGAGAACTAGCTGACGTTTGCTTCACCAATTGTCAGATATGAAAGTGTATGGCGGAGATAACCCTCTGCGAGGCTGTTCTTGTCCGTGAAGGGGGAGCACCTCCGGCTGCTTCCTGAGCTCTGGTGGGTTACAAGAAAGCTAGGCGCGCATGATTAATTTAATTCTTTCCTCGGTTGCTTTTCACACCATGGAAATGATTCTAAAAATAGCCTTCAGAATTATGTAACTCCCTTTGCCGTGATCCTCTTGATGTCTTTCTTTCCTTGCTTGTTTTTTTCTTCTTTTTTCCCCTTGTTTTAAAAGAACTTCTAGACAGATCCACCATAAGCGGCTGTGGCTGGAAGCGGTTTAAAACATATTTCTCTCAGTGGATCTTCTTCCTCATTAAGTTCTAGCATCCCACTGCTCCTGGGAATGATGATTTCATCTCTGAAGTCTCGCTGGTGCCCGTCGAAGCAGTGCGTTAAGTTGCAAAATGTGTGTTTGGACATCTAGAGCTCTCGCTGTGAGATGTAAATGTTTCCAGTTCCTTTCCACAGTCCAGACTGTCCAAGACAGTAAAAAAAAAAAAAAACAAGGTGGAGTGGGGAGAGACAGTGAGGTCATCGTGTTGACGATGTTTTAGACCAAGCTGGGTTCACAGAAAAAGACAAACTGCTAGGGGGAAATCACCGCCCCCCTGCCAAGCTAATAGGGTTTGAGAATTTTGGAGGGACTACTATCTGAAGAATTGATGCTTTTGAACTGTGGTTCTGGAGAAGGCTCTTGAGAGTCCCTTGGACTGCAAGGAGATCCAACCAGTCCATTCTAAAGGAGATCAATCCTGGGTGTTCATTGGAAGGACTGATGCTAAAGCTGAAGCTCCAATACTTTGGCCACCTCATGCGTCGAGTTGACTCACTGGAAAAGAGTCTGATGCTGGGAAGAATTGGGGGCAGGAGGAGAAGGGGATGACAGAGAATGAGGTGGCTGGATGGCATCACCGACTCGATGGACATGAGTTTGAGTGAACTCCGGGAGTTGGTGATGGACAGGGAGGCCTGGCGTGCTGTGATTCATGGGGTCGCAGAGAGTCGGACACGACTGAGCGACTGAACTGAACTGAACTGAACTATCATTTTAAGTCTACTCTTTAATACCCATTGGTATTAAATCCAGAGTTTGGGGGCACCGAACGACTTGGAAATCAAGACAGAGCTTCCCTCACCACGGTTCACCTTGTTTCAAAAAGGTTTACTCTTTCGTTCCTTTAATGAAAGGAAAGTACTCAAACGCATCTTATTACGACAAGGCAATCTCAAATTGCCATTTAAATATACTCCGAGGTACACTGTACTGTGCATTTGAGTCATTAATAGAACCAGAATGGGCTGGGAAAAGCAACGAGAAGCCCCCAGGAGTACCTTGAGAGTTACAAACAAGATAATTTACCTTCTCTATTTTTCAGTGATGGGAGGCCGTTGGGTCCGTTGTGAATTCCTTTTAAACGCTCCATGAAATGCTCTAGTGAAAACAGGGCTTTAGTTCGTAGACAGCTGATTTATGATTTCTGTGTTTTCTCAGTCTTACTTATCATTGGAATTAAATAATTCAGTGGAATGTATTCAGTTTGGTAAGAATAAAAAAAAAAAAAACATGTGGGAATAAAAACACGTGCAGTGTTTGAAATCTGTCTTTCCTAACGCTTTAGACTCTAAAGTCCCTGAACAGATCTTGCAGAGGGTTTTGTAATAAAGATAAAAAAAAAACTTCCCATCTATATTTAATGTTTGCTTTTAATGTAAATTCATTGAGGGCAGAACTGGCTCTTCTTTCACCGATTAAAAAACCAGATTACTGTCATGTTCCTTCTTGAGCAAACCGTGAGAGCAATCGAATCATGGTGACCCACGGACACACAGTTCATCCAAAGTTCAGTGTAAGGGGTTAGATGAAAACACGGGCATGTTGTACTTAACTCATCTATGGGCAAAAACAATCTGTTAGAAGTCTCATCTTGAAGAACATGTATTCTAGCATGATGTACCTGTGAAAACACAGTGGATATCATTGAAAAATTTGGCCATACTGATTTGGAGCAAAAGCTGACGACGTATGCAAAGCCATCTGGTTTCAATTCTTCCTGTAAGTATAGAGAGATGTGGTTTTTGCTATCAAATTCCTGTTCGTCTTGTAACTGGGAGTGACACTGGTAACTTAGATTAAGGTAGTGCCCTGTTCAAGGCTTCCATAGTGGCTCAGCTGGGAATGCAGGAGACCTGGGTTTGATCCCTGGGTCGGGAAGATCCCCGGGGGGAAGGGAACAGCTACCCACTCCAGTATTTTGGCCTGGAGAATTCCATGGATGCTATCCATGGGGTCGCAGAGAGTCAGACACAACTGAGCCACATTCACACTTTCACTGGCAGCTTTTGTCTAACCTTTACAAGAACTTTGCAGAATTTTGTTCCTGTCACACAATGAAATCAAAGGGAAACGTTAAGGGTCAGAACATTTGAAATTTTTCAAAAAATCAGGGCCAGTTTTCTATGTGTTTAATCCACAGAGTCTATTACCACATTTGGCACAAATGATGTTCTCGGTATACAGCTGGTCCTTGAACAACGCTGGTTTGGACTCTGGGAGTTCAATTATATATGGGTTTTTTTGTTTGTTTTTTAAAGGGCTTCCCTCATAGCTCAGTCAGTAAACAATCTGCCTGCAATGCAGGAGACCTGGGTTCAATCCCTGGGATGGGAAGATCCCCTGGAGAAGGAAATGGCAACTCACTCCAGTATTCTTGCCTGGAGAATCCCATGGACAGAGGAGCCTGGCAGGCTATAATCCATGGGGTCCCAAGAGTCGGACATGACTTAGTGATTAAACCACCACCACCACCCACTCCAGTGTTCTGGCCTGGAGAATTCCATGGAATGTAGAGTCCATGGGGTCACAAAGAGTCGGACATGCCTGAGCGATTTTCACTTTTTAAAAAAAGCAATAAATATTGGGTTGCCCCAAAAGTCTGTAAGATGTTACAGAAAAACCCAAACAAAGTTTTTGGGCAACCCAGTGCTAAAGTTCCAAGCAATACAAGGTTGCTCGAATTCCAGGATGCCACAGAAAATGCAGAGGTTCAACTGTATGTTATATGGAGGGTCTCAACTGTGCAGATCAGTGCCCCGAACTCTCACATTGTTAGAGGATCAACGGTATAGTTATCTGCTAGAAGAGAGAATGAATGATTCTGGTGAAGTTCGTTCAGTTGTATCCGACTCTTTGCGACCCCACGGACTATAGAGCCCATGGAATTCTCCAGGCCAGAAGACTGGAGTGGGTAGCCTTTCCCTGCTCCAGCGGATCTTCCCAACCCAGGGTTCAAACCCAGGTCTCCCACACTGCAGGCAGATTGATAAGACGATTGAATGAATGATTCTAACCTATACACAAATTTCTGTGCCCTGCAATTTGAGAGGCAACTTAGCCATGAAGACCGGAGACAGAAAGAGTCCTCCACCTCTCCTGAAATCCCCTCTCACAGCAGAGAGCTTATCGCCTGTGGCCCTTCTGAATGAGACTAATAAAAATAAGAAAAACGACAGGCTGCATGGATACAATGCCCCAGGTTCATCTTGTTTTCCAGAGATCCATGATGGAGGGTGTGCGATAGTCGGTTAATACTGCTCCTGAAGGAAAGGGAACTCCCCTACACTGCTGGTGGGAATGAAAATTAGTACAACCATGATGAAGATAACATGGACATTCCTTTAAAAAAAAACAAGTAAAAACAGAACTACCATGATCCAGCAATTTCACTGCTGGGTATATATCTGGCGAAAACTATAATCCAAAAATGATATACATACACCAGTGTTCAATGAAGCACAGTTTACAAGAGCCAAGACATGAAATCATCCTAAGTGTCCATTATCAGAGGAACAGATAAAGAAGGGTGGTCTAGATATACAGTGGAATATTACACAGCCAGGAAAAAGAAGGAACTCATGCCATTTGCAGCAACATGGATGGTCCTAGAGATTATTATCCTTGTGAAGGAAGTCAGACAGAGAAAGACAAATATCACAAGATATCACTCATGTGTGGAATATAATTTTTTAAAAAACATATACAAATGATCTTATTTACAGAACAGAAACAGACGAACTGATACTGAAAACTTACGATTACCAAAGAGAAACGTGGAAGGAAGGGATAAATCAGGAGTTTAGCATGAACGTACACACACTACTATATATAAAATTGATAGCCAATAATAAGGACCTACTTAGCACAGGGAACTCTACTCAATATTTGGCAATGACTTATATGAGAAAACAATCTAAAAAGAGGGGATCCATATATATATTATGTGTCTATTTTGTGTGTGTATATACACATATGTGTGTGTATATATATAATGTGTATGTTTATATATATATATAACTGACTCACTTTGCTGTACACCAGAAAGACAATACTATAAATCAACTATATGCCAATAAAATTTAAATTAAAAAAGAGATCTGTTATACAACACCGTGTCTAGAATTAACAGTATTGTGCAGCACGTTCCCTAAGAGGGCAGATTTCATGTTAAGTGTTCTTACCGAGAGAGTCAGTTCCTAGGCAGGTTGATAAGTCCAGGGTCCCAGAGGAGGAGTGAGTGATCTGGGGCTCTCGAGGAGGAGATAGAGGGTCTGGAATTCTCAAGGAGGAGGAAAGGACAAATTTTTTTTTACATTCTTTAGTCTTAGTCACAGAATTTTTTTTTTTCTTTAAGCCCAGAGTTGATGCTTACACAACAAAACAACTCCGCTTAAACTCTGTACTAAGGATTATATTAGTACAGACATTACTAGCAGAGACATTACTTTGCCAGCAAAGGTCTGTCTAGTCAAGGCTATGCTTTTTCCAGTGGTTACGTATGGATGTGAGAGTTGGACTATAAAGAAAGCTGAGCGCCAAAGAATGCATGCTTTTGAACTGTGGTGTTGGAGAAGACTCTTGAGAGTCCCTTGGATTACAAGGAGATCCAACCAGTCCATCCTAAAGGAGATCAGTCCTGAGTGTTCATTGGAAGGTCTGAGGTTGAAGCTGAAGCTCCAATACTTTGGCCACCTCATGCAAAGAGCTGACTCATTGGAAAAGACCTGATGCTGGGAAAGATTGAAGGCAGGAGGAGAAGAGGACTACAAAGGATGAGACGGTTGGATGGCATCACTGACTCAATGGGCATGAGTTTGGGTAAATTCTGGGAGTTGGTCATGGACAGGGAGGCCTGGCATGCTGCGGTTCATGGGGTTGCAAAGAGGCAGACAAGCCTGAGAGACTGAACTGAACTGAATACTTGTGGGGAGAAAGAAGGAGAATCAGATCACGTTGCTCACGGTCCTGGAATGTGGAGAACAAAATCTGGTGCTTTCCACGGGGCGTCTCCAGCGCCTACTCTGGTTAATCAACTCTCTGTGAAATTCGACTATCTTGCACCATCCCAATAAAGAAGCTGAGAGTGAAGAAGCTTAAGCGTGTTGGCAGTTTCAAGTACTTGATAAATGGAAGCACCGATGTTGTAACCCTTATCTTCCATGCCCAGGTCCAGAGCTGTTCCCTCTTTACTGATATCCGCTGAATGGACATGAATTAGTTCATGCTACAGTTGTTTTCGTTAGAGAGATTTCTCTGGCATCAGGGAGTGTTTGGCAACAAGTTGACACGCTTTGCAGAATGCAAAGCCATTCGTTTCCAACACACGACTTCTCCCTTCTTTCCTTATTAAAGTTACCCTTCCCATGGCTCATTCAAGATGCATTATTACCATCCCCTGTGTTCAGGGTTTATACTGAAGGGAGTCAAGAGCAGTGAGCAGACTTCTCTGTGTTCTCTGAGAGAGACGGTGGCATCAGTTCAGTTCAGTTGCTCAGTCGTGTCTGACTCTTTGCGACTCCATGAATCACAGCACGCCAGGCCTCCCTGTCCATCACCAACTCCCGGAGGTCACTCAAACTCACGTCCATCGAGTCGTGATGCCATCCAGCCATCTCATTCTCTGTTGTCCCCGTCTCCTCCCACTCCCAATCCCTCCCAGCATCAGAGTCTTTTCCAGTGAGTCAACGCGTCGCATGAGGTGGCCAAAGTATTGCAGTTTCAGCTTTAGCATCAGTCCTTCCAATGAACACCCAGGATTGATCTTCTTTAGAATGGACTGGTTGGATCTCCTTGCAGTCCAAGGGACTCTCAAGAGTCTTCTCCAGCACCACAGTTCAAAAGCATCAATTCTTTGGCGATCAGCTTTCTTCACAGTCCAACTCTCACCTCCATGCATGACCACGGGAAAAACTATAGCCTTGACTAGACGGACCTTTGTTAGCAAAGTAATGTCTCTGCTTTTTAATATACTCTCTAGGTTGGTCATAACTTTCCTTCCAAGGAGGAAGCGTCTTTTTATTTCATGGCTGCAATCATCATGTGCAGTCATTTTGAAGCCCAAAAAAATAAAGTCTGACACTGTTTCCACTGTTTTCCCATCTATTTCCCATGAAGTGATAGGACCAGATGCCATGATCTTTGTTTTCTGAATGTTGAGCTTCAAGCCAACCTTTTCACTCTCCTCTTTCACTTTCATCAAGAGGCCTTTGAGTTCCTCTTCACTTTCTGCCATAAGGCTGGTGTCATCTGCATATCTGAGGTTATTGATATTTCTCCCGGCAATCTTGATTTCAGCTTGTGCTTCTTTCAGCCCAGCGTTCCTCATGATGTACTCTGCATATAAGTTAAATAAGCAGGGTGACAATATACAACCTTGACGGACTCCTTTTCCTGTTTGGAACCAGTCTGTTGTTCCATGTCCAGTTCTAACTGTTGCTTCCTGACCTGCATACAAGTTTCTCAAGAGGCAGGTCAGGTGGTCTGGGATTCCCATCTCTTTCAGAATTTTCCACAGTTTATTGTGATCCACACAGTCAAAGGCTTTGGTATAGTCAATGAAGCAGAAATAGATGTTATTCTGGAACTCTCTTGCTTTCTCCATGATCCAGCGGATGTTGGCAATTTGATCTCTGGTGCCTCTGCCTTTTCTAAAACCTGCTTGAACATCTGGGAGTTCACAGTTCACATATTGCTTAAGACTGGCTTGGAGAATTTTGAGCATGATTTTACTAGCGTGTGAGATAAGTGCAATTGTGGCATAGCCCAAATTTAATGTGCCTTTGTGATCTCACAGTTTCCAGGAGTCAGGAGTTCACAACCAGATGGATTCTCCTTGCAGAAGTTGGTGAGGCTTCCACCAGAGGAGCTGGGCTGGGCTGAGACCTCATCTGAAGGACTGACTGGGAAAGAACACACTCCTAAGCTCAGGTGGGTCACCGCAAGATTTTTAAAGACCTCTGTAAGATCTTCTATAAAAAGATCTTTTATAAGAAGATTGTTTACTGTTTTAGCATTCAGTTCAGTTCAGTTTCTAAGTCATGTCTGACTCTTTGTGACCCCATGGACTGCAGCACGCTAGGCTTCCCTGTCCTTCACCATCTCGTGGAAGTTGCTCAAACTAATGTCCATCGAGTGATGCCATTCAACCATCTCATCCTCTGTCACCCTCTTCTTCTCCTGCCCTCAGTCTTTCCCAGTATCAGGGCCTTTTCCAGTGAGTCAGTTCTTCATAACTGGTGGCCAAATTATTGGAGTTTCAGCTTCTGCATCAGTCTTTCCAATGAACATCCAGGATTGGTTTAGACTGGTTTGCTGTTACAGGGCTTCCTTGGTGACTCAGACAGTAAAGAACCTGCCTGAAATGTGACAGACCCGGGTTTGATCCCTGGATCAGGAAGATTCCTGGGAGAAGGGAACGGCAATCTACTTCAGTATTCTTGCCTGGAGAATTCCAATGGACAGGGCGCCTGCTGGGCTGAATAGTCCATGGGGTCACAAAGAGTCTGACACAACTCAGCGACTAACACTTTCAGTTTCACTTACTGGCAAAAGTGTTTGAATTAATTGTGTCCTTGGTTACATGTTGAAAAACAGAACTAAGATTTTAAACGATGACCAAGTGATTGTACTTCCTTCATGCTTTTGATGTAGGGAGGAGTAGATAAAGATGAAACAGCAAAGGCATAGCATCAAATTGCACAATTAAGGGCTGATACTTTCTCAAAAAAAAAAAAAAAAAGCAGGGCTCAATAATAAAGAAGAAAAAATGTAGGTCTCCACCTCATCCAACTCTTACAGTTAATTTCTGATAACTTGAGACACACACGGAAAATATAATGACACCCTCCGCATTCAGCAGTCACACACTCCCCTCTGCCATTGTAGGCTCTGTGGTCTCCTTCCCACATTCCACTAAATATATCAAGGGACTGTGGAACTCCTGGGTGGCGTGAACAACACGCAGACCCTTCCTGCACCATGAGTGTGTGAGCGTGTCCGTGTGTTCTATGCTTCTTGATTCGTCTCTAAGCTCATCAAGAGAAATAGGCAGGACACGCTAACCAACGTAATATCGCTTTCTCCAAACTCAACTTTGGATTTTCCGACTCAAAATTTTGTTAGAGTGCAAGTAGATCAACCCTGAAGATCACTGGAAAGACTGATACGGAAACTGAAACTCCAATACTTTGCGAAGAACTGACTCATTGGAAAAGACCCTGATGCTGGGAAAGACTAAGGACAGGAGGAGAAGGGGACGACAGAGGATGAGACGGTTGGATGGCATCACTGACTCAATGGACATGACTTTGAGCCAACTCCAGGGAATGTATGAAAAGGCAAAAAGATACGGCACTGAACGATCACCCCCCCAAGTCAGTAGGTGACCAATAGGCTACAGGAGATCAGTGGAGAAATATCTCCAGAAAGAATAAAGTTCAGTTCAGTTCAGTCGCTCAGTCGTGTCCGACTCTCTGCGACCCCATGAATCACAGCACGCCAGGCCTCCCTGTCCATCACCAACTCCCAGAGTTCACTCAAACTCACGTGCACAGAGTCGGTGATGCCATCCAGCCATCTCATTCTCTGTCGTCCCTTTCTCCTCCCACCCCCAATCCATCTACTATTTTTGTAGGTCTTCTTTAAAGAATTGCAAATACAGGACAGTATCTGAATGGCTAGAAAAGGCATAAAATAACAGATAGCCAAGTGGACAAAATTTAAATCAAATCTTTTAGTGCTTGGATAGGAAAACAAATTGTAAATCATTTAAAGGTTTTTTTTTTTTAAACATTTAGATGTAAACTGTTCTCTTCAGAGACCATCCATATTTAATTTTCATGTTTTATAAAACAGAACCATGTTGTAATTAGTGATACAAACACAGATGAAAACAATGTTTGTGTGGAGCAATTCAAATTCATTTGGCTTGCTGATGGTGCATTACAAACTTATAAACCCCCAGTTCTTGGCACAAAGAGGGAATACGGACTTTTCTTAGAGGGGATTTTTTGCACATAGCTGAAAACGATGGAAATTTTTATAGGCCTTGAGTGAATTCCTACAGGGCAGGTCTTATAATACTTAGAGTAGCAAGATTTGACTCTTTTCCTTAAGTAGTAATATGAAAACACTTTTCACCAATTAGACTGCCCTTACCAAGTTAAATGCATGCACCTAACATTCAGTTCAGTTCAGTTCAGTCACTCAGTCGTGTCCGACTCTTTGCGACCCCATGAATCACAGCACGCCAGGCCTCCCTGTCCATCACCAACTCCCGGAGTTCACCCAAACTCACGTCCATCGAGTCGGTGATGCCATCCAGCCATCTCATTCTCTGTCGTCCCCTTCTCCTCCCGCTCCCAATCCCGCCCAGCATCAGAGTCTTTTCCAGTGAGTCAACTCATTGCATGAGGTGGCCAAAGTATTGCAGTTTCAGCTTTAGCATCAGTCCTTCCAATGAACACCCAGGATTGATCTCCCCCATAATGGACTGGTTGGATCTCCTTGCAGTCCAAGGGACTCTCAAGAGTCTTCTCCAGCACCACAGTTCAAAAGCATCCATTCTTCGGCGATCAGCTTTCTTCACAGTCCAACTCTCACATCCATAGGAAAAACCATAGCCTTGACTAGACAGACCTTAGTTGGCAAAGTAATGTCTCTGCTTTTTAATATACTATCTAGGTTGGTCATAACTTTCCTTCCAAGGAGTAAGCGTCTTTTAATTTCATGGCTGCAATCAGCATCCGCAGTGATTTTGGAGCCCATATCTATGCTGAAAAATACCACAAATATCTATTAATATGTAAAGAGTAGGACGGGCTTCCCTGGTGGCTCAGAGGTTAAAGCATCTGCCTCCAATGCGGGAGACCCGGGTTCAATCCCTGGGTCGGGAAGATCCCCTGGAGAAGGAAATGGTAACCCACTCCAGTATTCTTGCCTGGAGAATCCCATGGACGGAGAAGCCTGGTAGGCTACAGTCCAGGGGGTTGCAAAGAGTCTGACACAACTGAGCGACTGAACGGAATGGAACGGAAAGAGTAGGACACAACTGAGTGACTAACACACATCACCTTTGGGCTTCCCTGGTGGCTCAGAAGGTACAGAATCCGCCTGTAATTCAGAAGACCCGAGTTCAATCCGTGGGTCAGGAAGATCCCCTGGAGGAGGGAATGGCAACCCACTCCAGTGTTCTTGCCTGGAGAATCCCACGGACAGTGGAGCCTGGTGGGCTACAGTCCACGGGGTCCCGAAAGTTGGACACAACTGAGCGACTGACACACACGGATATTAATATGCAAGTATCTGTGCATGACAGAAGCTGGTTAGATGCTCTGTTTACTGCCCTTCATGGGAGCACAGTGCAGCCTTGTATTCAAGATACGCAGAGACCTTCGCTTGTAATGTTGATGTTCAAAATCTTTGTTCATGGGCTGCAGTGTCAGTATTGTTGGGGAGATTGCTAGTAAACAAGAATCTCTAAGTAACTTGTAAAAGTGGAATCATACGGTGTATGTCCTTTAGTGACTAACTTTGCATAACACTCCCGAGTTTCATGCATATTGCAGCACGTGTCAGAATCTCCTTCCTTTTTAAGACTGAGTAGTAGTCTATTGTGGGCTTCCCAGATGGCTCAGTGGTAAAGAAGTTGTCTGCCGGTGTAGGAGATGGGGATTCGATCCTTGGTTTGGGAAGATCCCCTGGAGGAGGAAATGGCAACCCACTCCAGTATTCTTGCCTGGAGAATCCCATGGACAGAGGAGCCTGGTCCATGAGGTTGCAACGAGTCAGACATGACTTAGGGACTAAAACAACAGCAGTCCATTGTCTTTGTAAACCAAATTTGATTCTCCATCCACATGTCAATACACACTTGGGTTGCTTCCACCTTCCAGCTACTGTAAACAGTGCTGCTATGAACACGGACATACAAGTATTCTGCTTGACATTCTTTTAAGGGTATACTCACAAGTGGAATTCCTGGATCACATAAAATTTTTACCAACTCCCCACACCCCCCCCCCAGAAAAAAAGCAGACTCTCAAGCTCATATGAGACTTGCTCCAAGTTTTTATTGCAACAAAATCCTTGCCGTGATTCCTGTGCTCGTGATCATACAAGAAGCTGCATGCAGAGAAAAATGGCAGACATATTTGCATCCAGGGAGAGTCAATGTTGGTTGGATCAAGTCTCTGAGCAGTGGAGATCTTTAATACAACTGTTGTTAATCACACTACCGATACTCCGTGAAAGTCATACTGTCACGTTACCCATCAATTCTATACCGGTGTTGGGGCAAAGACACTTGGGTTTGGGGTGCTTTTTTAGTAAAGAATCGAAGCAGAGCTTGGGAGCTCAGAGTCTTAACCACTGGACCACCAGGGAAGCCCCCAGCCACAAAAATAACTTTCAATTTAAATTAATCAGTATGCCAGGTTATATGAGTGTGGGTCTAAAAACAGACATTTACACACAATCTAAATCCTTTTCCCCTTTGCCCTGCCATGTTTTAGCTGACCTGGCACTTTGTCTGGAGGCATTTTCTACCATCCTTACCCACCCTGATGCTGGGAAAGACTGAGGGCAGGAGAAGGGTCGACAGACGACGAGATGGTTGGATGGCATCACCAACTCAATGGACATGAGTTTTGCATAAACTCCAGGAAGCAGTGGAGGACAGGGAAGCCTGGCACATTGCAGTCCATGGGGTCCCAAAGTCCGACACGACTAAGCCACTGAACAGCAACAGCAACACGCGCCTTCTCCAAGAGAAAGAAAGAGAAACATTTGACTCTTATGAAAGTTCTACAACATGGCATTCACGTCTGTGAGATTCAGAAAGGATGGAGGCGTCCTTTCTGAAGGTTACGTGAGGGTTCATCCATAAAGTCTCAAACCACTTTAACGAGAGAGAGTTTAACCTTTCCTAAATTTTTAAGGAGCACGCAGAAAGCCACATGTTCTAAGTTAGCAGTGTCCATCACTTTTGACCTGGGGAACAACTTGACCTTCTTAAAAATAACCAAGGACCTCAGTTCAGTTCAGTTCAGTCGTGTCCGACTCTTTGCAACCCCATGAACGGCAGCATATCAGGCTTCCCTATCCATCAGTATCTCCCAGAGCTTGCTCAAACTCATGTCAATTGATTCAGTGATGCCATCCAACCATCTCATCTTCTGTCGTCCCCTTCTCCTCCTGCCTTCAATCTTTCCCAGCATCAGGGTCTTTTCCAATGAGTTGGCTCCTTGCATCAGGTGGCCAAAGGATTGGAGCTTCAGCTTCAGCATCAGTCCTTCCAATGAATATTCAGGACTGATCTCCTTTATGATGGACTGGTTGGATCTCCTTGCAGTCCAAGGGACTCTCAGGAACCTTCTCCAACACCTCAGTTCTAAAACATCAATTCTTTGGCATTCAGCTTTCTTCATGGTCCAACTCTCACATTCATTAAAAACAATTATTTATTTATTTGGCCGTATTAAGTGTTTTGTGATCTTTTGTTGCTGAACGGGCTCCTCTCTAGTTATGGCGTACAGGCTTAGTCACTGTGTGGCTTGTGGGATCTTAGTTCCCTGACCAGGGACCAGGGATTGGACCTGTGCGCCCTGCAGTGGAAACTCGGATTTCTAAGCAGTGGCTCACCAGGGACATCCCTCAGAGAACATTTTTAACATCCATTATATTTATCCATACTTCTGAAAGTAGAACTGAAATGAAATAAGGACCCAAACAGACTTACAGTATTGACTCATTAGTCTTTTTTTATACCATAGCCCACCTGGCTCCTCTGTCCATGGGATTCTCCCGGCAAGAACACTGGAGTTGGTTTCCAGGCCCTCCTCCACAGATCTTCCTGATCCAGGGATTGAACCTGGGTCTTCTGCATGGTGGGAAGATTCCTTACTGATTGAGCCACCAGGGAAGCCCATATACACATATAATAAAGCTTTTGTGTGCCAATTAAAGTCACATTTTTGTCCATTAAAAATGACCCTGTTTTAAAAAATCGTGATTAGGGATCTACTGCTTTGTGTTTGTGCAAATCTCCCAACTGAGCCTGATACAAGACAGCTGAACCTCCTGTCTGCTTCTGCATTCAATCCGTTGTAATATCACATGGTCTGCAGCCACTGGAATACTTTCAAATAAACTCATGAGAAAATGAGAAAGGAGGGCAAGGCAATCATGTCTGAGAGTGAGTATTTAAAGAGTTTTGTCCCCAGGACTTCCTGGAAGGTCACACAGAAGGTCAGGGTTTCCTGACCAGGTGTGGAAAATGTGTGCTTTAACTGGTAGGGTGGTGGTAACTCGTAGACCCCTCAGTCAGCTCCATCATTCTCAGGGATCAGGGCAAAACGGAAATGTAGAGGTTGTTCATCAAACGTCAACATGCATTTCAAGATGGCGACAGCAGAATGTGAACCCAAGTGGGGAATCTTCTAAGAATATGTGTGTGCCAAGTCACTCTCATCATGTCTGACTCTTGTGACCCCATGGAGTGTAGCCCACCAGGTTCCTACGTCCATGTGATTCTCCAGGCAAGAATACTAGATTGGGTTGCCATTTTCTTCTCCAGGGGATCTTCCCGGCCAAGGAATCGAACCCGTGTCTCTTATGTCTCCTGCACTGGCAGGTGGGCTCTTTAGCACGAGCCTCACTGAGTACAAATGAAGCTGGACCAGGTACAGATGGAAATAAATTGTATTTTCCTCTGTAACTTTGGGGTTGGCTGGCGCTGGGTTTGAGATAACTTCAGGGCACTCAACAGGACTCAGATCCGTCTGGTGGCAGAGGGTGTATTCTGTGCTTAGGGAGCAATTGAGGAGGCTGGGTGGCTTTCTCGTGGTTTCTGCTCTACCTTCAGCTTTCGACTTCCCTACCCTCCTTTCCCACTGAGGGTATCTCTGCGGTCATTCAGTTGCTAAGTCGTGTCCGACTCTTTACGACCCCATAAACTGTGGCACGCCAGGCTTCCCTGTCCATCACCAACTCCTGGAGTTTACCGAAACTCATGTCCATCGAGTCAGTGATGCCATCCAACCATCTCACCCTCTGTCACCCCCTTCTCCTCCTGTCCTCAGCCTTTCCCAGCATCAGGGTCTCTTCCAATGAGCTGACTCTTCTCATCAGGTGGCCAAAGTACTGGAGAGCTCTGCAGTACTTAAATGAAAGACAAGCATTCAGCACATTATTCAATAAAGAGTTTTATTATAGTTATTTTCAAGAATTCATGAATCTAATCAACATAGGTTTTTCGGAATTATCCAATGGTTTCAAGGGGCGGGGGAGAAACAAGAGAGAAAAGAGTTAGATGTGAAGTGAAGCCAGGATTCGTTTCCATCCCCTGCCATGTGATGTCTTAAACAGCGGCAGAATGATACAGGGTTGAGTACTAGCAATTAACTAAATGTCTATTATTAAAATGGTCGCTGGTTTTCCTCCATTGATTTTTTACTCTCGGGGAATGACAAGCTCATGGCCCTGTCTGCATCTCCTATGTGAAGGACTTGGGATGAGCAGTGCTGTTTTAATACCCTGAAAACTGTTGGCCGGACCAGTGGAGGTAGTCACCCAAGAGGAAAGGAGAGCCTGGATACCTTGGATGTGGGATCCCCTGGTGGCTCAGTGGGTCAAAGAACATGCCTGGCAATGCAGGAGAGCCAGGAGACCTGGGTTCGATCCCTGGGTTGGGAAGATAACCTGGAGAAGGGCATGGCTACCCACTCTAGTTTTCTCACCTGGAGAATCCCATGGACAGAGGAGCCTGGCGGGCTACAGTCCATGGGGGTTGCCAAAGAGTCGGACATGACCAAGCACACCTACCTCAGATGTGGGATGGTGTGCAGGGGTGAACCAGGCCAGAAATATGCCCTTTTCAGAAATGTCAGCTGGACAGCTGTTTCCAAACGCGATCTGGAGGGATGGCAGCTGGGTCTGAAAGAATGTCAAAGGAGCGGGAGGTCGGAAAGGGTTGATGGCACGCAAGACGGTGAGAAAGCCCAGGTGTAGCAGTTGGCAGGAAGACTGGAGGGGGACATCAGGAAGGAAAGCAGAGGGAAAGGAAAGGGGACTGGGAATCAGGCAGGAGAGGACCAGCAATGAGACAAAAGGGCAGGATCCAGCAGTGTCAAAAGGAATGAAGAAAGTGGACAGGTGTTCCTCACGTTAGATCAGTGACATCTTAACATCTGGGTCCAGCTTCCCTTCTAGCTGTGAACACCTTGAAAGTAACGTGATCTTCATTTTTATTTCATTATTTCTTTGATGTGGACCATTTTAAAGTCTTTACTGAACTTGATACAATATAGTCCCTGTTTTGTCTTTTATCTTGCTCTTTGGCTGCAAGACACGTGGGAGCTTCGTTCACCAACAGGGGATCGAACCCGCAGCCCCCTCATTGGAAAACTCTTAACCACTGGACCTCCAGGGAAGTTCTCAGTTCAGTTCAGTTCAGTTGCTTAGTCGTGTCAAAGTCTTTGCAACCCCATGAACCGCTGCACACCAGGCCTCCCTGTCCATTACCAACTCCTGGAGTTCACCCAAACCCATGTCCATCAAGTCAGTGATGCCACCTAACCGTCTCATCCTCTGTCGTCCCCTTCTCATCCTGCCCTCAACCTTTCCCCGCATCAGAGTCTTTTCCAATGAGTCAGCTCTTTGCATCAGGTGGCCAAAGTATTGGAGCTTCAGCTTCAGCATCAGTCCTTCCAATGCATATTCAGGACAGATTTCCTTTAGGATGGACTGATTGGATCTCCTAGGAGTCCAAGGGACTTTCAAGAGTCTTCTCCAACACCACAGTTCAAAAGCATCAATAGGGGTCTTTCTTTTGAAGGCCATATGAGCATCTGTTAACTGCTGACAAATAAAGCATAAATAAATCAAATATTAAAGTTCTGCTTTCCTGTATTAAATGAATGCGGGTTAAGTGTGGAAAGCTTTACATGTCTGATAACTAAAGGGGGAAGCATCGTTGTAAATCTCCATGAATAAAACCACAGATACGTCATGTCTATTTTTCATCCCACAATATTTTCAAGCCCATATGGATATACTGTCATATTTATAATTGAATGCAACACTTACTATAGTGTTTACATTTTCTGACTTTGTATATGCTTTCTATTTTTCGTATATATAACCCATGGAGTTGACGTGATTTATTTCAATGTGAACCAATAGGCAACACTGACATTACTGACCTTTTTTCCCCCCTCACTTCGTTTCACTTTCACAGATGAACTGAAAATACAGATGACATTCCACAACCATTTTCCTTCAAGGCTCGGCATTATTCTTAAATTATCTTATGGCATTTGTTGGTGGGGGGGTGGTGGTGAAATATACCTTGAGGATAATTTGTTTTTTTCTTTCCATTTTTTAGGTTATATGTGTTTCCTGCTTGAATGCATGCAGACAATCCTCGCCTTTTCCGTGAGATTCTTGGTAGGCCTTCTTAAGTCACCAAACTCAATTATTTTGTCAGCTTAAATGGCTGATTCATGTGTATGGCAAAAACTACCACAATATCGTAAAGTAATTAGCCTCCAATTAAAATCAGTTAAAAAATTTAAAAAATTATCTTGTCAGCTTAGGAAAATGCTTTCTACAATGCATTCAATATTTTCCCGTCTTCCATTGGTCTTTATTTTCCTAAGTGTTAACTGTATTATTTGGAGTTTAAAGTGATGGTTCTGGAGGGCTCTTTAGCCTAAAGAAATGTACTAAATTCCTTTCATTTCACACACACACACACAAAAAAATGATCCCATTTCTTTGCTTTCACATGAAACATCTCAAACTGTCTTCCATATCTCTGACTTGATTTCTCCAACTTTCGCTGTCTCTTTTTACCTATTCCAAAGCAGATCTTCATGTTGGTGGAGCATTTCTGAATTTTGCAAAATCTCTCTATACTTCCTCTTGCTATTCAACCATCCCAGCCTACCCCTTCCTTGCCTGTTGCTATTTTGATGCCCCGTAAGCAATTCAATTCTCTGTATTTAACACCTCAGATCAGTCATTCAACAGCAGTCTCTTTGTGGCTCCAGTCCGATCCGGAAGAAAGCTTGCCCGCAATCCTCTGCAGATTGCAACCTTTGCTTAACACGGCAGAGTTTTATCCTAACCCTCGTGTGATCCTCTGACCCCCAACTGTCGACTCCTTCACCTGTTTATCTCTCCAGGGTCAGCTTCTGGAGTCCACTCTTGACACTTTAGGTGTTTTAACTACTTAGAAAACACACCGGTCCTTTACAAGAGCATGTTCCCTACCAACAGGAAGACCTCGCAAAAAGTGGCAGGACCTTCCCCAACTGTACCTCCTTCACATCCAGCCAACTCTTATTAGTTCGCTCAACAAACCTCATTAAATCCACCAATGAAGGAACATGTGATGGAGTGCAGAACTCACACTGACATTAAGTTACCGTTCGCTAGTCAGGGTTCTAAGACCTACAGTCCATGGAGGCTTTCCTGGTGGCTCAGTGGTAACAAATTCGCCTGCAACGCAGGAGATGCTCTGGAGACGTGGGTTTGAGCCCTGGATCAGGAAGATCCCCTGGAGAAGAAAATGCAACCCACTCCAGTATTCTTGCCTGGAGAATCCCATGGACAGAGGAGCCTGGTGGGCTTCAGTCCATGGAGGGTTGCAAAGAGTTGGACAGGACTGAACGGATGACATACACAAACAATAAGGAGGGTAATTCAACTGGGACCGCCCAACTAGGAAGCAATGAAACTAATACATAACCTCAGGGCCTCTCAGAGGCTTTTCCAAATGCATCACAGTAATAGTTAAGTAATAATGATTATGGGGCTTCCACGGTGGCTCAGTAGTCAAGAATCCACCTGCCACTGCAGGAGATTGAATGAGGATTAAACCCCTGGTCTGGGAAGAGACCATGTGCCTTGAATCAGCTGAGCCCACACACTGCAACCACTGAGCCTCTGCTCTCGAGCCCATCAGATGTAACTCCTGAGCCCACAGGCCACGGCTGCCGAAGCCTGTGTGCCCCAGAGCCCATGCTCCACAAGGAAGAGCAGCCCTTGCTGGGGACAGCTAGACGGAGCCCGCGCACAGCCGTGAAGACCCAGGGCCACCGAAAGTAAAGAAATAACTGTTAACAAGGAACAAAGGTGAGTGGGAAGCAGTGAGCAGAAAACAGAATAATGGTTACGGATGGAAACAACCCAAGTGTCCCTTGACAGATGAATAAAGGAAATATATGTATTGTGCGTGTGTGTGTGTGTATACTCGGTCCAGAAAATAATGAGTAGAAAAAAAGAATAATGGTTATGGATGGAAACAACCCAGGTGTCCACTGATGGAAAGATAAATGAAATGTATACATATATATATTTATATACACAGACAGGGGGTGTGTGTGTGTGTGTGTCTGTACTCAGTCGTGTCCAACTCTTTGTGACCCCATGGACTGTAGCTCTTCAAGCTCTTCTGTCCATGGGACTCTCCAGGCAAGAATAGTGGAGTGGGTTGCCATGCCCTCCTCCAGGGGATCTTCCCGACCCAGGGATCAAACCCATATCTCCTGCCTCTCCTGCCTTGCAGGCAGATTGTTTTTACTGCTGAGTCACCAGGAAAGCTGTACAGACACACACAGACACACACAGCACACAACATATACATACAGGAAGATGATTCATGACAAAGAAGAAATACTTCCATTTGAGACTACGTGGATGGATGTTCACTGCAATAGGCTGCTGCTGCTGTCACTTCAGTCATGTCCGACTCTGTGCATCCCCATAGATGGCAGCCCACCAGGCTCCGCCGTCCCTGGGATTCTCCAGGCAAGAGTACTGGAGTGGGGTGCCATTGTCTTCTCCGGGGCAATAGGCTAAGTGAAATAAATTGGATGGACAAAGACATCTACAATGGATGAAGGGGGCTAAAAGTACACACTTTCAGTCATAAAACAAGCCAGTCCTGCTGAGAGAAAATATTCGCCAGTGATGGGACCAACAGGGCTTCATTTCCAAATATATACACGCATCTCATACAACTCAACAACGACAAGAAAAGCTACAACACAATCAAAAAAAGGGCAGAAGACGACATGGAGAGGTGGTCAATCGGCACACGTGAATCTGCTCTGACATCGCAGATTATTAGAGAAAGGCAAATCAAGACTACAGTGTGGTATTAACTCACGGTGGTGAAAACAGCCAAACGGAAAGGCTAGAAATAACAAATGCTGGAGAGGGTGTGGAGAAAAGGGAACCCTCCTACACTGTTGGCGGGAATGCAAACTAGTATAGCCACTGTGAGAAGAGCTTGGTGGGTCCTTAAAAAACTAAAAAGGGATCTACCATATGATCCAGTAGGGGCTTCCCAGGTGGTACTAAGGTAAAGAACCCACCTGCCAATGCAGCGGACACAGGAGACGTGGGTTTGGTCCCTGCATGGGGAAGAATCCCTGGAGGAGAGATCGGCAACCCACTCCAGTATTCTTACCTGGAGAATCCCTGGGATAGAGGAGCCTGGAGGGCTACAGCCCGTGGGGTTGCAAAGAGTCGGACACGACTGAAGCCATTGAGCGTGCACACACATGATTCAGCAAGCACACTCCTGAACATGTATCCTGAAAAAAATTATAGTTCACAAAGAGAAGATATCCCTATGTTCACAGCACTGCTATGCACAGCAGCCAAGACACCAAGATGTGGAAGCAATCTAAATGTCTATCCACAGGGAAATGAATAAAGATGTGGAATCTATATATATGGTATACATACACAATGGAATACTACTCACCCATAAAAAAGGAATGAAATGTCATTTGCAGCAATATGGATGGACCTAGAGATGATCACGGAGAAGGCAATGGCAAGGCACTCCAGTACTCTTGTCTAGAAAATCCCATGGACGGAGGAGCCTGGTTGGGCTACAGTCCACGGGGTTGCTACTAGTCTGACAAGACTGAGCGACTTCACTTTCACTTTTCACTTTCACACATTGGAGAAGGAAATGGCAACTGGCTCCAGTGTTCTTGCCTGGAGAATCCCAGGGACGGGGGAGCCTGGTGGGCTGCCGTCTATGGGGTTGCAGAGAGTCGGACACGACTGAAGCAACTTAGCAGCAGCAGCAGCAGATCCTATAGATACAGGCCACACCCAATCATTTTTTTAATGACTGATAAAGAGGCATGGATTTCCATAGGCGGCTGTGTTTCAACCAAAGGAAAAAAACAAACAGAGGAGCTTTCAAGGATTCACCACTCCAGTCCGTGACATCCCTGACGTAACGCGCGCCATCAGATCTTAAATTCATCAGAGATAAAGTATCGTATGCTGGGGATCTGTAGAAATCTAACCACGTCTAAAATATAACACAGCAGACTCATCTACAAACCAGAACACAGGCTGTGTCTCAGATGCAGAGAACTGACCTGCGGTTGCCAACCGGGTGACAGATGGAAGACGGAATAATGGTGAGTTTGGGGTCAGGAGATACAAATGATTATGCACAGTATGGATAAACAGTGAGGTCCTGCTGTACAGTTCAGGGAACCATATTCAGTCTCCTGTGATAAATCACAATGGAAAAGAATATTAAACATTTTATTTATTGTAACTATATATGTATATATATGTATATGTCACTTTGCTATAGAACAGATTTAAAACAACATTGTAAATCCAGTATCCTTCAATTTAACAAAATTTAAAACATAACAAAAATAAAAAACCAGTCCTGGAGATGAACTCGATACAGCATGGAGGGAACCGTTAACAAGATAATTCTGTATCGGAAAGTCGCTAAGACAGTAAGATCCTAAAACTTCACAAGAAAAAGGAAATCTCCAACTGTGTGAGGTGATGGATGTTCACGAGACCTCCTGAGGTCACAATGTCAGAATATATGTGCTTAGTCGCTCAGTCGTGTCTGACTCTTTGCGACCCCATGGACTGTAGCTCCCCAGGCTCCTCTGTCCATAGGATTCTCCAGGCAAGAAGACTGGAGTGGGTTGCCATGCCCTCCTCCAGGGGATCTTCCCAACCTAGGGATCAAACCCAGGTCTCTGACATGGCAGGCACATTCTTCACCGTCTGAGCCACCAGGGAAGCCTGTCACAATATGTACACATATCAAATCATCATGCTAGTGGCAAAGAGTCTGCACTTACGTTGCAGGGGGCCTGGGTTCAATCCCTGGTCTGGAAATTAGTTTTTGCATGCCACAGCTAAGACCTGGAAGATAGAAATTTGTTGTTATACAGTCACTCAGTCATGTCCGACTCTTTGCAGCCCCATGGACTGCAGCACGCCAGGCTTCCCTGTCTGTCACCAACTCCCGGAGCTTGCTCAAACGCACGTCCACTGAGTCAATGATGCCATCCAACCGTCTCATCCTCTGTCCGTCCCTTCTCCTCCTGCCCTCAAATTTTTGCAGCATCGGGGTAAATACAAAAAATAAATCCTTAGAAAACTATGTTGTACACCTCATATGAATATGATACATTGATTATTCCTTGAATTGAAAGGAAAAAAACAACGAATACAATATGCTGATGATATGTTGAGCTGAAATGAAAGAAGAAATTTACCCTTTAACATTTTAATCCTCAACATCTGGCTTCCAGAATTATGAGAAAATGAGTGCCTGTTATTTAAGCTGAAAAAGAAAATAAGAGCAAGGTCCCTTCCATCTAAAGTTTTGGTCCATCTTGCTTTGTCACCCGTGTCCCTCAAGACCAGCTCTTTTCACACAAGACACCTTCCCGCTTATCCTAGGGGGATGTTCCTTAAAGGTGCCTATACAGGGACTGCATGCCACCAATATAGTTTAAGCTCGCCAAAGGCAGGGAAAGCAAGTTGTGATCATCAGTCTGTTTACACGCTGCCGAGAGCATTGTCTGAGTGCATTCCAAGCAAGAATGATTCAACGTTTCTCTTGCAGCCATTAATTATTGAAGAACATCCCCTCTGAGGGAGGGAAGGTCTTCAGTGAGGTAAGAGCTATAAAAGCCTGATGTCTGCAGAGAGGGAGCCTCATCACGGGGAAGAAGGGCCGGTTTCAAATCCAATTAGCATCAAAAAAGTACCTGATGCGGCTTCTAAGAATAGGATCAAAGCACATCAGCATTTCTGAACCGAGTTGCAGGGGGTGCAAGGGGCGGGGTAGGGGGAGAAGACACTTCTACTTGCTGAGCCTGTTGGGGGTGAATCGGAAGCTTCTCAACCTTGAGAAACGACCTCTAGGGCTTCCCTGGTGGCTCAATGGTAAAGAATCCACCTGCCAATGCAGGAGACATGAGTTCGATCCCTGGTCCGGGAAGATCCCACATACCTTGGAGCAGCTAAGCCCGTGGGCCACAACTATTAAGCCCGTGTTCTAGGTGTCCAGAAGCAAGGACTACTGAAGCCCCCGAGCCCTGGAACTTGTGCTCTGCAGCAAGAAAAATCATCTCAGTAAGAAGCCCGTATTCCACAATGAGAGCGGCACCACCCCCTACCCCCCAACCACCCCTAACTCCCCAAACTCCCACCCCCCCAGTTCGCTGCAACTAGGGTCAAGCTTGTGCAGCGGGGAAGACCCAGCACAGCCAAAGAATAAAAAGAAAGAAAATTATGAACAAGGTAATAATTTGTAAGGGCTTCCCTCTTAGTTGGTAACGAATCTGCCCGCAATGCAGGAGACCTGGGTTCAATCCCTGGGTGGGGAAGATCCCCTGGAGAAGGGAATGGCAACCCACTCCAGTGTTCTTGCCTCGGAGAATCCCATCGATGGAGGAGCCTGGCGTGCGTCCATGGGGTCGCCAAGAGTTGGGCACGACTTAGCGACTAAACCAGCAATAATTTGTAAAGAAGACATGCCTGGTTCTGCTTTTGAACATAATAAAGCTGAACAATGGAAGAGGTCACCCAGTTGCTTGGGTACCTTTGCTCTGACTTACTGGGTGCTGTTTGAACTAGTTAAGATGGGAGCCCAGATTTTGCACCTCCACGAAAAGTGGGGGTTGCACTTTTTAAAGGACTTTTCCTTCATTCTGACCACTGTGCTTGCCGTATAGTATCTCCCTTCTGGAGTTACCACGTCCTTCCAGGCTGTGACTGGTCTGAGAGCCTCTACCCTCAGAAGACAAATAAAATGCCACTCACCCTGTCTCCCTTCATTACGGAGGAGAACATTCCTTCCAGAGGTTGGTTCTTCTGCATGGACTGGTACCCACATCACTCCCAACACCCCGAGTCTCTCTAAGATTTATCCTGTACAGACTTACAAGTTTTCAACTCAGCCCACGGCATTTTGAGTGAAATTCACCTGGTATGAACGAGCGTCTTTCCAGTGAAGGACTATGATGCCATACACAACAAGAACGGGAATCTTGCTCTCTTTGCTGCTGCTGCTAAGTCGCTTCAGTCGTGTCCAACTCTGTGCGACCCCATAGATGGCAGCCCACCAGGCCCCGCCATCCCTGGGATTCTCCAGGCAAGCACACTGGAGTGGGTTGCCATTTCCTTCCCCAGTGTGTGAAAGTGAAAAGTGAAAGTGAAGTCGCTCAGTCGTGTCCCACCCTTAGCGACCCCACGGACTGCAGCCCACCAGGCTCCTCCATCCATGGGATTTTCTAGGCAAGAGTGCTGGAGTGGCTTGCCATTGCCTTCTCCGTTGCTCTCTTTAATACTCCTTAAATGTTACACTCTAGTCCCATCTTTATTACAACTAAACAGGTTCTGTTCAATCTGGGTTTCCCTTTTAGCTCTGTCGGTAAAGAATCTGCCCGCAGTACAGGAGACCCGGGTTTGAGTCCTGGGTCGGGACGATCCCCCAGAGAAGGAAATGGCAACCCACCCCGGGATTATGGCCTGGAGAATCCCCATTGACAGAGGAGCCTGGTGAGGCTACAGTCAATGGGGTGGCAAGAGTCAGACATGACTTAGCAACTAAGCAATAATGAAAGAGAAACGGGGTTTCTCTTTCATTATCATCTATTGTGAGGTTGAAATTGAATTCTCCGTGAACTTGGTACTCATAAGCAATTCCAGAAACAAGACTTCCAGGGGCTCTGGTCATATGTTGGCAGTTGAATCAAGAACCACACATCACCTGTAGTCAACTGACGTGTCAACATGGCTGCAGATGTTAAACTAATGTAACTGTACCGGTGGCGGCCAGGGGTCTCCATCTCACGCGGTAGAAATGCTGTCTACTTTCAGCTTAGGGTTGAACTCGGTGACCTCTGCCTTTATCCTGATTCTTTATCCTTTCCCAGTTCATAGTGATCGTTTGATCAGACTAGTCCATCCTAAAGGAGATCAGTCCCGAATATTCATTGGAAGGACTGATGGTGAAGCTGAAGCTCCAATACTTTGGCCACTTGATGGGAAGAGCTGGCTCATTGCAAAAGACCCCGATGCTGGGAAAGATTGAGGGCAGGAGGAGAAGGGGACGACAGAGGATGAGACGGTTGGATGGCATAAACGACTCGATGGACATGACTTTGAGTAAACTCTGGGAGTTGGTGATGGACAGGGAAGCCTGGTGTGATGCAGTCCACAGGGTCATGAAGAGTTGGACACGACTGAGCAACCGAACTGAACTGATTGGACCCTCTCATGTGTTAGGGGCTTCCTTGGTGGCTCAGAATGTAAAGAATCCACCTGCAATGTGGGAGACCTGGGTTCGATCCCTGGGTCAGGAATATCCCCTGGAGAATGGAATGGTTACACACTCCATTACTCTTGCCTGGAGAATCCCATGGACAGAGGAGCCTGGTGCGCTACAGTCCATGGGGTCACAGAGTCAGACACGACTGAGTGACTAACACTTCACTTTTTTATCCCTTACTATTTCAGAGTTAACTTATTGACTGGTAAAATCTGGTGACGTCAGCCTCTCTCTATATACATACACACACACACACACACACACACACACACACATAGACTTCTTTGGTAGTCTAGTGGCTAAAACTCTGCACATCCAATGCAGGGGCCCCGGTTCAATCCCCTGGTCAAGGAACTGGGTCTCACATGCCACAACTAAAGATCCTGTGTGATACAACTAGGCCTGGGCATAGTCAAATTAAATATATTTATATATATATCCATGAATTCTTTCCTTAATAGCAGTTCTGTGCTGCAAAATAGTTACTGATAATCAGTGCTATTAGCTTTAAATCAATAATCTATACATAATCTACTGAGCTGAAGACCCGAACCACTTAGATCTTTGCTCACCTACGGGCAAAACTCTTTTGTTAGATACGACCCCTAGAATATGAGGAGGAGGAGATATTTACCAAGAGACACCAAAGGGTTTAGAACACAGAAAATCCAAGCACAACACCCCACAGCTTCTCTGCTTGGTATAGTGCAGCTCCCAGCATAATCATTTAGTAAATAGAGTCACTGTCTTGCTTTACATTTTTCTCTTTTTAAAAACGCATGCATTTGACACCATATAGAGAATGATTGAAGCGACTTAGCAGCAGCAGCAGCAGAGAATGATGCTTTCCAAAACACAGTCATGGAAGGTGCGGGGGTGAGCAAACAGACAAGGTCATCTGAGTTATCTTTCCTGTCACTCAGCTCAGAGATTCGTTCCGATAAAAAGGGGGCCTAACCTCCCAGAGGTCTGGCCCATGCCAGGAATCTAGGCTTTTGAAAGCACTATTTTTGAAATGAGTCCTTGAGTTTATGCAAAATGCCTTTGCTCAGACGGGTTTGGTTGACAAGCATTTAACTTTCTGGCCAAAGGTGGTTGAGGAAAAGGCATGATCACTCTACTCTCCTTGCTTAAAATTTGCCATAAAGACATGAAATGATGAAAAGCTAGAGGGGAGAAGTAACCTCTAGCTTGAATCTAAGAAACTTTCCACAGACCCTCATCTGCAGACTGAACGTGAAACCTGGATTTACAAAGAAATGACAGACGCCCCTTGTCCTGGGAGAAGGAAGCCTAGAAAAGCTAAGGAAATTCTCCAGGGTCTTAATGCTGGCAAGGGATGTTGTCACAGAGCTTGCCGCCAGCAAGTAGGTGGGGAGAAGGGAGTGGAAAACAAACCACTGAAGAGATGAAAGCCGCAAAGCTGACTCACGCCAGCAGACACGGTCAAGATCCTTTCCCATGCCGAAAGGACCAGCAACACTCATTTTTTCCATTTCTTTCTGCAGCTTCACCAGTTTGCCTGTTGTTGCGTGTCAACCTCACCTGTCTTGAGCCTTTGAGAGACCACAATTTATTTATTCCCTTTCGCGATGTCTAAGAATAGTAATGCTTGATGTTGCTGCAGAATTGCTATCGAACGGAACATGTGGGAGAAGGAAATGAAATGTATACCTATTATAAAAGGGAGGTGAAGTCATTATTTTTGGACAGGTTAGTTTTATAACCTCTTTTATAAGTTTTTTAACAAAAACTTCAGAGAATCAACCGGAAAATTTTTTTAAAAAGTGATATTAAGACAACAAAAGAACACGGGCATTTGTGAAATTAGCACAGATATTCAGTATTTCCCCCACATATGACTAATAATATGTTAGACAATAAACTGACAGGAAGGTAACTCATTACCAAGTAACTAAATAGTAAAGCACCTCAAAATTAAATTAATGAACCATGTACAATATACATAGAGAAAGATGTTGACATAAATAAGAATTAAATAAGTGGAAAAGCCTGTTATTTCTTCCTTGGCAAAGAAGACTCAGGATTATAACGACGTCAGTCTCCCTAAATTAATTTGTAAATTGAAGGCGATCTCAATGTAAATGCCAATAGGATTTCACTGAAACAAGAAAAGCTGCGTCTCAGATTAATGAGGAAGGGCCAACCCCTCGAGACATTCAGACGTATGATAAAGCGACATTCATTAGAGCCATTTGACGTTGGCAACAGAGAGCAACAGACTGGCCAGAGGGCATAAGGAGACAGACATACAGACAGGATCTGCGTACACGACAAAGAGACCATCTTAAATCAGTGAGGAAGAGAGGGTGCGTTTATCAAGCAACTGTGAGACAGTGATATGGCCATCAAGGGAAAATGTATATGTGAATATGTACAGACTTATATGTGAGTGTGTGTGTGTATATATAAAACCATATCCGTTACTGTATATGATAACTGATGCTTTTCAACTGTGGTGTTGGAGAAGGCTCTGGAGAGTCCCTTGGACTGCAAGGAGATCCAACCAGTCCATCCTAAAGGAAGTCAGTGCTGTGTGTTCATTGGAAGGACTGATGCTGAAGCTGAAACTCCAATCTTCTGGCCACCTGATGCGGAGAGCTGACTCTTTGGAAAAGACCCTGATGCTGGGAAAGATTGAAGGCGGGAGGAGGAGGGGACGACAGAGGATGAGATGGCTGGATGGCATCACCGACTCAACGGTCATGAGGTTGAGTAAGGTCTGGGAGTTGGCGATGGACAGGGAGGCCTGGCGTGCTGCAGTCCATGGGGTCACAAAGAGTCGGACACGACTGAGCGACTGACCTGATGATAAGTATATGTAGGCTTCAGGGACGGGCTTCTCTGATGGCTCAGACAGTAAAGAATCTCCCTGCAATGCAGGAGACCCGGGTTTGATCCCTGGGTCAGGAAGATCCCCTGGAAGCAACGCACTTCAGTGTTCCTGCCTGGGAAATCCCATGCACAGAAGAGCCTGTCGGATACGGTTCATAGAGTGGCTAACTATCCTGCGTAAAGAGAGACTATACTAAACAGAGCTCAGGTTTCCCTGATGGCTCAGACGGTAAAGAATCTGCCTGAGATGCAGGAGACCCAGGTTTCATCTAGGTTTGAGAAGGAAATGGCAACCCACTCCAGTATTCTGGCCTGGAGAATCCCATGGACACAGGAGCCTGGCGAGGTTACTGTCCATGCAGTCACAGAGAGTTGGACACGACTGAGCGACTAACATATACTAAATAGTATCTGTGTATACTCAGAGAGATGATAGATGACATATATTTTCATTTCCACTTATTTACCTATGGCTTATATTTTCCTTATACAGATTTAAATAGGAAGGTAGAAATTCTATAATAGAAGGGAGCAGGGCTCATTTTACAAGTACAGGGCTGAAGTGGAGATGGCTTTCAAACCAAGGCAGAAACCTAGGCACCATATTGAGTTATTGATTTGGCCATTCCAGATTTACAATCTGTGTCCTCAAAAATGAACTATAAGGGAAATTTAAAGAGAAATTATAGCAAGATGCATCTCTCAGCCTAGTCATAGTGGATTAGAGGGCGAGGATATGCTTCTGTGAGTTTGCTTAGGTAGTGTCATCAAAAGCCCTCAGCACAGCAGGCTGAAGAAACCATCAATCTCTACACATAGATCATCAATTCATCATATGAGTCAACTCCACACTCTCAAACAGGAAATTTCCCCTCTACATCCAAGCAGGAAAGCAATTGATTCAGTCATCCCCCAAAACCTAAGAAGCTAAAGTTTCAAAGATTGGTTCTCTGTCTCAGCTTAATATAAACTATGCGCTAGAAGAGGAAAAAATAAACACTGGAATCAACTATAAAAAGTAAGCCAAGCTACTCCGACTTTCATTACGTTTTTGTTTGAGTGTTCTTTTTTTTTTTTATAACATCTGAGATATTTACACTCAGTCGTGTCCGACTCTTTGTGATCCCATGGAATTCTGCAGGCCAGAATCGGGATTGGGTAGCCTTTCCCTTCCCCAGGGGATCTTCCCAACCCAGGGATCGAACCCAGGTTTCCCACATTGCAGGCAGATTTCTTACCAGCTGAGCCACAAGGGAAGACCCCTGAGATATAATTATTGAGATGTAATCCGCATGCCGGAGAAGGAAATGGCAACCCACTCCAGTGTTCTTGCCTGGAGAATCCCAGGGACGGGGGAACCTGGTGGGCTGCCGTCTATGGGGTCGCACAGAGTCGGACACGACTGAAGTGGCTTAGCACCAGCAGCAATCCGCATGCCACACAATTCATCCATTTCAAGTACAAATCAATGATTGCTACTACATCACAAGAACTGCTCAATCATCACAAGAAATTTTAGAATATGTTCAACATCTTCGAAAGAACACCTATAACCTTTGTCTGGAATTTCTCATTACCTCTCTTCCCAGCCCTAGGCAATCAGAAATACACTGAACGTGTCTATGGATTTCCGTATTCTAGACATGTCCTATCAGTAGAATCCCCCCATATGTGGTCTTTGCTGAAGAGCTTCTTCATTTAGCAGAATGTCCCGAAGAATCGTCCAAAGAGTAGCGTGAGGTAATTCTTCCTTTCTTTTTACGGCTGAATAATATTCCACCACATGTAGAGACCATGAGCTTCACAGGTGATGCTAGTGGTAAAGAACCCGCCTGCTAATGCAGGAGACGTAAGGGTTCGATCCCTGGCTTGGGGAAGATCCCCTGGCGGAGGGCATGGCAACCCACTCCAGTATTCTTGCCTGGAGAATCCCATGGACAGAGGAACCTGGTGGGCTACAGTCATTGGGATCACAAAGAGTCGGACACGACTTACCACGCCTGCAGAGAGCACACTTGTTTACCTATTTGTCTACTGATGGACACACGAGTCCTCCAGCTTTGTTCTTCTTGTTCAAGAATGTTTTATCTATCCTGGCTCCTTACAATTCCAGATTAATTTTAAAATCAAGTTCTGAAATGGCCTGTTGGGATTTTGACGGGGGGTTTCAATGAATCTGTGGATCACTTTGCTGAGTATTATTTATGCCAACAACATGAAATCTTCTAAATAACGAACACGAATGTCTTTGCACCTACTGGGGTCTTCTTCGCCTTCCATCACCAGTGTTTTATACTTTTCAGGTTGTAAGGTGTTTTATATTTTCCATTGTAAATTATTCCTAGGCACTTCATTATCTTTGATGATACAGTAAATGGGAATTGCTTTCTTAAGTTTATCTTTTGCTGCAAATGTATAGAAATTTGATTGAGTTTTTCTGTTGATTTCATATCCTTAGGACTTTTTGTGTACGAGATCCTGACATCTGAAAAGAAATCATCCTTCACTTCTTTCTTTCAAAGCCTGCAGGCCTTTCATTTCATTTTCCACCTTAATTCTGCCCAGGCTGAAATGTCCAGGACAATGTTAAATACAACTGGCCAAAAAAGCAGTCATATTTCTGACCCTGGGGGGAAGAATCCAGAATTTCACCATTGAGTGGAATGTTCCCTCTTGTGTTTTGGCAAATGTCCTGTAGAGAATTTTCTATACGTGTAAGAAGAGTACTAAAATTGAGTTAATGGTCCATGTTAAAATTTTGACATATATACAACCACTCATTCTTACAAAGTATAGCCACTATGCTATTTAACAAGTGATCTTAAACTTGCATTAATAAAGTGCAGAAAAATTCCCAAAGAGCATTAGTAGAATTTGATATGCACCAAAATTCAAATTGCATATTAATACTTTCTCCAAACAAACAAAACAAAACAAAACAAAACATAAAAGATAAAAACACACATAAGCTATAGCCCATCTATTCAAATACAAATTCTAATCATGATATGTGTTAGCATTAGCAATGCTAAAAATATAATTGGTCATCTTAAAAATTACTGAAAATAGGTTAGAAATGTATTTAAAAATTATGCTAAGTTGCTTAAATCACTTGTCAGTTTCAGTTTGAAAATAACAATGTCACCTTGGTCATATAAAGCACTTTTTGCTTTCATAACCTTTGCCTCATTTTAGCTCTCAATTTCTATAATTTCAATTAAAAAAATTAGGTTTAATTTCAGATTTCTGGTTTAGTTAGATCTGTAAGTGGATATTAAATTAGGACTCAATATTAGTTTCTAGAAGACCCAAGACAATTTTTTTTTTTTTGCCATCATCTCCATATCCAAAAGAAAGGATGAATATCACCAGGAGTTGCAAAGGAGGAACCAGAGGTGATCTGAAATGCATTTTGTAATTCTCAGCTCCTCACCTACATCAAGTATATTAAAGAGCCGGCACGGAAATGTCCAAGGTTGAGGTGTTGGAGGGGGAGGGAGAGATTTTAATGGAAAGTAAATTTTAAGTTTTTTAAAAGGCTTATTTTTTATTCAAGTGCAATCGATTTACAATGCTGTGTTAATTTCTGCTGTACAGCAAAGTGAGTCCGTTATAGACGTATATGCCTTGTTTTTCATATTCTTCCCCATTGATGGCTTATCACAGGATCCTGAATACGGCTCCCTGCACGCTCCATCAGAACCGTGTTATGGATCCATCCTGTGCAGGACAGTTGGCATCTGCTAATCCCAAACTCCCACGCCATCGACCCTGCATGGCAACCACAAGTCTGTTCTTTCTCTGTGAACTCTCAGTTATGAGACGAGAATCAGGTGTTTTCATCTGATCAGTGAGGAAACAGTGGATCGCTGACATCTCTCAGTCGATGTGAGGACAGCGTTTTTTTCCCTAGGAATTAAGTTTCACCATTCCCTCCCCCAGTTCTCATCTCTTTAACGCTCCCTCACTTGACCTGCCGTTGGCATAACTGCTCACCAACCTCAGCACCACCTGAAGTTTTTATCGGCCAGCAAAAACGGGAAAAGTTGAATCTGCTAAGAAAAAAATATATTAAAGCACTGCAACCTTAAAGAGCGCTCAATGAAAAACAAAAGCTGCATTTAAAAATATGACTATGGGCTGTTGGCACTAATGAATGTTAATTTAGTTTTTGCTATTAGGTGCTGCACTGCGGGGTAGTTAAAGGATGTGGGGTTCAAAACTTTTCAAAATTCGTATTTCAGGTTTAAAAAAAAACATGCTCAAATTTCCAGGGTGAGAGTCTCTTTTCTCAATAGTTGGAATCAACAATCCATAATTAAATCAATTTAAAAATGTGAAAAGAGAAAGCCATCACCTTGAAGGAGGATTCAGTACAGTGATCTGTGTCTTTACTTTCAAGATATCTAGATCATATTCCAAAACTCTAAGATACTAAAAGAAGAAAGCTGAGAATTTAAAAAAGAAAGGAGAAGGAGATAGACAAAATTCTCTTCTGTATGTTAAATAGACAGCTAGCGGAAATTTACTGCATGACTCAGGGCGCTCAAACCTGGCGCTCTGTGACAACCCAGAGGGCTTGGGTGGGGTGGGAGGAAGCTTTAAGGAGGAGGGGACATATGTGTCCTTCTGGCTGGTTCATGCTGATACATCTCGGAAAGCACCACAGTATGGCAAGTATCCTACAATTAAAAATCAACACAAAGAAGGAAGTTCATGCGTTACCAGGAGCTATAAAGTAAAAATGATCCATTCGGTCAATACACCGGGTTTTTAAAAGATGGACTGTTTTATCCATCCATGACGGAAGGACTTGCAGCTTGAGGTCTAGGAGGCAGCTTTTGAAAGTGACACTGCATGAACGTTAAGGACAACGGCTGGTTAACAAAACGGGGAATGATGGCCCTGCACAGTCCGTGACAATCTTTTAAGTCGCATTTCTTATCACATGCCCCCCACACATCTCATCATCTTACCAACCCAAGGATCTAACCGGCGTCTCTTGCATCTTCTGCATTAGCAGGCAGGTTCTTTACCACTGAGCCACTAGGGAAGCCCCCATACTACACTTGATCTTAGCCAAAAGGACGAGGAGTGGTATGTGTAATATATATATTAATTGGATATATACGTATAAAACAGAATGGGCTTCCCCGGTGGCGCTAGTGGTAAAGAATCCGCCTGTCAATGCAGGAGACGCGGATTCAATCCCTGGGTCGGGAAGATCCCCTGGAGGAGGGAACGGCAACGCACTCCAGTATTCTTGCCTGGAGAATCCCATGGACAGAGGAGCCTGGTGTGCTACACTCCATGGGGTTGCAAAGAGTCGGATATGACTGAAGTGACTCAGCACAGACACTTGCATAAGACAGAACATTATAATATGTGTAATTCTCTCCTATATACATGTATATATTCAACTAATGCACTCTATTAAACAATAAATACTGGTGCCATTCAGGGGAAATAAGCACACTTGACAACTTCTGACTAGAGGTTATTTGTTAACAAACTTTCCAGAAGGAAATAAACGGCAAAAGCTTTAAGCAAATGGAATGTCCTTTGATCTAGCAATTCCATCTGAAGAAATGCATCTTAAGCAAATAGTCATTGATGAGGGCAAATTTTTCATCGCATTTTCCCCAAAGTTCTGAAGCTAAATACCCCAAATGAAGAACAGCTAACATATTATGCAAAGGAGTCGAATTTCAAGGCACCTATTAAAGGACTGTGTTTCAGGACACCTACTTTTGCAAATGAAAGGTAGAGTATGTGAGTTAACAGAATGAGTCAAAATTACTGGATGGACACAGGTATACAGATATACAGATGCAGAGGAAAAACTCACAGCATATATACTCAATAGGTAACAGTGGCACAGTTCAAGCTAATGCAACTTTGTTCTTTGCATGTTTCTGTATCAAATATGTTATGAAACAAAAAGCAGTAATTTTCTAGTTGTTCAGCTGTTTAGTCATGTTTGACTCTCTGCGACCCCTTGGACTGCAGCACACCAGCCTTCCCCGTCCTTCACCATCTCGTGGTGTCTGCTCAGATTCATGTCCATTGAGGCAGTGAGGCCATCCAACCATCTCATCCTCTGCCACTCCCTTCTCCAAGATTGCCTTCAACCTTTTCCAGCATCAGGGAGAAAGCTAACGCACTGTCTCAACAGGTTTAACAGCAACGGGGGTGTCATGTGGATACAATGCACCCTTCCCAGCAAGTGATGAAAACCTTAGCTGTCTATCTTTCTTGCAAACCCTACCACCCTGGTTGCAACATGAGAAAAATCCCCGTTGAGGGATATTCTGTAACACCCGAGCAGCCCTTCTCCAAAGTATCAGCAGTAGCAGTGTTACTGTCGTGTCTGACTCTCTGCGACCCCATGGACTGTAGCCCGCCAGGCTCCTCTGTCCACGGGATTCTCCAGGCAAGAATCCTGGAGTGGGTTGCCATTTCCTCCTCCAGGGGATCTTCCCCACCCAAAGATCGAACATAAGTCTCCTGCGTTGCAGACAGATTCTTTACCAGCTGAGCCACCAGCAAAGCCCAAGAATACTGGAGTGAGTAGCCTCTCCCCTCTGCAGGGGATCTTCCCGACTCAGGAATTGAACCAGGGTCGCCTGCATTGCCGGCGGATTCTTCACCAGCTGAGCTCCCCGGGTGGAACCCCTTCTAGTTCCCAGAGTTCATCTGTGTGGTCTTCACAACTCACGGTCTGATCTGCATACATGATCGGTAGCTCCAGTCCACACATTTTCCCTGTTGCCTTTTTTTTATACCTGACATCCCTCGTCTGTCCCATTAGGACACCCCGTGCCATGCCGCCCTCGGTCACCTTAGGCTCTTGTCGGCTGTGACAGTCTCTTACAATATCCAAACTAGGACAAGAGAGGGAGTTGGACACACTGAGTCTGTTTTCTGGTGGGGACGGGTCTTCCAGCTTCAACCTTTTCACCCGCATCTCCCCACCCTTCCCCGCACTCCGATGATAGATGGCACATGGGACCGTCCCCTTTGAAGCTAAGATCCCTAACAGAACCCACTTTAAGCATCTCTGATGAGCCTCCAGGCTGCTGCTGCTGCTAAGTCGCTTCAGTCGTGTCCGACTCTGTGGGACCCCATAGATGGCAGCCCACCAGGCTCTCCCATCCATGGGATTCTCCAGGCAAGAACACTGGAGTATTCTTGAATGCTGGAGCTTCCAGGCTGCAGTGTGTCAATTCCTGGACCAGCCTCCCTCCACACAGTTTCTCTTCGCCTCCCTCCCTTTCTGGGTCCCCAAGGACCACTTTTTCACTTTCATGCATTGGAGAAGGAAATGGCAACCCACTCCAGTGTTCTTGCCTGGAGAATCCCAGGGACGGGGGAGCCTGGTGGTCTTCCGTCTATGGGGTCACACAGAGTCGGACACGACTGAAGTGACTTAGCAGCAGCATCAGCAGCAGCAGCAGCAGCAAGGACGTCCAACACCAGCCCCGGTACGACAAGCACGGGCTGCCCTCCCCGCATCCTATGATGATCACCTTCTGTAACAGGTCCCAGGGCAGGTGAGCCGACACCTGTCGTCAGGTGAGCTGGCTCGGGCAGGACACCAGGCTGGCAGGCAGCCCTTCAGGTCTCCACTGGACCAAGTCTCAGAGCCCCGTGATGGCACGGGGCTGTGGTCCTGCCTGTCTGTGACGTCACAAAGGTTGTCCAGGAGACGGGCCGTGATGCTCACAGTTAGCGGGGTGGGCACCTTGTGGCATCCGCAGTGTGGACCATCAGGCGCTGATAAAGCAGGCTGATGGAAAGCGCTCTGCGCTTCGGCACAGAGGTAAGGGCTTTCTTTCCTCTTTTCCCTTTTCCTTAGTCTCCTGTTTCCTCTCTGCTGCTGCTTGTCCCTCTACTTCCAACTGCAGCTGCCGCTTCTACTCCCTTCTTTCTCACACTGAATTTGTAAACTGCCTTCTCGTAGACGTTGATCATTCCGGTTTGGTTTAGAAGCTCTGGGAGCTGCGTTTTCCTGGAAAGGGCTTCCTCCGCTCCACCTCCTCCTTCAGCTGCTTTGTCTGCTGTTTTTTTTTTTTTTTTCCTCTCATACTGAAGTTTTAAACTGCCTTCTCATAGATGTCAATCATTCCGTGCTGCTTTCAGTCAGTTCAGTTCAGTTCAGTCGCTCAGTCGTGACCGACTCTCCGCGACCCCATGAATCACAGCACGCCAGGCCTCCCTGTCCATCACCAACTCCCGGAGTTCACTCAAACTCATGTCCACAGAGTCGGTGATGCCATCCAGCCATCTCATCCTCGGTCGTCCCCTTCTCCTCCCGCCCCCAACCTTTCCCAGCATCAGAGTCTTGGTTTCAAAACCCAGAGAAGGCTTTCCTGGCTGACCTAGGAGAAAAGGCTTTGGGGTACAGCCCGCCCAGCAGATGTGGGCCCCTGGCAGCGCAGGTATGGCAGCTACAGGAATACTTGGCACATTGGGACGGTCTGCAGGGGACGGCAGAGGGCAGTCAGATGTGAGATAATGGAAAAAAATATCAAAATGTGTTTCAGGGAGAAGGACTTCAACCCTTGCAGCGTCTTATCCTCTTTTTTTTTTTTTTTAAATGGGAGTATAGCTGCTTTACAATGGTGTCTTAATTTCTGCTGTACAGCAAAACGAATCAGTTACGTGCTCAGCCGTGTCTGACTCTTTGTGACCCCCATGGACCGTAGCCCACCAGGCTCCTCTGTCCATGGGATTCTCCAGGAAAGAATACTGGAGCGGGGATTCTCCAGGGACTCTTCCTAACCCAGGGAAGAAACCCATGTCCCTTGCATTGCAGGCAGATTCCTGGGATGGAACCCAGGTCCCTTGCACTGCAGGCAGATTCTTCACCGTCTGAGTCACCAGGGAAGCCCATAAATGTGTTAATATATGATACTTGTTTTTCCTCTGCCTGACTTAACTTCACTCTGTATGAAGGTCTCAACCCTTGCGCCTTAATGACATTTTTGGACCAGTAGCCGTGGCTTTTGGCTCTATGACCGATTTCACCAAGACGCCAGAGGCTGGCCCCTGCCTAAGAGGGACTAAGCCATATTAAGTCGAAAAGGCTGTGTAACGGCATTATCATGGGATTTGGATAAGCTGCTCAGCATCTGGGCCTCAAATCTTAAGTGAGAGACGATTGGTCGGAACCTGTGACCACGAAGGAAGGATTCATGACACGTCAGGGGCGGGATGACTGGGCTGTGAGTCATGTATTCTTCCATCAAAAAAAGGAGTTTTTAAACTTTCTGCTCAGCGCTTCCTCTGTTAGGAGCTGAGGGTCCATGGAAGGATGAGGAGAGACGGGAGGGAAAAGAAGAGAGAGAAAGCGAAGCACAGTGTGGAAATGACAGAGGAGGACTAAGAACAGGGCGGCTGGATCAGAAAAGTAGGAAGTGCTTAGCTCTGATGGGAGGGCAGAAGAATTCACACCTGCAACAATGATTGGGCTGAATCCTGAATCTTAAAGATGTTCTTTCAGGTGAAAAGGCGGGTAAGAGGTTTTCTGGTCCGTCACTACATTCATATTCAACATCTGTAAGCTTCAGAGTAGACTCTGTGCGGAGGCTTTAGGGCCTGAAGGTCAACCAGAAGGGTCGGTCAGATCAGAAAGGAGAGAGGATAAGATACGGAAGATTTAGAGTGATGCTTTGAAGGTAACATACGATTTAAGTGTATTAGGCTTCCCTGGTGGCTCACAGGTAAAAAAGCCACCTGCCAGGGCAGGGGATGCAGTTTGATCCCCGGATCAAGAAAGGTCCCTGGAGAAGGAAATGGCATCGCACTCCAGTATTCTTGCCTGAGAAATCCCATGGACAGAGCAGCCTGGTGGGATACAGGCCACAGGGTAGCAAAGACTCAGAAATGACTTCAGTCAGTTCAGTTCAGTCGCTCAGTCATGTCCGACTCTTTGCGACCCCATGAATCACAGCACGCCAGGCCTCCCTGTCCATCACCAACTCCCGGAGTTCACCCAAACCCACGTCCATTGAGTTGGTGATGCCATCCAACCATCTCATCCTCTGTCGTCCCCTTCTCTTCCCGCCCTCAATCTTTCCCAGCATCAGGGTCTTTTCAAATGAGTCGACTCCTCGTATCAGGTGGCTAAAGGATTGGAGTTTCAGCTTCAGCATCAGTCCTTCCAGTGAATATTCAGGACTGATCTCTTTTAGGATGGACTGGTTGGAGCCCCTTGCAGTCCAAGGAACTCTCAAGAGTCTTCTCCAACACCACAGTTCAAAAGCATCAATTCTGCGGCGCTCACCTTTCTTTATACACCAACACTCACATCCATACATGACCACTGGAAAAACCATAGCCTTGACTAGATGGACCTTTGTTGGCAAAGTCATGTCTCTGCTTTTTTAATATGCTGTCTAGGTCTAGAAACAACTTAGGCAACTTAACAACAAATGATTTAGAATTTTATTAAGATTCTCGCATAAATGTGGAGGATCAGGAGGATGCAAAGCTGGAGAGGAGCTGGATGTTAAAAATCCATCAGTAGAGGAAAAGTCAACAATATGAAGAGTTCATATTCAGCTGATAGCTTGATAGTCATGCTGGGCTCAAGGAAAATAGCACGGCTTAAAGCGGGTTTACAGGCATATTTGAGAGACATTGTGGGCTTAGTTCTAGACCATGGCAGTAAAGAGAGTCACAGAGATGCTTTTGTATCTTATAAAACTTACAGTCACACTGGACCACAGTCTATTAAGTGTGCAGTATCATGGTGCCTTAAAAAAATGCACAGACATTAATTAAAAATGTATAGTGTGTATTTTTATATATACCCAAGGGATTATTAATCACCCATAAAAAAAGAAATAATGCCATTTGCAGCATCATGCATGGACCTCGAGAATGTCATACGGAGTGAAGTCACTCAGGCAGGGAAAGACAAATATCATAGGATGTCTCATGCATGTGGAAACTAGAAAAAGTAGTTCAAATGAACTTATTTACCAAACAGATTCACAGACACAGAAAACAAATTTAGGGTTACCCAAAGGTCCATCAAGTCAAGGCTATGGTTTTTCTAGTGGTCACGTATGGATGTGAGAGTTGGACTATGAAGAAAGGTGATCCCTGAAGAATTGATGCTTTTGAACTGTGGTGTTGGAGAAGACTCCTGAGAGTCAGTTGGACTGCAAGGGGATCCATCCTAAAGGAGAACAGTCCTGGGTATTCATTGGAAGGACTGATGCTAAAGCTGAAACTGCAATACTTTGGCCACCTCATGCGACGAGTTGACTCACCAGAAAAGACTCTGATGCTGGGAGGGATTGGGGGCGGGAGGAAAAGGGGACGACAGAGAATGAGATGGCTGGATGGCATCACCGACTCGATGGATGTGAGTCTGAGTGACCTCCGGGAGTTGGTGATGGACAGGGAGGCCTGGCGTGCTGCGATTCATGGGGTCACAAAGAGTCGGACACGACTGAGCGACTGAACTGAACTGAACTGAAAGGGGAATATAGAAAGGATAAATTAGGAGCTTGGGATTTGCAGATACAAAATACTCATAAATAATGTAGGCAAACAAAAGGGACCGAAGACCTATATTCAGTACCTTGTAACAACCTAGAATGGAAAAGAATCTGAATAAGACTGTGTGTGTGTACACTAGATGGTAACACAATATTATGAAATTATAAATCAACTATAATTCTATTAAAATATACATATACAGGTATATGTATATGTGTATATATATATATGGCTTATATATATGTATCTATATACATATATACAGGTCTTCCCTGGTGGCTCAGCTGGTAAAGAATCCTCCTGCAATGGAGGAAGACCTGGGTTCAATCCCTGGGTCGCGAAGATCCCCTGGAGAAGGGAACAGCTATCCACTCCAGTGTTCTGGCCGGGAGATTGCCACGGACTGTGTGATCCACGGGATTGCCAAGAGTTGGACATGACTGAGCGACTTTCATTTTTACACATATATACAGGAGCCAGTTCACACAGGGGTAACTAAAACGCTGTAAGGTTATACACAAAAATGTTAACAACGGTTATATTTGAGTAACATCAAATAATAAGTTTTGAAAGTGAAAAGTGAAAGTCCCTCAGTCATATCCGACTCTTTGTGATCCCATGGAATGTATAGTTTGGGTAGCCTTTCCCTTCTCCAGGGGATCATCCCAACTCAGGGATCGAACCCAGGTCTCCTGCATTGCAGGCGGATTCTTTACCAGCTGAGCCACAAGGGAAGCCCAAGAATCCTGGAGTGGGTAGCCTTTCCCTTCTCTAGGGGATCTTCCCAATCCAGGAATCAAACCAGGGTCTCCATTGCAGGCAGATTCTTTACCAACTGAGCTATGAAGGAAGCCCAACTTAAGTTTTAATTGTTTTCTATTTATCTTTCTCATATGTTCTCTCATGATCATGGCAACAACATAAAAAAACCTAAAGATAAGACGGGAGAGAAGTGAAGGCAGTGTCTTCTCAACAGCCTCTCTCCTATCCATAATGGAAAGAAGGCAAAGAAGGTGGCCACACAATTTTACCAACTGGTTCTTTCATGGATCTAGGGAACAGCACTTATGAAGACAGAAGCCAGCAAAAACACATCGCTGAGATACCATGATGCCAGCAACCTCACCGTCTGCCAAAGCCTACCCTGTCCCTACCAGAACCTGTTGGAAAATCTGTCCTACCAAAATCTGTTGGAAAAGGGTGAGATGCAAGATGGGGCCTTATCTCATTCCTTCCTAAGACTGGCTCCTCACATTTTAGTTTATGGCAGAGGGAAGATGGTCACCCCAAAGACATCCACGCCCTGATTCCTAAAACCTGTGACTATGCAACTTTGCATGGCAAAAGACATTGCGAATTTGATGACAGTTCAGGATCTTGAGTTGGAGGGAGTGTCTTGGATTACACAGGTAAGAGGGAGGCAAAGGGGTGACTCACAGTGGAAGCTTCTATTGCTGGTTGTGAAAATGAAGGCAGCTTCTTTAGAAGCTGGGAAAGACAAGAGCAGTAAAACCTCCCTGTTGCCGTAGTCCTAAGTCTGATTCTTTTGCGACCCCTTGGGCTGTAATTGTCCAGGCTCCTCTGTCCATGGGATTCTCCAGGCGAGAATACTGGAGTGGGTTGCCATTCCCTCCTCCAGGGGACCTTCCCAACCCAGGGATCGAACCTGTGTCTCCCACATTGCAGGCAGATTCTTTGCCATCTGAGCCACCAGGGAAACCCCAAATCTCGCTTCGAGACATCAAAATGAATACAGTCTCACAAACACCTTGATTTTTTAGTCCGATGAGACCAAGGTCAGAATCTCGACCTCCAGAAAGGTAAGATCATAAAGCTGTGTTGTTTGAAGCCAGTAGGTTCATGAACAGTTTCTATGCCCCCTGCAAGAAAACTCCCTTTCCTGTAAAGGAACAAAACCCTAGAAATCAGTTCCTGATAAAGATAACCAGATAAATGTCATCAGGCATGTCCTCACCAGGACTGTTCTGCAATTTTTTTGGATACAATTCCCGCTTTGAATTTCCCCTGGAGCCAACAGATGTAAGAATTGATTGTCCTCATGGTACCCTAGCTGATACGAGATTTCTTCATTGCAAATGGAATATTTTAATACCAAAAGTGGTACATTAGAAGGGGAAACATCCATTCATTTTATTTTTTTAAAAAATATTTTTGTTTATTTGGCTGCATCAGGTATTGGGGTTTCCCAGGTGGCACTAATGGTAGAGAATCCATCTGACAATGCAGGAGACGTGAAAGACACAGGTTCGATTCCTGGGTGGGGAAGAATCCGTAGAGGAGGAAATGGCAACCCACTCCAATATTCTTGCCTGGAGAATCCCATGGACAGAGGAACCTGGGAGGCTGTAGTCCATGGAGTCACAAACAGCTGGACACCACTGAAGTGACTCGGCACGCATGTCTAGTTCCCTGACAGGGAATGGAACCTGGGCCCCCTGCATTGGGAGCTTAGAGTTTTAGCCACTGGACCACCAGGGAGTTCCCTAAGTTTTAATATGGAGTTGATTCATAACCACCTATTTCTTAAATGATTACAAATCCTCTGAAAATTTTTCTATGAGTTCTCTCTTTGATAAACATCCTTAGTTATAAATTTATCATACAAGAGCATGAAGGAGAAAATTAAGAACTTCTTGTTGGTAACTAATTCCTGCAAACACACACACACACTTAATAAGAACATTTTAAATAATCAATTGACGATACCGTGATATAAACAGGGGCTTCACAAATGGCTCAGTGGTAAAGAATCCACCTGCAATGCAGGAGATGCGGGTTCAGTTGCTGGGTTGGGAAGATCCCCAGAAGAAGGAAACAGCAACCCACTTCCGTATTCTTGCCTGGAAAAAACCAGTGGACAGAGTAGCCTGGCGGGCTACAGTTTATGGGGTTGCAAAGAGTCGGACGTGACTGAGCACACGGTATAAACAGTAGTTTTTAGACTTTGATTTCCAAGTCAGCAAGATGAAAATGGTCCTGGGAACTTGTTATAAAGCCAAATTCTCGGATACTATCACAGACTGTGGCTCAGCTGGTAAAGAATCTGCCTGCAAGGGGGAGTCCTGGGTTCGATCCCTAGGTTTGGAAGATTCCCCTGGAGAAGAGAAAGGCTACCCACTCTGTCCTGGAGAATTCCATGGACTGTATAATCTGCGGGGTCGCAAAGAGTCGCACACGACTGAGCGACTTCATCAAGACTCATTGAGTGAAAGTCAAAGAATTGAGAGGTAGAAGGAACCGTGGCTGTTAACAAACACATGGCGGTGTGACTCCTCAGTTTAGATGGTATCATGCCAGTAAAGGAGGAGGAGGAGGAGCAGGGGGCGACAGAGGATGAGATGGTGGGATGGCATCATGAACTCAACGCACATGAGTTTGAGCAAACTCCAGAAGATATCAGAGGACAGAGGAGCCTGGTGTGCTGCAGTCCACGGGTTTGACTTAACAACTCAGCAACAGCATGCCAGTCAAGTGAAAATCAGTACCAAGTCTTTGATTTTCAAATCTTACACAAACTTCCATCCCCCAACAATGGGTGTCATTTTAGAATCGCATTTCTCTTCACCCTTTAAAAAGAAAAGCGAGATAGTTTAAAAATGTCCACATCACAGGTTATTTGCTCTTTGTGGACCTTTATGAAAAATAAAGGATTAAATGTGCTTAGTAGCTCAGTCCTGTCCGACTCTTTGCAACTACATGGACTGTTGTGCACCAGGCTCCTCTGCCCATGGGATTTTCCAGGCAAGAACACAAGTGCGGGTTGCTATTTCATCCTCCAGGGGATCTTCCCAACCCAGGGATCGAACCCAGGTCTCCTGCATTGCAGGCAGATTCTTCACCAGCTGAGCCACCAGGGAAGCCTAAAGGATAATTACTTAATAATATCCTCAATTGAATTACCCTTTTACAGACTTAAATCTGTCACCAATTCTTAAAGTAACATTTTTTTTTTGTTTATCATGTGTTTACTGCCAACTGCTTGCAAAATAAAACAGAAATTATGGGACTCGTGGAAGTATAATTACATTTTCAAAGAAGAAATGATGAAGAACTTTCATATTTAACAAAGGCATTTTTAGGAGTTACTTTAAAATTTTAGTTTTGAATTTTAATCATGAACAGATTACAGAAGCAGTCTGGATTGGGTATGTTTTTATTCTTAATCTGTTATCTTGTTTCTAAATGTCACTATTGTTTGCGAATTTGCTGGGTCTTTTGTAAACCGTACTTGTTTCTTCTCCCCTTTGCTTTTCCAAGGCCAATCTGTTGCTTTTTTCTTATGCTTTCAGCTGCTAATTTGTTTCATGTCAAAATAAGTTTACGTCATAATTCAGGCTCTCAACATGGCTCCTGGTTTGAATTAATGGGATAATTGCTAAATTTCCGTTTCCCTTTGGGGTGTCGGGATGTCACTAAACAGGGTTTCAAGATCAAATGTGTTTTGTGACCGTTTCTTTTAAACCTGAGTCTTGAGAATTCTGCAAGGAGATAGGTAGATAAATTGGCTCCTTAACTGAAGAAAACAGGTACACATTTTACCATCACTTACGAATAAGGCTTTGTCGTCCACATCCGAGTAAGCTACAGAAGAATTGAAGAATATTCCAGCTAGTCATCACAATCGCAGATGCTTTATACCAAAGTCAGCGAGGAAAATTTTAAAACACTCCTAAAAACAGTGCCCCCTCCAAGACTGGCAAATAATATGTCCCGAAAATACTACTTATGATATAATTTAGTCACCATCATTGTTAGTTGCTCAGTTGTGTCCAACCCTTTGTGACCCTATGCACCGCCAGGCTCCTCTGTCCATGGGATTCCCCAAGGAAGAATATTGGAGTGGGTTGCCACTCCAACCTCCAAGAGATCTTCCTGACCCAGGAATCGACGAACTCAGGTCTCCTGAATAGCAGGCAGATTCTTTACAGTCTGAGGCACCAGGGAAGCCCCATACCCCTCCTTTAAAAAGAAATGCAAGCACTTTGTGTCACCTGTGGCATGTGAACTCTTACTTGAGGCATGTGGGATCTAGTTCCCGGACCAGGGATCAAACCCTGGGCCCCCTGCACTGGACGCATGGAGTCTTAGCTCCTGGACCGCCAGGGAAATCTCTCCATGGTCTTTTACGCCTTCCTCTTAAGAAGTATGCTGCTTGGAGCAGTTGCATTTCACTGCCTGTGACCTCAGAGAGAAGCAGAATCTTGAGACCTGTCTTCCATCTGTAATAGAACATGCATTTGGACAAGCTTTCCATCTATTATAGAATCTGTATTTCAACAGGGCGACTCACATACCCAATAAAATTGGAGAAAGTGTGTGTTAGTCGCTCAGCCGTGTCCAGCTCTTTGTGACCCCGTGGACCATAGCCCGCCAGGCTCCTCTGTCCATGGGATTCTCCAGGCAAGAAGACTGGAGTGGGCTGCCATTTTCTCCTCCAGGGGATCTTGTCGACCCAGGAATCGAACCAGAGTGTCCTGCTTTGCAGGCGGGTTCTTTTCCGGCTGAGCCACCAGGGAAGCCCACTTAAAAGTGCAACTATGCCCTGAAACCCGGATGATATGGGAATTCCATTCTTAAAGCATTTGACTTAGGTATTCCGGTCTGCTAAGAACCGCTGTGCATATGAAAACGTCATCCATCTTTGGTGTCAGGACAAATGAGAAGTGTTACCAGAGACGAAAGCTTTGGACTCAAAGCTGCCAGAACACCAAGGGGAAAGAAAGAGACGGTGGGAGGAGGGGGGTGGGAGGTGAGAAGGAAGGAAGGAAGAGGTCTGCTTTCCAGAGCCCCAGCCAGGGCACTGCCCTCCCTGGGAATAGGAGGGAACGCAGGACAGGGAAGCCTGGTGTGCTCCAGTCCATGGGGTTGCAAAGAGTCAGACCGGACTCTACAACTGAATGATAACAACAATTAAAATGATAACCCTAGTCCTTCCCATATTTGGAGGATACCATCATGGTTGAGAAACCTTGCTATTCTGCTGTACAGTCCTTGGAGAGACACAATATAAATTCGATTTCAGACTGCTGTACATTCGATGGCAAAGGGCAGATCTAAGAATATATGCTCTCTCGAACCCACCTAAAGGCTGAGTTTCTGGACACTAACCTCATTCATTCATGAGACCACTCATCTCCCTTTTAAGGACATGCCCATCCTCTTTCCGTACAAACACACACAAAGTAAAAACAAAAACCTCTGTTTTTTTTTTTTTCTCTTTTCTTTTGTTAGTAACTCGCTGGAGGGCTGGTAATTACTCTGTATGTATTTAGGAGCAAGTATCATTAGAGTTCGAATTAAAAAATAAGATGAATGATTTAATTTCCATCTTGTCATGATGACCCATTTAAAAAAAAATACTGATGTGATATAATGCTCTGAAAGATTTAAGCATAATTTATTGATAAATCCATTACCACTGGAATGAGAGAGCTACTTGTCTCCATAATGGTTTCTGAAATCACAGATAGCACTTTTCCATTACTTCGCTGCAGCATTTATAATTCCTTTTTGGATTTACCATTTCTTTTTATTTTTTTTTAGCAACCACATGTGGTGCGGTGCCAGCCTCGGTTTCAAATGTCTTCCAAACAGGGCTTACAGTGGCCTTCCAAGTTACTGTTAGTCTTACATTAAGCATCAAGAAGCATAGGTGTGGAAAGGTCTGATAAATTCCCCAGAGGCACACAGTCATTGAGTCTGGGGGCCATGAGACAAACCCATAGATTCTGGATCCTGACTGTAGCATTATCATCCCCACTCTCCACTCCTGCTCCAAGAGCGGGGGAAGCTTAGCCTGAAGACAGTAGCAAAGATGTCTTTGCATTTGGGAAAATAGCCAGGTGGCAATATTACTGGTGTCAAAAAGAATTGTTCTCAAATATAGAAGCTCAATAATCCTCACAGCTAGATCAAATGCTATACAGATATTTTCATAACAAGGAATTATATAATTTAAGGTGTAGAAACTTGTCTTCTACTACATTAAAAAATTTTGTTAATTTTATTGGGGTACAGCATTACAATGTTGTGATAGTTTCAGGTGGACAGCAAAGGGACTCAGCCATACATACACACGTATCCATTTTCCCCCAAACTCCCCTCCCATCCAGGCTGCCACGTGACATTGAGTTCCCTGTGCATGACAGCAGGTCCTTGCTGGTTCTCCATGTTAAATATGGCAGTGTGTCCATGTCCATCCCAGACTCCCTAACTATCCCTTCCCCCATCCTCCCCCCGGGAACCATAAGGTTATTACAGAGTATTGAGCAGGGTTCCCTGTGCTGTCCAGCAGGTCCTTGCCAGTTCTCCACGTTAAATACAGCAGTGTGTCCATGTCCATCCCAAACTCCCTAACTGTCCTTTCCTCCCATCCTTCTTTCCAGTAACCACAAGTTCCTTCTCTAAGTCTGTATCTGTTTTGCAAGTAAGTTCATTTGTACAGTTTCTTTTTAGATTCCACATACAAGGGATAGGATTTCTCCTACTTTTTTTTGGTTGTTTTTTGCCTGTGCTACCTAGCCTATAGGATCTTAGTTCCCTGACCAGGAAGCAAACCCAAAGCCCCTGCATTTGAAATACAGAGTCTTAACCACTGGACTACTAGGGAGGTTCCCAAGACTTCTACTTCTTGGAGAGCTACCTTAGCAACAGGAAAAGTAAAACCATGGTTGTCAAGACACTGAGTTTCAAAGAATGGAGAGCAGTGGCTCCAGAAAGACAGGGAATAAATGAGGTGAGCACGGTAACGGTACAGCTGCTGCAACTGAGCAGGATTCAAGGTCATTGTTCAAGGAGAGGATCCAGGCAGAACCAGCAGATGCCTTCATCTGAAGTGAGGGTTTAGAGATAACAAGGCAAGGAAAGCTTTCAGAGTCGAGTCTGTGGGACAAGGGAAAGCTGCACAGAGAATCCCAAAGAATTACAGGGTCCACCCCTGAGTGTTTAGCAGATGACTAAAGAGCGCTCGGATATGGCTAATGCAGTGCGCATATGACCCACGGATGTGCTGTGTGCTGTGTTTAGTCGCTCAGTCGTGTCCAACTCTTTGTGACCCCATGAACTGTAGCCTACCAGGCTCCTCTGTCCATGGGATCCTCCAGGCAAGCATACTGGAGTGGGTTTCCATGCCCTCTTCCAGGGGATTTTTCCCAACCCAGGGATGGAACCCGGGTCTCCCACATTGCAGGCGGATTCTTTATCATCTGAGCCACCAGTGAAGCCTGTTGGGGATATACCCATCCAAAAGGATTCAGTAGGACAGTGCTTGGACCTCCAAGAGGACCACACAGAGTGCCTGTTCCTCCTCAGTCAGAAAGGAATGAAATTTCACAGTACATAAGACACTGCAGAGTGGTGAGGAAGGTCCAGCCTTTGTAAGGAGGAAATTGTTCACCATTGGCTGAGCACAGCTCAGAGTCTGCTTGCCAAACCTCATAAGCCAGACTCCAGGAGACCAGTCTCCCTCCTGAGCTCACCTGCATCCCAGAATAAAAGCTAAGACTTTCACAGGAATAATTTTCAAACCCAAAGTGGTAAAATTCACAGCGTTCTATATTTAATTTGAAGCACAGTCACAGAAAATATCCAAAATGAAATACAGCTGAACCTTGAACAACAGGAGTTTGATCTGTTCGGGGGCCACTTATACGTGGAATTTTTTTTAATACTACAGTACTACATGATGATGATGGGCTGAATCTGGATGCGTGACCATGGATATGGAAGATCAGTTATTGATACAAGATGGCTGGATGGCATCACCGACTTGATGGACAAGAGTTTGAGTGAACTCCCGGAGTTGGTGATGGATAGGGAGGCCTGGCGTGCTGCGGTTCGTGGGGTTGCAAAGAGTCGGACATGACTGAGCGACTGAACTGAACTGAACTGAACTGAACTGAATATGGGGTTATCCAAGAGTCAGTTTCTCTAACTCCCAAGTTCTTTAAGGGTCAACTGGACACAGAGGGGAAGAACACTATAAATTCACTGCACTACAACATCAGTATCCTAATAAACAGGTGACTGGAACATTCCGAGGACAGGAGAGAGAAGACTACTGAAAAATCATTTGAAGAAATTACAGACAGAAATTTTCGAAACGTAAGGAAAGCTAGGACACTATAGATTCAAGAATCTCAACAAACTCCAAGTGCAAGTTCAGTTCAGTTCAGTCGCTCAGTCGTGTCCAACTCTCCACGACACCATGAATCACAGCACGCCAGGCCTCCCCGTCCATCACCAACTCCCGGAGTTCACCCAAACTCATGTCCACAGAGTCGGTGATGCCATCCAGCCATCTCATTCTCGGTGCAAGAGATGAATAAAATTTTACCATCATAATCAAACTGCTCAAAATCAGTGACAGAGATAAAATTTTCACAAGCCCCAGAGGGAAGAAACATGTTTTATACAGAGGACAAAGATCAGAATAACTTTAGACTTCTTGTCACTAATAAACATATTCAAAGTACTAAAAAACAAACAAACAAAATAAAACTGGTCGAATACAGTTCTAGCCAACATCCGCTGGATCATGGAAAAAGCAAGAGAGTTCCAGAAAAACATCTATTTCTGCCTTATTGACTATGCCAAAGCCTTTCACTGTGTGGATCACAAAAAACTGTGGAAAATTCTGAAAGAGATGGGAATACCAGACCACCTGACCTGCCTCTTGAGAAACCTGTATGCAGGTCAGGGTGCAACACTTAGAACATGGAACATGGAACAACAGACGGGTTCAAATAGGAAAAGGAGTACGTCAAGTCTGTATATTGTCACCCTGCTTATTTAACTTATATGCAGAGTACATCATGAGAAATGCTGGGCTGGAAGAAGCTCAAGCTGGAATCAAGATTGCTGGGAGAAATATCAATAACCTCAGATATGCAGATGACACCACCCTTATGGCAGAAAGTGAAGAGGAACTAAAAAGCCTCTTGATGAAAGTGAAAGAGGAGAGTGAGAAAGTTGGCTTAAAACTCAACATTCAGAAAATGAAGATCATGGCATCCGGTCCCATCACTTCATGGGAAATAGATGGGGAAACAGTGGAAACAGTGGCTGACTTTATTTTTGGGGGGCTCCAAAATCACTGCAGATGGTGTTTTCAGTCAGGAAATTAAAAGATGCTTACTCTTTGGAAGGAAAGTTATGACCAACCTAGACAGCATATTAAAAAGCAGAGGCATTACTTTGTCAACAGAGGTCCGTCTAGTCAAGGCTATGGTTTTTCCAGTGGTCATGTATGGATGTGAGAATTGGACTGTGAAGAAAGCTGAGTGCTGAAGAATTGATGCTTTTGAACTGTGGTGTTGGAGAAGACTCTTGAGAGTCCCTTGGACTGCAAGGAGATCCAACCAGTCCATTCTAAAGGAGATCAGCCCTGGGTATTCATTGGAAGGACTGATGCTAAAGCTGAAACTCCAGTACTGTGGCCACCTCATGCAAAGAGTTGACTCACTGGAAAAGATTCTGATGCTGGGAGGTATTGGGGGCGGGAGGAGAAGGGGACGACAGAGAATGAGATGGCTGGATGGCACCACCCACTTGATGGACATGAGTTTGAGTGAACTCCGGGAGTTGGTGATGGACAGGGAGGCCTGGCGTGCTGCGATTCATGGGGTCGCAAAGAGTCAGACACGACTGAGCGACTGAACTGAACTGAACTGAAAGGTTCTATATCCAGAAAAAATATCTTTAGATCAAACAACGGTATAGAAGGAACATGCATACAAATCTGGAAGAAAATCATGACCAGAAGACCAGCATTATAAAAAATTTCCAAATAATCTTTCAGATTAAAAAATAATAATACTAGATGGACATCTGCATTAATATAAGAGTGGAGAATGCTATATAAGCTCCTTGATAAATCTATATGTTTCTTGTTTAAATATCTTTAAAAATAACTGATAGGTTAAACAAAATTTACAGGACTCTATTGTGAAATTTATAATATATGTAACATTGAAACATGTGACAATAATGGTATACACTGTCATATACGATTGGAAAAGTGAAATTGAACTGTCATACAAAATCAGACAGAGACAGTACAAGAACAGAAAACCACAGGCCAATATACCTCATAAACATAGGGTTGGAAATTTTAAACACATGCCTTGAAAACTGTATTAAAATAGTGTAAAAAGGATAACATACCGTGACCAAGGAAGACCATTTCAAGAATGTAAGTTTGTTTTATCATTCAAAAATCAATGTGCCAGTGACCAGTTAAAAAAGAAAAAAAAAATGATCATCTTAATATATATTTAAAAGAAATACTGAAATTCAATATGCATTCCTGACTTTTTTTTAACTATGATAAAAAAAGAACTGAGAAAAGAGACTTCCTCCATGTCCTAAAAGGCATCTACATAAAATCTACAACCATTAGCATTTTTCAGGGTGAATTCTTCACTGCTAGAATCAGAAACAAGGCAAGGATGTTTGCTCTCAGCACTTCTGCTCACGGTTGTACTGAAGACTCTAGACAGTAAGATATGGAAAAGTAGTTTTTAAACCTTCAGATTAGAAGGGAAGAATTAAAAGTATATTTACACATGACAAGATCATCTGTGTAGGAAAATCCAGTGGTAAATACACCACAAGTACTAGAACTATTAAGTGCATTTGGCATGGTTGTAAGATAAAATATCAACATCTAAATTTTATTTCTGTTCATTCGAAAATCAAAACTTAGAAAACTACCTCAATTATAGCAGCATCAAATGGATGGAACACTTTGGGATGATTCTGACAAAGATGTGCGCTACCTGTGAACTGAAAACTACAAAAAAATTGCTGAGAGAATTTGAAGACCATCTAAATTAATGAAAAGTTTCCTTTGTTTATGGTTTAAAACACTATTTATTGCCAAGATGTTCGCTTTCCTCAAATCAGTCTATAGGTTCAACACAATTCTAGTCAAAACCTCAGCAGGATGGCTTTTTGTCAAAATTGGTAAACTTATTCTAAAATTCATATTTAAATAACATAGACGAGCCAAAAATAAACAACAAACTTGAAGAAGAATAAATCTGAAGGTCTCACACGATTATTTCAACACATACTAAAGCTATAGAAATCAGGACAATATAATGTTGGTGTTTAGATAGATAAACAGATCAACCGAACAGAATCAGAACTTGAGAAATAGACTTAACACAATATATGGCAAGCCTCCCTTTTAAACACACACACACACATATACAGAGTCAAGTTGACATTTGAGGGCCACCAGGAAACAGGTGCTTGGGACACAGGCCCCCAGATACTCTTCTGGTTCCCATGTAGACTAAAAGATCAATACTGCCTTCAACTAAGCCTCCCTTCCTTCTCAGCAAAGGATGCAATGGAGCATCCTGATAACAGATCAAAGCCGCCATCTTGGATGCTGACCCGCCGCCATCTTGGATGCTGACCCGCCGGCCATCTTGGATGCTCACCTGCCCGCCATCTTGGATGCTCACCTGCCCGCCATCTTGGATGCTGACCAGCCCGCCATGTTGGACGCTCACCTGCCCACATCTCATTTCACAGGTGAGACCACTGGCCAATGGCCATTGGGGATGATTAGAGGCTGATTAAGAACAGGAAGCCCATTCCCGCCATGCCAGCCCAGCGTCCCATAAATGACAGGCCAGAGGACTGAATAATTCAAAACAGTGTGTTAAGTGTAGAACACAGGCGCAGGTAAATGTAAATAGCAAAAACTGTTCAAAATTAGGTTGGTAGCAAAGAACAGTTTTATTCGTGCTATCTTTGTATCTGTTGACTTAAGATGTTTATTATCTAATTGCAACTTTAACAGGAATGAAACGAGAAAGGCGAGTCATATTTTATCTGAAAAAGACACCTAATTGAAAATGTGCTCTTTTATATTTTTGCCTTATTATATTGAGCTGGCCAAGAAGTTCGTTTGGGTTTTTCTGCAAGCCGTTATAGAAAAACCGGAATGAACTTTTTGGCCAACTTGATCTAACTAAAGCAGTTTTCCAATTCTCTAAGTCATAAGCTTAAGAGTCAGTTGTAATTACAAGTGTATTTTTTTCCTGACTGAACAACTACATGCCACTCAGTTCAGTTCAGTTCAGTCGCTCAGTCGTGTCCGACTCTCCGCGACCCCATGAATCACAGCACGCCAGGCCTCCCTGTCCATCACCAACTCCCTGAGTTCACTCAAACTCCTGTCCACACAGTCGGTGATGCCATCCAGCCACTGATCATGTTCAAATCATGTGTCTAAATCGAGTACACTTAATATTCTACAAAAGAAATTAAGATATACTTATAAAATGAAGATATAGCCATTTTATGTGTAGTGACAATTCACCAGTGATTTATAGCCACTGGTAATGTTTCCAGAATAAAAAACAGTCTTATATAAAAAATATTGAAAAGACTAGGAAATACTTCTTTCTAGGTGTGATTTTTTTTAAACCCCTAAAATATTTCCCCTTTCCTCATAAATCTCATTAAATAAAAAGAAAATATTTTGGTGTTTGACCAGTGGCATTACTCAGGATTTTACTGTATTTATGCATTTCTAATCATTCCTAAGGGACGTCAACCCTGAATATTCATTGGAAGGACTGAAGCTGAAGCTGCAACATTTTTGCCACCTGATGCAAAGAGCAGACTCATTGGGAAAGATCCTGATGCTGGCAAAGATTGAATGCAGGAGGAGTGGGGAAAACAGAGGATGAGATGGTTTGATGGCATCACCCACTCAAAGGACATGAGTTTGAGCAAACTCCCAGAGATAGTGAAAGACAGGGAAGCCTGGCATGCTGCAATCCGTGGGGTTGCAAAAAGTCCAGCATGAATGAGTGATTGAACATCAATAACAATCATTGTCAACAGTAAATTTGTCAGAAAGCTTTTAATGATGCACTGACTGGGACAATGAAAAAATAAGTTTTAAAACACCTTAATTGCAAAGGGATTTTCAAAATTGTCTACTAACAATCTCTTACAATTATACCTATGGTAATAAACTTGGTAATAACCTAATGAGAGCTTTTAAGATCGCACATTTTGCAGTGAAAAACGTACTCCAAACATCTCTTACACATTTAGAAATTCTTGTGAAATGTCTGGTCTAGACATATGGGCTACTTGGAGACAGAATGTTTGGCTAAAAATGTACTTCTTCAGTACAGTCAGATGAGGCTATTATTTGATATGGTAATACTTATACACTGGCAAGAAGGGACTACAGGAGACAGCCTGTCCCTCCTCCTGAGATTAATTGAACATTAAATTACCTTGGTTTGACAGTGCAATAGAATATCAGCCAGTCTTATAATTCTCCATCATCAGGTCTTCATCGGTTTATAAAAGACAACACTAAAGTGTTTCCTTCTGAAACCCTCATGCTCATTCTGTTCAATTACAGAGGAGAAGATTTAGCATCCTGTGTCATCAGTAGTGAAGGTATCAAGGCAACCCTGTCCCTTTTTTTACCAGGCAAATACAGAACATGGGTGTGTATTCCTGTGGACGTACACAAATGCATTTAGAAGTACTGAAGAGTATGGATTTAACTGTGCTTGGGTGGGCTGATACCTCTAAGGTAAGTTTTTTTAAACTCTCAAATTCCAAAGAAGTTTTACACCTAAAGGGTCTCACCAATTTAGATTCTTTTCATTAAGAAAATCACGTTTCATCCAATCACCATGGGAAGAAAAATATGAAGGTTTCTCAAAAAATTAAAAAGATACTTGCTATATGGTAAAGCACTTCTACTACTTGGCGATATACTCAAAGGAAATGAAAACAGTAGGTGCATAAATTAGATAACTAATTCAAACCCACCATACAGGACAGGAACCTCTACGCACTGCTGTGTGGTGACTGAGCTGGGAAGGAAATCCAAAAAAAGGGGAAATATGTATACATATGGTTGATTCATTTTGCTGTACATCAGAAAATGACACACTGTAAAGCTACTCTACACCAGTAAAAGTTAAGTTAAGGACACACAAAGACATAAATGGACTCCCATGTTTATTGTGGCATTATTCTCAGCTGCCAAGATGCGGAAATCACCTAACTGTCCCTCAATAGACGACTCAATAAAAAGAAGCTGGTATATATGAACCATGGAGTGTGATGCAGCCACGAGGAAACAAGATATATCCGGCCATCTATGACGCCACAGGTGGACTCTGAGCACACTACGCTCCGTGAGATCAGTCACACAAAGAAAGACAAGCCCTGATTAATCTCCCACCTGAAAATGTCATGCTCACAAGTTAGTGAGTAGAGCAGCGGCTACCAAGGTCCCAGGGCGGGGGATAAGATCGATGTCGTTGAAGGGTTACGAAGCTGCTGTGAGCAGTAAACAGGTCACAGACAGACATCTAATGTACAGTATAATAACTGTGGACAATAACACTGTATTATAATCAGGAAAAGTGATAAACGTCACTACTACGGCAATCACTGGAGAAGGACATGGCAACCCACTCCAGTATTCTTGCCTGGAAAACCCCATGGATGGAGGATCCTGGCAGGCTACAGTCCGTGGGGCCACAGAGTCGGACACGACTGAGCGACTTCACTTTTCATGGCAATCATGGAAATGGTAAAGAATGTGCCTGCAATGCGGGAGACCCAGGTTCTATCCCTGAGTTGGGATGACCCCTTGGAGAAGGGAATGGCAACCCACTCTAGTATTTTTCCCTGAAGAATGCTATGGACATAATATGGGACAGACCAACTCACATAGAGTTGGACACAACTGAGTAACGCTTTTACAGCAATCAATCATGGTACATCATATAACTGTAAAGTAACAAGTTGCACACCTTAAATGTACACAGTGTTATATGTCAAATATATTCAATAAAAAATGTTGGGGAGGCAATGCATTTTATACTGAAAAGGAAGGTCTATGAGGGGAGTCTAGTCACCCTGAGTATTAGAATATACACCAAAGGGGCTTCTCTGCTGCTGTAGTGGATAAGAATCCACCTGCGAATGCAGGAGACACAGGTCGGATGCCTGTTCCTATGCAGCAGCCAAACCCGTGCTACTCAGCCCATGCTCTGGGGCCAGTGAACCGCAGTTCCTGAAGCCTGTATGCTCTGCAACAAGAGAAGCCAATGCAGTGAAAAGCCTGCGAACCACAATGAACACAGTGAAGAACAGCCCCCACTCACCCCAACAACAAAGATACAGCACACGCAGCACAAAAAAAAAAAAAATTACACAACAAAGTCTTTACAACGATGACTACGTTGATCTGGTAGAAAAAGAGAATGGAATGGAATAGAAAGTCGACAAAGACACACAAGGATACACAGAAGCTCAATGAATGTTCCTTAACTAAGTTAGGACTGTGAAACTAATGAAATTTATATAGAATCTAGATTTATGTGAAGTTGAATTGAAATGCGCACACCATAAAACAAACTGGTCTTCAGTAATGCTACCATGCAATTTTTAAAGCGTGTGTCTATAAAGGAACCTCTCTTTACATATTATCATACGAATAAGAGCCAGAGCTAAGAGTGCCTTTACAAAGGTCCATCTAGTCAAAGCTGTGGTTTTTCCAGTAGTCATGTATAGATGTGAGAATAGGACTATAAAGAAGGTAAAGAGCCGAAGAATTGATGCTTTTGAACTGTGGTGACTCTTGAGAGTCTCTTCAACAGTAAGGAGATCCAACCAGTCCATCCTAAAGGAAATCAGTCCTGAATATTCAACGGAAGGACTGATGCTGAAGCTGAAGCTCCAATACTTTGGCCACCTGATGCAAAGAACTGACTCACTGGAAAAGACCCTGATAATGGGAAAGATTCAGGGCAGGAAGAGAAGGGGATGACAGAGGATGAGATGGTTGGATGGCATCAGCAACACAATGGACATGAGTTTGAGCAAACTCCGGGAGTTGGTGATGGACAGGGAGGCCTGGCGCGCTGCAGTTCACAGGTTCACAGAGTCAGACACGACTAAGCGACTGAACTGAACTGACCTTTCCGTGTTACAGACCTCAGAGTCTGTGGTGCTCTGAGAGAGGAATGCATTGAGATCTGAACTCCGCGTGGGGAGTGAAGACACAGCAATGGTCAGAGTGCCTTTTACTGCAGGTTACTTTCCCCGGTTTTATATCAGACCTCACATTTAGGGAGTGGTCAGGACTGTGTGAGCATTACTAACAAAGGAAGACGATGGAAGTGCTGTCTCACAGATAACCATCAGCGTCCTCATGGAATGTCCTATTACAGTCTTAATCCATCATGCCCAGAGGCCCTGCTCATCGCTGGGCCCACCCTTCACCTGGGTTCCCTCTCTCTCCTTTGCCATCATCACTTTAGTAAAATATTGGCAAATATGATGAGACCAGAGCTAAAGGTGCAGGGGGAAAGAATGTCAGTCTTCAAGGTTCACAACAAGACTTTCTAAAGAGAGAAAGAAAGAGACAAACTGGAAGAGAACTGGGCATATGGAAGAGTGAGAAGCAGGAGAAATTGGAATTAGTCATATGGGAAAATTCTATAATCGTCAGTCACATATCGCCAAGAGTTCATTCAGAGATGCACAATAAAAGAAGTACGATAACTTCACAGTCTTACTTCTTGAACTCTGTCTCAAAATATTTTGCAAATAGCCAACATCTCCTTTTCACGACTTTTGCAACTGTGACATTCCTTGGCTGATAAGTATTAGTGGAATGGAGGAAGATTTTCTGTTACCTACTTTTATAGTTGTTTGGCTAAAACCGCAGGACACAACTTTGCATTTTTCTCCACTTCTTAACTTTTTTTTTTTTATTTAAACATAATCTTGAACTTTTCATTTTGTATTGGGCTATAGTTCATTAATAGTGATGTGACAGTTTCAGGTGGACAGTGAAGGGATTCAGCCATACGTGTACATGTATACATTTTCCCCCAAAGTCCCCTCCCATCCAGACTGCCACATGACATGGAGCAGAGTTCCCTGTGCTCTCCAGCAGGTCCTTGCTGGTTCTCCATGTTAAACACAGCAGTGTGTCCATGACCATCCCAGACTCCCTGACTATCCCTTCCCCCACCCTTCCCCCTGGGAACCATAAGGTTATTACAGAGCATTGAGCAGAGGGCCCTGTGCTGTCCAGCAGGGCCTTCCTGGTTCTCCATGTTAAATACAGCAGTGTGTCCATGTCCATCCCACACTCCCTAACTATCTCTTCCCCCACCCTTCCCCCTGGGAACCATAAGGTTATTACAGAATATTGAGCAGAGGGCCCTGTTCTGTTCAGTAGGTCCTTGCTGGTTCTCCATGTTAAACACAGCAGTGTGTCCATGTCCATCCCAAACTCCCTAACTATCCCTTCCCTCCAGCAGCCATACGTTTGTTCTCTAAATCTGTGAGTCTCCTTCTGCTTTGTAAGTTCATTTTTGTCACTTTTTAAAGATTCCACGTGTAAGTGATACCATATAATATTTGTTTTTCTCTGTCTGACTTCAACTAATATGATAATTTCTAGGTCCATTCATGTTGCTGCAAATGGCATCGTTTCAGTGCTTTTCATGACTGAGTAATATTCCATTGTCTATATGGACCACACCTTCTTTATCCATCCCTCTGCCGATGGACATTCAGGTTGCTTCCGTGTCTCAGTTGCTGTAAGCAGTGCTGCAATGCACTCTGGGGTGCATGTATCCTTTCGGATCATGAGTTTTTTATATTTGGATTTTCCTCTCAAATTTTGGACCTATGTTGTGTTTGGAGAAGTGCCATCTTTCAGAAGAAGAGAGGCTGAAAGTCCAACCAGCGGAACCGCCAAGACTTGCAATTCTAGCTGTGGGCAGGGGCATGCTTGCTGTTAGATGTTGTTCTCAGGAAACCAGCATAATGGGACGTGGTGGGGGATTTTTGCCAGTCTGAGGAAGGCTAATGGCCACACTGGGGTACGATGGAAATACTGTGTCCTGGATATTCCCAGGATTAGGCTGAGTTGGAGGATTTTGCTTTTCTGCTTGGAGTGAGAATTTTCATCTGCTGGTTCTTATCTCCTCTTTTCTTCGTGATGGTTTAGTCACTAAGTCAACTCCAACTTTTGCGACCCCATGGACTGTAGCCTGTTAGGCTCCTCTGTCCATGCAATTCTCCAGGCAAGAATACTGGAGTGGGTTGCCATTTTCTTCTCCTGTTTTCTTTGGACAGTACCATTGTTTTGCTTGATTTTTCTTCCTTTTCCTTGACATACTGTGAACACAGTTTCTGGGTCAAGACTACATTTTACTGTGACTGTAGTAAATGTGGTCTATTTAATCAATGACTGTGATGGGGGTGGTAACCTGTGGGGAGTGGAATGTTACTTTTTCCTCCTTGCTTCCATTTTCCCCTAGATGGCCATGCCTTTAACAGGGTTTTTTTTTTTTTTTAAATTATTTACTTATTTTTGGCTTCCCTGTTAGCTCTGTTGGTAAAGAATCCACCTGGTCTGCAGGAGATTCTGGTTCGATTCCTGGGTTGGGAAGATCCGCTGGAGAAGGGATAGGCTACTCACTCCAGCATTAATACTTTGGCTTCCCTTGTGGCTCAGCTGGTAAAGAATCCACCTGCAATGTGGGAGACCTGGGTTCAATCCCTGGGTTGGAAATTTCCTCTGGAGAAGGGAACAGCTGCCCACTGCAGTATTCGGGCCTGGAGAATTCCATGGACTCTATAGTCCATTGAGGTCGCAGAGTCAGACACGACTGAGAGACTTTCACATTCTTGGCTGTACTAGGTGTGGACTTTTCTCTAGTTGTGGCAAGCGGCTCTACTTGTGGTGTGCAGGGTTTTCTCTGCCATGGCTTCTCATGTTGGGGAGCGTTGGCTCGTAGACATGTGGGCCTCAGTGGTTCTGGTACACGGGCTTAGTTGTCCTGTGGCATGTGGAATCTTCCTGGACCAGGGGTGGGACCTGGGTTCCCCTGCATTGGCAAGTGGATTCTTAACCACTGGGCCCCCAGGGAAGTCCCTGGACACATTATTTTCATTGTTTTCCCAGCTGCTACCACTGTCATCTTCACTCTGAAGTCCGTTCCCTCTTAGCACGTATTATGAGCCACAAAAACTCATGCTCCATATTTGGGTGCTTATACTTTTCATAATTTATACAATTTATATAATGTATGCAATGCTTATGCAAAATATTAATTTAAAAATTTATATAATGTTCATATAAAACGTGGAGAAGGAAATGGCAACCCACTCCAGTACTCTTGCCTGGAAAATCCCAGAGACAGAGGAGTCTGATGGGCTGCCGTCTATGGGGTCGCACAGAGTCAGATAGAACTGAAGCGACTTAGCAGCAGCAGCAGCAGATAAAATGTAAAATCTTTGTTTTGGAATTTAATATAATAGTCACATAACATGAAATGCGTATATTTACATTTAAATATTTGTAACGACACTGTGGGTTTTCAATGGATATTGCAAAGAATTTTAACGGGAGTAGAAGTCACACAGTCTCAAATACCAAATTCTTTGATAGCATGGTTGTGAATTGTTTTTTTCATTTCAGAGTCAGTAAAATCTCTCACATTACTGAAGCTAGTAGGTTACAAATGCTTGAAACAATCAAATTCATTTTTTATTCAAAATGGAAAGAAAAGAACAAGTGTCTTAGACTAACATGAGATTATGAGTCTGCAATGGCCTGGCTTACCTAGGGAGAGAAAGTCATAGTTTAACAAATAAAGTCGGAATGATGTATTATCACTCATTCTCTAGGAAAAGTAGAGAAGAAAGACATGTACAAAACATAAGCAAATGTGAAAGGACATCAAAGAGAGTGACTGACTCCACAGCTAGGCTAGCATAATACTGTACACCGCATAATATGACAAACACAGAATCACTGATTCTTTTCAAGTGAAACATTCCAGTAATATCTGGGTTCCAATATTTTGACAACTGCCAACGATGGCAGTTGCTTATAAAACTAGAAGAAAGACTGTCATAATACATCGTTGGAATTAGATATGTATTTTTTCACAGATTGGAGATGTGCTTTGGCATTTTCCGAATGGAAAGCCAAATATTCATTAATCCTATATTTGCCATCAGAAGAAGGGAGACACAGCTATGCTAAGGAGCGTACTGACCTGGAAGACAAGGAAGGCAACTTCAGCCAGTGGGGGTCATTGCCTGAACATCTCTGGCTCATCCAGTAAGCAAGACACAAATCAACGGTCCTGGGCTATCGTCTTCCCCCATCACCAGCCTCTTTCTGCCCTCTGTTAGGGAAATTAAAATGGAAGAAGTCTTGCACAGGCTTCAGAAGCAGGAGAGGAGGCCTCTGATCTGCCTGGACACGGCTCAGATTGCATGCCCGCCCCCAAGCACAGCAAGTCAGGCGGCAGTATGGATAAGAAAGCGAGTGGGTCTCAGAATTCTTGAGCCCCTGGAGGTCTGGCCAGTCCCCCAAGGGTCTAAGAACTCTTATGATTCCCAAGGTGAAACAAACAGCACTGTAAAAGTTAGGACAACCAGAGATGAATTTCTGTCACATACTGATGATGGCAGCAGTTTGCACCCTGGGATTACAAGCGGGAGTCGCTTAAACTACAATTTGAGGTCTCATCCACAGGGTAGATGCACCGCTTGGGACATTTTCCCAAGATCGCTGTTATATTGGACTTCCCATTGCGGTTCATGGCTGCACGCAGGTTGTCAGCCCAACTAGGTGATGTGTATGCCTTTGTGCATGCATTCTAAACCACCTTAGCTGTATCCAGCTCTCTTCGACCCTATGGACTGTAACCTGCCAGGCTCCTCTGTCCATGGGATTCTCCAGGCAAGAATCGTGGCGTGGTATTTCTAGTGCTTCTGTCTCTTTTCTTTTAATGCTTGTGTACTGAAATTAAGTCAAAGAATCTTCAGTCAAAAATTGAAATTGCTTACTTGTGTGTAACGAGTGGTATCTTTTGTTAACAAATCCTTCACATCTAAAAACGAAAGTAAAACTTTTGTCAAAACACCCTCAACCACTTCCCCCCACTCACACTGGATGCCCATGTATATGAATTCCAAACTGCATTCCTAGTTTTCATACCCAGGCTGATCTATCATAATTTCAATAACCCTCAGGTGCACCTAACCTTTAGTTAGTGTCATACTCAGCACAGCCAACCCGTAGCATCTTCGATAAATAACAAGGGTTGCCGCAGTGTTGAGGGGGAGAAAGATCAGTATCTCAGACTGCATCTCTAAATGTTTTATTGTGTGTTAGTCTCTCAGTCCTGTCCGACTTTGCGACCACATGGACTGTAGGCAACTAGGCGCCTCTGTCCATGGGATTTCCCAGGCAAGAATACTAGAGTGGGTTGCCATTCCCTTCTCCAGGGATCCTCCCGACCTAGGGATCAAACTCGGGTCTTCTGGGTAGCAGGCAGATTCTTTACCATCTGAGCCACAAGGGAAGTCATAATATTAGAGAGAGAACACTTCAAATCCATGAAGTCATGTTCTGATGTTATAGAGAACTCTTCAACCCTAGAATATGACTTCACGAAGGGATCCCTAGGGACCCTCTCAGGTGTTGTTTTGCAAAGATGCTGGCTTTGTATTGGGGAGGGGGAGGGAGGGCCAATGTGTAGGCAAGCATCTTGGGTTGTAGCCGTGAAAGTCATTCCATCAAGACACTGCCTATGGTTTCCCTGTTGACTCTACTAGAGAGTCTGCTTGCTGATGCAGGAGACAGGGCTTCTATCCCTGGTCTGGGAAGATCCCACATGCCTCAGAACGACTAAGCCCCTGAGCCACAACTGCTGAGTCTGTGCTCTAGCCCCCAGGAGCCACAAGAAGTGAGCCCGTGTGCCGAAAGTACTGAAGCCCGCACGCACTGGAGACTGTGCTCTGAAACAAGAGAAGCCGCTGCAGTGGGACCCTACTCACTGAAAGCAGAGAGCAGTCCTTCCTCACTGCAACTAGTGCAGCCAAAAATAAATCTAAAAAAAATTTAAAAAAGAGACTATTCAGAATTTCCCGGAAAATGGTAGATACAGGTGATGTTGGTACGCTGCTAGAACGACAGTTTTATGAATGCTCTCCGTTGTATTCAGCACTTAATGTGACAGCAAAGTTTTTCTAAAACTGCGTTTTCTTGACACCCAACTTCTGTTCCAGGTCTCCATTGTTTTTTCCCTCGAGGGCTTGTCAGAGAAAGTGAACATATGATTTGAACATCCCAAAGTCAGAAACCTCCTTGGTCCACAGATACAAGACTGGGATCACAGGTGAAAATTTCGTTTTTGAGAATATCTTGTCTGCTTGAAAACTTTGCTGTGAAGCAAGTTTGCTCAAACTATGGAAGCGTGTGTGTATCAATACGTTATTTGCCTAAAATTGAGTGGAAACGATCACAGTTTCCCCTTGAATGAACACGAGTGACTGAGTAAAGTCTTTGAGTTGTTCTCACCTCCAAATTTGAACTGTTTTACATCAGTTCTTTCCCATCTTGGTCAGAATTATGTTCTGAGTAGTGGATGTCTACTAGAAATCTAGGAATTAAAATTTTAACTTACCTCTTTTTCTAATCACCCTTACATAGGTGTGTGCATGCTAAGTCGCTTCATCATGTCTGACTCTTTGCAACCCCGTGGACTGTGTAGCCCGCCAGGCTCTTCTGTCCATGAGATTCTCCAGGCAAGAAAACTGGAGTGGGTTGCCATTGCCTCCTCCAGGGGATCTTCCCCACCCAAGGATCGAACCCACGTCTCTTACACCTCCTGCATTGGCAGTTGGGTTCTTTACCACTAGCGCCACCTGCGAAGGCCACTTTTATATACCACTTTGAAAATTTCACTTAATGTTAAAATGAGTGAGCTATCCATATAATTCAAAATTCAAAAATGATATGAAATGTGCCTATGGATATTTCATGCTCAAACTTCTGTTTTCTCCCAATAAGATTCGTATGCAACCATCCAGTGTTTTCTTTATGCAAACAAAAATGAATATATAATCCCTTTAACCTGTTTCCAACACAAAAGCTACTTTTCTACATACATTAGTTTGTACCATGTTTTTTCTCCTCTAATCTATTATAAAGAAATTTTTATATACTTTAGCAGAATTTTACCTGCCAGTTTTCAAGCTTTTTAATCAGTCCAGTCCTAACTCACCTAAAAACCATTGACTCTGCACATCAACCTCCATGGCATTTCCTCTTTGGGGAAAGTGCTCTGCGTGTCTTGACCTAAAACAGGTTTCATTACCCTTAAATAAAACAATGTGTGCTTCCCTGGAGGCTCAGATGGTAAATAATCTGCCTGTCATGAGGAAGACCAGGGTTCAATCCCTGGGTCGGGAAGATCCCCTGGAGAAGAAAATGTCAACCCACTCCAGTATTTGTGCCTGGAGAATCCCATGGACAGATAAGCGTGGCAGGTTACAGTCCATGGGTTGGCAAAAACTCGGACAGGACTGAATGACTGACACTTTCGGTGAGGGGAAGGGAGTGCCTGAGAAAATAAAACAAAATTAAGCTCTGCATTGCCTCTTACTACCTACATCAAGTTTTGCAAGAGTTAAGCTTTCAAACACTCCACAAGCACCCTGAAACATACCTGAGAGGAGTCTCAAATCTTCAATGCACTCTAAACAGCAAAGACTATGATTTCAAGGCCTTTTGACATTCGAGAATCACAAGCCAAAATTTACGTCTGCAATGCTCAAGATCTGAGATCCATGACCTCCGCAACATCCAAGTGTCTCGGCATCAATTTTTCCCTGGGAAAGGTGATAGGGTAACAGAAGATTGATCTCCTTCTACTGATTCAGTATAAAATGGAAAAACAAACCAAAACAAAAAAGGTCATTAAGGAGGTATAGGGTAAGTATCGATCACTCTTGGAAAGTTTGAGGACTGACTTTGACAAAAGCGTGGTATTTGAGAAACCTAGTTCCTGGCCCTCGGGTATTCCGAGATTCCAGACCCAGGACACGTTCCTGGAAGTCGGAAGGTGACAGTGTTATGACAGATAGGAGCATCTGCTGTTTCCAGGGCAGGTAGGAAGGATGCCACACTCATTTCTGGAAGAATCTATCACACATGGGGAGGGCAAGTAGGCACAGAAGGATCGTGGTAAAATCAGAACCCTGTGGGGGCTACTGTTCACTGTGGTGCGTGGCCTTATTATTTCATACCTTGTGGGGTCATCCCGGACCAGGGACCGAACGCAAGCCTCCTGCATTGGTAGGTGGATTCTCTACCACTAAGCCACCAGGGAAGCCCTCCTGCTTATGTATTCCAAAAGAGTGTCTGTTACCCCCTTCTTCAGAATTCCAATGCCTTTCTTCGGTGGAAATGTGGCTTTGGCATAAGCTGCCTGCCATACTGGTGGGGACGAAAAGACTACACTTCTCCCTGTCCGAGCAGCCGGCCTTTAGTTCTCCAGCTCACCTTCTTGACTGAATGATGCCAGCAGCCTCCTGATGATTTTCGCTGACTGCAGGCTTTTTCTTGTTTTTTGTCCATCGGCAAGGACTTCCACCAGTTTAATTGTACTGAAGTGTTTTCTTTATATTCCAGGTCTCTGCTCCAAACCTCATTATGGTCTTCCGTTGTCCAATTATGGGCTTACCTGGTGGCTCAGCTGGTAAAGAATCCACCTGCAATGTGGGAGACCTGGGTTCGATCCCTGGGTTGGGAAGATCCCCTGGAGAAGGGAGAGGCTACCCACTCCAGTATACTGGCCTGGAGAATTCCATGGACTGTATAGTCCACAGAGTGACAAAGAGTCGGACACGACTGAGCAACTTTCACTTCACTTTCATTGTCCAATTGTGAGTCTAAATTTCAGAATTTCTAGGTCTTTTATTTTTTCACCAGTCTATTTGGACAAACTCAAGTTGACTGCTGGCCAGTAAACAAGCTCTTTTTTCCATCAGTCTGACTTAGACAAGGTCTCTCGAAACATTCTCTTCTAAATCTCAATGCCTTTGCTGATTGTATCCTTTTCAACTTCCTTCCTCTTTCCTTTGGAGATTTGTTGTTCAGTCACTCAGTCGTATCTGACTCTTTGCAACCCCATGGACTGAAGCACGCCAGGCTTCCGTGACCTTCACCAACTCCCGGAGCTTGCTTAAACTCACGTCCATCGAGTCAGTGATGCCATCCAACCATCTCATCCTCTGTCGTCCCCTTCTCCTCCTGCTTTCAATCTTTCCCAGCATCAGGGTCTTTTCCAATGAGATGGCTCTTTGTATCAGGTGGCCAAAGTGTTGGAGCTTCACATCTGAGATAAATTCAAATAATTATGCAAGTCCATCCTTGTTTATGAGGCTTTTTACCAATCGGTGTGTCTCTGACTCCAATAATACTCAGAAGCACTTATTGTAATTGCCACAAAAGAACAGGTAAATACTCAGACTTTTATTCCTTGTTTTACGGGCATTTGCATCATCCACCCAATTAGTTTTAATTGTAACAAAGATTTTAATAAACGGTACATTCATCCCCAAGTGCCTATCCTAGTGTTCATTATACTTAATAGAAGAATCATATAAGGCGTGCTTTAAGAATGGTCTTTTTAAAGCAGATGAGAGCTAGTGAGGTGAAGTGAAAATCGCTCAGTCGTGTCTGACGCTTTGAGACCCTACAGTCCATGGGATTCTCCAGGCCAGAATACTGGAGTGGGTAGCCTTTCCCTTCTCCAGGGGATCTTCCCAACCCAGGGATCAAACCGGGGTATCCTGCATGGCAGGTGGATTCTTTACTAGCGGAGCCACCAGGGAAGCCCAAGAATACTGGAGTGGGTAGCCTATCCCTTCTCCAGGAGATCTTTCCCAACCCAGGGATTGAACCAGGGTATCGTGCATGGCAGGTGGATTCTTTACCAGCTGGGCTAGCAGGGAAGCCCAGTGAGAGCTAATGTTCCCTTAACCATCTCTTTTTCTGGCAATGGAGAACATGGAGTCATTTCTTGAAGTAGTCAGGATACTGCCTGCTAGGGTTGCAGACCACTGGGTTCAGAGTAGATCCGCCGGTTCGCATGAGCATGGGGGAGGAGGAGGGACTCTCCATGCGCCCAGATCTTAGGTCTATTTTTCTGCCAAGGCCATGAGCTCATCCAGCATGTACTTCATGTCTCCACGTGCTGTATTCTCAACAGAAGCAGATGACACAATATCCAGGCGAGATTTCACTGCCGTTTGGTGCCACCCAGGAAAACAGTGTCCAGATAAATGGAGGACAACAAATATCTTGATGTTTAAGAAATCTAAAGGGTACGAGATAATTCTCCTTCAGTTAGTCCCCCCTTAAGGAAAATCACTCAGCAATTTAAAATAGTGAAATAATGGCATTTGCAACAACATGGATGGACCTAGAGATGATCATACCAAGTTGAAGAAAGACAAATACTAGGAAATTACTTATACGTGGATCCTAAAGAAATGACTGAAATGAATTTATTTATGAAACAGCAACAGACTCACAAGCTTAGAGAAGGAATTTATGGTTCCCAGGGGGAAGGATGGGGGAAGGGATAGTCAGGGAGTTTGGGATGGATATTTATACACTGGTACATCTAAAGTGGATAATCAACAAGGACCTGCTGGACAGCACAGGGAACTCTGCTCAATCCTCTGTAATAACCTTATGGTTCCCAGGGGCAAGGATGGGGGAAGGGATAGTTAGGGAGTTTGCGATGGACATGGACACACTGTTGTGTTTAACATGGAAAACCAGCAAGGACCTGCTGGACAGCACAGGGAAATCTGCTCAATGTTCTGTGAAGCCTGGATGGCAGGGGAGTTTGGGGGAGCAGGCATACACAAATATGAAGTAACAGTTGCTGGGGGAAGGGATTCTTAGGGAGTCTGGGATGGACAAGGATACACTGCTGTATTTAACATGGAGAGCCAGCAAGGACCTGCTGGACAGCACAGGGAACTCTGCACAATACTTTGTAATAACCTTATGGTTCCCAGGGGGAAGGATGGGGGAAGGGATAGTTAGGGAGTTTGGGATGGACATGGACACTCTGCTGTATTTAACATGGAGAACCAGCAAGGACCTGCTGGACAGCACAGGGAACTCTTCTCAATCCTCTGTAGTAACCTTATGGTCACCAGGGGGAAGGATGGGGGAAGGGATAGACAAGGAGTCTGGGATGGACATGGACACACTGCTGTATTTAACATGGAGAACCAGCAAGGACCTGCTGGACAGCACAGGGAGCTCTGCTTAATGTTCTGTGAAGCCTGGATGGCAGGGGAGTTTGGGGGAGCAGGCATACACAAATATGTATGGCTGAGTCCCTTTGCTATCCACGTGAAACTATCACAGCACTGTTAACTGGCTATATTCCAAAATAAAATAAAATGCTCAAATTATTAAAAAAAAAATTCCCCATGAAGTTAAGTGTTCAGAATTGGTTTGATGGGAACTTAGGTGAGAGATACGGTGGAATTATTTCCTTTGTGATGTGTAATTTGGTACTGAAAGAGAGTGGATCTACTTGCCTTGCAGACCATGGAGCGACTCAAATACCAGGAGCAGTGTTGGCTTCCCAGGTGGATCTAGTGGTAAAGAACCACCTGCCAATGCAGGAGATATAAGAGATGAGAGTTTGATCCCTAGGTGGGACAATCCCTTGGAGAAGGGAGTGGCAACTCACTCCAGTATTCTTGCCTGCAGAATCCCATGGACAGAGGAGCCTGGTTGAGTTGCAGTCCACGGGGTCGCAAAAGAGTCAGACCCGACTGAAGCGACTTAGAACACCTGCACGCAAGGAAGGTGAAACACGGAGCAGTATGCACGTCCTATATTACAACTTCTGGATTCTAAGGAAGACTAATTTTAGGGTGGAGAAAAGGCAAATAGGCACTAGTTAAGCTGGTGAGAGCCGAAGTTTAAGAAAAAAAAGAAAAACAAAATTGGAAGCAACCTGTATTCTTGCAGAAAGGGGAATACACACAACTAGTAAAATTCCATGTGAACCCTAACAGTTGTATTCCCTAAGACAGAGCCAAGAAAATTTAGCATGATTTGACTTGTTTTTTTTTTTAACAAGAAGTTATTAAATCCATGCCATTTCTCAGAATCTCTTGGCTCTCAAGGTGGCCAAATTTAACCATCAGAAATCAAAGATCATATTTGCTTCTCAGAAAGAAAGTCTGTGCAGCACCAGCGTGATGAAATATCGCCATTTGGTGGGTTGGAGGCACTGGGGACCCTGGGAGAGCACAGAAAGAGAAAATGATTGATCTTAACACTCTGTTGATGGGAGAGCTTGCAAACGCCAGCGAGGCAAGCAGATCGGAAGTCTCACTTTCTGAATAGCCCCCAGGAAAGAAAAGTGGAGTGGCCATTGTTTCCAGGGGACTCCAGGAAATTCCTTTTGTTGGAGCAAAACTGGTTTTTGATACTGGAGGCGAAAGGCATCACTAGAAATCACCACCTTTTCAATCAGTGCTTAGTGCATGACAGGGAAATGGATCCATGTCCCGAGTGCAAGGAGGAATGTTTAATTGATTGCAAATCATACTTAAAATTAGGATTTCCTTTCTAGGTGGGAGGAATGTGTCAATGATGCCAAGAACAAAACAAATTTCAGGAAAGTGGGGTAAAGCCTGCCTGTCTTTCCAAAGGTAGAACTTAAAATTAAACTTCTCGTTAATAGACAATTTTCCTAAACCTCTGAATATGGGTTTGCCAAAATTTTAGGAACAATGAAACCTTAATTAAGAGACACAATGGCTCAGACAGGAATTTGCCTGCAATGTGGGAGACTTGGCTCAATCCAAGGGTTGGAAAGATCCCCTGAAGAAGGTAAGGAAACCCCACTGCAATGTCCTTGTCAGGAAAAATCCCATGGTCAGAGAAGACTGGCAGGCTAGAGTCTATGTGGGGTTCCAAAGAGTCAGACACGACTGGCCGACTAACATTCTAAGAGACACAAATATCTTATGCATGCAAAAGTATTTTATATATTGATTGTATATTGCTACATAACAAAGATTTGAAACATCTCTTACGCTCACACTGATATTTTAATGCATATTAATAACCAACAACGATGGCAATCATGATAGCTAACTTTATATGGTTTCAGGCACAAATATTTTACACACAAAACAAGTCACTCAATTCTCAAAAGTTCTAAGATGGTAGCTATTTTTATAACTGTTCTGTAAATTGGGAAACTGAGGCACAAAATTTAAAAAATTGCTCAAGATCACAAAGCTCATAAATGATGAAATATGAAACCAGCACTCTTACTTATTACATTAATAATAGTAATAATGAATTACTTAATTACAGTACAGACAAGAAACAAATGGAAAGTAATATGAAATAATACAATATATATTTTCACCACAGGTTACAATGAAGTGGGCCAAAGCATTAGGGGATGAATTGCTCATGCAAGTGACTCAAATACCAGGAGCAGTGTTGGAATTCTTCTAAAATTGCTAACAGCTCTTGGTAAGTTTCCAAACAAATAAACTACAATTTTCCCTCTAATTACTTGGCAGCTGTGTTCCTGGAAAATTCAGTGCCTATTATAACTGTGCAAAAGAAAAAGTACTCCTTCAGTTCAGATGTAAAATGAAATTAGGTTCTAGGTTCAGATAATTACGGAGAATTTTTTTTTTTAAACGTAAACGAACACTTGGTGGGATATTTCAAAATTTTATGGGAAATGGTCATGTTTGGATGTGAGAGTTGGACCATAAAGAAAGCTGAGCACTGAAGAATTGATGCTTTTGAACTGTGGTATTGGAGAAGACTCTTGAGAGTCCCTTGGACTACAAGGAGGTCCAACCAGTCCATCCTAAAGGAAATCAGTCCTGAATATTCATTGGAAGGACTGATGCTGAAGCTGAAACTCCAATCCTCTGGCCACCCACCTGATGTGAAGAATTGAATTCTTGGGAAAGACCCTGATGCTGGGAAAGATTGAGGCTGGAGGAGAAGGGGACGACAGAGGATGAGATGGTTGAATGGCATTACCGACTCGATGGACATGAGTTTGAGTAAACTCTTGGGAGTTGGTGATGGACAGGGAGGCCTGGCGTGCTACAGTCCATGAGGTCGCAGAGTCAGACACGACTGAGCAACTGAACTGATGGGAAATGGTACAACTCTTTTTGCTGTTTTAAAATTATGTTTGTTTCAGTGTTAAGGATACTGCTGAGTTTTTTTGGTTTTTTTTTTTCATTCCTGGCTGCTACCTACTACATGAGAGCAGTGACACTAAATTATGATAATAACTGTAATAACAACAAAATCCCACAATGATCACTGAAGAGTTACTGTTCTAAAGATTCTATGGACAGAATTCAGAATCACCGCTGACTCTGCAATTCTAGGCAAAACGTTGAGTGTAGGATCATTCTTCTTCAGGAGCTATTGGTTGGCAAGTTTTCAGCAAATTCTGAAATCTTACATACTATCTATTCCATCAAAAGGAAAAAACCACTGATCCTGGGTATTCCATGACGCTGTAGACTACTTTCTTTCAATCCATTTTCTGTGTGGTAACCATTCTTTGTGGTTTGCACGGGACATTGTGCGTGTTCGAAACCTGCATTATTCTGCTGATCCCTCAGCATCCTTCTCAACATAGCATCCCTCACAGGCATTTTTTTTCCAGTAAACAATGCCAAACATTGGTCTTCCCAGATAGTGCTAGTGGTAAAGAACCCACCTGCCGATGCAGAACAATCCCTGAGTCGGAAAGACTTCGTGGAGGTGGAAATGGCAACTCACTCCAGTATTCTTGCCTGGGAAATCCCAAGGACAGGAAAGTCTGGTGGGCTACAGTCCATGGGGTTTCAAAGAGTCGGATACGACTAAAGGGACTTCATACTCATGCATGCCAAATACCGCCCGTGGCTGCATTAAAATGAGCTCACGCGTGTGGATCCGAGCACCACCCTTAAGTTCTTGGATTCTGCAATGACTTTTCTCTGGTGTTGTGTGCAAAACACCAGTGGTCTCCAGGGTTCCTGCTTAAACATATGGTTACGTCTGAGGTGCAAGCTGTACAACCTCCTTCCCCAGCCCTTCCTGGGTGCAAAGTCATGAGCATCTCATGTGAAGGGCAGGATGCAGGGGGTGACCGAACACGCAACTGGAGTTGGGGCAGAAGAAGCTGGTCCTATGGACTCTGTCTGGTCTCTGATGATGGTGGCCAGTGGTACTGGCTTATATACCAGTGGAGCCACAGCTGGTGCCAGGACCCAAAATAAACCATCAGGGCAAGTTTCAGGGGAGAAACAGGACATTACTGGTCAAGAAATATGGCAAATGTGTGCTGGAAAAGAAGGCTCCATAGTACTGTCTCACTGACCATCAATAGTTATGTGATGCTCTGTGATGGCAGCTTTGCCACTAATGTTCTTGTTCAATGGCTCAGTCGTGTCCGACTCTTTGTGATCCCATGGACTGCAGCACGCCAGGCTTCCCTGTCCTGCACCATGTCCATAAATTTGCTCAAATTCATGTCCATTGAGCCAGTGATGGCATCCGACCATATCGTCCTCTGTTGTCCCCTTCTCCTCCTGCCTTCCATCTTTCCCAGCATCAGGGTCTCTTCCAATGAGCTGGCTCCTCGCAGCAGGGGGCCAAAGTTTTGGAGCTTCAGCTTTAGCATCAGTCTTTTCAGTGAATATTCAGGGTTGATTTCTTTTAGGATGGACAAGTTAGTTCTACTTCCTGTCCAAGGAATAGGTGAAGTGAAGTCGCTCAGTCATGTCTGACTCTTTGCGACCCCATGGACCCACCAGGCTCCTCCATCCATGGGATTCTCCAGGCAAGAAATGTGGAGTGGGTTGCCATTTCCTGCAAGAGATGCTGTAGTGCAAATCCACTGCTGTGTATTTGTGTTTGGCCGTTGTGATCGATATATGCTGTCCAGCTCAGGGTGAGGGTCTCTCAAGTCTTTGCCCAGACTTAGCAGCTGCATTCAGGATGGTAGCAATGCAACGTTTCCACGTGTCGGACTGAACAGTATGCCCTCAAAATTCACGTGTTGAAATCCCATGTCCCTCATATAACTCTAAGTGCAGATAGGGCCACCAAGGTAAAATTAGGTCACTACGGTAGGCCCTGACCTAGAGAAGGTCAGGTCACACGTACACAGGGACGACCACGTGAAGACATAAGGAGCAGACGGCCATCTACACATCCAGGAGAGAGGCCTCTGGAGAAACCAGGCCTGCTCACACCTGCATCTCACATTTCAGCCTCCAGGACTAGTGAGGAAAAGAGAAAAAAAAAGAAGTTTATATTATTTAAGGCACCCTGTCTAGGGTATTTTATAATGGCAACAGAAGAGGGAGAATACACCATTTTATAGAAAAAAAAAGAAGTTTATATTATTTAAGGCACCCTGTCTAGGGTATTTTATTATGGCAACTGAAGAGGGAGAATACACCATTTTATACAGAGCAAGAATGTAAGGAACTCCCAGGTGGCTCAGTGGTATAGAATCTGCCTGCCAAGCAGGGAGCCAGACTCCCTGGAGAAGGGAATGGAAACCTACTCCAGTATTTGTGCCTGGAGAATCGCATGGACAGAGGAGCCTGGTGGGCTACAGTCCGTGGGGTCGCAAAGAGTCAGAGAGGACTGAGTGACTGGCCATGCACACACATATATACAAACATATGAGAACTTTCCTTGTGATGAGAACCCTTAGAATTACTGTCTGTTTAAGTGTTAGTCGCTCAGTCGTGCCCCACTGTTTGCGACCCCATGGACTGCAGCCCACCAGGCTCCTCTGTTCATGACATTTTCCAGGCAATGACACTGGAGTCGGTTAGCCATTTCCTTCTCCAGAGGATCTTCCCAACCCAGGGATCGAACCCAGGTCTCCTGCACTGCAGGTAGATTCTTTACCGACTGAGCTACAAGGGAAGCCCACTCTCTGCTTAGAAATAAAAAAAATAAAAATATTTCACTCTGCTTAGAAATATTTTTTTAATATGTGTGCCAGTAGAAATTCCTTTTAAGAGCACTAATGTATAGCTACCAATTCAATAAAATTTATTTTTCAACCAGTAATTTTAAAAAAATAATAAAATATATGAATTATATACTTGTTTTTAATGTTCCCTATGTCTTCAAGATTCCTGGTAAAATGATGAAACTCTATAGTCACCTTGCTCACATTTCTCTTAACTCACACTCCTGAACTCCAATTCCTTTCCTCCTCTCTTCTCTTTTTTGAACGGTGAGTCATTTACAAAGAATATCGAACGCCGTTTCTCCGACAGTCCCCTGGCGCGTGGCTTTCCCATAATGGCATTAATCATTGATTAAAATTTTAAAACGTCACCTTAATGTTTCACAATATTAACGAAGTCTTTAATCCCTTCTGGAAAATTAAATCCATATTTCTTCCCAGCGACTGTGTGACAGGCGATCGAACCAGCTCCCCGGCTGCCAGGCTCACGGGACTGCTCCCCCGGCACCTCTGTTCATTCCTGTCGATGCCAATAAGTGGATCCTGACCGAGACATGACATGTAGGGCCGACTGTACCAGGGGTTTGTGCGGCCGGTGTGCACTCTTCACACGCTTTTTCTTCCCAGGATGATGCAGGGGGGTACAAATGAATGGAATTCCAGAGTTTTCACCTACAGCAGGGATTCTTGTGTGTGGAGACTTTGAAAGGAGATCGGATTGTCCTAGAGAGTGTTTTCTCCAGCAGTGACCATTCAGGCCCACCCTAAAGCATGTGTGTGTGAGAGTTAGAATATAAAGAAGGCTGAGAGCCAAGGAACTGATGCTTTTGAACCGTGGTGCTGGAAAAGACTCCTGAGAGTCCCTTGGACTGCAAGGAGATCCAACCAGTCCATCCTAAAAGAGATGAGTCCTGGGTATTCATTGGAAGGACTGATGTTGAAGCAGAAACTCCAATACTTTGGCCACCTGATGCGAAGAGCTGACTCACTTGAAAAGACCCTGATGCTGGGAAAGAGTGAAGGCGGGAGGAGAAGGGGACGACCGAGGATGAGATGGCTGGATGGCATCGCCGACTCAGTGGACATGAGTTTAAGCCAGCTTTGGGTGCTGGTGATGGACAGGGAGGCCTGGCGTGCTGCAGTCCACGGGGTCGCAAAGAGTCGGACGCCACTAACCGGGTGACCAGCTACAATAAAATATGTGGAGGTGAGAGCCTTGTGAGCGCTGGAGGTCAGGCCTTGCAGCAAGAAGACCATCTCGGTGACCTTGGGGAATGCCTTGAGCAGCAGAGCCTTGGTTTCATCCATTTGGCTGCAAAAGGCATGAGAGGCACCCTGCCTGTCTCCTTGTGTCAGAAGGAAACAAAGAGGCAGGCAGACCAGCGTTAAGCCCATTAGCGAACGTGATACAATGATCAAGTTGAATGACTCCCTCCTAATAATAATTACTAAAGGCCGCCTTTTTGAAAGGAGAAGCCGAGCTGTTTTAAATTCCGCTTTATCCTTTACGTCGGGGACTCGGTATTATTATGGCGCATTTTTCAAGCGTTCTCACGCTGATTGCCTTAGTTATCCTCCGTGACTGTTAATATGCGGGCAGGCTTCCAAAACCTCTCCAAATGAATGCGTTTAGGATAACCATAAATCGACAGATATTTACTGAAATAATGAGTTCTAATTATGGATATGGAATGGATTTAAAGACCAGCCGTATCTACCCAGCAGTTGACTGGATTAGTGGTGGGGGAAAAAAAAACAGGACTTTATGGATAATCATACTCACAATTTATTGCAAGGATACATAAATCTGTGCTTTAGGAGTTTAAACTATATATTTTGCACTTGATTTACAAAACCTGCTAATAAATCCAGTTCGACTTCTCATTGAGAAAGCATTACTCTCAGCATCAACTCTAGCTAAGTATGAGGATTTATAAGCTGGGAAAATTCGTATACAAAATGAACCCCAGGATTTGAAAGCATGCCAATAAATCTTAAAAAGAAATCCTTATCTTACACATAAGATATAGGTGAAAGAGCGAGAAATCATGAACTTAAATATGCACCAGGATTCCCTGGTGGCTCAGACGGCGATTACCTGCAACGTGGGAGACCCAGGTTCGATCCCTGGGTTGGGAAGATCCCCTCGAGAAGGGAATGGCAACCCACTCCAATACCCTTGCTTAGAAAATTCCATGGATGGAGGAGTCTTGTGGGCTACAGTCCATGGGGTTGCAAAGAGTAGGACACGACTGAGTGACTTCACTTTCACTTTCAAACATACACAATTACGGCCTGCAAAATAAACCACTGCAAGTGAAAGTGTTGTTCACTCATTCACGTCTGATGCTTTGCAAACCCATGGACTGTAGCCCACCAGGCTCCTCTGTCCATGGGCTTCTCCAGGGGGATCTTCCCAATTCAGGGATCAAACACAGGTCTCCTGCATTGGCAGGCAGATTCTTTACTGCCTGAGCCACCAAGGAAACCTAACAAGCCATTAGGTATCTCAATTTAACAGGACAGTTTTGGAGTGGCACCTATTAGGAATCACCTCCTGAGCAACAGTATTATTTAATTTTTTTAAAAGGATGTTTCGATTTAAATAATTTTTAAAGTCTTTACTGAATTTGTTACAATATTCCTTGTGTTTTAAAGTTCTGGTCTTTTGGCCAGGAAGCCTGTGGCATCTTAGTTTCCTGAGCGGGGATCAAACCCACAGCCTCTGCATTGGAAGGTGACGTCTTAACCATTGGACCACCAGGGAAGTTCCTCCAGCTTTCATTAAAGCTACTCAAGGTCACCTTTCAAGTCGCAACACAACCTTTCCTGTCTAGCGAAGCTCCTTGGTCAGAGTCTCCCCGTCGGAACACATCAAGGATATCGCTTCCTGTTTTTCCATCTTGCAATCGCTCATACACAAGTCAGAGGTGAGTGTAAGTGCAGTTATCCTGCAGAGGGACATTGGTATTTCCTCTGGTTTCAGGAACCAAAGTTTGAAGTCTTGTTCTTCTGAGCTTTATGTACGGCAGTCTGATCTGAGATGGGCGGGGATGTCTCCACCTGAAGACACGGGCTTTCTGACCGCCAGAGCCCCTGTTCCCCATCTCCACTTGGAAGCGTCCTTCAGAAAGGCATTAGGAGCACAGGACATTCTGAGATGAGCACACAGCCCTTGGGGAGCTAGCAAAAGATTTCTCATTACTTGGCCAACGATGACGAGTATAGCCTCGGACGCTAATGACGGTGATAAAGGGGCTTAAAATATTTCAATACATAAAGAACATTCCCTACAGGAGCGACTTAAATAGATCCAAGGCTGTTAGTGACTCCTTGGGCGGGTAACTCAGATGCATACCAAACTTTTCCTTTGCAATGTTTGTATGTCTAGCCACAGAAACATTATCTACAGAGCATCTTTTGCCAGCCTCTTTTGGCTCTGAGGTGCACACGTGGCTATTATGTAGAAGAGATTATGGTTGTATACACACAAGAGCAAGAATAGGCGTTGCAGTAATTTGCTGTTTAACTGCTCACTCATGTCTGACTCTGTGCAACTCCATGGACTGTAGCCCTGCCAGACTCCTCTGTCCATGGGATTCTCCAGGCCGGAAGACTGGAGTGGGTTGCCGGGGCCTTCTCCAGGGGAATCTTCCCAACCCAGGATGATGATGAATCTTGAATGCTAAATTCGACATGGCAGATTTTTGGGGATCTCTGTCTCCTGTTGAGGTGCCATCTTGCTCTTGGGGATAAGTGGTGATTTCACAGTGCCTACTGGCAGGGACAGGATCTCTGGACCATACTAACCAGAATCAAAGCACTGCTTGCACTCAGCACGTCTTGTTTGCATGTTGCATATATATACATATGGACACCTGTCTGGCCAACAGGATTTATTGCAAAAATGAGTGCAATCATGACTTTCCGCTCAGGGCTGTTGTGGAGTTTAAATTCTAAAGTTTAAAACATATCATGCTTAGAAAGCTGCCTGATGTGAAACATTCCAAATAATTCTGTGCAAATATATTATTCATCAATATATCCATAGAGTTATTATAGATACATAATTATTTATTATATTAACTACACACAATTATATATTATATGTTATACATACTATATATTATATTTATAACATAATTTTATATAACATATATAATAATTTATATATAGCATATATACAACATGCATTATATATAATAGCATATAATATATATATAACATAATATATATGTAATATACAACAAATTATATAACATAATTTATATACAACATATTATACATTCAGTTCAGTTGCTCAGTTGTGTCCAACTCTTTGCAACCCCATGAATCACAGCACGCCAGGCCTCCCTGTCCATCACCAACTCCCAGAGTTCACTCAAACTCATGTCCACAGAGTTGGTGATGCCATTCAGCCATCTCATTCTCGGTCGTCCCCGTCTCCTCCCGCCCCCAATCACTCCCAGCATCAGAGTCTTTTCCAGTGAGTCAACTCGTCGCATGAGGTGGCCAAAGTATTGCAGTTTCAGCTTTAGCATCAGTCCTTCCAATGCACACCCAGGATCGATCTCCTTTAGAATGGACTGGTTGGATCTCCTTGCAGTCCAAGGGACTCTCAAGAGTCTTCTCCAGCACCACAGTTATATGCTATATAATAAATGTAACATAAATTGGGGGCAGGAGGAGACGGGGACGACAGAGAATGAGATGGCTGGATGGCATCACCGACTCTATGGACATGAGTTTGAGTGAAATCCGGGAGTTGGTGTTGGACAGGGAGGCCTGGCGTGCTGTGATTCATGGGGTCGCAGTGAGTCGGACACGACTGAGCGACTGAACTGAACTGATTGAATACATTAAAATGTAACAATGATCAATATGCTAACATCCAGTAATATAAACTGTAATTATATAATAATTGTGTGTATATATAGAGAGAGGTATGTTGCTAGTGGTAAAGAATCTGCCTGCCAATGCAGGAGACACACAAGAGGTGGGCTTGATCCCTGGGTCGGGAAGATCCTCTGGAGGAGGAAATGATAACCCACTCCAGTGTTCTTGCCTGGAAAATTCCATGGACAGAAGGGCCTGGCAGGCTGCCGTCCATGGAGTCAAAAAGAATCAGACATGATTTAGCAGGCAAGCATGCACACAGATTCAGAGACAGCCAGAAAGGAGATATATATATATATATATATATAGAGAGAGAGAGAGAGAGATACACACATATGTTCATGTGAGTCTGTTTGATGCATCTAAATGGTTTCTGTTGCTTTTCAGCCGCTCAGTCGTGTCCGACTCTGTGACCCCATGGACTGCAGCACTCCAGGCTTCCCTGTCCATCACCAGCTCCCAAAATTTGCTCAAACTCATATCCATCGAGTCGCCGATGCCATCCAACCATCTCATCCTCTGTCGTCCCCTTCTCCTCCCACCCCCAATCCCTCCCAGCATCAGGGTCTTTTCCAGTGAGTTCGCTCTCATATCAGATGTCCAAAGGATTGGAGTTTCAGCTTCAGCATCAGTCCTTCCAATGAACATTCAGGGTTGATTTCCTTTAGGAGGGGCTGGTTGGATCTCTGTGCCGTCTCGGCAGCAAATCTCATACACTCTTTCTTTTCAAACCACAATGACCTGACAAGTGCCCACATGAGCTGGCAGAATGTCAATGCTCCTTCTCACAGGACATCTTGTACTGTCTCCCGAAACGTGCTCCCTGAGACATCCAATTGTGTGACCCCTTTGCACACTTATGAGACCCTGGTTACGTTTACCACCCGCTGTCTCAGGACAACCCCACTCAGACACAGGAAGAGAAAGTCCAGGCTAGGACATCTGAGTGTGACCAGAAAAGAAAAAGAGAGTTGGCAAGCACAGAAACACAGCACATAGAAGGATGCAGGTTTGTTCAATCCAGAGTTAACTGACGCTTTGCTCTCGTAACTGATGCTGGGAACGGAATCAGTGCAAGTCAACTGCAATGACTGAATCTCTTCATCTAAATGCAGGAGCGTATGCCCGTGTGTTCTAACATATGTCCAAGATTTCCCGGGTCCTTAATCCTTAAAAACAAAAACAACCAAAAAACCTTTATATTTTTCCAATGGAAAAAACTGGACTATTCGGTGCTTGATAGAGTGTTTGATGATATATAAAAGTGACATTTAAACAGAAAAAAAAAAAACAAAAACCAACCATGAAATGGATGAAAGAGGAAAACAGGAAATTAATTGGATATTTCTCATCGCCGTGGAAATGTAGGAGAGACTATGTCACAGGAGAATGATGTCTGCGATTTTCCACCTGTCCTAAAAAGACGGTTTCGAAATGATAATGTGAGCTGTCTGATGCTGCCGAACGCAGCCTGGCAGCTCATGGGGGAGGGCCCGGAATGATTCCTGGATGGGCTGGAGCCCGTGGAAGAAAAAAGGATGGTGAATGGTTGTGCCGTAGTTCCATCACGTCTTCTTCATGCTGGTTTGTAAACCATAAGGACACATTCGAGGGATATTTTTAAGTCCCTTGTGTACCTGCTCGCTTTCTCTTCCCAGCAAACTCAATTACGCTTCAACAGTGTTGTGGCTCTCCGAGTTTTCTCATCATCCTAACACACATGTGCCTAGCATCTGTCTCTTCATATCTGTCTATGCATCCTTCCATCTATGTATCTGTCTGCCCCTCTCTCATCTATATCTGTCTGTGAAATCTACCTACCTACTCATGGCCGTCCATCCTTTGTGTATCTGTGTCTCCAGTCATTCATCTTTCTTCCTTTCCTTCTAGGTGTCTGCCCAGCATCCAGCATCCATTTCATTCTATCTCTCTCTGTGGTTATCAGGAGATCCGGGCTCAATCTCTGGGTCAGGAAGATCCCCTGGAGAAGGAAACGGCCAGTTGCTCCAGGATCGTTGCCTGGGAGGAGGAGCCTTGCCAGGCTACAGTCCTTGGACTTGCAAACGAATCAGACAGAACTGAGTGACTAATACGTCTATCCATATATCTATGACCTACCTATCTAACCTAGCTACCTACCTCTGTCCATCCATCATGCCTATATCTAACGTGTTTCTTTCCTTCCATATATCTATCCATCTATCCTAATTGTTTATCTCATTTATCATCTATTTATATCTACCCACCTACCTACATGGACCCATCATCTACCTACCACTTATCAAGCTATTCATTTCTAACACGTAAGCAAATAGCACCATGCTGAAGGTCCTTTCTTTTCCTGACGCTTCAGCTTCAGACTGATTAGACTGATCCTTGTAACTACAGTTTATTCATTGAAGTTTAGAATTAACTATTCCAATGTGGGTAGTTTCTAAGTCTTCATTATTAAGAGCAAGTTACCATGAATAGCCTTGTCCACACTCTGGACTCATGGCGCGAGCTTCAGTGGAGCAGACAGCTGGCTGGAGCGCTGACCACATCTTCAATTCCATGGATGCTTTCAGAAGTCTTCCCAAAGAGGTGTGATCAGTCTGTGTGTCCTCTAACGCTACGGGGACACCTCCCTGCTTTACAATTTCTTTGGTGCTTCACACTCTCCGAGTTAAATTTTACCCCAACCTGAGGTAGGGCAAAAAATTGCCCCAATTTTGCCCCAACATGTAACTTGAATGTCACTGTCCATAGGAATGGACATTGACTATTCCTGCCCTTCTGGTTTAAGTTCTATTCATTCCCTATTTCCTACAGGGGTTTTTTGCCCTTCCTTTTCGGTTTCTTGGAATCCATGTGTGTGTCCCTCAGAACATGTTTTTATGTGTACTTTTATATATCTTTATAAACAGGTGTATTCACTGACTGTGATTTTAAATTTTATGTATGCTGAGACTGGCGTCACCATCAGAATACAAGTTTGAGCTAATCTGGGATTTTTTTAAAAACAATTTTATTTGATATTGAAGCATAGTTGATTAACAACGTCAGGTGTCCAGCAAAGTCAGTGACACAAGTACATGTATCTACTCTTTCCTTTTCTTAAATTAATTAATTTAATTGGAGTTAATTACTTTATAGTACTGTGGTGGTTTTTGCCACACATTGACATGAATCGGCTACGGGTGCACATGTGTCCCCCGTCCTGAAGCCCCCTCCCACCTCCCTCCTCACCCCATCCTTCTGGGTTGTCCCAGTACACCAGCTTTGGGTGCCCTGCTTCAGGCATCCAATTTGCCCTGGTCATCTATCTATTGTAATATTTATCCAGGAATTTTGGTGGCATGCTTCAGGACGATATAGTATCTATAACCTCTGTTTTCTGCTTTGGTCTTCATGGCAAGTGTACATCTTTGTCTCAGACATGTCTGACGCTTTGCAACCCCGCGGACTGTAGCCCTCCAGGCTCCTCCATCCATGGGATTTTCCAGGCAAGAATACCAGAGTGGGTTGTCATTTTCTTCTCCAGGGGACCTTTCCGACCCAGGGCTTGAACACAGGTCTTCTGCGTTGGAAGCAGGTTCTTCACCGTCTGAGCCACTAGCGAAGCAAATGTCTGTAACCTCTATTTCCTGCTTTGGTTTTCATGGCAATTGTGCGTCATAGCCAGAGACTATACATCTATTCCTATATATCTGAGGATTATCATAATATAGTCTTCATACTAATCATAAACTCATATAAACATTTGGGGTGAAGAGTTTTCATAGATTCTTTACTCTCTGTTGATGGTATGCTTTAGTTTTAGAACTATTTATCATCTGGGTATTCAAATGAGTTAACACTGTTTTAAAATAACTGGTTCTTTGGTTGCATAGATATAGATATATGATGGATGAATAGTTGGAGGTAGGTAGATAAGATTTAGGGAGATTAGATAGGTTAGACACATAGATACAAATAGATGATAGAGGGATGGATATATAGACATATGGAAGCAAAGAATGTACCTTCAGGATGCCACTGAACTGTAGGCCTTCCATTGCTCTCTTAAATAGCGTGCTTAATGAGGCTTTTCCTGTTACATGAGGACGAAAATGCGACGACCACTTAAGAAGGTAACTGATGTTGTTGCTCTAGACTGAGTACATCTGGCTATTACTGGAAGCCAGTTCCCCATGAATACCTAGCTCACCATTTAACACGTTACAAGGATGCATCAGAGTACGCTTCCAAAGCACTTTTAAATCACTTTTATTCGTTATTACCCCATGCCCTAGTTTTTTTTTGTTGTTGTTTAATTGGAAAGCATTCCCTCCCAGTACTAAATTCCTAATTAAATCCCCAGACTAAACTACAAAGCCATTCCCCCATCTTTTTTTTTTTTTTTTAATAGGAAGTGGACACTATTTGAAGGAGGAATACATGTGTTTTAATTACGTTGTTCATCTCTGCACAACAAGGACCCCATCACTGGATTTTAGAAAAACAAATGCTATGCGAGCTTGTTCTAAACTGTTCTAAATCGGGTTTATTGCATTCTATAACTCCACGTCTTGTGGAACAAGCTTTAAAAAACTCCCTTGGCTAAGCCTGGGTAATAACACAGCCACAAAAGGATACACTGGTATGATTCCACTTATTCGAGGCGCCGAGAATCACAAAAAACATAGAGGCAGAAAGCAGAATGGTGGGTGCCAGGGACCAGGGGGCAGGAAATGTGGAGTTAGTGTTTCATGGGGACAGAGCTTCAGTTCAGTGAGAGGGGAGGTCTGCAATGGATGGTTGTGATGGCTATAAAACATTTCAGTTCAGTTCCTCAGTCATGTCCAACTCTTTGCGACCCCATGGACTGCAGCACGCCAGGCCTCCCTGTCCATTACCAACTCCAAGGGTTTACCCAAACTCATGTCCATTGAGTCGGTGATGCCATCCAACCATCTCATCCTCTGTCATCCCCTTCTCCTCCCGCCCCCAATCTTTCCCAGAATCAGGGTCTTTTCCAATGAGTCAGCTATTTGCATCAGGTGGCCAAAGTATTGGCGTTTCAGTCCTTCCAATGAATCAGTTCAGTTCAGTTCAGTCGCTCAGTCGTGTCTGACTCTCCGCGACCCCATGAATCACAGCACGCCAGGCCTCCCTATCCATCACCAACTCCCGGAGTTCACTCAAACTCATGTCCACAGAGTCAGTGATGCCATCCAGCCATCTCATTCTCTGTCGTCCCCTTCTCCTCCCGCCCCCAACCTTTCCCAGCATCAGAGTCTTTTCCAGTGAGTCAACTCGTCACATGAGGTGGCCAAAGTATTGCAGTTTCAGCCTTAGCATCAGTCCTTCCAATGAACACCCAGGATTGATCTCCCTTAGAATGGACTGGTTGGATCTCCTTGCAGTATAAGGGACTCTCAAGAGTCTTCTCCAACACCACAGTTCAAAAGCATTGATTCTTCGGCAACCAGCTTTCTTCACAGTCCAACTCTCACATCCATACATGACCACGGGAAAAACCATAGCCTTGAATAGACGGACCTTTGTTGGCAAAGTAATGTCTCTGTTTTTTTATATGCTGTCTAGGTTGGTCATAACTTTCCTTCCAAGGAGTAAGCGTCTTTTAATTTCCTGGCTGCAATCAGCATCCGCAGTGATTTTGGAGCCCCCCAAAATAAAGTCTGACACTGTTTCCACTGTTTTTCCATCTATTTCCCATGAAGTGATGGGACCAGATGCCATGATCTTTGTTTTCTGGATGTTGAGCTTCAAGCCAACCTTTTCACTCTCTCACTTTCATCAAGACGCTGTTTAGTTCTTCTTCACTTTCTGCCATAAGGGTGGTGTCATCTGCATATCTGAGGTTATTGATATTTCTCCCAGCAATCTTGATTCCAGCTTGTGCTTCTTCCAGCCCAGCGTTCCTCATGATGTACTCTGCATATAAGTTAAATGAGCAGGGTGACAATATACAACCTTGACGTACTCCGTTTCCTATTTGAAACCAGTCTGTTGTTCCATGTACAGTTCTGACTGTTGCTTCCTGACCTGCATACAGGTTTACTGTTTGGAAAACAGTAGGGATATGCTGAATCACAACTGCACCATAAACTTAAAAACAATTACAATGGTAACTTTCCTGTTACATGTATTTTGCCACAATTTAAAATATTTTGTTAGTCACTCAGTCGTGTCTGATTCTTTGCCATTCCATGGACTGTAGCCCACCAGCCTCCTCTGTCCATGGGATTCTCCAGGCAAGAATACTGCAATTGGTGGTCATGCCCTCATCCAGGGAATCTTCCTAACCCAGGGATCAGACCCAAGTATTCTGCACTGCAGGCAGATTCTTTACCACCTGAGCCACCTAACTGCCTTTAAGTGCACCCTGATTGTACAAAGATAGTATCAGTGAACAAAAGAAGAAGTAGTATTGCCTAAAGAAGTGATTTCCATTGGCCATTCCAGGGTCCCTGGGGTTAAGGTTGGTCCATGTTTGTGCAGATCGCATGTAAAAAATAACACTCTCATGAAGTTGTGTTTTTTTTTTTAATTTTTTAATTGTTTAAATTATGGAAGTATGGTAATACATTTATAGGAGACACGGAAAATACAGAGCAAAGTCATATAGTGTTCCACAATAGATGACAATTATTTTTTAAGTCAATAAATATTCTTAGTTGGAGTTTCAGTATCAAACTCGCAGAAATTAATAGAATGGACAGAAAAGTAGAAGGATATAGTAGACTTGAAAAGCACCGTGAACCACTTCAACATAATTAGGATTTATATGATTTTCACACAGCAGCAGGGTACAAATTCTATTCAAGCGCCCATAGACTGTAAATCAAGAGACACTGGAACATAAGTCACTTCAGTCGTGTCTGACTCTTTGCGACCCCATGAATCACAGCACGCCAGGCCTCCCTGTCCATCAACAACTCCCGGAGTTCACTCAAACTCATGTCCATCGAGTCTGTGATGCCATCCAGCCATCTCATTCTCTGTCGTCCCCTTCTCCTCCTGGCCTCAATCCCTCCCAGCATCAGAGTCTTTTCCAGTGAGTCACTCTTTGCATCAGGTGGCCAAAGTATTGGAGTTTCAGCTTTAGCATCAGTCCTTCCAATGAACACCCAGGACTGATCTCCTTTAGAATGGACTGGTTGGATCTCCTTGCAGTCCAAGGGACTTTCAAGAGTCTTCTCCAGCAGCACAGTTCAGAAGCATCAATTCTTTGGCGATTAGCTTTCTTCACAGTCCAACTCTCACATCCATACATGACCATACAGCAGGCAGGGTACAAATTCTATTCAAGTTCCCATAGACTATAAATCAAGAGACACTGGAACATAAGTCACTTCAGTCGTGTCCGACTCTTTGCAACCCTCGGAACCATAGGGACTGTACCCCACCAGGCTCCTGTGTTGACAGGATTCTCCAGGCAAGAATACTGGAGTGGGTTGCCATGCCCTCCTCCAGGGGATCTTTCCGACCCAGGGATGGAACCTGAGACTCTCGCACTTCAGGTGGATTCTTTACCATCTGAAAATGTGTTAGTAACTACAGGATAAGCTTTAGGTCACTGAACAAGCTAGAGATCTGGATTTCTTGACCTTAGGGTTAGAACGTGCTCCACCTTCAACACCCAGAAACCAGTGACGCATCTTCCACCATGACCTTCACTGATTTCCCGTCTCTGAGCTCTATGCTGAGGTGACACTGGACATCCTGTCCATTTCTTTCCTCTGTAACATCAATTTGGAAGTTCAGCAGGACAAAGGTTCCCCGACCTACCTTTTTCCTTTTCCTTCGATAGTCAATACTTAATTTGATGATGTAGGCTACCTCACACATAATGATGACTCTTGCAAGATGAGTTTGGGCTGGCTTTGCTTGAAAAGTGAAAGTGTTACTCTCTTGGTCGTGTCTGACTCTTTGCGATCCGGTGGACTGCAGCCCACCAGGCTCCTCTGTCCATCGGATTCTCCAGGCCAGAAGACTGGGGTGGGTTGCCATACCCTTCTCCAAGGGAATGTTACCAATCCAGGGATCAAACCCAGGTCTCCCCACATTGCAGGTAGACTCTTTATTGTCTGAGCCACTGTGTGGGGCTTCCAAAAAAATTCACAGAAGTGTCTGTGATATAAACCTCATCTCTTCAAAATTGTTAAGAGTCATTACTCAGTAGAGGGCCATCAGTGCAAATATGGGAACGTTCAAGGTTGAGACTGGACACCAGCCTCCTCTGTCCATGGGATTCTTCACGCAGGAATACTGGAATGGGTTGACATATCCTTCTCCAGGGGATCTTCCTGATCCAGGGACTGAACCCTGCATTGCAGGTGGATTCTTTACAGTCTGAGCCACCAGAGAAGCCCCAGATACATATATACATTTTATATATATAATACACACAAACACACACATATATTTAATTAAATATGTATATTTAATTCAAAATGTGCTTCAAACGATTATCTATAGAACCTCCAAGGAGTAGGATGAATATTGCACCCAGATCAGAAAGATTTTTAGCCCGTGTACAGTCGGGTCAATGTCCATGAAGGATTATAAGAGAAATCCCTAACTCCGTAAATGTGCTTTTTTATCTAGACTCTATAAAACACACTTTGTGACTTAAAGAGTTGCACTTTGGTTCTGCTCCAGAGGTGATTTCTCTGTTAAATAATTGCTAGTAAAGTGGTTTAGTTACGCAGGAGTTAATCTTCTGGAGGAAACCATTTGTCATTCTGCTAATAGTGTTTACACAACTGTTATTAAGCTATCAGACTAATAACTTTCTGGTGAGGGTGATGGGTAGCTGGGGGACAATTTTTAATCACTCAGGAGCTGTTTAAGGCCTGTGCTCTTTAAAGTATAGCTTACACGTTCCTCAAAGTAGACTTCCAAGTCCTCAAAGTAGCTGGCCAAGAAGTCTTTCACTATTTCAAACATTCACACACGTTGGTTATTAAAACCGCTTCTCTCGCCCGACACTTCAACCCCTGAAAGAGCATACAGAGACCGTCACTCCAGAATTTAAGCAAGAAACCCTTTCCCAGAAAAGGCACATACGTTTAGAATTGGCATCAAAATCTTCTAGGTAACACATCTGGCCCTGAAATGAACGGAGCATCCATGAAGGTTCATCAAAACGTTGTCACCCATGTGTAAAGAACTGCTGTTTCACCAAATGTTAACTGTATTCTGATACGAACTGATAATTGTTCCTATGTGTGTGTGTATGTCTGTGATCATACACGTGCTCAGTTGTGTCTGACTCTTACGCTACCCTATGGACCACAGCCTGCCAGGCTCCTCTGTCCATGGGATTCTCTAAGGCAAGAATAGTGGAGTGGGTTGCCATTTCCTTTTCCAGAAGATCTTCGCGACCCAGAGACTGAACCCATGTCTCCTGGACCGTCAGGTAGATTCTTTACCACTACCCCACCAGAGCGGTCCAATTGTGGGTAGAGTAGTTGTTTATTTGGGGACATACTACATCTTAGCACTGCGATGAATGCAGACATAACAAAAACACAAACAATCCGATTGAAAAATGGGTGGAAGACCTTGATAGACATTTATCCAAACAGGACACATGGATGGCCAACAGATGCATGATAAGATGCTCAGCATCACTAATTGCTAGAAAAATGCAAGTCAAACTCACAATGAGGTAATCACCTCAACAGTTTGGCCACCTGATGCAAAGAACTGACTCATTGGAAAAGACCCTGATGCTGGGAAAGATTGAAGGCAGGAGAAGGGGACGACAGAGGATGAGACGGTTGGATGGCATCACTGACTCAATGGACATGACTTTGAGTAAGCTCCGGGAGTTGGAGATGGACAGGGAGGCCTGGAGTGCTGCAGTCCATGGGGTCGCAAAGAGTCGGACACGACTGAGCAGCTGAACTGAACTGAATCATATCACACCGGGCAGAATGGCCATCATAAAAAAGTCTACAAATAAAGGCTGGAGAGGGTGTGGGCAAGGTCACTGTCTGAATGCATGGTCTCATTAAGAATTAAGGGTTGCTGTCAGCGTGTGCCTCCCACGTGTGCGAGGTGGTAGAGGCCCATGGAGACCCACTCAGAGTTTCATAGACGGGGTATCCGCTCTCTTCCGACTCTGCATTTGTACCTGGGTCTCCATCTCGCGGGAGCATTCCCCACGCACGTGTGCCCGTGTCCACCCGGCGTGAACTCGGATGCAACTGCTCCATGGATTCTGAGAGAGAGCTGGGGAATGCAATAGAAATTAATATCGATAAGCAGAAAAAATTCCTATGCTGCATGTTGTCAGCTTCCTTTAGACTTTTTGAACTTTTTATTTCATACTGGGGTATAGATGGTTTCAGGTGGACAGCCAACGGATTCAGCAATACATACACATGGATCCATTCTCCCCCAAACTCCCCTCCCATTCAGACTGTTACATGACATTGAGCAGAGTTCCCTGTGCTGTACAGCGGGTCCTTGCTGGTTCTCCATGTTAAATACAGCAGTGTGTCCATGTCCATCCCAGACTCCCTGACTATCCCTTCCCCCATCCTTCCCCCTGGTGACCATAATGTTATTACAGAGGATTCAGCAGAGTTCCCTGTGCTGTCCAGCAGGTCCTTGCTGGTTCTCCATGTTAAATACAGCAGTGTGTCCACGTCCATCCCAGACTCCCTGACTATCCCTTCCCCCATCCTTCCCCCTGGTGACCATAAGGTTATTACAGAGGATTCAGCAGAGTTCCCTGTGCTGTCCAGCAGGTCCTTGCTGGTTCTCCATGTTAAACACAGCAGTGTGTCCACGTCCATCCCAGACTCTCTGATCATCCCTTCCCCCATCCTCCCCCTGCGAACCATAAGGTTATTACAGGTCCTTGTTGGTTCTCCATGTTAAATACGGTGCTTAAGGCTTTTTGATTCCACTTTCTGCCCCTCATTTTCTCGCTCTGCTGTTGCTGCATTCTTTTTAGTGACATTCACTTTTTGGAAGAAACCCCCCCAGACACACGTATGGATTGCTACACGCGGTGACGTGGACCATGGTTTCATTTATACCCACCGGTCCTAATTTTGGCAATGTCTTAGCAGCCTGCTTCATCTTGATGCAATGTGGCCAACTTTGCATTGTCTCTCTATGTTTACCTCCCTGTTTTATTTCCGACAATTTAAATTTTTCATGGTGGCTGATGAGCCTTTTAGGATAATGGGGGATTTAATGCTGTGTAATTGAACAGAAAGGGTAGAACAGTTTCTTCTTGGGTCCTCCCACCATCCCCCATGCTCATTCTGTGTGTATCAGTTATTCTGTGAGATCATCTTTAGATTCCAGTTCTCAAAGAAAGGCTTGGGGAAGGAAGGGGGAAAGGCTGCCTGGGCAGAAACAGGTACAGAGGCATTTGGCCTTGTGGACACAGCAGGGGAAGCAGAGGCTCGGACAAACTGACATATAGCATCCACATATATACACGGTGTGTGCTCAGTCACTTCAGCCATGTCTGATTCTCTGCGACCCCGTGGACTGTAGCCTGCCAGGCTCCTCTGTCCATGGGTCTCTCCAGGCAAGAATACTGGAGTGGGTTGCCATTTCCTCCTGCAGTAGATTGTCCCGACCCAGGATTCAAACCTTCATCCCCTGCGTCTGCTACATGGCAGGTGGATTCTTTACCCACTGAGCTTCCTGGGAAGCCCATCCATACACTGCTGCTGCTGCTGCTGCTGCTAAGTCACTTCAGTCGTGTCCGACTCTGTGTGACCCAATAGACGGCCTCCTACCAGGCTCCCCCGTCCCTGGGATTCTCCAGGCAAGAACGCTGGAGTGGGTTGCCATTTCCTTCTCCAATGCATGAAAGTGAAAAGGGAAAGTGAAGTCGCTCAGTCGTGTCCGACTCTTAGCGACCTCATGGACTGCAGCCTACCAGGCTCCACCATCCATGGGATTTTCCAGGCAAGTGTACTGGACTACCGTGTGGAAAACTGACAGCTAACAGGAAGTGCTGCAGGGCATGAAGAGCTCAGCTTGGTGCTTGGACATAGAGGGTTGGGATGAGGGTGGTTGGAAAGGAGGGAGGCTCAAGAGGGAGGCGGTGTATGTATACATGTGGCTGATGCACGTCATTGTACAGCAGAAATGAACTCAACATTGTAAAGCAGTTATCCTCTAATTTAAAAAAAAAAATTAAAAAATAAACATGCATTTTGGCATCTCACGAAATACCTAGAAATTGGGTCCAATATTAAAATTATCTGGTCAGTTTTTCTTCCGTTGCTTTTGCGATCCTCGCATTCCAGAAGCTTGAAGTCATTCTCACCAATAATAATAATACAAAAAAAGAGTATTCATTGTGATGTGATTGCTCGGTTTGCATGTATCACCCAGGTATTCAATTAATGTCTCAGGAATTACTCATTGGTGGAAAAGATACGGTGTCTGTTAACCATGAAGTAAGCGTTTGCCCCTCTTCGCCAACAGGGACCTTTTCGTAGCTCATATTTTCCCTGGATCAGTTAGCAACACAGAGTCTCTTCTCTTAATTGTCCTGGGCTTTCTGGAAAAACCTGCCTTGCTGCTGGCAAACTTCTTGAGATCCCAGGCTGCTGGCAAAACAGGGTAATCTGGGCTCCATGCACTTGGGTAACGCTTTTGCAATGCACAGATGTACACAAAGTTTGGGGGGGTGGTTCCTGAAGCTTGAAACTAACAGTGAGTTTAGGAAAACTAACTGGTCACCTGACATTTATGAAATGATCTCGTGGACATGTTGATAGATCAGGTGGTCTCCTTGAGAGGCAGTGATTGATCTAGCAGGTGTTTATTGATTTTTACACCTGTACTCCTTTTAAAGAAAAAGTCCTGCAACTAACTTTAACTAATTTACATGTGAATAACACAAGCATAAAAGATAGAAAAAGCAAAATGTTTCCCAGATTTCAAATCCTTTGCATTTTCTGTATTGTTTTTCTGCTTTACGACTTGAAGGCGGGCTTGAGCTTCGCTGGTGGCTCAGATGGTAAAGCATCTGCCTACAATGCAGGAGACCCGAGTTGGGTCCCTGGCGAGTTGGGTCCCTGGGTCAGGACGATCCCCTGGAAGAGGAAGTGACAACACACTCCAGTATCCTTGCCTGGAGAATCCCATGGACAGAGGAGCCTGGTGGTCTAGAGTCTGTTGGGTCCCAAAGTGTCAGACAGGACTGAGGGATTTTCACACTTTGGTTTACCTAGGAGAAGGGCGTCTGCGTTTAGGGCCACAGCTTCTGTCTGCTGTAGGTTTGGGATGCGTAGGGCACTCACTCCTACACAGTTATGAAGGTGGAACCTTGGGCTGTTGAACTGCATCATATCTATGGCCGTCTGGTACATTCTTAACAAATAATGCTCTTCTTCTCTAAGCCTATTTATTTTCAATTGGGAAGACAACTGCTTTACAATGTTGTTTTGGCTTCTGCCATCCATCAACATGAATTGGTCATAGGTATATATATATACAAGAATGCTTCTTCTTACCTCTCTCCGCAGTAAACAGAACTCTTCTGTGGGGTTTCCCCCACATGCTAGTATTAAGGGACTAGGGAAGGTGCTTTCCTGGACAAGGAAGCGGCAGTCTTTTTCAGAGGCTTTCCAGAGGGCTCCAACACCGGTGGCATGCTCCCCGGGTGGAGCGAGGAATCCCAAAGCCAGCAGAGCCCGCCGTGCCCAGGACCAGTGTCCTCCAGCCGGCCTCTGTCCTGCGGGCAGCCTGGATGCCCTGGAAACCGTGTGGGCCCTTCTGACGTCACAACTGGGTGCTCCGCCCACTCCGGGGCGGGGTCCTGTCCTGTTGGGAGGAGAGGGATTGGGCGGTGAGCTTGTGAGGTTCCTGACTGTGTCCACCAAGGAGGGGAAACCGCTGGTAGGAGACATGCAGCTCAGAAGGTGCTTGCCCAGACTGGCAGGTGCAGGATGTCTGGTGAATTTCAGAGATCCCAGCGGGAACCAGCAGAACTGATGGGACGCTGAGGCGGGTGGGAGCCTCATGCCATAACCAGAAAGTCGGGAACGTGGTGCCAACGTCACTGAATCGCATGAAAGCTCCAGGGATTAAAAAGCTGTTTCCCTGGTGGCACAGACAGTAAAGAGTCTGCCTGCAGTGCGGGAGACCCGGGTTGGACCCCTGGATCAGGAAGATCCCCTGGAGAAGGGAATGGCCACCCACTCCAGTATTCTTGCCTGGACAATCCTAGGGACACAGGAGCCTGGCGGGCTAGTCCATGGAGTCCTAAGAGTTGGACATGACTGAGCGACTCACACTTTGACTTAACAAGAAGACATCAAACACTTGTTTTCCTCCAGCTACAGAGCAGGGAGAAGTGGGGAGAGTGTCCAAGCCTACAGCCTAATTTTACAAACGTTAAGGGCTGATCGGAGGATGCCCACTCCAGTATTCTTGCCTGGAGAACACCCATGGACAGAGGAGCTTGGCGGACTTCAGTCCATGGCGTTGCAAAGAGTCGGCCACGACTGAGCGACTGAGCACCGCTCCCAAGCGGACGCTTGATGACCAGGCAGCTCACTCTCTCTGAAAGAGAAAAGCAACACCACACTCAAGACGGAAATGAAAACCCTTTTGATCCCTTTCATCCAGCTCTGCTCTGCAGAGGAGCCCGACTCTAGGGCCATTTTCACAGCGACTCGGCACGCAGCAGACAGCCAGGGCATAATCATTGCGCGCTTCATGGCCCTCGGGAATGTAGGGCGTGGCTTTCGGAGCACGGGGGGAGCGTAATGCCTAAGCAGCACGTGCGTCTGAGCAGCACGTGCGTCAAGGGGCGATTGGCGGGCATCTTGGCGTCGTACAGTGGTGCGCACACTCTGGCGCCTGGACTTGGAGTTTAGCATCTGAAATATCATAAATAGCTTCGTTTTATGCGGTAGTTGAGCACGCAGCTTTTCAGGCCTCCCTGTAAGCACGGGGCTCCTTTTGGATTTCTTACTTGCTCCTTTCCTTGCCAAAGAATGCCCGTCCCACTCCCCCCAAACCCCACCCCCACCCCCCGGCCACTCTGGAATCCTTTGAACGCCCTGCCAGTTGCAAAAAGCGCCCTCGTTTTCATGGATGCGCTTCAATGAGCCCATTGAGGGAGGTTTTCCCAGAGCCCGGAACGCCACCCTGGCGCGCCTGCTGGGGTTTCAGTGCCAGGAAGACAAGCCGTGCAGGGGCTCAGCTTGGCTCCTGAGCGCATTCCTGGGCCCGTGCGTCACGGGTGTGAGAACGCGTCTGGAAGGCTCAGAAGGAATGTCTCTACCCGCACCCCCCACCCCGCAAAACGGTCCCCAGACCCAGCTTCGACAACAGTCTTAACAGGATGTGGAATGCAGTCCTTTCAGAAACTTAATACTGTTTATCAAACTGCTGTTTATAACGGAAATGGATGGCCATTTGCAAACGCCCTATTTTTTATTTTTTCTGCAAACTTACGTCCCCTAAATATTGATGGAGGTGGGTATGGCTTCCATGCTATAACCAAGGCCACCTAGTAGGAAAATGTACTGTCTAGATTTCTGCCAAATGATCTCTGTATTCATAAAGTTGTGTGGGAGGGACAGGGAGAAGATTTCTTTGGTGTGGGGGGAGGCTGGCATTTACAGCAGAGAGTCATTGGCTATTGAAAATAGCTCATTCATTCTTTCATCCAGACAAATGTAAGGTATCCGGCTGAGCTTAGCTAGTTAAAGGGGGGAAACCAGAGGTAATTGGGCCCCCAGGGGGAACTGTGGCAACGTCTGGAGACATTTCTCTTTGTCTGAATGAGAAGATTGTCATGGGTTTCTGGGAAGTAGACGCCAGGGCTGCTTCCTAAGCAGTGCACCGGATGCCCCCACCTCCCATCACACACACACAAGGCGCGTCCCACCCAGAATGTCCCTAGCGCCGATGTGGAGACACCCTGAGGCTGATTAAGGATTAAAGAGCCAGTTCAGCCTATTTAGGAGTCACTCTGGCTGATGATGACACTGTGACAGCAGAACTCGGTTTTCCCTGTCTGCTGAGCATTGTGTGAGGAAGGGTTATCGAAGCATCCTTCACATTTAGCAGTTACAGATGCAACAGGTATGTTCTCGTGGATAAAATGTGCAAGGATGGGGGGATTGCGTTTACACCTTCAAGCCCCTCTGGACTGCCCCCACTCCAGGGCAGAGCTAGCCTGACCAAAATCCAAGCCCTTAAGACTAAGGCGTGCTTTCTCCTTGTCATTCTGTTTGCTCCATTCCGTCAAACTCCCTGTCTTCCTACAGTGATTTTGGGGTATGCTGTTGCTTTTGTTCAGTCTCTCAGTCGTGTCTGACTCTTTGCAACCCCATGAATCACAGCACACCAGGCCTCCCTGTCCATCACCAACTCCCAGAGTTCACCCAAACTCATGTCCACTGAGTCAGCGATGCCATCCAACCATCTCATCCTCTGTTGTCCCCCTTCTTCTCCTGCCCTCAATCTTTCCCAGCATCAGGGTCTTTCCCAATGGGTCGGCTCCTTGTATCAAAGTATTGGAGCTTCAGCATCAGTTTGGAAATGATTGTCCAATGAATATTTTGTGGGGGTACAAAGATATCCCATTTCCTTTCTTGCTTGCTTTTGTTATGTCTATTTCTGAAGCTGAACAAGTCTTTTTTAATACTATTGGATTTTCTGATGTGTCATTTTCCGTTCCGTTTCCATTCCGTTGCTCAGTCGTGTCCGTCTTTTTGCGACCCCGTGGACTGTAGCCTACCAGGCTTCTCCATCCATGGGATTCTCCAGGCAAGAATACTGGAGTGGGTTACCGTTTCCTTCTCCAGGGGATCTTCCCGACCCGGGGATCGAACCCGGGTCTCCCGCATTGGAGGCAGACGCTTTAACCTCTGAGCCACCAGGGAAGCCCTGAACAAGTCTTGCGGATACACATAAGCATTAAATACCATAAATCTAGTCAGTGGTGATGATACCCTCCGTCGTCCAAAAGTACACCTCTACATTTTAAATCTATTTCTAAATTTCTTGTCTGTCTGTCAATATAAGGAACCCTACCTCACCCTTTTCCCCACCTATTTCTCTTCTAATTCATACTAGACAGTGTGAGGGTGAAAGTCGCTCAATCATATCTGACTCTTTGCGACCCCATGGACTATAGAGTCCACGGAATTCTCCAGGTCAGAATACTGGAGTGGGCAGCCTTTCCCTTCTCCAGGGGATCTTCCCAACCCAGGGATCCAACCCAGGTCTCCTGCATTTCAGGCAGGTTCTTTATCAGCTGAGCCACCAGGGAAGCCCAAGAATACTGGAGTGGGTAGCCTCTCCCTTCTCCAGTGGATATTCCCAACCCAGGAATCGAACTGGGGTCTCCTGCACTGCAGGCAGATTCTTTACCAACTGAGCCATCACTCCTTGAAAGCACATAGAGAATGTGAACATTACACAGTGCAGTTACATTTATACATCATCTGCCTTCTGCATCATGCAGTAGTGGAAGCTTTAATTGCCCCCCACACTGAATCACTTCCTGGCGATTCCTACACACCTAGGATTAACCCATTGAACTGGCAGGTCATCTGAGGACACATGAAATCTAACCAACGCACTCGTGTCCATCTTGACGGCTTGTACCTCTCGATGAACCATTCTCTGCTGAGCCAAAGCTGTCCGAGACTCTCACAGATAAGTGTTCTTTTTCAGCACGTTATTGACCAGAGATGTATCAATGGGTTTTTAAAGACTTATACAATTAACATTGCCATGAGAAGTGCTTAGAGCTTAAAATGGTCAAGGGTTCATCATACGTGTATGCTAAGTCATTTTACTGGTCTGTCTGACTCTGTGACCCATGTACCGAAGTCTTCCAGGCTCCTCCATCATGGGATTCTCCAGGTAAGAATACTGGAGTGGATTGCCATTTCCTTCTCCAGGGGATCTTCCCCACCCAGGAATCGAACCCACATCTCTTATGTCTCCTGCATTAGCAGGCAGGTTCTTTACCACTAGGACTTCCGTGGTGGCTCAGATGATAAAGCATCCGTCTACAATGCGGGAGACCTGGGTTCAATCCCTGGATCGGGAAGATTCCCTGGAAAAGGTAATGGCAACCCAATCCAGTACTCTTGCCTAGAAAATTCCATGGACGGAGGAGCCTGGTGCAGGCTACTGTCCATGGGGTCGCAGAGAGTTGGACACGACTGAGCGACTTCACTTTCTTTACCACTAGTGCTGCCTGAGAAGCCCTTATACAACTTATGACTGTCATTATCATTCACATTTTGCTCCATTAGGTTTTTGTTCCAACCCTGTGTATATGATGAAAGTTAAAGTGAAGTTGCTCAATCGTGTCCGACACTTGCGACCCATTGGACTATACAGTCTTTGGGATTCTCCAGGCCAGAACACTGGAGTGGGTAGCCTTTCCCTTCTCCAGGGGATCTTCCCAACCCAGGGATCAAATCCAAGTCTCCCGCATTGCAGGCGGATTGTGTACCAGCTGAGCCACATAATAAATACCAGGTTATTACCATACATTTTCAAAAATGACGTGACTTGGAACGTTGAGTGAAGAAGACTTTTCAGTGAACGTCCGCAGATACTTTCTGTAATTCTCTCAGCAGCGTTATTAGTACTGTCTTAGAAGATGCTAGTTCTTCCGGATATAGCTCTGATTCAGACAACATGAATATGAGACCAACAAAAAGACAAAAAAAAAAAAAATCCTTAGTGATGGATTCTGATATAGAAAGTGAATGTGAAACTCATGGTGCTGGAGAAGACTTGACAAGTCTGACAGGTGTAACCCCTGAAAGTGTTAATGAAACAACACAATTCATTTTTGGCTGGCCGAAATAAAAATCGCTGGCCAGAGGCATTCGTTCCTGTCAAAATCCCCCGGTAAACAAAGAATTAACTCTCTGTTCATACTCTCGCCCACGGCATGACCTCCTGGCTTCTGTCTTTCTACCCAGATGCCACGCAGCTCAGAGTTCCAACACAAGACCGCTGCTCCCTACTTTTCTGAGTCCTAACTACTTCTGTCACCCATATGGCCACCCCATGGTCACAGCATTTCAGAGTTGGAAGAGGATCTTATGAGTGACCTCCTTCCATTCTTTCACTGAACAGGTGAAAGAAAAGGAATCAATTATACCCTATCTGGATAAAGAAGATGTGGTACACATACACAGTGGAATATTACTCAGTCATAAAGAAGAATGAAATAATGCCATTTGCAGCAACATGGATGGTCCTAGAGATTCTCCTACTGAGTGAAGTAAGTCAGGGAAGCAAAAATATCATATGACATCCCTTATGTGTGGAATCTAAAAAGAAATGATACAAATGAACTTGCTTACAAAACATAAAGAGACTCACAGACTTAGACAAAGAACTCATGGCTCCCAGGATGGGGGAGGAAGGATGGGGGAAGGGATAGTCAGGGAGTTTGGGATGGACATGGACACACTGCTGTATTTAACATGGAGAACCAGCAAGGATCTGCTGGACAGCACAGGGAACTTTGCTCAGTGTCATGTGGCAGCCTGGATGGGAGGGGAGTTTGGAGGAAAATGGATACATGTGTGTGTATGGCTGAGGCCCTTTGCTGTCCACCTGAATCTATCACAACATTGTTAATCAGCTATGCTCTCATATAAAATAAAAAGTTAAAAAAGAGAGAAAGAGAATGTTATCCATTTTCAACTATCAACGGATAGTTCTGTAGCTTCTGTCTCCAGTTCATCTTTTGCTGCCCGGCTGGGAGGCAGGGCTGTGCCATTCCCACCTGCATCTGAAACTATATCTCACTGGGCTGAGCACAGGATGGGCTGATCACTTAGACGACGCATTTTTTCGTAACGTGCTTTCTTCTTTCCTGTGAGCTTCTGCAAGCAGTCCACCTTAAAGACACCTCCTGCCTTGCACATGTTTAGACAGGGTTGGAAACGAGCAATGAATTCAGCCATCAGGAGTCAAGTTCAAAGTGAGGACGCAAAAGAATTCTCCTTCAGACTGCAGCGTCTTTGTCTTGGCAGGCAGATTCAGTTCTGCTGTGGAAGGAGCCTTCGTTTGCATCGACTCTTAGTTATTTCCCAGAGGCAGACAGCTGGAGGCCACGGTCACCCTGAGATACACTTGCTTAAAAGCATGATCCGCTTTACAACCCCTCCCAGACGATTCCCTTTACCCCAAACTCAACAATGAGTGGTTTTTTCCCCCTGCCTTCCGACACTCAACTGATTAATTCCATAAATACACTGAGTGCTGAGTTATGTTCTTACTTTTAGAGACCCGAGCGTCCCCTCTTCCGAGCGTCCCCTCTTCCCTTGGAGGCATTTTCTTAAACAACATGTGAGTTTTGACTCTTTGTTACACTGTTTTTCTCAAGGAGAGTATACAGTCCGGCCAGGTGGCAGAAGCGATAGAGAATCCACCTGCCAGTGAAGGAGACGCCAGAGACGTGGGTTTGATTCCTGGGTCGGGAAGATCCCCTGGAGAAAGGGAAATGATTCTTGCCTGGAAACTTCCATGGACAGAGGAGCCTGGCGGGATGCAGTCCATGGGGGTCCCAAAGAGTCGGACGTGACTCAGCGACTAGGCACATGCAGATACGCAGTGCAGATGTTTTCTGGGTCTCACGTCAGCCTGGTATTTGGAGGTGCTGCACCATATCTAAAACAGATTTTATTATTTCGTCCACAAAGTTCAAAATGTCGTTCATCGTCCTAAGGGGCCATGGTCTAAGCTGACGCTCAACTCAGCCTCCAGCCATCTTGGAACCCTACCTCACACACTACACACCTGCTCTTTCTTGAGGAGCCAGAGAAAGGTGGTGGTGGTTGTTTAGTTGCTAAATCGTGTCCAACTATTTGTGACCCCATGGACTGCATCACGCTGTGCTCCTTTGTCCACCATTATCTCCCATAATTTGGTCAAATTCATGCCCATCGAGTCCCTGATGCCATCCAACCATCTCATCCTCTGTCGTCCCCTTCTCCTCCTGCCTTCAATCTTTCCCAGCATCAGGGTCTTTTCCAGTGAGTCAGCTCTCTGCATTAGGTGGCCAAAGTATTAGAGTTTCAGCTTCAGCATCCAGTCCTTCCAATGCATATTCAGGACAGATCTCCTATAGGATGGACTGGTTGGATTTCCCTGCAGTCCAAGGGACTCTCAAGAGTTTTCTCCCAAGACAGGAGGTCAAGGAATATTCTCTTTCCTCTCATTTCAGATAGCTCAGTGTTGCTCCCCCTAAAGCCTCCAGACAGAACCAAGCTTTTGATGACCAGCTTGTTGGGGACTTAGGCGCCCCACCACCTCATATGTTATTCTAGAAATCTACCTCGAGGTTTTGCAATTGACAGTGTTTTCGGGAGGGGGAAAACCATCTGAAGCATTAACATCTGCAGCCAAACCTCAGCGTGGAAGAAGTGGCCCACAAAGATGCAACCATCCCCAGCAGCTATGTCTGCCTTCACTTGTCCTCCAAGCGTGTCACACACAAAGTTAACATGCAAGACTCGTAACCTCCCTGCAAATGACTCACCCCGGGAGATCCACTGCTGTGGATATTCCCCTTAAGCTGTTAAGAGAAAAATGCCTGGACGGATTGCTGATAAAAATACCAAGAGTTATTACAAAACCTACCAGGACTCCAAGTGTCCCTGCTGAGCCATACTTGACAGAGGACCCACCGCTCTCTAGTTTACACACGTTCATCTATCCAGACCCCGTTCCCCAACACATACTCATCAACCATCACTTTCCTGTGTTTGCCATCATTTTATTGCTTGTGTGTGTTAAAGTGAAAAAGTGAAGTCGCTCACTCGTGTCCGACTCTTTGGGACCCCATGGACTGTAGCCCACCAGGCTCCTCCATCCATGGAATTTTCCAGGCAGGAGTACTAGAGTGGGTTACCATTTCCTTCTCCAGGGCATCTTCCTGACCCAGGGGTGGAACCCAGGTCTCCCGCATTGCAGGCAGATGCTTTACTGTCTGAGCCACTAGGATCCGAGAAACTGAAGCGATAAAGAACACTATGGCATAATTGCTACCAACACTGTTAACTTATGACACAGCGTAAAATACTAGGACTCTTGATATTTGAAAATGTACTTTCATAACTGAACTTTGTCATCATTTTAGCATCAGCTCTCCAATTTTGCGGGTCTTTCCAGGTGGCTTGGTGGTAAAGAATCTGCCTGTTATTGCAGGAGTCATAAGAGATGCTGATTTGATCCTTGGGTCAGGAAGATCTCCTGGAGGAAAGTATGGCAACCCACTCCAGTATTCTTGCCTGGAGAATCCCGTGGACAGAGAAGCCTGGCAGGCTATAGTCCATGGGATTACAAAGAGTCGGACATGACTGAGCACACGCATACACTCTATATTCATCACGTGTAAAGTCAAGGTTGATTGTCTATTAGCAGAGTCTCTTAACTCTTGTTCAATACAGGAGATGCTATACACTGTGTTGGAATTTTCCTTTTAGCTATGCCATTCGTGGGCCACACTCAGGAAGCTCAAGTACTTTTGCAAGAGCCTGCAATCCGAAAGAGATCCAAGATGAGACACACAGGGCTTGTTCCCTTCAAAGCCATAGTGAATTAATGGTGGTCTTATCTGTGCTCTGTCTGGAACGGAAGACACCAGAACCATCTGGGTGAGTGACCTATGGCTTTGTTATCATGTAAGCCACGGGGCTGAAAATGTTCTGGTGACAGGGCCAACGCATAGTGTTTCTGGAAAACACACAAGTGGACTCTCAGAAAACAAACACACAGGGCCATCACTGTGCGATTAGACAGCCCTGGATGTGACTTTAACTTGTGATGCGGGACAGAGTCAATTCAGAGTTAGTATATTCCTAGTAAAATATTTATCCTGACATGAAATAAACTAACCACCACAGCAAGTGAAAGCTGTAGTTGGTAGAGTTTCTCTGAAGAAATGTGGCATATTTTTATTTTACACTGTAAGCAATTTCCTTTCAGGAGTTTCTCTATATTTTACATTAGATCAATTTAAGATACTTAATGAGAGATTCACTGTATATTGCAGAGAACTATATTCAATATCTTATAATAACCTATAATGAAAAATAATCTGAAAAAATATATATGCATAATTAAAAACCTCTGCTATACACTGGAAATTAACACAATATTGTAAATCAGCTACACTTTACCAAAAAAAGGATGTTTCATAAGACGAACATAATAAAAGATCAGTAAGTTTGTATTGACCCCAAATTAATAAACATATATTAAAGTTGCTTATTTTGGAAACTGTGAATATTTATTTTTTTCTGAAAATACACAAACTGATCAAATTTCAGTGATGGAATTGACCTACAATTACTAGATTTGTTGTTTTAATCATTTAATATCTACAATTCCAGAAAAAAAATGACCCAATCAAAAAATGGGCCAAAGAACTAAACAGACATTTCTCCAAAGAAGACATACAGATGGCTAACAAACACATGAAAAAATGCTCAACATCCCTCATAATCAGAGAGATGCAAATCAAAACCACAATGAGATACCATTTCACACCAGTCAGAATGGCTGCTATCCAAAAGTCTACATGCAATAAATGCTGGAGAGGGTGTGGAGAAAAGGGAACCCTCTTACACTGTTGGTGGGAATGCAAACTAGTACAGCCACTATGGAGAACAGTGTGGAGATTTGTCAAAAAACTGGAAATAGAACTGCCATACGACCCAGCAATCGCACTCCTGGGCATACACACCGAGGAAACCAGAATTGAAAGAGACACATGTACTCCAATGTTCATCGCAGCACTGTTTATAATAGCCAGGACATGGAAGCAACCTAGATGTCCATCTGCAGACGAATGGATAAGAAAGCTTTGGTACATATACACAGTGGAGTATTTTTCAGCCATCAAAAAGAATGCATTTGAATCAGTTCTAATGAGGTGGATGAAACTAGAGCCTATTATACTGAGTGAAGTAAGCCAGAAAGAAAAACACCAATACAGTATACTAACTCATATATATGGAATTTAGAAAGATGCAAACGATAACCCTGTATGCGAGACAGCAAAAGAGACTCAGATGTATAGAACAGTCTTTGGGACTCTGTGGGAGAGGGTGAGGGTGGGATGATTTGGGAGAATGGCATTGAAACATGTATATTGTCATATGTGAAACGAATCGCCAGTTCAGGGTCGATACATGTTACAGGATGCTCGAGGCTGGTGCACGGGGATGACCCAGAGGGAGGAAAAAGGGAGGAGGGAGGCGGGAGGGGGGTTTAGGAAGGTGAACTCATGTACGCCGGGGGCAGATTCATGTCAATGTATGGCAAAACCAACCAATATAATATTGTAAAATAATTAACCTCCAATAAAAAAATAAAATTAAATTAAAAAAATAAAAAAACAGTCTCCTATAAAACCAAAAAAACCAAAAGTATCACACTTAATAAAGGTTACATTGAAGCAAAAAAAAAAAAAGAAAAATAACCAAGGAAAGTCATATGTGTTGCTTCTAGAAATAACTGTTAAAACAGCATGTTTCCCCAATCTAGATATAAGATGGGGCAAATTAAGAGGCTAAAATCTTGTTTTCACTCCCAGCAAAAAGTGAACGGCTCAAAATGAAAAGCATGAGACCATGTACATATTAGAATACATGAGTCCTAAAAAGTAGAAACATAAAACAAGTGGAAACCATTGTGGATTGGGGGCTACATCTTTCTCAAATCTTCATTCTCTGAAGACTAAATGAAACAGGATTATCATCGAACAGTATCAGTCAATTAATTAAAGATTCAGAATCCAAATAACTTAACAAAAGTTTAGAAAGACTGATTACCGCTATTCTCTATTTATAATTATCCTGGAGCGCTCTCAAAAAAAAAAAATTATTTAAAGTAGCTAAGCTCCCTGTAATTCCCTTGGGTAATCTAAAGACAAATTAATTTTCCAATTACAAATATAAACATCTGTGTCAGGGAAAAAAAAAATTATGTTGTTCTTCTCTAGTTAAGGTTGAATATAAGTCTATTTCTACTTTGACAATATTAATGCTTTAAAAAAAATGCCAAAGTCAAGTAAATCTTATACAGTCAAAGATTATCTGTCAACAGAGATGAGACACCATATTTTTAAAGTACAGGTTCAGGGATACCCCTGGTGGTCATGGTTAAAAATCTGCCTTGCAATGCAGGGGACATGGGTTCGATCCCTAGTCAGGGAACTAGACTCCACATATGAAAATGTGTGAGTATGTGCTCGCTCATGTCTGACTCTTTTGTGACCCCCAAGGACTGCAGCCCGCAAGGCTCCTCTGTCCTCGGAATTCTCCAGCAAAGAATACTGGAGCGGGAGCGGGGATCTTCCTGATCCAGGAATCGAGCCCGCCTCTCTTGCATTGGCAGTTGGGCTCTTTGCTGTCTGAGCCACTTGGGAACACACCCACAGCAAAGTGATAGCCCGTAGCAGAACCATGACAAATGCCAAGCAACACTCTTTGGGGGAGTCATCCTGAGGACACACTGGACGTGCAGGTGTTGAAGACAGTCAAGACATCCCATGCGTGGCTCTCAACACGGTCCGCAGGGATCTGAACTAAACACAGTGCTTCCTACAGCATCTCCAGTTACTGGTTGCTCTTGGATGCGACTGCCAAGAACGTTAACATCAATGGGTTCCCACAGCGTTCCATATCCAACTGTGTGCTTGTTCTTAAAAATGTATTCCCCCACAAAACAAAACAAAACAAAACCAGACCCTTCAAACTGATCTTCCATTCTTGTAAAATGAGAATGCACCACAAAGAAATTGGCACCAATGCCCAAACTTTGCCTGTTGACTCTGGATCACATAGCCCTGATGTGTCCGGTCAAGTCCTGTGGTTTTAACTCCAAAGACCTTTAAACGCCAAATTCCACAGCACTGTCAAAGGGGACAGAGGTGCTTGGAGAGGAATTCTCCATCACGCACTCCTATTGAAGCCATTTGTAAATGCAGTGGGATAAACTCGGAAGGAGAAAATCCTTTTTAACTTGTCTTTGCATATAATGAGGCCACATGCTTTCATTCCTGGAGCGCCTGTTTACCTGCCAGAATAATGCCAGAGAGCTGGCCAGGCTTGAGATTATTGAATGAAAGCATCTCATTCTGAAAATGCACAAGACCGCCTCTCTGTGGGAAATAACATCCTGTTGTTCTGAAATTATTGGTGATGACGAAAGTCATCCATGTCCCTCACCGGGCCACTTGCTGGTGGGCTAGTGTGGTGTCTGCCTGGAGGGGTGGATAAGGCAGAGAGACAGTAGGACCCTTTTAGTAAGCCGTAGGAAATTCTCGACACGGAGAACCCTTTGTTATGCTCCAGGGCTAAGAGAGTAAGATAAGAAATGTGAACTTGTGTCTGTGTTCGCAAGAGTCAAAAGAGAAAAGTCAGAAATGAATCTGTGAGGTTCAGGAGGGGATAGATAAGGAGGGCCTGCCGTCTGCTCACCTTGGGCAAACCTTTAGCTGGAGATAAATGCAGGCTCCCTCTTTCAAGTGACGGATTAAAAATCCCACAGAACGCCTGAATCACCTGCCTTCTTCATGGACCCACGACGTTACCCTGCACAGGAGAACCTGGATTTCAAAGCTGTTTTCTCTTTTCATCCCAAACAATAAGCTCACCCTCTCAGCAGCTAAGTGGAAAAAGCAAGACTGCTGTGCTTTTATTTTTTAATGCTTTTTAGAGACATCACTTTGCCAACAAAGGTCCACCTGGTCAAAGCTAGGGTTTTTCCAGTAGTCACGTACAGATGTGAGAGTTAGACTATAAAGAAAGCTGAGCACCAAAGAATTGATGCTTTTGAACTGTGGTGTTGGAGAAAGACTCTTGAGAGTCCCTTGGACTGCAAGGAGATCAAACCAATAAACCTAAAGGAAACTGACCCTGAATATTCATTGGAAGGACTGATGCTGAAGCTGAAGCTTCAATACACTGGCCACTTGATGCAAAGAGCTGACTTACTGGGAAAAGACTGTGATGCTGGGAAAGACTGAGGGAGGAGAAGGGGACGACAGAGGATGAGATGGTTGGATGGCACCACCGACTCAGTGGACATGGAGTTTGAGTGCGCTCCGGGATATGGTGAAGGTCAGGGAAGCCTGGCGTGCTGCAGTCCATGGGGTCTGGAAGAGTTGGACATAACTGAGCAAACAAACAACCGTACTAGGTGAAATATGCACCAGGAAATAAGAAAACACTGGGAGCAAATGCAACTCAGCCAGAAGACGGGAAAAAACCCTGAATCGTTAACTGAGAACCCTGCTCAGATACGCAGTAGTCACCTGAACCAGGATAAGGTGTGGAACATTTCCACTCTGGGTTTCCTCATCTGTAAAATGAGAGCAGGGCTAGGGCTTGGGGAAGATGAAATAATAACAGACATAAGGGCTGCTGGAAGCTGTGATGATTCTGTACTTAAGTCTCAGTTCAGTTCAGTGGCTCAGTCGTGTCCGACTCTTTGCAACCCCATGAATCACAGCACGCCAGGCCTCCCTGTCCATCACCAGCTCCTGGAGTTCACTCAAACTCATGTCCATCGAGTGGGTGATGCCATCCAGCCATCTCATCCTCTGTCGTCCCCTTCTCTTCCTGCCCCCAATCTCTCCCAGCATCAGGGTCTTTTCCAGTGAGTCAACTTATCGCATGAGGTGGCCAAAGTATTGGAGTTTCAGCTTTAGCATCAGTCCTTCCAATGACCTAAATCTCCGGTTGGTTCAAATGAACACACCTCGTCAGACAGGAGAATCTGCTGGGAAAGACTGACATGTCTGCCATTCCTTCACGTCTGCGTGTCTGAAAGACAAGCTGTGTTTGGTTCTCTCAACACCGTGATTGTTTACCACAACTTTTCATGCAGTCACGTCGTTTCAGATTCTCTTCCAGCAGTTTCAGTGACAACAGACTTTTAAAACCGCTCCCCCGTTTTCTCGGTTTCTCAAAGTTTGACATTCACAGTTGATCGTAATAGCACACAACATGGTTTCCATGGAGACCGAATTTTTATTTTTTTCATGTTTCCATTCAATTAACCACATTGCATGCCTAAGAGCACAGAAAGCATTATCTGTGGAACGCAACAGGTTTATCTGGGTGTTTATAACGGCAATTCGAAATGTGTCTTTTAAGATCTTCCTAAGAAAGTGGCATGGTCTCCCCTGGTGGTTCAGATGGTAAAGAAGTGAAAAAGTCGCTCAGTCCTGTCTGACTCTTTGCGAACCCGTGGACTATACAGTCCATGGAATTCTCCAGGCCAGAATACTGGAGTGGGTAGCCTTTCCCTTCTCCAGGGGATCTTCCCAACCCAGGGAGTGAACCCAGGTCTCCCACATTGCAGGAGGATTCTTTACCAGCTGAGCCACCAGGGAAGCCCAAGAATACTGGCGTGGGTAGCCTATCCCTTCTCCAACGGATCTTCCCAACCCAGGAATCCAACCAGGGTCTCCTGCATTGAAGGCAGATTCTTTACCAGCTGAGCTACCAGGGAATCCCCAGATGGTAAGGAACCTGCCTGCCAATTGAGGAGGCATGGGTTCGATTCCTAGGTCAGGAAGATCCCCTGGAGAAGGGAATGTCAACCCATTCCTGTATTCTTGCCTGGGAAATCCCATGGACAGAGCAGCCTGGCGGGTGACAGTGCTGGGGGGTCACAAAGAGTTGGACACGACTGAGCGATTAACAGTTTTACTTCTTTCACAAGAAAGTGCCATCTATTGATTATCTGCAGTGACATTTGGACATACCCTCGCCTTTGAGCTTGCTGGATGCTAATAAAATCAATAAAGTTTGAGCTGAAATCTAAACTTATATGTCAGTCCATCAGCTGATGACTTCTGTTTAAAACAATTTAGAGACTTGTTATTATAAATTCAAATACTTTCAAAAATTTGAAACTGGAAAACTGTAATGGTTCTAAATGGAAAACCCTAGAGGGTTAGTAAGAGAGATGAGGGATAGACTTTTATTTCTGGTGGTAAAACTCAGACTTCTCTGGTGGGGCCACGTGGTTAAGAACCTGCCAGCCAAGGCATGGGACACGGGTTTGATTCCTCTCTTGGGAAGATTGCACATGCTTCAGGAAAACCAACCCCATGTGCCACAACTACCGAAGCCCACTTGCCCTCGAGCCGTGCCCACAGCAAGAGAAACCCCTGCAATGGGAAGCCTGGACAAGACAGCCAGAGAAGCCCGTGCTCGCTGAAACTAGAGAAAGCCCAAGAACAGCGACAATGCCCCCGTGCCGCCTAAATAAATCAATTTAAGTAAAAATAAAACTAGACGTGGGATGAGAAGACTGAGGCTCTCCCTCTGTCACTGGGCACATTTATAACTTTCAGCAGGCCATTTAAAGTCTCTCAGTTCCACTTTTATCATCCATAAGGAAATGGCTCTAAACCTCTGTACAAGTCATTCATATTCTCAGATTTTTTTTTTAAAGCCTATATTGGGGCCATGTTGTATTTGGAAATAAAATTGAAGGGATAAAATTCACGGTGGGAACTGTATGGTTGTTGTACTGTTTTTTGATATTTTAAACACCTCATTAGAGTTGAGATGATTGCTGGGCTCAAAAATTAGTGTGGACACTGACTGCCATGAAATTAAAAGATGCTTACTCCTTGGAAGAAAAGCTATGACCAACCTAGACAGCATATCAAAAAGCAGAGACATCACTTTGCCAACAAAGGTCCATCTAGTCAAGGCTATCGTTTTTCCAGTAGTCATGTATGGATGTGAGAGTTGGACCATAAAGAAAGTTGAGCGCCAAAGAATTGATGCTTTTGAACTGTGGTGTTGGAGAAGACTCTTGAAAGTCCCTTGGACTGCAAGGAGATCCAACCAGTCCATCCTAAAGGAGATCAGTCCTGAGTGTTCATTGGAAGGACTGATGCTGAAGCTGAAACTCCAAGATTCTGGCCACCTGATGTGAAGAACTGACTCATTGGAAAAGACTCTGATGCTGAGAAAGATTGAGGGCAGAAGGAGAAGGGGACGACCGAGGCAGAGATGGTTGGATGGCATCCCTGACTCGATGGACATGAGTTTGATCAAGCTCCCAGAGATGGTGATGCACAGGGAGGCCTGGCATGCTGCAGTCCATGGGGTCGCAGAGAGTCAGACAGGACTAAGCAACTGAACAGCAACAACACATCTGTATATGAAAACTAACTTTATTTGCCAATTTGTGTGAAAAGTTATTATTTTAAAAACCCAGTATACTTGAAATCTACAAGTATCCATAAGGGATATATTCCCAAGATCATTTTGAAATCTGCAATAGAGGTTTCTTATTTGTCATAAGATGTATTAGACATCATTTCTCTCTGGGGATGGGTGGAGACAAGGTGAGTGATTGTACGGTGTGGCAGGCAGAAGAATGTTTTGCTGCAGAGAGGTTCACGTGCTAATTCCAGCACCTATAACAATGTCCCCTTACCTAACCAAGGGGGACTGAGGCCAAGGATGGAATTAAACTTGTGATCAGCTGACCTTAAATAGGGGTGTTCTCCTGGATTATCCAGGTGGACTCAAGGGAACCATAAAGCTCTTTACAAGTGGAAGAGGGGAGTTCCACAGAGGTCTGGTGTTCAGGCGCTCTGACTTCTGTGTCCTGGGTTCAGTTCCTGGACGGGCAACTAAGATCGTGCATGCTGAACAGGGTGCGGGATGGAGAAAGGACAGCTCAGAGTGCTGTGTCGTGAACTCAGCGGTTGTTTTTTGCTGGCTTTGACAGGGAAGGAGGGGACCACGGGTCAAGGAATGTGGGCACCGCTTTATGCTGGAAGTGGGGGGAATCAGACTTTCTCCCCTATAGCCTCTGTAAGGAACGAAGGCCTGCCCACACGGTGCTATCAGTCCGCTGATAACTCATGTGCCATGCTAAGTCGCTTCAGTCGTGTCTGACCCTTTGCGACCCCATGGACTGTAGCCCGCCAGGCTCCTCTGTCCCTGGGATTCTGCAGCCAAGAACGCTGGAACGGGTTGCCACGCCCTCCTCTGGGGGATCTTCCCAACCCAGGGATCGAACCCGCCTCCGGCATTGGCAGGTGGGTGCTTTACCACTAGAGCCACCTGGGAAGCTGTGAGATGGTGAACGTATGTTGTCGTAAGCCATCGAGCATGAGTCAGTGTGTGTGAGTAGCCCGAAAGACCCAGAACAAGCTTGCGTGCTTTTGGGTGACTGGTCAGCTCTGTAGCCAACACCTTCAGGACAGTGTTCTTGGTCTATAATCCTACGAGTCTTATCTGCCACCCACGAACACACACACACACACACACACACACACACGTGCGCTTTAAAGAGAGAAGTCTGCCCAAACCAACCCAAGGCTGGTCTAAATCCTGCCTTCATCAGAACATCTTTCTCTCTTGATGTGTCTCTTTGGTGAAAAGGGCTTGTGTTTGCAAAAGACATCAGACCTTCTTGGGTTCCTCAAAAGGGGTCTCTTGGGCTTATAAATCAGATGACTGTTGGCAGGGTTGCTCTTCAGTGACTCCACTCCCTGACCATCAGGGTGCTGCCCTGAAATTAGGTCCAGAAACTTCTGATATTTAACACAACCCCTGAGAGTCACCCAGCAGGTTACGGGGGGCTTGCCTGCTGGCTCAGTCACTAAAGAATCCACCTATCAATGCAGGAGACCTGGGTTTGATCCCTGAGTCGGGAAGATCTCCTGGAGAAGGAAATGACAACCCACTCCAGTATCCTTGCCTGGGAAATCACATGGACAGAGGAGCCTGGCGGGCTACAGTCCATGGCGTCACAAACAGTCAGACACGACTCAGATGACTAAACCACCACCACCACCGAAGGGAAAAAAAAAAAAAAAAGGAAGGAAAAGCTATAGGTTTAATGTAATTTAATACAAATGAGTACTTTCTGTTCATTTTCATGAGCTCTGTGGACATATTTTTCAAATACTTAATTTGGAAAGGAGCATTCTGGAAATGGAGATTTTTCACTAATTTGGACTGACCTTCTCCATCGGTTAGCTCCAAGTCATTAATATTATGCTGTCACTAATCGGCTACAATACTAATCAGCCCAGGGTCAATTATACACCTAGCAGGACTCACATGGACATTCCACTCATTACTGGGAATCAAATCCTCATCATTATTGAGTGATAAATACTGACATTGTGCATACTAATTGGGACGAGCAACACTGAGATGAAGGGGGAATGTAATTCCATCGTTTTTTTTTTTTTAATGAAAGCAATTTCCTGTTTTACCACCTTCTAGATTTAAGGTCTCTGACTAAGAGGGGGTGTCTTTTGCCTGCCTTGGTTTCTTTCAAAATGCCTACCCACTGCCTCGGTTAGCTCTGGAAATATTTCAGTGGAATGAGTCAAATGCATACGTGATGAATGCATATGAACTATAATTGTATGAATTATTTGTATGAATATAAACAGGATGAGAAAACAGATAAAGTAATGATGTGAGCAGGTAATTTCTGACGGAGAAGGCAGAGGCAGAGAGGGGACTTTGTGGATAAATTCTAGGGACTAAGAGTGAGAAATAACTCATGCGATTCCCTTCAGCATGGTGACAAAGGAGAGACTAGTTCTGCCTGTGAAGGAGCTTAGCATCTAGCAGTCCAGGTGTCCCTGGGACGCATCTGTCCACTGCGAAGATTGAAGTTCTGGTACCCTCAGGGCTTAGGAGAGCAATCCTGCTGCATCCTAATGTGATTCCTATGGGATCTTAGGTCCTCTTCTAAATAGGTCCCCTTATAAATTTTGTTATTCTGTCAGTCATTTGTACTCGACTCATTGAGATCCCATGGACTATAGCCGGCCAGGCTCCACGGGATTTTCCAGGCAAGAATACTGGAGTGGGTTGTCATTTCTTTCTCCAGGGGATCTTTGAGACCCAGGGATCAAACCTGGTAAGGTCTTCCCTGGTAGCTTAGTTGGTAAAGAATCTGCCTGCAAGGCAGGAGACCCCAGTTCAATTCCTGGGTCAGGAAGATTCCCCTGGAAAAGGGATAGGCTACCCACTCCAGTATTCTTGGGCTTCCCTGGTGGCTCAGCTGGTAAAGAACCCACCTGCAAAGCGGGAGACCTGGGTTCAATCCCCTGGAGAAGGGAACGGTTCCCTACTCCAGTATTCTGGCCTGGAAAATTCCATGGATCGAGCCTGGGTTTCCTGCATTGCAGGCGGAGTCTTTACCACAGAGCCACCAGGGAAGTGTTCCCTTCCCCACCACCTTATATACAATTATGGTGGCTAAAATTACTAGCTTAATTTTATTACAGAGGCAGACCTCAGGAGATATTGTGGGTTCGATTCTAGACCACAGGCAATAAAGGAATGCTGCCCTATAGCAACAAACACAAATGTTTTGGTTTCCCAATGCACACAGAAGTTATATTTACACTAGAGTATAGTCTATTCCATGTGCAGTGACATCACGTCTTAGAAAATGTACAGATCACGATTTAAAATGAATCACTTTAGGGGACTTCCCTGGTGGTCCAGTGGCTAAGACTTTACACTCCCAATGCAGAAGGCCCAGGTTCAACCCCTGGTCTGGGAACTAGATAACACATGCTACAGCTAAGAACTTGAACAGACAAATAAATAATTTCAATAATCAAATACTTTATTGCTAAAAAAAAAAGCCACAACAATTACAATTGTAAAATCTCAGGCCACTGACCACAGAACACCATAGCAAATAAAAGAGTGATGAAAACTTTGAAATACCGTGAGAATTACCAAAATGTGACAGAGACGCAAAATGAGCAAATGTTCCCAACAGATCTGCTCAGTGTGAATTTGCCACCAACCTTCAGTTTATAAAAAAAATACAATATCTGAAAAGTGCAATAAAATAAGGTTTGCCTTTATTCCCAAGTCATAAGTCATGACTTTGATTCTGAGAGGTAAGAATCCAAGGTAAGCAATGAAGGTTTTTAAGATAGAGAGTTGCAATTGCAATCATTAGGTTGTATACTATTGAATAAATCTTAGATACTGTGCGCTTAATTATGTGCAAATGAACAAGAGCAAGTCAAAAAATATTTGGCATTTTAAGAAATTCAGGAGTTATGAGTGATTGTGTTTTCTGATTTTTTTTTTCCTTTCAGCATCCTTCTTAAGGTAACTTGTACTGCTTGTCAAAGCAATAATTTTTAAAACTTACAGATTCATTTTAAAATTATGAGTGTGTAATTAAAACAATCCATCTTGGTATAAGAAGGACAAGTTCAATGATGTTATTTGCTCAGCTTTAACAAATATTCCACAACTTTCCAGGACACATTAAAAAACTTTGATATTGCCCTAAACGTCCATATTAAATGTGAGAAAGACATTTCTCCTTCCAAATACCCATGGTTTACAATTCAACACACTAGCAACTGAGTTGGTTTTCTGGCAAACTGCACAAGACTTATTTTATGTCCACAAAAGCTGATCATAAGAGCAAAAGTGAAATTCAGATAATTGCACATATTGAAAACAAACACTCTGTAAGCACCCGGATTAACTGAATTCAGTTGAAAAACAAAATGAGCAGTTTGACTAAAAACACGTAATTGTATGCATTTAAATCGTTATGTACTTAGGTTGGTTAGAAGAAGCGGTCATAAGGTCAGATTCAATAGGAGCAGCAAGAAGCATTATGACTGCTCAACATCTCCAAGTGTTTTCTAAGTTTTTCCCCTTCTTTCTCAAACAAAATGTCAGGGATGAACTGAGAAACCTCCCATGCATCAGCGTGCATCATACACACCCTCGTGTCATCAAGAGGTTCTCATCTAGCACATGTTCTCATGGAAAGTTTTGTCAGATGAATAGACTGAGCAGTTTTTCCCATGAGAATTATGTCTTTTTCTTTTTTTCTAACATTTAACATCCAGGTATCTTTCTTGACAGAATGGCTTCCTCTGAAAACCATCACTGATCACGCCAATATTCTCCAGAGATGGTGTAAAATGGAATAGATGCTAAATTTCGTTCCTCCATACTGTCCATGGGGTTCTCAAGGCAAGAATCCTGACATGGTTTGCCATTGCCTTCTCCAGCAGACCACGTTTTGTCAAAACTCTCCACCAGGACCCATCCGTCTTGGAGGGCCCTACATGGCACAGCGCACAGTTTCATTGAGTCAGACAAGGCTGTGGTCCATGTGATCAGATTGGTTAGTTTTCTGTGACTGTGGTTTTCAGCCCGTCTGCCCTCTGATAGAGAAGCATAAAAGGCTCATGGAAGCTTCCTGATGGGAGAGACTGATTGTGGCGGAAACGCAGTTTTGGCATCACCGACTTGATGGACGTGAGTTTGAGTAGACTCTGGGAGTTGGTGATGGACAGGGAGGCCTGGCGTGCCGCAGTCCATGGGGTTGCAAAGAGTCGGACACGACTGAGCGACTGAACTGACTTGATTCCTCCACTGACTATGTGATATTTAACCTTCTCCAGGTCAAGCATCTCTCTCTGTGTTGTATCCACGGCAACTAGACCAGGACATGGAATAGCGTTCAAGAAAAATGTTCTGAATGGGCACATAACTGTGGTTCTCCAATAGTCATTTCTGCAGTTATGGACACATTCCACGTCGGTGTCGTCCAAGACTGTCCCGTGACGGTTTCCACAGAACAAGAACAAATGCTTTAAAAATTTGTATGAGTACAAAAAAGACCCCAAATAGCCAGAGCAGCCTTGAGAAAGAGAAACGGAGCTGGAGGAACGGGGCTCCCTGACTTCAGACTGTACTATAAAGCTACGGCCTTGGAGACAATATGGTACTGGCACAAAAACACAAACGTAGACGGATGGCTCGGAATAGAAAGCCCAGAGAATAACCCATGAATCTACAGTTACTTAACCTATCACAATGGAGGCAAGAATATGCAATGGAGAAGTACTGGGAAAACTGGACAGCTACACGTAAAATTAGAACACTTCCCAACACATACACAGAAATAAACTAAAACTGGATTAAAGACCCAAATGTCAGGTAGGAGACTATAAAACTCCTAGAGGAAAACGTAGGCAGGACCATCTTTGAGATAAGTCACAGCAATATTTTCCGGATCCGTCTCTTAGAGTAATGGAAATAAAGCCCCAAATAAACAAATTGGACCCCTAACTAAGCTTAAAAGCTTTCCAGCAGCAAAGGAGACCATCAACAAAATGAAACCTACTGAATGGGAGGAAAGGGTTTCAAATGATGTAACTGATACGGGGTTGTGTGTGTGTGTGTTAGCTGCTCAGTCCTATCTGATTCCTTGTGACCCCATAGACTGTAGCCTGCCATGGTCCTCTGTCCTTGGAATTCCCCAGGCAAGAATACTGGAGCGGGTTGCCATTCGCTTCTCCAGGGGGTCTCCCCATCCAGGGATCGAACCCAGGTGTCCTGCACTGTAAGTGGATTCTTTACCATCTGAACCACCGGGTTAATAGCCGACATATATAAACAGCTCGTACAACTCAACATCGAAAAAATAAGCAATCAGATTAAAAAATGGAATGAAGAACATTCTCCAAAGAGGAACTGAAGATCAGCAATAGGCATATGAAAAGATGCCGTTCATTCGGTAAATGCAAATCAAGACTATAATGAGGTATCTCTGGTGAAGAAAGTGCAAGTGAAGTTGCTCAGTCGTGTCCGACTCTTTGCGACCCCATGGACTGTAGCCTATCAAGCTCCTCTGTCCGTGAGATTCCAGGTGAGAGTACTAGAGTGGTTTGCCATTTCCTTCTCCCAGGGGATCTTCCCGACCCAGGGATCGAACCAGGGTCTCCCGCATTGTAGGCAGAGGTTTTTACTGTCTGAGCCACCAGGGAAGTCCATCTGTAGAAAACTGTTTCTAAAAATAGAACTTCCACATGACCCAGCAGTTTCATTCCGGACCATATATCCAAAAAACAAAACAAAACCACTCGCTTGAAAAGGTACACATACCCCGATGTTTACAGTAACACTATTTGCAAGAACCAAGATATGGAAGCCACCTCGATACCCATTGACTCATGAAGAGAAAAGGAAGATGTGGTCCACATATACAATGGGATACTACCCAGTCATAAAAAGGATGAAAGCTTGCCATTTGCAGCACCATGAATGGACTTGGAGGGCACTAGGCTAAGTGAAGTCAGACAAAGAAAAGTACCGTATGATATCACTGATAGGTGAAATTGAAAACTTAAATCAGTGAATATACCAAAAAAAAAAAGAAGACTCACATATACAGAGGACAATCAAGTGGTTACCAGTGGGGTGACGGAAGGAGGAGGGACAGTATAAGGGTAAGGGATTAAAAGGTACAAGCTGTTAGGTGTAAAATAAGCCACAAGGATGTAATGTAGAAGGTGAAGAATATAGCCCATATTTGATAATAACTATAAACAGAGTATCACCTTTAAAAGTTCTCAGTCACTAAACTCTACACCTGCAACTTATGGAATATTGAACAGCAACCATGAAAATGGAAATGAAAGTCGCTCCGTCATGTCCGACTCTCTGTGACCCCATGGACTATACAGTCCGTGGGATTCTCCCGGCCAGAATCCTGGAGTGGGTAGCTGTTCGCTTCTCCAGGGGATCTTCCCAACCCAGGGATCTAACTCTAGTCTCCAGCATTGCAGGCGGTTTCTTTACCCAGAGCCACAAGGGAAGCCCAAATGAACAGCAACTATAATTCAAACTAAAAATAGAAACAGTTCTAGTCATTAAAAAGCCAATAGTTAGCGACTAGTCACATCTGGCGATTGAGTCCTTTAAATGTGAGAGATTTAAGTGAGGAACCGTGCTTTAATTCAAGTAAATGAAACTTAATTGACCGCATGCAATTGCTGGTGAACGTAATGTCCAGGTCAGAGCTAGTAGTGTACACTTGGTATTTTTAACACAAGAATGAAATTTTCATCTTCATTTCCAGCAACTAGTCGTCTATGTACATTCAATTCTCTCGTTAAAAAGTCTTGCTAGAAATAGCTAAGGACAACCACGATTTTACTTTAGTACTATTCATTAACGGTGTTTGTTAACGGTGACTTAGTCCCTAAGTCCTGTTCAAGTCTTTGCGACCCCATGGACTGTATCCCGCCAGGCTTCTCTGTCCATGGAATTCTCCAGGCAAGAACACTGGAGTGGGTTGCCATTTCCTTCTCCAGGGGGTCTTCCTGACCCAGGGATTGAACCCGCATCTCCAACATTGCAGGTGGATTCTTTCTCATCTAAGCCACCAGAGGAATTGTATTTGTCACCATACAGAAATTCCGATGAATCCATGTTTCACTGGTGACATGTTTATATTGCCATGATTGCAAACATCATCCCACTCTAAGATCACGAATTCTCCCACCCTTCCTTCTGGAACATTTTGCAGTTTCACAGTTTTATGTGTAAATCACCAAATCCAATTGGAATTTATCTTCACGTACGTGTTACTTGTGTGATGTAGATCGGTTTCAATTTTTCCAGGTGGCTAATGAAACATCCCAATACGTTATTCAAATTTATCTGTTTTCATTGATTGATATGGTAGCCGTTGGCATCCAAAATTCCTAAAGGCGTTTTGGCTTCTATTGAACTCTCAAATCTGATCCATTGGCCTGTGTCTGTTTCTTTTTGACAGTATTGTGTTTTATTATTGAGACTATGATACACTAGAATACTACTTTGAAGGCTTTCAATCATTCTCTTTTCTCTTATGTTTCAAAAGTTTTCTAGCTGTTCTTTGTTCATGTTTTGCCATATGTTCTTCTAATTGGCTGCTGCTTCTTTATATGAAAGTCATTTATTTTTGTACATGATTTTGAATCCCACATTGAATTCCCAACTGGCAAGCAAGGAAGACAACATTGGTATTCATCTCACAAGCACAGGGCTAAATTCCTCACTCCCCGAGGAGCTCCTAGAAAGTCATCAATACGAGAGCAACAAGCGATAGCTGGCCAAGGATATGAACTGACATATCCTTTTTTCCATGGAAGAAAAAAGGAAGTAAGATGGATTTTGAACAAGAGGAGGGATACTTGCTAAAATAATACAGTTATTAAGCAAGCAATTACAAGTAGAGTGAGATTTTATTTTTAAAAATGTTATTTATTTCAATTGCAGGATAATTACTTTGCAATATTATAATGGCTTTTGCCATACATCAACATGAATTGGCCATATGTATACGTGTCCCCCCCGCATTCTGAACCCTCTCTCACCACCCTCCCCACCCCATCCCTCTTGGTTGTCCCAGAGCACCGGCTTTGGACACCCTGCTTCATGCATCAAACTTGCATTGGTCATCCAATTCCATTTTTATCCTCTTACACGGAGAGGAGAGGGAGACGGATAAAGAGAAGGGGTGACTGCAAATATTGGCTACAGAAAAGCTATGACCAACCTAGACAGCATATTAAAAAGCAGAGACATTACTTTGCCAACAAAGGTCCGTCTAGTCAAGGCTATGGTTTTTCCAGTGGTCATGCATGGATGTGAGAGTTGGACTATAAAGGAAGCTGAGCACCAAAGAATTGATGCTTTTGAACTGCGGTGTTGCAGAAGACTCTTGAGAGTCCTTGGACTACAAGGAGATGCAAACAGTCCATCCTAAAGGAAATCAGTCCTGAATATTCATTGGAAGGACTGATGCTGAAGCTGAAACCCCAATACTTTGGCCACCTGATGCAAAGAGCTCACTCAATGGAAAAGACCCTGATGCTGGGAAAGATTGAAGGTGGGAGGAGAAGGGGATGACAGAGGATGAGATGGTTGGATGGCATCACTGGCCCAAGGCACATGAGTTTGGGTGGACTCTGGGAGTTGGTGATGGACAGGGAGGCCTGGCGTGCTGCAGTCCATGGGGTCGCAAAGAGTCGGATACGACTGAGCGACTGAACTGAACTGAACTGAAAGTCATTCTGATGAATCCCTCAGTTCCTTCTGGCCGTAATTCAGGGGGAGGGCTGTCTTTCTCATTTTACCTGCATCCAACTTTTCAGTGGAAAATACCAGATAAACAGCTAACCATGTAACTCAAGAAGCACATTCCATGTGCAGTGACAAGTGCCTGGAGGCTGGCTTTGCAGCTATGGACACCTCCGCCCCTTTAAGTTGTAATTTCTGGGCAAGGACAACTTGCTTAGATGACTTTTTCAGGGACATGCACCATATTTCTGTCTCCTGATGCGGTGATAAGAAAGAGAACCAAGCATGCCGTATATAGGAAACCTGGATATTCTTTTAGCCACTGATCACTTTCAAGATGATGGTAAGTGTTTTCTTGCCTCATTTCTACCAGTGCATGGAGCTCACAGGATCGGCTAAAGTAAGGCAATAGAGAGGGGAGACAGCTGGAAGCAAGGGGACTGTGCAGATCTGTGTCACGATTAGGTAGAGAAGCTGAGTACTTGGGAAAGGGTAGCAGATGATGAACAAAACAAGACCCTTTCTTTGCCCACCCAGAGGTTTAAACCAATAGGAATGACAGCAGTGATAAAAATCCGTAAGAAAGGAGGAGAGTAAAAAAGTTGGCTTAAAACTCAGCATTCAAACAGCTAACATCAAGGCATCCAGTACCATCACCTTATGGCAAATAGAAGGGAAAAAGTGAAAGCAGTAACAGATTTTATTTTCTTGGGTTCCAAAATCATTGCAGATGATGACTGTAGCCATGAAATTAAAAGATGCTTGCTCCTTGGGAAAAAAGCTATGCCAAACCTATAAAGCATATTAAAAAGCAGAGACATCACTTTGTTGACAAAGGTGCATATAGTCGAAGCTATGGTTTTTCCAGTAGTCATGTATGGATGTGAGAGTTGGACCATAAAGAAAGCTAAGCACTGAAGAACTGATGCTTTTGAACTGCGGTGTTGGAGAAGATTCTTGAGAGTCCCCTGGACTACAAGGAGATCAAACCAGTCAATCCTAAAGGAAATCAACCCTAGAGATTCATTGGAAGGGCTGATGCTGAAGCTCCAATCCTTTGGCCACCTGATGTGAAGAGCTGACTTATTGAAAAAGACCCTGATTCTGGGAAAGATTGAAGGCGGCAGGAGAAACGGGTGACAGAGGATGAGATGGTTGGATGGCATCACGGACATGATGGACATGAGTTAGAACAAACTCTGGGAGCTATTAGGCAACAGAGGAGCTTGGCGTGCTGCAGTCCATGAGGCTGCAGTGTTGGACACGACGTCCCAGCCGAACAACAACAGAAGATAAATACCCCCACAGTCTCACAGGGTTTGACTCAGGCTTTGATATGACAGAGAAGCCAGATGCAAAACACACTCAAGCGGCAGAAACAAGTTCCTGAGACCTGTACCATCCAATATGGTGACCACTCATCACACTAGTTTGTGAAGCACTCAAAACATGGTGAGTCTGAACTAAAATGGGTTGTAAAGACCAAATGCACTGTGATTTCAAAGTATGCAAAATATCAGCTCAGTATCCTTAAAATATCAATTACCTAAGGGGAGATGTTCTTGCCTGGAGAATCCCAGGGACGGGGGAGCCTCCTGGGCTGCCGTCTATGGGGTCGCACAGAGTTGGACACGACTGACGCGACTTAGCAGCAGCAGCAGCAAGAGGAAATGTTAATACTTTGGGTACACTGGGTTAAATTAAGCATGGTTTCAAAATCAATGTCACCTGTTTTACATACATATATCTAGTATGGCTGCTTCAGTTCAGTTCAGTCGCTCAGTTGTGTCTGACTCTTCATGACCCCATGAATCACAGCACGCCAGGAGAAAATTTTAAATTACACGTGTGAATTGTATGACCTTCCTCCTGGGCAAATATTACATGATGCCATATGATATCACTTATATGAAGAATCACACACACAAAAAATGGTAGAATGAACATATTTACAAAACAGATACAGAGTCAGACTTAGAGAACAAATTTATGGTTACCAGGGGGGAAGGGTAGGAGGAAGGGATAATCAGGGAGTTTGGGATGGACATGGACACACTCCTGTATTTAACATGGAGAACCAGCAAAGACCTGCTGTCCAGCACAGGGAACTCGGCTCAATGTTATATAACAACCTAAATGGGAAAAGAATTAGGAAAAGAATAGATACATGTGTGAAGTGAAGTGAACCGAAGTCCCTCAGTCGTGTCCGACCCTTTGCGACCCCATGGACTGTAGCCTACCAGGCTCCTCCATCTGCCCACGGGATTTTTCAGGCAAGAGTACTGGAGTGGGTTGCCATCACTTTTCTGTACAGCTGACACACAACATTGTTAATTCAGTTCAGTTCAGTCGCTCAGTCGTGTCCTACTCTTTGCCACCCCATGAATCACAGCAGATTACCTATACACAAATATAAAATAAAAAGTTAAACTAAAAAAAGAAAATCAGTCCCCAATCTTATCTATTTATTTCCATAAGGCTACTAGTTAACATCACACATGGGACCTGTATGACATTACCGTTGGACAGCACTGTTCAATGGGACGCGCACTGATTAATTCACTTCTCCCTTCAGCTTGCTTAGTCCTGGCTTTGCCCTGGTGGTCAACTGTGTGTCTCATTTGGGGCATGAACATAGTCTGGGACCCCTTGGGGGGACTTTATTCCCTGAGTGTCTCCCTTTCAGTGGACTTCCTGTTTACCCTTTGGCTCTTAAAGCCCTGCCTCTGTTCTCTTCATAACAAAAGCGTTCTTCTGCATTTACCAGATTTATTCCTCTTTACTGAATCCCTTCTACTGAATACTAAGGCTCCATCAGTCCTGGATGTTCATTGGAAGAACTGATGCTAAAGCTGAAACTCCAATACTTTGGCCATCATGAGACGAGTTGACTCACTGGAAAAGACTCTGATGCTGGGAAGGATTGGGGGTGGGAGGAGAAGGGGACGACAGAGAATGCGATGGCTGGATGGCATCACCAACTCGATGGACATGAGTTTGAGTGAACTCCAGGAGTTGCTGATGGACAGGGAGGCCTGGTGTGCTGTGATTCACGGGGTCGCAAAGAGTCGGACACGACTGAGCGACTGAACTGAACTGAACCGAGCATGCTTTCACCATCGACAGGACTGTACCGTCTTGGGAACGAGAAAACAGGTGTTCTAATATCTCGCTGCCTCTTTTCTCAGTGAAGAAGACTTGATGGCTCTCAAGACAGACTGGTGCCCCCAGAAAAAATTCCTCTTAAAGCTTTTTTTTTTTTTCTGTTTGAGAAAGATTTGCTCATTACTGTGTGACATGTTGCCAGCTTTCCACTTTTATCAATATTGGCCTCAGTCCAATGAGATCTTTCCGTAAATAAAATTCTCTCCGAAACACAGCCGACAGTGATTTACCACTTTGGCAGAACTGTCGTGGACTCTTTCAAGGAGACTTGAGAAAACATTTTTTTTTTTTTTACTTCTGGTAAACTAGAAATGGTGGGAAATGATAGGTTTTGACATTTCAGCCGCTCTATACACCCATTGGAACCTTTACTTGGCCAGACATGACCAAGAGAAGTGTTTTCATCTCCTGTTGAAATGTAGATCTTAATTTAAATGTTCCATGAGGAAGTCACCTGCCTGAGGTAGAACATCACCGTGAGAATTTGCTTTCTAAATGCCCATCTTTCAAACATAATTAGCTGGAACGCCACAGGGTAGTGGTCTGAGAAAGCAGTCAGCTGCACATGGGATCACAGCAGACACCCAAAAACTTTCTCAATCACAGTAACAATCACAACGCAACAAGGCCCCTACTTGAACGATGTTTTTGTCAGCTTGGACTACCATTAAAAAAAAGGATGGGGGAGGTTAAGCCATAGTGAACCATGAACTTCCAGATGTTAAAGCTGGTTTTAGAAAAGGCAGAGGAACCAGAGATCAAATTGCCAACATCCCCTGAATCATGGAGAAAGCAAGAGAGTTCCAGAAAAACATCTATTTCTGCTTTATTGACTATGCCAAAGCCTTTGACTATGTGGATCCCAATAAACTGTGGCAAATTCTGAAAAAGATGGGAATCCCAGACCACCTGACCTGCCTCTTGAGAAACCTGTATGCAGGTCAGGAAGCAACAGTTAGAACTGGACATGGAACAACATACTGGTTCCAAATAGGAAAAGGAGTGCGTCAAGGTTGTATATTGTCACCCTGCTTATTTAACTTCTATGCAGAGTCCATCATAAGGAACGCTGGGCTGGAAGAAGCACAAGCTGGATTCAAGATTGCCGGGAGAAATATCAATAATCTCAGATATGCAGGTGACACCACCCTTATGGCAGAAAGTGAAGAAGAACTAAACAGCGTCTTGATGAAAATGAAAGAGGAGAGTGAAAAGGTTGGCTTGAAGCTCAACATCCAGAAAACAAAGATCATGGCATCTGGTCCCATCACTTCATGGCAAATAGATGGGGAAACAGTGGAAACAGTGTCAGACTTTATTTTTGGGGGCTCCAAAATCACTGCAGATGCTGATTGCAGCCATGAAATTAAAAGACGCTTACTCCTTGGAAGGAAAGTTATGACCAGCCTAGACAGCATATTAAAAAGCAGAGGTATTACTTTGCTGACAAAGGTCCGTCTAGTTAAGGCTATGGTTTTTCTAGTGGTCATGTATGGATGTGAGAGTTGGACTGTGAAGAAACCTGATCACCGAAGAATTGATGCTTTTGAACTGTGGTGCTGGAGAAGACTCTTGAGAGTCCCTTGGACTGCAAGGAGATCCAACCAGTCCATCCAAAAGGAGATTAGTCCTGGGTGTTCATTGGAAGGACTGATGCTAAAGCTGAAACTCCAATACTTTGGCCACCTCATGGGAAGAGTTGACTCACTGGAAAAGACTCTGATGCTGGGAGGGATTGCAGGTGGGAGGAGAAGGGGACAACAGAGAATGAAATGGCTGGATGGCATCACCGACTCTGTGGACATGAGTTTGAGTGAACTCCGGGAGCTGGTGATGGAGAGGAAGGCCTGGCGTGTTGTGATTCATGGGGTCGCAAAGAGTCAGACACGACTGAACTGAACTGAAGCCATAGTTGTTTATTCTCTTATTTGGAGGATGCAAGTTCAAGATCGTGGCACTGGTATGTTTAGCTGGTGAGTCTCTCTTCTTGGTTTGCACAGCTGCGAACTTGGTTTGTCCTCATGAGGAAGGAAGGGAAACCACTCTGGTCTGTTCCTTTTCTCATAAGGACCCTAATCCCATCCCGGGGACCCCACCCTCACGACCTCATCTAAACCTAATTAAAACCCAAACGTCCTACCTCTAAATACCATTGATTGGTGGTTAAGACTTCAACATATGAATCTTGGGGAGGGAGACACAAACATTCACTCCACAGAACCAGGAAAAGTGAGTGAAGACAGACCATTTCTAGCTTTATAGTTTGCTCAATGAGTCTGAATAATACTCCCTCCCAAAATGTTCATGTGCTTTTCCCCAGAATCTGAAAATCCATCACCTTACATAAAAAACGGGACTCTGGAGATGTGATTAAGCTATCAGTCTCAGGATGGGGAGATTTTCCTTGAGCATGTGGGTGGGTCTTTATGAAAGGGACTCATGGGGGTCAGAAAAAGAGCCGTGATGACTGCAATGATTCAGGGCCATGAGTTGAGCAATGCCAGCACATAAAAAAATACCAAAAGTAATTGTTGCTGTTCAGTCGCTCAGTCGTGTCCGACTCTTTGCGACCCCACGGACTGCAAGCACACCCGGCTTCCCTGTCCTTCACTATGTCCCAGAATTTGCTCAAACTCATGTCCATTGAATTGATGGTGCCATCCAACCATCTCATTACCAAAAGTAATAGGCTGTGTAATATATTTTAAAGTAAAAGCGTAAACCGGGAACGGAGTGCTCGTTATGGGTAGAACAGGTGGGACGCACAAAGTAAAAGCAGAGTTAAGAAAGAAAGGAGAGGACTTCCCTGGTGGGACAGGGGATGTGAATCTGCCTGCCGATTCTGGGAACAGGGGTTCAATCCCCAGTCTGGGAAAATTCCACATGCCGTGAAGCAACGAATCCCATGTGTGACAACTACTGAAGCCCGTTGACCCTAGGGCCTGTGCTCGGCTACAAGAAAAGCCACCACCATCAGAAGCTTGCACACCACAGTGAAGGGGAGGTCTCACTCATCACAGCTAGAGAAAGCCCACGCGGAGCCACGAAGGCCCAGCACAGCCAGAAATAAATAAATACTTCAAAAAAAAAAAAAAAAGAAAGGAGAAATTTGTTTTAGGAAAATTGACAGTCTAGATGGACAGAGTGGAAAGAGCAAATAGAAAAAACGATCGTGTTGAAAGAAATCTGGAGACAAGACGTGGTGCTTGATGGTGGCAGGTCCTGAAGGATCAGTTCTGCACGCACTGAATGTAAGCATGCAGGCTAAGTCACTTCAGTCGTGTCTGTCTCTTTGTGACCCCAGGGACTGTAGTCGCCCCCCCCCACCCGCCCAGGGTCCCCTGTCCGTGGGGATTCTCCAGGCAAGGATACTGGAGTGGGTTGCCATGCCCTTCTCCAGGGGATCTTCCCAAGCCAGAGATCGAACCCATGTCTCTTACATCTCCTGCTTTGGCAGACTGGTTCTTTACCACTAGCATAGCCTGCCAAGCCCATATGTAAGCATACCTTAACCTAGAAACCACACAACGCAGGATTAGTATAACTCCAGATAACTGTCCATGCACAGAGAGACAGCAGTGCTTGCCGGGGTGCGTGTCACAAAGGTATGACTTGAGCCCGCCTTGAGCAGCAGGAACACTGGAGAAGATCTGGGTGCCAAGTCTGCTGGGAGGCACGCTTCTACCATAGGGCCTTCCTTGGGTGCGTCTCCTGAATGACTGTCCCTGCCCTCTGGGGTGACGTGCCCTCAGGGGACCTCGGGAGAATCCCTCTCCTTGACATCTGGCCGTTTCATGCATCGGTAGTGAGTTCTTCAGCTTCCTGCATCTTAGATTTCCGTCCTTTGCTACTCCTGTACAAGGACAGTTTTGCTTCTGGCCTGGTTCTTAATCTTTCTTGCTCTGTCAGTGATTTTTTGTTTTGTTTTTTAATGTTAATGACCTTGATTTATTGAGAAGTTGGGCTCTAAGCCAATACTAAATAATTTTTTGAGTAGCGTTGGTTTACAACGTCATGTTGGTTTCAAGTGTTCACCAAAGTGAATCAGTGATGGATGTCCATGTGTCTGTATACACACACACAGGTTTGTACCCATTCTTTTTCAGATTCTTTTCACAAATGATCATTACAGAGTATTGAGGAGAGTTCCCTGTACTATACAATAGGTCCTTGTTTGTTATCTAGTTTATACATAGTGGTTTGTGTGTGTTAATCCCACGGAGATTTAAACTGCGGAAAGCTCACAGCTGCTTAATAAAGACTCTTCGAAAGGGGTGGAGGAGAACGCCGATTTGTAGTGTTTCCTGTGTCTCTGCTGCCAGTCCTCACACTGCGGCTGCTTTCTAGCTTCATCTGTGACGCGGCAGGATGGGGAGATGGGAAGAGGTATGCCCAGAGGAATTTTCGGGGTGATACGGCATCGCCGACTCAATGGGCATGTGTTTGGGCAAGCTCCAGGAGTTGGTGATGGACAGGGAGGCCTGGCGTGCTGCAGTCCGTAGGGGTCGCAAAGAATCAGACACGGCTGTGCCACTGAACTGAACTGACCTACGGTAAAGGCTGCTCCAGTAGCTCAGTGGGTAAACAATCCACCTTCAATGAATTAGACACAGGAGATGCAGGTTCGATTCCTGGGTCAGGAAGATCCCCTGGAGGAAGTGATGGCATCCCACTCCAGTATTCTTGCCTGGAGAATTCCATGGACAGAGGAGCCTGTTGAGGCTACAGTGCATGCGGCTGCAAAGAGTCAGACACAACAGAATCAAATCAGATAAGACGGGACCTCTTAGGAAGGACAGCTCTGAAAGATATCGAAATCTCTGGGGACTGCATCATCGCTAGCAGGAGTCCTCAAGCTCAGACCCACAAAACGGTACCTCTTTGTCGATCAGTGGCAGCTTCAGATTAGAAATAAGCACGCACTCATGTGCTCAGTCATGTCTGACTCCTTGTGACCCCATGGACTGTAGCCTGCCAAGTTTCTCTACCCATGGGATTTTCCAGGCCAGAATGCTGGAGTGGGTTGCCATTTCCTTCTCCAAGAAATAAGCCTACTAGCTTACTAAGTTGCTTCAGTTGCGTCCAACTCTTTACAACCCCACAGGCTGTAGCCCCCTCCTCTGTCCAGGAGGCTTTCCAGGCAAGAATACTGGAGTGGGTTGTCATGCCCTCCTCCAGGGGAATCTTCCTGACCCAGGCAGGGATCGAGCCCATGTCTCTTATGTGTCCTGCATTGGTAGGTGGGTTCTTTATCAGTAGTGCCACCTGGGAAGCCCAGATTAAAAATAAGTGAAAGTGAAAGTCGCTTAGTCATGTCCAACTCTTTGTGATCCCATGGACTATACAGTCCATGGAATTCTCCAGGCCAGAATACTAAAGTGGGTAGCCATTCTGTTCTCCAGGAGATCTTCCCAACTCAGGGAGTGAACCCAGGTCTCCTGCATTGCAGGTGGATTCTTTACCAGCTGAGTCACAACGGAAGCCCAAGAATACTGGAGTGGGTAGCCTATCCCTTCTCCAGCAGATCTTCCAGACCCAGGAATCAAACCAGGGTCTCCTGCATTGAAGTCGGATTCTTTACCAACTGAGCTATCAGGGAAGCAGTACAAAATAAACGCAATGGGCTTGAATTATCCATAAACCACCCCCACTCCCCACCTCGCCTGTTCTATGGAAAAACTGTCTCTCACCAAATCGGTCCCTGGGCACCAAAAAGGTTGGGGACTGCTGACCTAGTGTATAATTGCAGTCACTGTGAGGTTCTGGGTGTCTCGGCATATAACTGGGACACACCAAAATGCAGTTCACACGGCAGAGAATCATCACGTTCCAAATCTGGTTGCAAGCACCCACCAGCACGGATGTGCGTGAGATTTGCAGCTTCTTTCACGCCAGGGAGTACTTGGCGCAGCCATCAGACACATGAAGAGGAAGGACGGGATGTGGAGTCGCTGACAGCCTTATAGCAGTCTCCTAAAATCAGAGCCATGCTCCAGGCAAGAGACAGATCATTCTCGCCTCAGAGTAAATCCAGCTCAGGCTTCCCTGCACAGACCAGGGCATGCATGAAAGCAAGCAGGCTTTGGACACTCAGACCTTTTATCCTTGAGGGCAAAATCTGATCTCAAGATTAGCATTTATATGTGGTTTTGAAAAAGGGAAAACTAAATAAATAAACTCACATTTCTATTAGCTCAAAGGCGTTTGTGAAAGTGAAAGTCGCTCAGTCACATCCGACACGTTGCGACCCCCATACATTCTGTGGAATTCTCCAGGCCAGAATACTGCTGTGGGTAGCCTTTCCCATCTCCAGGGGGATCTTCCCAACCCAGGGACTGAACCCAGGTCTCCCACATTGCAGGCGGATTCTTTAGCAGCTGAGCCACCAGGGAAGCCCCAAAGGTGTTTTTGGTTGACTTTTTAAAAAAACCTTTCAGGAACCTCCCTGGTGGTCCAGTGATTAAAATTTGGCCTTCCACTGGAGGCGATGTGGGTTGGGTCCCTGGGCGGGTAGATAAGATCCCACATACCTTGAGGCCAAAAAATCAGAATAGACAAAGAAGCAACATTGCAACAAATTCAATAAAGACTTTAAAAATGGTCCGCATTAAGAAAAAAATTTCAAAAAAGAAAAAAACAAAAACTAAGTCTTCAGAAAGAGGTCATTGATGTGGGTTATTCCTTCATTTTTTTGACTGTAGTGAAAGCAAATAGATGTTAGGATAAATATATCTCTGTATGAGGCGTTAAACCAAACACACATCAATAACAAAAAACAGCCTGGTAAAAAGCATGGAGAATGGTGGTTTTAAGAAATTACCACGTCGGGTTGGAGACAATGGATTCTGATGGCTGACTAGCATTGGGACCTGAATACCATAGCCAGACATATGAATTTTTTTTTTCAACTTTAGAAATGTTTTCTTTCCCTCCCACGCATGTACGATTCTTTGTATTCAGTGCTGAAGATTAAGAACTAAACGTTTTACTTTTATGTCCCTCCCATGGGGTACTTTTAAATTAACTTGGTCTCCAACTATTATATTTATTTTAATCCTCTGAGTTTATTTTTCTCCAACCATAAAGCCTACAGCTTACCAACGTACTGTCAGATGCTGCTGAATGCTCAGAAGAGGAAGGCATTATCTTACTCAGCAAATGGATTTGCTCGTGCCTAAGATAAGTGATTAGGTTTGTAAGCTTTTACAACAACTTGTTAGACTTTCCTTAGGAAATCTCAGGGATTTTTTTTTTTTTCTTGTTCATTTTCAAATAGTATGGAAGGATGGGTATTAAGTATTAGAATTTTAGACCTACAATCTCTTGAACTTAGGTTTTTAAGACTAAGACCCAAGTAGGTGTTTCACAGGGAATATAACCAGGGTTTTGGGGTTCCTAGAGTTGGACTGTGAAGAAAGCTGATCGCCGAAGAATCGATGCTTTTGAACTGTGGTGTTGGAGAAGACTCTTGAGAGTCCCTTGTACCGCAAGGAGACCCAACCAATCCATTCTAAGGCAGATCAATCCTGGGTGTTCATTGGAAGGACTGATGCTAAAGCTGAAACTGCAATACTTTGGCCACCTCATGCGACGAGTTGACTCACTGGAAAAGACTCTGATGCTGGGAAGGGTTGGGGGCAGGAGGAGAAGGGGACGACGGAGAATGAGATGGCTGGATGGCATCACCGACTCTGTGGACATGAGTTTGAGTGAACTCCGGGAGTTGGTGATGGACAGGGAGGCCTGGCGTGCTGTGATTCATGGGGTCGCAGAGTCGGACATGACTGAGCGACTGAACTGAACTGAACTGAACTGAGGTGGCTCGGTGGTGAAAAATCCACCTGCAATGCAGGAGAGCACAGGTTCAACCCCTAAGTCAGGAAGATACCCTGGAGAAGGAAATGGCAACCCGCTGCAGCATCCTGGCTAGGAATAATTCAATCGACTAATTCAAAGCCTGGAGGGCTACAGTCCATGGGGTCCCAAAAGAGTAGGACTGAACTTAGGGACTACACACACACACACACACACACACACCACATTGAAAAGGCAGAGACCCAATCCATAAGAACAAGTTCAGTACACCTGCAGTATCCAATATGGTGGCCACTCATCACACCAGTAAAGCGCTGGAACCCTGGCAGGTCAGAACTGAGGTGGATTGAAAGGACTAAAAGCATATTGATGACAAATCATGCAAATTATCTATTCACTACACTTAAAATATGGATTAACTAAAAGGAGATGACTGCGCTACCCAGGTGGCGCCAGTGGTAAAAGAACCTGCCTGCCAATGCAGCAGACATAAGAGATGTGGGTTCCATCCCTGGGTGGGGAAGATGCCCTGGAGGAGGGCATGGCAACCCACTCCAGTATTCTTGCCTGGAGAATCCCATGGACAGAGGAGCCTGGTGGGCCGCAGTCCATGGGGTCCCAGAGTCATGAATGACAGAACAGCTAGCACTTTCCTTTCTTATTTATGTAGGATTTTTTTTTTTTTTTTGCTAGAAGAAAGAATGCAAAGCATACCATAATTCATCACTTGCATTCCTCAAGAAGTACAGTATGATGCTTAGGGATTCTATGACATAATGCTGTCCTGGCGACTAAGGGTGGTCTGTAATAGACATGTATATTTCAGCTGTTTCTACTATAATCACTGTAGCCCCACAGATTCAGTCGCAAAGAAAATCAATATGGCTGTATGAAGTATGTTTCCTACATCTTTATTTTTCACGTGAAAATCTCATCTAGGGAGTCCGTTTGTATGAGATGTAGGGAGTTGTAAAACTCCATGGAAAGCTGCCTCTCGATGCTGTTTCCATTTCTGTACTTCCAAAAAGCTGTTATCTTCTCCAATAACTGTGCATCTCAGCAACGCTAAATTATACCGGCTTAGCGTGTACCAGAAGAACAGTCTAGAAGTATGATTCATTCTGACAGGGATGGCAGGTCATACTTAGAAACAGGGTGTCTATTTGTAAACAGCAACTCCTGGATGCAAGCCACCCCCTAAGAAATCTGTCAGTGTGATGGTCCCTGTATTAAATAAGTATCAGGTTTTTGTAGAAGATATAAATGCTTTAGGCAAATTCCTATAGTGCGGTGAATAAGTTATACCTTCAAGGTATTCAACAACCATGATTGGGTATTTCTTTTCTTTATTTTTGGTGGGGATAAGACCAAAAAAAACACAATTATTAAAAAATATGAATAGGTTAACTGGGAGAGAAAATGGCAACCCACTCTCCTATTCTTGCCTGAAGAATCCCATGGACAGAGGAACTTGTCCGGCTAGAGTCCATAGGATTGCAAAGAGTTGGACGTGACTGAGTATGCACATGTTTCCATGAATAGGCTAAATGAACCCCTCAAAAGGAAAGACTCTGATCGAATCATAAAACAAAGCTCAGTTAGTAACTGGTATATGCTGCTGCTGCTGCTAAGTCACTTCAGTCGTGTCCGACTCTGTGTGACCCCATAGACGGCAGCCCACCAGGCTCCCCCGTCCCTGGGATTCTCCAGGCAAGAACACTGGAGTGGGTTGCCATTTCCTTCTCCAATGTGTAAAAGTGAAAGTGAAGTCGCTCAGTCGTGTCCGACCCATAGCGACTGGTATATGAGGTACATCTTTTTGTGAAAATTAAAAAAAAAAAGTTTCCTCAGGTCCTTTACTAGAAAGAGAAGCAGAAAACCTTGTTTACTCTCTTTTGCTTGACGTTACAAGGTGTCTGCCTAAAAGGAGTTTAAAATTAGGAAAGTAGCCAATAAATAATGGAAGAATTTCTCTCAATGGTGATGGGGAGAGAAGTTGGGTTTTGCATCAGCCAACTAGACGTGAGCATCATTCTTTATGCTTCTTTATCTTCCTGTCCTGAAGTTAGACACGGGGAGGAAATGGAACACCACAAGCCATACCATACCGAGCTCGGTGGACTGCCCATAGCAGGCTACGATCCACAGATGAAGAGTATCCTGGGCTCTGTTCCATGTCTCGGCCATCCACCAGGTAAGGATGGAGCCAGGATGAAACAGCACTGGCATCTCAGCTGAATACAGCAAATAACCATGGCATGTCTAATGTGTGCCAAGCTGTGTGGTAGACACAGTGGGATAGTTAAAGATGGCCAGACACTACCTGTGTCCTTAGGATGCTTTTCACTATGGAAAACAGTGGAGAGGTTCCTTAAAAAATTGAAAAAAACAAACTAGAAAATAGAGTTACCATATGACTCAGCGATTCCTCTCTTGCACCTATATCAGGAAATAAATAAACCCGTATCAGTTCAGTCACTCAGTCGTATCTGACTCTTTGCAACCCCGTGAACTGCAGCACACTTCCCTGTCCATCACCGACTCCCAGAGCTTGCTCAAACTCATGTCCATCAAGTGGACGATGCCATCCAACCATCTCATCTTCTGTCGTCCCCTTCTCCTTCCGCCCTCAATCTTTCCCAGCATCAGGGTCTTTTCCACTGAGTCAGCTTTCGCATCAGGTGGCCAAAAGATTGGAGCTTCAGCTTTAGCATCAGTCCTTCCAATGAATATTCAAGACTGATCTCCTTTAGGATGGACTGGTTGGATCTCCTTGCAGTCCAAGGGACTCTCAAGAGTCTTCTCCAACACCACCGTTCAAAAGCATCAATTCTTCGGTGCTCAGCTTTCCACATAACCAGGAAAAGCTTCCAAATGATGGTCCCTAGAGTATGGTGGCGGAGAAGGCAGTGGCACCCCACTCCAGTACTCTTGCCTGGAAAATCCCATGGATGGAGGAGCCTGATAACCTGCAGTCCGTGGGGTCGCTGAGGGTCGGACACGACTGAGCGACTTCACTTTGACTTTTCACTTTCATGCATTGGAGAAGGAAATGGCAACCCACTCCAGTGTTCTTGCCTGGAGAATCGCAGGGGCGGGGGAGCCTGGTAGGCTTCCGTCTACGGGGTCGCAGAGAGTCGGACACGACTGAAGCGACTTAGCAGCAGCAGCAGTAGTGTATGGCGGCAAGTCAGTCAGGAGCCAACGAGGAACAGTATGTATCACGGAGGAATTGAACAGAGGGGATTTGTAACACAGGAAGGATGGGGAGGAAACTCAAGAACTAGTCACAAGAGAAAGCTGTAAGCACCCTGAGGCTGGAGGGTCCGAGGTAAGGAGGGGTGCTGGTGATCCCAGTGGACCACGCAGCCGTGGAAGGGTCAGGAGAAGGCGGGGAAAATGCACTGGATTCCCCCTGCCTCTGATCTCTTGTAGGAGGAAGCCTGGAGGCGTGCACTCCAGAAAATATCCCAAGCTCCCTACGATGTCCAACCCAGCAGGAGATCTGGGACAGAGAACCCCATGGCAGACAAGGATACCCAGTCATTAACAAATGCAGCGTGATGGAAATTCAAAGCCAGAGAAGTCCGACAAAATGAGAGGAAGGCTTTCGGGACGCTAGATTGCGGAGAGCTCTGTGTCCTTCATGATGACAGTTTAGTAACATTTCATATTTTGTAAGGAGACTAAAAGTAACTGCAACATTCTCCCAAGGCGGACATAGGGATGGCCAGGAGGCACGTGAAAAGATGCTCGACTTGGCTGATCATCAGGGAAATGCAAATCGAACCACAATGAGATGTCAACTCCCACCTGTCAGAATGGCTCTCATCGAAAACAACAGAAAGAACTAACGCTGGTGAGAACGCGGAGGAAAGGGAACCCGCCCACACTGTTGGTAGCAATGAAAGTTGGTGCAGTGACTATGGAAAACAGTAGGGGGATTCCTTTAAAAAACTAGAAAACAGAGCTACTGTAAGACTCAGCAATTCCTCTCCTGCATATATATGTGGAAATAAATGAAAAACTTACTCCATAATGGACAGGGAAGCCGGGCATGCTGCAGTCCGTGGGGTCACAAAGAGTCGGACACGACTGAGTAACTAAACAGCAACAAACAACTCATTACAAAAGATCCACTCACCCCAATGTTCATAGCAGCACTATTCACAATACCCAGGACATGGAAACAACCTAAGGGTCCGTCCGTGGAGGAATAAAGAAAATGCAGTACATATATACAATGGAATGTGACTCAGCTTTAAAAATAATGAAATCGTGCCGTTTGCCACAACACGGATGGACTTGGAAGGTATTATGCTAGATGAACTAAGTCAGACAAAGATACGCTGTATGTATCACTTAAATGTGGAATCTAGAAAATACACCAAACTCATGAATCTAACAACAACAACAGCAAAAGAAGGATACTCACTGGTACAGAGCAAAAGCTGGTGGTTCCCAGTGGGGAGAGGGGAGATCGGAGGGGCAAAATAGGGGGAGGAGGGTCAAAAGCACAAACTATTAAGTATGAAAAAGCTACAAGGATATACCATCCAACATGGGGAGCATAGTCAATATTTTATAACAACTGTGAATAGACTATAATCTATAAAATCGTGAATCACTACATTGCACACTTGGAACTCACATAATACTACACAGCAACTAAACTTCAATCAACTCCCCACCAAAAAAAACGAAGCAAAACAAACAAAAAAAATACCTACAAATATGTTATCTGAATCCAGGACCTATGAGTCTAAACATCCAGAACACATGTCTTAAGGACAGTCATCCTTCAGAGATACGTCTACCATCTAAAATGTTGAATTCTTGGTTTCCCTGCTCTAGCATTAAGCCTCAGGTCACGGTCAAATGTCATTCATTCTGATGCAGCAAAAATGATATCAACCTGGATGAGATAAATGAGCCCCGTGGTTGGTTTCTATCTGCCATTTCATTGAGTCTCCTCTTTCTGTCAGTCCAATTACTTAGGCTCTAGGCTACCTGGTGGCTCAGAGGTTAAAGCGTCTGCCTCCAATGCGGGAGACCCAGGTTCGATCCCCGGGTCAGGAAGATCCCCTGGAGAAGGAAACGGTAACCCACTCCAGTATTCTTGCCTGGAGGATCCCATGGCCGGAGAAGCCTGGTAGGCTACAGTCCACGGGGTCGCATAGATTCGGGCACGACTGAGCGACGGAACGGAAGGCTACATCTACATTGTGACATTTTGGTCTCCATAATTGGAAGAGATTTGTTGTGAGTAGCAATCATAAAAATTTAGCTTAACTTTATGCTATTTTCCTTGTCTGAAAGGCTCAGCGTTCCACAATACTTCCATCAGGTGAAAAACATCTTGACAATAAAAACTTGTCTGCGTTCTAGATCTGGGTTTGGCATGCCTTCTCTGGAATGACCTTGGAAGTCAGTATTTTAGGCTGTGTAGGATGTATGGTCTCTGTTAGAATTAATCATCGGGGGCATCATGGTGTAAAAGCAGCCATATATGATATGTAAAGAAATGATCATGACTGTGTTCCAATAAAACTTTATTTATAAAAACAAGGTGCAGGCCACAGTCTGAAGACCACTGATCTAGATGTTGTTAATTAAGTGCCTATATACATTTGCAGGTGTATCTGTTTTTGCAAATATCCTTGAGCAAGTCTTACTCTAATAAATATAATAAGGGACTTCCCCGGTAGTCCAGTGGCTAAAACTCTGTGTCCCCAGTGCAGAGGGCAGAGGTTCAATCCTTGCACAAGGAACTAGATCCTACATGCAGCAACTAAGAGCAACTAAGATGTGGCACAGCTAAAAAATACGTATTTTTTAATAATTAAAAAAAATAAAAAGAAAATAAGATTGGCCACTGTTGTTGTTCAATCGCTAAGTAAGTAGTCGCGTCCTACTCTTAGAGACGATATAGACAATATATACCAAAATCAGTACAGACAAAAGCCCATATGGACTTTTAACAAAGTCACTAGGTTTAAAAGAAGATGTTTTCCATGGATTTCCACGGCTGTCCTTTAAGATTTGAAACTGTCATGGCACACTCTTTGATTGGCTTGGTTGCATTAAAATGTTGACTCTTTATTTTAAGCACATACATTTTACAAGGATATCAGTCGGTCATAAAAATGCACGCTGAAAAGTAAGACTTAAATAGAGCGACTCATTGAGAATCTACTGTTATTAAGGGTGAAAACTGGAATTGGACTGCAATCCATACACAAGAAGTTTCTGAGCCCACCATAAAAATGCTATTAAGGCTAATGTTCCAAAGCATCATGTGCAAAAAACAAGGTAAGATGCCCTCCCTCATTTCACAGTAAAGGATTGAAGCAAATATAATTCCATACACAAGTGTGACATTAACAAGTGTCCTTAATATGGACGGCGGGACCCCGAATGCCAGGATGGATATGTGGGGAATTCATCACTCATTCGGGTTCCACTTTGGGGAAAATTAAGCAGATATCTGATGTCTGGCAGCTCTGGTCTGACACCCCCATCGATGGCAATGCAATTACCTGCCGTTTCTGTTTGAGAATTATGTGTTCGGAAAGCTAGTTGGCCGGGCTCTGTTTCATCACTTAGCAAGATCCAATACTCAATTCAATGAGCTGAAATTAACTGCCTCTCCCCAGCTGGTGAAAAAGCAAGCTTCCCAGACCGTTTCTACAACAGCAAGGCAAATTAATTTATTTGCACACACTTCTGAGTATCTCGCAGCCTCGCTACCCACCCAGGGCTTCCATGAACTGGAACCAGATTCTTTTCTCCTCCCTTGACTAGCTTTTAACTTAAAGGAACAATGAAGCTTGAGGGCAAAAGGGACGGGGGATGGGCGATTAATCCAAGGAAGAGGTTAAAGCCAGCATTGTCTCAGACATCCTCAGAATCCCCCAGCCATTGACATCTGGATACGGAGAAGAGACAGGATACATTACTTGGCTTTTACTGATTTAAGGACTTTTTAAAAGAAATTGTCTGAAGATATGGTACACGCTCTAACGTATTCCTTAAGAACCCAGGTCTTACAATTGATAAAGGAGATGACAGATTGACATTTCCTTTCCCACAATCTGAAAACTGAGGAGGCATAAATTACTGGGTTGATGTTTAATCAATTTTTTAAAAAAGTCAGTGGATGTGGGAACATGTAATTATCGAGTCCCTTCCAACATCCCAACAATGTGCAAAATATAAAGGTGAGTGTGGCTTATTCTGTTGGGGAAGGATGGGGACAATGTTTGTACACAACCATTTAAATATTTTTTAAAATTTTATATATGTTTGATTCACATCTACAGCAATCTCGGAATGCTGGTGTAGCAGTGCACTTTTTAGAAGTGACAGAACGGAGGAGCCACATGGCCATATTGACTGAGCTGTGATTCAGAGTCTGACTTGCTTGATTCAAGAAGCTTTGTGATTTGCATGACGTCATGTGGCTTCGAGGTGGAGGGGAACATGCCTGTGTGTGGTTGTGCAAATAGAAACGAAGCACAAGAGATGGTCAGTTGCACCAGATGGGTGATGTTCCTATCTTAGCTGGCTTTCAGCAACTTGATGGAGAGGAACCAGTATAGAAACCAATTTACCCAAATCGCAAGAAATAGAACATGAGCGTTGGAGGGCACTGACAGAATTACATGGGGTGGGAGGTAACTCAAAGAAGATGGAAGTTTTGACTTGACCAGTATGGTTGGAGCCAAGATCTGTGCTGAGATGGAATCAGAGGTTTAAGTGTACAAGGGGACAAGAATCTGAATTGTCAGCATAAAGGAACTGGGCTTTAGATGAAGACACTATTGGGAGGAAGTAACCACAATCACACCCCTGAAAGTCTCCTTCAGATCTTCTAAGGGTAGGTTTCAGCCCACAGAAAGTTTTACTTTTGTGCAAAATTTTTCCTTAATGATGGCATGAGCGGAGAAAGAGCCATTCATTAACAGCTAAGTTTGAAAACTCACAGATGAAAAAAGTTGCGCTAAGATATTATAGAGCAGAGAGGGCTTTGTACTAGTTGATGAAAGCCTTAGCATAGACTTGCTGCTGCTGCTGCTAAGTCGCTTCAGTCGTGTCCGACTCTGTGCAACCCCATAGACGGCAGCCCACCAGGATCCCCCGTCCCTGGGATTCTCCAGGCAAGAACACTGGAGCGGGTTGCCATTTCCTTCTCCAATGCATGAAAGTGAAAAGTGAAAGTGAAGTCGTTCAGTTGAGTCCGACTCTTCGCGACCCCATGGACTGCAGCCCACCAGGCTCCTCCATCCATGGGATTTTCCAGGCAAGAGTACTGGAGTGGCTTGCCATTGCCTTCTCCGTAGCGTAGACCTACCTGAAGAAAAATTGCAGCCTAAATATATGAAGGGACTTCCCTGGTGGTCCAGAGGTTGAGCGGGGTGGGAGTGGGGCTTCCACTGCAGAGGGGATGGGTTTGATCTCTGATTAGGGACAAAGATCCTGTGTGCCCTGTGTCATGGCTAAAAAGCAAAAGCAAAATAATAAGAAGAAAAGAAATAAATAAGTAGAAACACTTTCAACATGGAAAAGAATTGTGAGAATCATAAGGCTTCTAGGAAGGAGGAGAATGCATTTTCCCCACAAGCAAAACAATGGGCTTCTGCCTCAGGAAAAGATTCCGTGCTAGGAAGGTCATTCCATCCTTTATCAATTTGCTGTAAGTGATATAGAAAGAAGACCTATGGCTTAGAGACCAAAAGCTAACACCAATCTCCTCACTTGAAAAATAGTGTTCTTGAAAATAGGAGGATGCTGAAACCTGCCTTGGCTGTTGCATTCCCCAATGAAGGTGACCTTCAATTAGAAATGCAAAACCCCACTGCCCGAGTGCCATCAGAAAATCAAATAATACAGGAAAAAAAAAAAAAAAAACAAAGCACACATCACAGGCACCAGTGCCTGAAGAAAAGATATGATTGAACAAGGACTGCTGAGCCCATTGTGTTCAACTCTTCCACCTTTTTACCGGGAGGAAATCATCAAAGAAAGGAAGACTTAAAATTATGACACGCTGAGGGCTGTGACACTAGAAATGACCTTTAGAAAGAATATATTTTCCCTTTCTCAGTTTCTTTAATAGTTCAGCCAGTGATATCTACCGTCCAGAGGAAGTTTTAATATGTGACTTAAATGAATGCCTGATAATCTCTGAGTCAAAAATTGGCTGTGAAAATAAAGGCAGGGTGAGAAGTATTTAAGAAGAAGATATCACACCACACAAATTGTTATAACTTTTAACTTGTAGGAATTTCTCCATTTTAGCATGCATTTATGGGCAATGGGAAGCCCGTCTTTTAATTTTTTTTTCCAAAGAAGGAAACAGAGAGCTAAAGATGTTATGCTGGCAACATTAATTGGATTTACCCTATTTGTCTTACTAATAAAGCTACAAAATATATTATCAGCCCAAAAGACTGAAAGTCTGAATTTTACCTAGGAGTTAAGTTTTCTGATGTTGTCTTTTTTTTTAATAATTTGTTTTATTAAACAGTAGTTGATGGAGAATACTGTGTTGACTTCTACTATACAGCAAAGGGATTCATTTATATATATAAATAAATTTATAATTTATATATATATATTTACATATATATATATTACATATGAATGTCTATATCACTGCAGATGTTGATTGCAGCCATGAAATTAAAAGACGCTTACTCCTTGGAAAGAAAGTTATGACCAACCTAGATAGTATATTAAAAAGCGGAGACATTACTTTGCCAACCAAGGTCCGTCTAGTCAAGGCTATGGTTTTTCCCGTGGTCATGTATGGATGTGAGAGTTAAACTGTGAAGAAAGCTGAGCACCAGAGAATTGATGCTTTTGAACTGTGGTGCTGGAGAAGACTCTTGAGAGTCCCTTGGAGTGCAAGGAGATCCAACCAGTCCATCCAAAAGGAGATCAGTCCTGGGTGTTCATTGGTAGGACTGATGTTGAAGCTGAAACTCCAATACTTTGGCCACCTGATGTGAAGAGCTGACTCACTGGGAAAGACCCTGATGCTGGGAAAGATTGGGGGCAGGAGGAGAAGGGGACAACAGAGGATGAGGTGGCTGGATGGCATCACCGACTCGATGGACACGAGTTTGGGCAAGCTCCGGGAGTTGGTGATGGACAGGGAGACCTGGTATGCTGCAGTCCATGGGGTTACAAAGAGTCAGACACGACTGAGCGACTGACCTGAACTGAACTGAATGTATTGACACATATACATACACACACACTTTTTTCACATTCCTTCCCATTATGGTTTATCCCAGAGTATCGACTATAGTTCCCTGTGCTCTATAGTGGGTCCTTGTTGGTTGACAAAGAACAGGATCTTTGTTCGTAATCAGAGATCGAACCCATCCCCTCTGCAGTGGAAGGCCCCCCCTTAACCTCTGGACCACCAGAGGTGAGCATCTGCTAATCCGAAACCCCCAGTCTCTGCCTCCCTCACCCACATCTCCCTTGTCAACCACAAGGCTCTTCTCTGACTGTGAGTCTGTTTCTGCTTTGCATGTAAGCCTATCCGTGTCGTATTTTAGATTCCACATAGAAGTGACATGCTATTTCTCTTTCTGTGTTGGACTTCTTACGCTTAGGAAGACAATTTCTAAGCCCATCCACATTGCTGCAAATGCAATTATTTCACTCTTTTTTTTCTTACAGCTGAGTAATATTCCATTGTGTGTATGTAGCACATCTTCTTCTGTTCCATTCATCTGTCGACGAATACATAGGTTGTATACTCGGATCGGCTACCGTGAGTAACACCGCCGTGAACATAGGGGTGCACACTCTTTGTGAATTATAGCTTTCTTTGGATATATGTCCCGGCGTGGGACTGCTGCATCATATGGTACCAATAACAGCCAAGTGCCAAGCGCCAAGCATAACTATTAACTGACTCCAATACTTTGGCCACCTCATGCGACGAGTTGACTCACTAGAAAAGACTCTGATGCTGGGAAGGATTCGGGGTGGGAGGAGAAGGGGACGACAGAGGATGAGATGGCTGGATGGCATCACCCACTCGATGGACATGAGTTTGAGTGAACTCCAGGAATTGGTGATGGACAGGGAGGCCTGGCGTGCTGTGATTCATGTGGTTGCAAAGAGTTGGACACGACTGAGTGACTGAACTGAACTGATGTATCATATATATGCTATTTTGTGATAGCTGGAAATTTTTAATTTTAACTGCTATTGTATCCGTGTTAAATGTCTTAGATGCGATCATGGTTATTACAGTTACTTCGGAGAAAGTCTTTGTTCTTAGGAGACGCGCAACAAAGTTTGTGGGTGTTTGGGCTCAGTCGCTGAGTTGTGTCCGACTCTTTGCGATCCTACGGACTGCAGCCCACCAGGCTCCTCTGTCCATGGGATTCTCCAGGCAAGACTACTGGAGTGGGTTGCCATTTCCTTCTCCAGGGGATTTTCCCCACCCAGGGATCAAACCCACGTCTCCTGTGTCTCTTGTATTGGCAGTTGGGTTCCTTACCACTGGGAAGCCCCACCAAAAATATTTATCAGTAAAATGTCCTTGCTTGTAAATGATTTAGAAGAATCCATATATGTACACACACATTTATAATGGGCTTCCCTGGTGGCTCAGTCAGTAAAGAATCTGCCTGCAATGCAGGAGACCCAGGTTCAATCCCTCGGTCGGGAAGATCCCCTGGAGGAGGAAATGGCACCCCGCTCCAGTATTCTTGCCTGGAGAATCCCATGGACAGAGGAGCCTGGCGGGCTATAGTCCATGGGGCTGCAAAGAGTTGGACATGACTGAGAGACTAAACCACATATATATTTATATATATTAAGTCATATAAAATATAATATTATATGTAGTATTGTTATAAATATATGTAATGTACATACATGAGTTATAGATGTTTGTATGGACATTATATATGGATGCATAAGACTGTGCAAGGATGGTAGCAAGCAAATATGGGAAAATGATAAATATTAGTCACGATGAAGGGTATACAGGTGATCATTGTATCATCGTTACAACTTTTCTGTACTTGCAAAGTTTTTCCAAACAAAAATGTGGGGGAGGGGATAGAAGGCAGCTCTGACACTCAGGGACCAAAGTGGAAGTAAAAGTTAATGAGGACTTTCTGTAGCAGCTGCTCTCTGCACTCTGTACTCTGCTTACATCATACGCTCCATATATTTCAGTGCAACTGCAATTGTTTGCAGAGGTGGCCACTCATAATGTTTCTGCCCTCAATGGTTTTTGTTTTTTTTTTTTTGGCCTCTGATGTGGCTTTCTTTTTTTTTTTTTTTTTTTTTTAGGTAATTAATTTATTTTTTATTGGAGGCAAATTATTTTACAATATTATATTGGTTGGTTTTGCCATACATTGATATGAATTTGCCCCAGGTTTACATAAGTTCCCCCTCCTGAACCCCCCTCCCACCTCCCTCCTCCCTTTATCCTCCCTCTGGGTCATCCCCGCACGCCAGCCCCGAGCATCCTATAACATGCTTCGACCCTGAACTATTGATTCGTCTCACATATGACAACATACGTGTTTCAATGCCATTCTCCCAAATCATCCCACCCTCACCCTCTCCCATAGAGTCCCAAAGACTGTTCTATACATCTGTGTCTCTTTTGCTGTCTCGTATACAGGGTTATCATTTGCATCTTTCTAAATTCCATATATATGTGTTAGTATACTGTATTGGTGCTTTTCTTTCTGGCTTATTTCACTCTGTATAATAGGCTCCAGTTTCATCCACCTCATTAGAACTGATTCAAATGTATTCTTTTTAATGGCTGAATAATACTCCATTGTGTATATGTACCAAAGCTTTCTTATCCATTCGTCTGCAGATGGACATCTAGGTTGTTTCCATGTCCTGGCTATTATAAACAGTGCTGCGATGAACATTGGAGTACACGTGTCTCTTTCAATTCTGGTTTCCTCGGTGATGTGGCTTTCTGTCTGGGACACTGGCACATTTATTCCGAGCTAACGCCTGTGAATGTGGGGGGAAATCAAATGGCTTTTGATTACTTTGCTGACAAAGGTCCATCTAGTCAAAGCTATGGTTCTTTCAGTAGTCACGTACGGAGGTGAGAGTTGGACTATAAAGAAAGCTGATCGCCGAAGAATGGATGCTTTCAAACTGTGGTGCTGGAGAAGACTCTTGAGAGTCGCTTGGACTGCAAGGAGATCCAACCAGTCCACCCTAAAGGAAATCAGTCCTGAATATTCATTGGAAGGACTGATGCTGAAATTGAAGTTCCAGTGCTTTGGCCACCTGATGGGAAGAGCTGACTCACTGGAAAAGACTCTGATGCTGGGAAGGATTGAAGGCAGAAGGCGAAGGGGACGACAGAGGATGAGATGGCTGGATGGCATCACCGACTCAATGGACATGAGTTTGAGCAAACTCCAGGAGTTGGTGATGGACAGGGAGGCCTGGCGTGCTGCGGTTCATGGGGTTGCAGAGAGTCGGACATGACTGAGCGACTGAACTGAACTCAACTGGATGGACCTAGAGTCTGTCATATGTGCTTAGTAGCTCAGTCACGCCCGACTCTGCGACCCCGTGGACTGTAGCCCCACCAGGCTCCTCTGTCCATGAGGATTCTCCAGGCAACAATCCTGGAGTGGGTGGCCATGTCCTCCTCCAGGGGATCTTCCCAACCCAGGGATCGAACCAAGGTCTCCCACATTGCAGGTGGATTCTTTACTGTCTGAGCCACCAGGGAAGCCCATGAATACTGGAGTGGGTAGTCTATCCCTTCTCCAGGGCATTTTCCCAACCCTGGAATCGAACTGGGGTCTCCTGCATTGCAGGCAGATTCTTTACCAGCTGAGCTACCAGGGAAGCCCCAGAGTCTGTCATACAGTGTGAAGTAAGTCAGAAAGAGAAAACCAAGTATTGTATATTAACGCATCCATGTGGAATCTTCTTCCAGTTGGACTGAGATATGTTTGACTGTGTAAGTTTAAGGTGTATGGCATAATGGTTTGACTCACACACATCAAGAAATGATTATTATAAGTTTAGTGAACATCACTCATTGTATATAGACAGAAAGTTAAACAAATAGAAACTATTTTCCTTTGTGATAGAAGCTCTTCGGATTAACTCCCTTATACAACAGACAACAGTGTTAATTATATTTACCATGCTATACATTACACCTATAGCCCTTGTTTAGCTTTTAACTGGAATTTGTACCTTTAAAGCAATTAAACTGATTGCTTTGGGTACACCATATGTTGCCTTTTGAAAACAATTTATAGCAAAGAAACTCACGAAAATAGTGGGGTAATGATGACAAACATTGATAAATAACGCTTGCATTCATGGGTTGGGTCCATTATTTTAAAACAGTCGAATTGAGTGATCCATCATGCATTTTTGTAGAATTGCATTTGTGTGAATGTAGGTTCTTATGTTCACCGTGATGAAAGCATCAAGCAATTTCCTAGACATTGCTAAGAAGTGGGATATTCATGAAGTGAAGGGAGGTGAAATTGAATACAAGCAAATAGTGATTCATTTGATGTAGAATAAATATGTGATCTTCAGTGGGTACATTTGGGTGGATGATGAGATTTTAAAGAGAAAATAAGTACTTGGAAGCTATTTGGGCAATTGGCAGGCCGTCCTAAGGTTTCTACATAAAAATCCCCTTTAGGGTGATAATACCATTTTCATAATCATTAATTAGTTACTTTTCTAAGCACAGTTTTCTCATAATCATCAATAATTCCTCTACCCTTGAACCTTAAGACTTGACTTTTCATGTGCCTTCTGGCCATCTGTATGTCTTCTCTGGAGAAATGTCTATTTAGGTCTTGTGCTGAATTTTTGATGGGGTGGTAACACCAACTAAACTCCAATAAAAATTTGTCACAAAAAAAACAGACTTAACTTTTAGTTTTTTGAAATCAGAATAGAAGTATGGTGGCATTAGCTGATGCAAACGATCGTGTGTAGGATGGATTAACAATGAAGCCTTACAGTGTAACACAAGGAACCATTCTCAATATCCTGTGATAAACCATAATGGGAAACAAGCTGAAGAAGAATGTATATATATATGAAAAACTGAACCATTTTGCTGCATCACGGAAATGAACACAACACTAAATCAACTCTGCTTCAATTAAAAAAGCATGTGCTGCAGAACACAACACACAATTGCAAATCAACTATATCCCATTAAAAATTATTTAAAAATACTTTTCTAATTAAAAAAAGGAAACATACAACTTTCAAATATTGCATAAATATTTTGAAGGTCCTGGCTGTGTTTTCATATCAATAAATTACTTTTATGTTATATATCAGTATAGATTTTATAACAATAAATTACTGTCATTATGAAGAAAGTGCTAAATATAGTCACACTCTTCCCCAAATCTAACTGACTGTTTTATGTTTTTCTTCGTTCACCTCCACGCCCGTAAATATCTATGAAGCAGACGCAGTATATTTTATTAACTTTCTCCTTCTAGTTTACCTCGCCCAGTCTGACTCCTGTATGCAACACTCTCCAAGTTCTGTTCTTGGTATCTGGTTCTAACTGCCAGCATGCAGAGAGCTATCTTCCCACTATGGCGGTGATGTTGCCTTCCTTGAGCAAGGTCTCATGGACCCGTGTTAAGAATTCATAAATGGACAACCGCCTCGGAAATCTCCGTGGCTTTTGTGTCATCCGCCTACTCTGGGTTTTCCTGAGACTGAGGGGGGAAACCATGGCAGGAAAGCCAGGCATAGCAGATTCACGGCAGCAGGGAGAAACTTCTGCCAAATAAATACATTGTCAGAGATGGATAGGTAGATGTCCATTGGCTGGAAAATGGATAAACAGCATGTGTATACGTGCCGTGGAATATTATCTGCCCATAAAAAGGGACAGAGGTCTGGGAGTTCCCTGGTGGTCCTGTTGTTAAGAAGACTCCTTCCAGAGCAGGAGATGTGGGTTCCATCCCTGGTTGGGGAGCTAAGATCACACGTGTCACGAAGCAACTAAGCCCAAGTGAGCCAATTACTGAGGGCATGTTCTCTGGAGTCCCCACACCACAACTAGAAAGAAGTCTGTGCTCAGCAATCAAAGATACCGCTTGCAGTGAGGAAGACCCCGAGGGCTGCAGCTCAGATCGCACACGGCCAAAGAAATTAATTTTAAAATAGCAATGAAGTGCTGGCACAAGCTATGGATAGGGATGGACTTTGAATATATCATTCTAAATGAAGGAACTCAACCATTAAAGGACAGTATTGTATGACGACACATACGTGAAATGTTTAGAACAGGCAAATACATGTAGACGTAGAGACTTGATTAGTAGTTGCCAAGGGTTGGGGTGCTTGGGGGAGACAAGGAGAGGAATGAAGGGAGGTGGTAAAAATGGTAATTGATGGCAAGAGTTTGTGGTGGGTTCAGTGGTTCAGAATCCACCTGCCAGTGTGGAGGACACAGGTTCCCTTTCAGGTCCGGGATGATTTCCACATGCTGCAGGGCAAGAAAACCCATGAGCCATAACTATTGAGCCAACATGTAGCAACACGCACATCCAGAGCCTGTGCTCTGCAACTAGACGGTAGCTCCCAGCTCCCCCGCAACTGAAGAATTCTGTGAACAGCGATGAAGACCCAGCACAGTCAAATATAAATAAATTTAACAAAAAAAATGTTTTTTGATGGCGCCAGTGGTTACGACTCTGAAAATATTCTCAAAGCCGTTAGACTGTATACTTTGTGTCGGTGAATTGCATGACTGGTGGATTTTATCTCAGGAAAGTTTCTGCTGTAAAAAGCTGACCGAAAGCAGCCTCTGAGATAAGGCAAGTGGAACACTGGAAGTAGAATTTGGAGATGTCGCTCTGTCTGATTTTGTTTTTTATTTTCGGCAGTCGGTGACTTGGTGTACTAACACCTGCAAGGTTCACACCTGCAAGGCTTATGAAAGAAGTTTATGGTGAGGCATAAATGTCCACCGCTCTGCGGGGCCTCAGGTTAAACCATGCTCTAACTGCCGTGACAAGCAGAGCCGAACACTCGCTCTTATGGTCTTGGAATAAACTGTTCACAGGAGCACGGAGCACTCCTACTCTGGGAAACCTGCCTGACACCGACGGTGTGCGACTTCCTCGATTTTTCTCAGGCTGCAAAATGAATCCACTTCACACGCTCAATATGTAAAGTGGGAAATACGGTATTTTGTCCGCGCCTTTATTTTTCAGTTTAAATCTCTAAGGGTGGCTTGAGAAAAATCAGTCAATGAAAAGTGATTTTTGTGGGGGAGACAGATGTGGAAATTAGCAGGCTGAACAGGGAGTGACAGGTGCAGTCTTATTCCGACGTTGGTTTCCACAAATTTGAGTTTTAATGCTCTCAGGACTGTGGAAATACCTTCCTAGAAACAGAGATTTGGGGAAGGTGTTGGAAGAACGCTGTTGCAATTGGCACATTCCCCATTAACTCCATTTTGACTCCCACTTCTTTAAAAATCACTCTGTTGCAGGTGTGTTGACCTGATTTTAATACATTTTAAATAAATATATTATTTATTATTTAAACATATTAACAATTATATTACTCATGCTTAATACATATTTTAATATTTAATCTTTTAAATAAGAAATAGATTAATATTTTAAATATGTAGCTCTCTCTACACTTTATATGGTCAAAGGGTCCAATCGTGAGACATGAAATAAAATATATATACACATTATCCATGTGTGTTTATATATTGTCAGTTCAGTTCAGTCGCTCAGTCATGTCTGACTCTTTGCGACCCCATAAATCACAGCACGCCAGGCCTCCCTGTCCATCACCAACTCCCGGAGTTTACTCAGACTCATGTCCATTGAGTCGGTGATGCCATTCAACCATCTCATCCTCTGCTGTCCCCTTCTCCTCCCGCCCCCAATCCTTCCTAGCATCAGACTCTTTTCCAGTGAGTCAACTCGTCCCATGAGGTGGCCAAAGTATTGGAGTTTCAGCTTCAGCATCAGTCCTTCCAGTGAACACCCAGGACTGATCTCCTTTCGGATGGACTGGTTGGATCTCCTTGCAGTCCAAGGGACTCTCAAGAGTCTTCTCCAACACTACCATTCAAAAGCATCAGTTCTTCGGTGCTCACCTTTCTATACACTGTGTATATATTTTCTTACTTCACCTCTGGGGAGTGGGCCGTTTGACCATGAAGCATATTACAGAAAATTCTGTAAAACACAATTTTTTTTTTGCTTTCAGTAATTGCACTCTTCATTTGAGCTGTAGAATTTTGCTACAGAAAATTGGATTTACGTGCATAGAATCAAAATAAGCCCAGCAATCACGCTTAATTTGACTACCAAGAATTATACACCCCTTCAATCTCTCTCTCTCTCCACATACACAAACACACACACCATCTTCATGTGTAATTTTTTTTTTTTATTGGTCGGAGTTTTTTCAACATCTCTGAATTTTGCCTTCTCTCTGCAGATAACTTGAAAGGAAGCATCTCCCACATCTGAGTTTCCTTCTTCCCACCCCTACTGTCTCTCCCATCCCTTTGGCTGTCTCCTCTGATTTCTTAGACTGTAACACAACAGACTTCTAAATGGTTCTGATTCAGTCCTGCCTGGCATAGCCCACCGTACCTTCCACAAACACACAAAGAAGCTCTTCCAAAATGTGCATTTCCATGGACTCACTGATTACCTAGAAGACCTCCTTCACTTTCTCATTCTTTATCTCCAGGGAACCCTCCAACAACAACACCCCTATCCTGCTCCCCTTATAATTCCTGCCCTCTGAACCCCTGCTGCCTTGCCTGCAGAATATTAATTTTTATTGAGTTTTTTTCCCCTGGCTCCAACATATTTTCCCTGGAAGTAGTGTTGCTTCTATTTCTGATCAGGAGTTAAAGAAAAAAAAAAAAATCCATCTCAGTGCAAAGCTTGACTCTGAGCTGTTTTACAAAGATGTTCCCATCATTCCTCTGTCGCCCTCCATAGATAACTCCACCTTCATGGCTACCACGTCCATTAGATATTTGCTATATGGTGTTTTATGGCTTCCCTGGTGGCTCAGTGGTAAATCCGCCTGCCAATGCAGGAGATGAGAGTTTGATCCCTGCGTTGGGAAGATTCCACTGGAGAAGGAAACGGCAACCCACTCCAGCATTCTTGCCTAGAGAATCCCATGGACAAAGGAGCCTGGCGGATTACGGTCCGTGGAGTCACAAAGAGCCAAACACGACTCAGTGACCAAACAGAACAACGGCAGCAACAAGTGATGTTTTAAAGTTTAGCTGTTTTTCCTGACTTTTCACCAAGGTGACCTTATGCTGTGGTCTGTGTGAAAGATCCATGACCAGTCATGGTTTCCTTATATTCTTTTTTACCCTTTTGTTCATGCAGACTATGTACAGCACTCAAATTCGTCAGTGATGGTGTACACACAGAGCTGATTACATGGAAGTGTTGACAAAACTGTGGCTCCTTGCTGTGAAACAATACGGCAAGTATGCTTACAACACTAGCATCACATTCATGGAAGTCTAACTCCTCTCAAATTCAAAACAAGCTCAAGTATCAAAACACTGGACCTACATGACATTTTTTTTTTTCAGTGTTGTGCTAATAAGTGAAACCACTTTCATTCAATGAAGGAGATGTGGGTTCCATCCCTGGGTCAGGAAGTTCCCCTGGAGGAGGAAACGGCAACCCACTCCAGTCTTCTTGCCTGGAGAATCCCATGGACAGAGGAGCCTGGCGGGCTACAGTCCATGGAGTCACAAAGTGTTGGACACAACTTGGTGACTAATACACACACACACACGCAATTATTATGTTGGGTATCCAGTGGTTTTATAACAAACCAAAGGTTTAACACATTTCTTTAGAGGTAAATAATATCACAGATAATAAGGGCAGAAAAAATACAAGTAGATTCAGATATATATGGTATGTTAAAGGGCTAAGTCTCTGCCTAACTTGCAGCTAATTTGCTGTAACAAGCGCAAAGACGTAGTGATAACTCCAAGAACAAAGGACACTGCCGTTGGAGGCTCAGACCATTAAGAGTTCAAGAGATTTACAACACACATGACCACAAAGGCTGTGTGGGTAGATCAGATTTCAGAAATTCTCCCTGTAGTCACCGCAGGGCGTTTCAAGTCAGACCCTTGAAGCAACGAGTATTTTACCCTGAAGAGGTGCTTAGCGCTGCAAAAAAGCATCATAAGTGCCTTCAAAATTGCTCTGCACACTGGCCTTTGCTCACCTTTATACCTGCTTAAAGCATAAGAAAACTCTTGAGAGTCCCTTGGACTGCAAGGAGATCCAACCAGTCCATTCTACAGGAGATCAATCCTGGGTGTTCATTGGAAGGACTGATGCTGAAGCTGAAACTCCAGTACTTTGGCCACCTCATGCGAAGAGCTGACTCACTGGAAAAGACCCTGATGCTGGGAAAGATTGAAGGCAGGAGGAGAAGGGGGCGACAGAGGATGAGATGGTTGGATGGCATCACCGACTCGATGGACGTGACTTTGGGCAAACTCCGGGGCATAGAGAAGGACAGGAAACTGGTGTGCTGTAGTCCATGGGGTCACAGAGTCAGACACGACTTAGTGACGGCACCAACAATGACCAAGTATGAGAAGGAAACATCCAGGATTTTGGCCCCAAAGTATTCAAGAGCTTGTCTACTAATTAGTTTAAGGGACTCATAAACTGTGGGTACCGGGTATGATAATTAATGAATGATAAACAGTATATACCTGTGCGTCTACTTTTTGTCAAGGCTTTAAGAAATAACTGCAAACTCAGCAGCTGGTAGCAATACCCATTCCTGTTTTAAAATTTTATTGCTGTACAGTTGATTTGCAATTTCATATTAATTTCTTCTTCAGTTCAATCTCTCAGTCATGTCCAGCTCTTCGCAATCACATGGACTGCAGCACGCGCCAGGCCTCCCTGTCCATCACCAGCTCCTGGAGCTTGCTCAAACCCACGTCCATTGAGTCGGTGATGCCATCCAGCCATCTCATCCTGTGTCGTCCCCTTCTCCTCCTGCCCCCAATCCCTCCCAGCACCAAAGTCTTTTCCAGTGAGTCAACGCTTCGCATGAGGTGGCCAAAGGACTGCAGTTTCAGCTTCAGCATCAGTCCTTCCAATGAATACCCAGGACTGATCTCCTTTAGGATGGACTGGTTGGACTCCTTGCAGTCCAAGGGACTCTCAAGAGTCTTCTCCGGCACCACAGTTCAAAACCATCAATTCTTTGGCACTCAACTTTATGGTCCAACTCTCACATCGATAAATGACTACTGGAAAAACCATATATATTTATATATGTGTGTGTGTTATATATATATATATATATATTCTTTTTTATATCCTTTTCCATTATGGTTTATCGCAGGATATTGAATATAGTTCCCCGTGCTATACAGAAGGACTTTGTTGTTTATCCATCCTATATATAATAGCTTGCATCTGCTAACCCCAAATTTCCAGCCCATCCCTCCCCCACTTCTCCTCTGCCTTAGAAACCGCAAGTCTCTTCTGCATGTTTGTGAGTCTGTTTCTGTTCCACAGATATATTCATTTATGTCATATTTTAGATTGGTCAGATGAGTGATATCATATGATATTTGTCTTGCTCTGCCTGACTTACATTACTTAGTATGATCATCTCCTAGGTCCACCCACGTTGCTGCAAATGGCATTGTTTCATTCTTTTTTATGACTGAGTAACACTCCGCTGTATAGATGTACGGCATCTTGTTTATCCATTCCTCTGTCGATGGACACCTAGGTTGTTTCCCCTCTCTTGTAAGCCCCGTCACTGATTTCATAATTCTGTATGCAGTGCTTGTTTGTTCAGCTGAGTTCTCTGCCCTAGGTCCCCCATGGATGAAATCAAGGTGGTAGTCAGATGGGCCTCTTACCTGCAGGTTCTGGAAATAAATTGGTTTTCAAGCTCCGTAAAGGTGCTGGCAAAATGCATGTCCCGGTGTAGAGCCGCGGTCCCCTTTTCATCACTTACTATCAACGGACAATTGTTCTAAGAATCCGGAGTCACCCCGCCCTAGATTCCTTGGCTCATAACCCGCTTCCTCCTTCAAAGCAGCACAGCTGACCTACTGTGTTTCATGCTTCAAATCTCCCTGCCTTTTTTTTTTTTTCTGCAGCATTTCTCTGAACACAGCCAGGAGCAGGTCTCACCAAGCTGTGAGCTCACTCAGACAAGGCGGGGTAATCTCTGCATCCTGAGGTCCGTGTCTCACTGCCATCTACAAATCCACCCCTCTGTCATTTCGTCATTGAATTATCTTGGCAGAGCTGCCACCCCGAACTATTTTGTGTGGAGTGGCTTGAACGATAAAAATGTGTGGTCTCACAGTCCTGGAGGCTGGAAGCCCAAGATTAAGGCCTCTCTCTTGGATGTGTTGATGGCCGTCTCCTCCCTGTGTCCCCACGTGGCTGTCCCTCTGTGTATGTCTGTGACCTGATCACCTCTTCTTATAAGGAGCCCCATCCTATGGGATCAGGGCCCACCCTAGAGACTTCATTTCACCTTCATCCCTTCTTTAAAGATGCTTGCATCAAAACACGGTCATATTCTGAGGTCCTGGAGTTTAGAACTTCAAGATGTGATTCTGGGTGAGGACACAGTTCAGTCTCTAATAGCCCTGTGATGGAACGTATCCAGAGGTACCAAGGATTACTATGTGGACACTGGCGGGGGTGGGGACCTTCCTTAGCCTCGCAGAGAGTTGAACTCTTGAAAAGTAGCAAACAGCTGGTTCTGCAGTGAGAAATGAAACCCAAGTGTTCTTGACATGGTTCTGAAACAACAATACAAGTTTTCACAGACGGCTTCAGGGTACTCAGGATGGTTTCTTCTTGGAGTTCATCATCAAGGAGGTCCTGAACCTCCGAATGGGAGGTCACTCTGTGATTTACGTGGGCCAACGTGCCAATTCAGGGCTTCCCAGCTGGCTCAGCCTGCCAATGCAGGAGATGAAGGAGTCGTGGGTTCGATCCCTGGGTCAGGAAGATCCTCTGTAGGAAGACACGGCAATCCACTCCAATATTCTTCCAGGAGAATCCCATGGACAGAGGAACCTGACGGTCTACAGTGCATGGGATCGCAAAGAATCAAGACACGATTGTGCATACACACACTACGTGCCAGTCCAACTCTGGCTCATAGTGGAACCATCCCTGACCTTGGATATCTTGAGATATATAAAAGCCACAGTTGTGTTACTATGTTTAGTTTTAAATAGTCTAACTTTCACGTTATTATTCAGGTTGATATCATCTAGTAAAGAGATCCCTGTACCCAATACCAGAGTACTAGCTACATGGGACAATTTAAGCTAAAATCAGGATTCGCTACAATTAAAGCTTAAAATTTAGTTCCTCGGAGGTACCTGCCACCATTCAAGCCCTCCAGGGCACATGTGTGCGGTTGGCTTAATCATGGATCGGAGAGATGTAGAACTTCTCTATCCTCACAGACAGCCCGGCTGAATGGCCGTCGTCCAGACAATAATATTATGATTTTTTCATGATGCGATTCCCTCAAGATTATGTAACCTGATTAAGGGTATTACAAACTGCATGTTGATTTCTTGTTAAGGCGATATTTATGATGATTAATTTCTACGAAGGAATAATTATCTACTAAATACAGGATGAAAGAGATGAACATCACCATTTATACTGAGGATGTCAACCAACAAGGAAATGTAATTGCTGGAGATAGATCTGTCTGCTTCGTGCATTTGGTTCCACGACCCGACAGATTTCCAAAAACGCCCTGCCAGTTTTCATCATTAATGATGGATGATGCCCCCAGAGACTCCCAAACTCTTGGTTTCCAGTTGATTGTGTTCAGACCTGATCTTCCTTGAAAACAAAGTCGAGTAAGAGTTTGCAAGCTGTGGAAATCACTTACCGATACAGACACCGTCAGTGCTTTTGATAAGAAGGAAAAAACTTCCCTTCACAGCACATTAATGCTGTTTACTAGGTGGCCAAGACAATGCTAAAGAAATCAACCCAGAAAATTCATTGGAAGGACTGATGTTGAAGTTGACGCTCCAATACATTGTCCAGCTGATGCAAAGAGCTGACTCATTGGAAAAGACCCTGATGCTGGGAAAGACAGGACAGGAGAAGAAGCGGGCAACAGAGGCTGAGATGGCTGGATGGCATCACCGACGTGATGAAAATAAGTTTGAGTGAACTCCGGGAGTTGGTGATGGACAGGGAGGCCTGGCGTGCTGTGATCCATGAGGTTGCAAAGAGTCAGACATGAACAACACATGGCCAAGAGCTGCAAAGCACCATAAAAATCCTTCCTTTTTATTGACTTAAGGCTACCTGTAAATGCTGAAGTGCCTTCTGTTTTTGAAGCCATGTACCCAACAGCGGTTTTAGAACAGTCTTTAAAGATGGACAGCTCTTTGAAACAAAGGACCTTTTGGTACAAGTCCTTGTGGTATTCTGCAGATTCCTTATGGATACTCAGAAACTAGAATTACTTGAGGAGAGACACACAGTGGAGTTCGGAGGGAGAGCCTGCTTGGACGGAGCTATGCCATGTCGGCAGCCCACGGTCCGATAGATACCTGTATACCTGCATGTTTGTAAACTCATCGCTGGTATTTATAAAGCATGGCACACTGCAGCTACAGAGGCAATGCACCTAAAGCGCACTCTCCAAAACAAGTCACACTAAACTTCATGATTTGGGGGCAGATGTCCCCAGGACTCAGCCATGAAGAATGTGCCTGCCAATGCAGGAGCCCTAGGAGACAAGGGTTCGATCCCTGGATCGAGAAGATACCCTGGAGAAGGAAATGGCAACGCACTCCAGTATTCTTGCCTGAGAGATCCCAGGGACAGAGGAGCTTGGCAAGCTACAGTCCATGGGGTCGTGGGCCTGCTATAAACTAGTTAATTTTTTAAACCACGCATTAATATCACTGCACGTGGTCAGCACTAATAAATATTAGCTACCAGAAGGCTGTTGGATCCATGTGTCTGCACCTTGATGGGAGGCACAGGACAGACCTCTGAATTTGGTTGTCAGCCCAGAGAGATGCTGTTTGAAGCCATCGGCCCATGTGATAACTCATCTGGCAAAGGTGTAAATCGTTCCTCCGTTTGTGAGAGATCAGAACGTACATCTATGATTGGCGGAGAAACTTGAGGCTGGAAACTGTATAGAGCTGGGCATCAGAGAAGCAAATGGCCACCCACCGCAGGAGTCTTACCTGGAGAATCCCATGGACAGAGGAGCCTGGCGGGCTACACGCCACAGAGTTGCAAAGAGTCGGACACAACTGAAGGGACTTAACCCGCACACACACACACATCTGCAAAGACCCCACGTCCCACAAAGGACCTGTTTTCAGGTGCCAGAAGTTAGGACTTGAAAATTTGAAGTGAGGGGAGAGGAGACACAGTTCACCCCATTCCACGTGGTCATCACCCACTGAGATGACTGTCTCAGAACACATGAACAAATAGTATAAACGGGAGCCCTATATTCATGATGTCAAGACACGCTGCATCTCCGGGTGAACAGCATCACACGGATAGGACTGGGAGGTCCAGTGACCTCGCTGTGGCAGCTGACCGAGGAGTACAGTTGACAGGTGAGCTGTTAGAACTTAGACCCTTCTCACACTGGAGGGCTGGGCAGGTGAAGACCTGGGGGCCTGGCAGACTGGGGAGAGATGGGAGGCCTGGAGCAGAGGGACTTTCATCAGTATCACCAAGGAGCCCAGCGTCCAGAAGAGGGGAGGCCATGCTTGTGGACCTCGCAGAAGGTGCCTTCAAAAACCCAGCAGGACCTCCACTCTGGATGCCATGTGTGCTGGGCTTTAGCAGTGCTATTGGCAATAGTCTGTATCCAAGACCCAAACTCAGTTGTCATGAGTTGAATTGAAACATCGAGGCAGGACCGCGGTTTTTCTTTTTTTTTTAATAATTTTATTACTTATTTTATTCAGTTTGGTTCAGTCACTCAGTCGTGTCCGACTCTTTGCGACCCCATGGACTGCAGCACACCAGGCCTCCCTGTCCATCACCAACTCCCAGAGTTCACTCAAACCCATGTCCATCGAGTCGGTGATGCCATCCGACCATCTCATCCTCTGTCGTCCCCTTCTCCTCCGCCCTCAATCTTTCCCAGCATCAGGGTCTTTTCAGCTTCAGCATCAGTCCTTCCAATGAATATTCAGGCCTGATCTCCTTTAAGATGGACTGGTTGGATCTCCTTACTGTCCAAGGGACTCTCGAGAGTCTTCTCCAACACCAGTTCAAAAGCATCCATTCTTCAGTGCTCAGCTTTCTTTATAATCCAACTCTCACATCCATACATGACTACTGGAAAAAACATAGCTTTTATTATATGGACCTTTGTCAGCAAAACAATGTCTCTGCTTTTTAATATGCTGTCTAGGTTGGTCATAGCTTTTCCTCCAAGGAGCAAACATCTTTTAATTTCATGGCTGCTGTCACCATCTGCAGTGATTTTGGAGCCCAATAAAACAAAGTCTGCCGTGGATTATTTTATCACGTTGTACTTATTTTTGGCTGTGCTAGATTTTTATTGCTGCATGAGATTTTCCCTAGTTGCGGTGAGGGGGGCTGCTCTCTGGTTGTGGCGTGAGGTCTTCTCATTGTGGTGAGAAGTCTCATTGTGCGTGTGTCTCTTTGTGTAGCACAGGACGAGGACACACAAGCTTTAGTAGTTGTGGTTCCCAGGTTGTAGGCCACAGGCTCAGGAGCTGTGGCACATGGGGTTTGTTGCCCCGAGACATGGGGGATCTTCCTGGACCAGGGATCGAACCCACGCCCCCTGTACTGGCAGGAGGATTCTTTACCACCGAGCCACCAGGGAAGCCCCAGGACCCCATTCTCGATGGTTCCACGGTCTAAGCAGAGTAGACAGGACTCAGGCCCAGGGATTAGTCACCAGCCATGGAGTGTAAGTGGAGGCTGCTTCTTGGGCTAAAACCCAGTTATCAAAGCAGGAACAGAGGTCAGAGCGGGGGACAAGACTGAGTTGGAAGGTCAATGAGACTTTCCACTCTTTCCACCTGAAGCGGAAACCTAAGAACAAGGTGATGAGGAGGAGAAGTCAGGAAGGTCTGAATGCGCAAAGTCAAGGGCAGCCACGTGGCGGGGCTAAAGGTCGTCGTGACTGTGAATGGATCTGGCTTCCTTCACCACCAAAACTCCCTGGAAATGTCTTCTTTGGGGCTACATTTGATGTCCTGAGAAAGACTCAGAAGGCTCTGACCACTCCCTCACCTACAGACCGTCAGTGTCAAGATCCTGATGCCAACCTGCAAGTCGGCGTGGGAGGGAAGGTCGGAAGAGTCAGTCCTTGAAAATGACGCTCTAAAAATAAAATGGGACCGGAGACTCATGTTTTAAACATGGACGGCTCTGGCACTGCAGCGGCCCTTTGATATAGATGTTTCGCTGTAGGCTGAATTAATTAATTAATTTGCATCAGGCCTCCAGACTCAGAGGGCTTCTTTCTAAACTCATCTGCATTTCCGTAAACACGTTGGCGAAAAAGGGAGGCAGGGTAAGACGAGGAGCCCCACCTTGTCTGGAATCCGCTGGCATGGCTTCCGTGTGGGGAAGCTCACATCAATTCTTGGGATGTGGTGGATTTTAATGCCTCATTGAGACACTGATTTGTCGCTGGGAGGGACCCAAACTTCAATCTTGAATACCCCTCAGGCTATTTATGTTGTGGAGACGTCTGATGTATGGTGGTGCAGGAATGTCTTTTTGACTCTGTCGTGGGAGAAATTTGTGGCTGCTCAAGGTCATTTTGAGTCATAATCAGTGATGAGAAGGCAGATTTTTTTTTTTTTTTTACTCCAAGTTTTATTTAGACTATGTTAGGTGCTTATGAAATGGCAACACACATCACAAAACCCTTAAGAGTCTTAAAGACAGACAGGTAATCCTGTAAGAAACATTTACAGAGCAGGGTGTAGACAAGGATTAGAAGGCTATATTCAGCCTGCTGCCTGCATTGTCTGACCTGTAAAATAATTTTTTTTTAAACTAAAAGCTAGTTCTTTAAAAAGATAAGAAAAAATCAATAGATCTTTAGCCAGTCCCATTGACAAAAAAAGGAGAAGATCCAAATCAATAAAATCATAAAGAAAAAGGAGAAGTTACAATTGACATCACAGAAATACGAAGGATCATGTAAGCGTGTGCTAAGTCGCTTTGGTCCTGTTCAACTTTGTGCAATGCTATGGACTGTAGCCCACCAGGCTCCTCTGTCCATGGGATTCTCCAGGCAAGAACACTGGAGTGGGTTGCAATTTCCTGCTCCAGGGGATCTTCCCGAACCAGGGATCAAACCCAATTTTCTTACATCTCCTGCATTGGCACACAGGTTCTTTATCACTAGCGCCACCTGGGAAGCCCATAAAGAGTCATAATAGCCTATTATTAACAAGCATATACCAATAGATTGGACAGCCTAGAAGAAATGGACAAATTCCGTTTTTGATTGTAGTACAGTTGATTCTTAGAGCTGTCTTAGTTTCTACTGTTCAGCAAAGTTATACACATGCATACATCCACTGTGGTTTTAGAGAGGACTCTTGAGAGTCCCTGGACAGCAAGGAGATCCAACCAGTCCATCTTAAAGGAAATAAGGCCTGAGTGTTCATTGGAAGAACCGATGCTGAAGCTGAAGCTCCAATCCTTTGGCCACCTGATGTGAAGAACTGACTCATTGGAAAAGGCCCTGATGCTGGGAAAGATTGAAGGCGGGAGGAGAAGGGGACAACAGAGGATGAGATGGTTGGATGGCATCACCGACTCGATGGACTTGAGTTTGAGCAAGCTCCAGGAGTTGGTGATGGGCAGGGAGGCCTGGCGTGCTGCAGTCCATGGGGTCGCAAAGAGTCAGACACGACTTGGCCACTGAATAACAACAGCAATAAGCCGCTCAAAAATACTAACAAACTAAATCCAACAACACGTTAAAAAAATCCTATGTCATGATCAAGTGAGGTTTACCCCAGGGATTCAAGGCCTCTTCAACATACACAAATCAATCAATGTGATCCAGCATGTTAATTAACTGAAACACAGAAACCATACGATAATCTCAATAGACGCAGAGAAAGCTTTCCACCCAAGTCAAAACCCATTTGTGATAAAAACTTTCCAGAAAGCGGGCATGGAGGGAACCTACCCCAACATAATAAAGGCTGTATAATATGACAAACCCACAGCTAATGTCATTCTCAATGGTGGAAAAATGAAAGTATTTCCAACATCAGGATTAAGACAAGGGTGTCTGCTGTCCCTACTGTTAATCAACACAGCTTAGGACGTCCCAGCCGTGGCAATCAGAGAAGAAAAATAAACAGAAGAAATCCAAATTGGAAAGGAAGAAGTGAACCTGTCAGTGTTTGTAGATGACATGTTACTATACACAGAAAATTTTAAAGATGGCACCAGACAACTACTAGAGCTCCTCAAGAAATTCATTAAAGTCGCAGGAGACACAAGTAATATACAGAAATCTGTTACATTTTTATACGGTAACAATGAACTATCAGAAAGAGAAAACAAATAACCCCATTAACCATTGCATCAAAAAGAACAAAAGACCTAGGAATAAACCAACCTAAGGAGATAAAAGAAAATCTTTACTTAAAATATTTTAATAGTTTAAAAAAATCAAAAGAAGGATAGTTTTGTGGCATGAAAAATATATGAAACTCTACTCTCACTAGATAACCGGCAATCATAATCTTTACTCAATACTTGCTCAAAGGAGGTGAAAACTTAACTTGACCCAAAATGCTACAGATGCATGTTTATAGCAAGTTTATTCATAATTGCCAAAACGTAGAAGCAATTCAGATGTCCTTCGAGATAAGTAAATTGGAACTTCAGACGATGGAATATAATTCAGTGAGATAAAGAAATGAGCTCTCAAACCATGAAAAGAGAAGGAGGAAATTTAAATGCATATGACTAAGTGTAAAAAGTTAATCTGGAAAGGCCACATGTTCTGTGATTCCAATTCTATGCCATGCTGGAAAAAGCAGAATTGTGGAGGTGATGAAAGTCCAATGATTGTCAGTGGTGGGTTGAATAAGTGGCTCATAGGGGAAGTTTAGGGTACTTGAAATATACCTGTGTGATATTATAATGATGAATACATGTCATTATACATTTGCCCAAACCCACAGAATATACCACACCAAGAATGAACCCTAATGTAAACCATAGGCTTTGTGTGATGGTGATGTATTATTGTAAGTTCATCAATGGTAACACACTGGTTAAAGTAAATTATGACACTTGGTCCTTGGAAGGAAAGCTAGACAGTGTTTTGAAAAGTAGAGACATCACTTTGCTGACAGAAGTCTGTATAGTCAAAGCTATGGTTTTTCTAGTAGTCCTGGTTGGATGTGAAAATTGGACCATAAATAAGGCTGAGCACCGAAGAACTGATAGTTTTGAACTGTGGAGAAGACTCTTGAGAGTCTCTTGGACTGCAAGGAGATCCAACCAGTCCATCCTAAAGGAAATCAACCCTGGATATTCATTGGAAGGACTGATGCTGAAGCTGAAACTCCAATCCTTTGGCCACCTGATGCGAGGCTGCTTCTGAGCCACAGTGGACGAGCTGTCTGAGAGAGATGCCACCTGACCCGCAAGGTTGAAAATTCCTAGTAAGCGTAGTAGACCTGCTGATGGCTGTCGTCTCGCAAGCCTAAGTACAAGTCACTGTCCAGTTGTCTCTGGGACAGAGCTGTCTGTTAAGGGAGGCTCACTCTAGAGACTTATAAAAAAAAATCTGAGTAGCTTCTTTATGCCAAACGGTGAACGGAAATGTTTCGAGGAAGCTGAAAATTACATATGCATTCCGCTGTTTGTAATGCAAGCAGTTGGACAAGCATCCAATCAAGGGACTTTTTCTGAGGGTCCAGTGGTTAAGAATCTGCCTCAAAATGAAGGGGGCCCTGGTTCGATCCCCAGTCCAGGAACTAAGATCCCACATGCCGTGGAGAGCTAAGCCTGTGTGCTGCAACTGCGGAGCCCTAGCATCAGAAGGAAAGATCCCACAAGATGCAATGAAGATCCCACAAGGCATAACCAAGGCCCCGATGCAGCCACATTAAAGAAACAAAACAAGAAGAGACATTCAACCAGAGGTCAAGCATTGCAGCACTTACTTATCCACAAGATATGACCAAGACTTGCAACCCAATCGCAGAGAAACATATTGCGTTTCTCCACGACGTGATGCAGGAGAAAGAATATACTGAGCTACAAAGGAGGGATGAATGGATTCCCTATGGTGGGACGACAGAGGATGAGAAGGCTGGATGGGATCGCTGACTCGATGGACTTGAGTTTGAGCAAGCTCTGGGAGGTGGTGATGGACAGGGAGGCCTGGCGTGCTGCAGTCCGTGGGGTCGCAAAGAGTCGGACACGGCTGAGGGACCGAACAACACCAATATGCTGCTCTCAAAGATGCTGAACCCTGGATGGTTCCCGACTGGGAGTTCCTTGTGGCTTATTAGGGCCTCACTGCCTGCCTGCTCTAGGCTCCTTGGCCACGTTTCTTTCTAGTTGACAAGAGGACAAGTCGAGAACCATGAAGCACGCAGGTGTGAAAGGCACATTGCTGCACTGGCTGTTTTTGAGGCAAGCCTCGGGGGGCATGCCTGAGTCCTCCCTGCATGCAAGTCCTCCTTGACTTGCGGTGTGAGCGCTTGTGCGACCTCGTGGTAAAGGGCCGGTTAGGCACCAGGGATAAGGAGGCATCTCTTCATGGGATTTCAACACAAAAAAAGTGACAACCTTAAACTGACCTTCATAAGCCACAGCAATAGGCTACTAAGAGAAAAGTGATTTCGAGCACTTCCCAGTTGGTCCAGGGGCTGAGACTCTGAGCTCCCAATGCAAGGTGCCCAGTTTCCATCCCCGGACACGGAACTAGATCCCACATGCCTTGACTAAGATAGAAGATAACCGTGTGCATCAACTAGGAGACCCTGTGCAGCTAAATAAATAAATACATAATAAATATCCTTTTTTTAAAAAAAGAAAGGAAAATGACTTCATCATAGGAGTCAGCTTGGCAGAGGTGAACCAAACAGAACACATCGAACACACAGGTTTTGGAGGCAGAAATGTTGCCGATTAACCTGAAATCTGTGTATGCCCGCATGCAAGTTGAACGTTTTTCCAAACCAGACTCATTTTCTAGAACATGGCATTGGCAGGTTGTAACTTCAAACGGCTGGGAGGTGGAAGCCTCTAAATGGAAGCAAATGCTTTCTATGGAAAAAAAAAAATAAATTAATCTGGGTCCTCCCAATTGCTCTCATATCACTATTGAGATCAGGTGAGATTTACACTTTGACAATGTGGTTGCTCCCACATATGGGATGCCATGTAGCTACAATGTACCAAAGCTCTGTCTTAGCACCTGTCCTCAGCAAGAAAAGAAAGAATCAGAATTGGATTTTAATTTTTTTTTTTAAATGGAGGGCAAAATGGAGGGAAAGGAGTGTGTTAATAATGCATCACTTCCTGGGGACTTTCTTCCACAAGGAGGGCTGTGATTAGAATGGATGCTTCTGAACTGTGGAGCTGGAGAAGACCCTTGGTCAGCAAGGAGGTTAAACCAGTGAACTAGAGGAAAGCAACCCTGAATATTCATTGAAGGACTGATGCTGGAGCTGAAGCTTCAATACTTTGGCCGCCTGATGTGAAGAGCCGACTCGTTGGAAAAGACCTTGATGTTGGGAAAGTTTGAAGGCAGGAGGAGAAGGGGATGACAGAGGATGAGATGGTTGGATGGCATCACTGACTCGATGGACATGAGTTTGAGCAAACTCCGGCAGATGGTGAAGTACAGGGAAGCCTGGCATGCTTCAGTCCATGGGGTAGCAAAGAGTCAGACATGACTGATCAACTGAATAAGTCTTTGCTTTCTCTCTTTCCCTCGAGAATCTCATCCTGAGATTCTGTCCGCCTCTCGGATTCTGTCTGCCTGCATTCCTGCAGGTCCTCTGCGTGTGCCCACTCACTGATCTAGTCAACGGGCACGCAAACAGTTTACCCTGAATTAGTGGGTAAAGCAATTACTTTCCTAATCAAATCAAATGAATGGACTAAGGAAACAGACTAGATAATTTCTTGTTAAGAGCGAGCCTCCCTTTGAAAAAGAGCATCACATGTCTCCAATTTTGTATGCAAAATGCGTCTGTGAATGAGTCTAACACATTTAGTTACTTTCAGAAAGTGACAGGTCATGCTTCTTGAAATAATTCAATTTATCAGGGGTATGGGGTGCGTGGGGTATTGGCAAGAATCTTAAATCATCAAAACAGGGGTGTCAGGCATATTCCTCAAAATCTGTTGGACTGTTCAGTTCCTAAGACAACATATTCTTGTGTCCTTGGAAGGAAACCTGGAGATTTAAAGCGATTCACTCTGTCAGTTTTAGCACTGTTTACCCCAACGCTAAGATCAGTTTTTCATCCTTTGTATCAGCTGGACTGACTTTCTCCTGCAAATATTGAATGCTTTTCAACAAGCCTTTCACAGTGAAATAATAATTCCTATAAACCCTCTTCTCTAAGAAGGCACTGGGATTTAAGACCCCTTCAGTATAAGATTTCTGGGCCTTCTCCACTTTAGAGATGAGTTTCTAAAGAGGAGCCAGGCAGTTTATCCGTTGCCACTGGATGGCAGTTAGCTTGTTCTGTGCTGGGCTCCAAAAGGGAAGATTTTTATTTGTGTTGCTGTGGTTCCATCGCTCAGTGGTGTCCGACTCTTCTCCAAACCCCATGGACTGTGGCCCACCAGGCTCCTCTGTCCATGGGTTTTCCTCAGGCAAGTATACAGAAGCGGGTTGCCATTTCCCTCTCCAAGGGATCTTCCCGAGCCAGGGATCGAACCTGAGTCTCCTGCATTGGCAGGTGGGTTTTTCCCCTCTGAGCCATCAGTGAAGTCTGCAGATTTTTATCCTGATGAATAAACACAACTCAGTTTACTCTGCAGACCACTGAAGCAGTGTGTGTTAATCAGTGCAGAGAGCCACTTGTACTATTTTCAATACCATATTCACAGGTGAAAGGTATTCATCAGTAGTGCCTTGGAGTATTTTCTTGGAATATTTTCTCTCTGGATGTCACGTAGAGCTCAGTGAGAAGACCCACTTCTAAAGGCACACGTGGGCAGGAGGTAATACTTCACTGCTGCAGCGAATGTTCCGATGCTTTCTTTGGAATTTATGTTTCATTTGCGGGTGAGGAAATGCCTCTTTAACTATATTTAAATGGAGGCTGCATGAATATTTAAAATGATGGTAGCAGCCAAAGGAACATTTTCCTCATGAAATGAGCAACACAGAAATTCTCCCCATGACTTTCTCTGCAGGGTTTCAAAGCTCTAAGCCCCTTCTCTGGAAACACTGGTATTCAACACGCTAATTGTAAAAATAAATAGATGGGGAATAAACAGCCTAATGCTAGTTTGCTATACTGCTGCGTTAAAGAGACGATTAAACAGACCCTCCAAATACAGAACGCTATCACCGAATTTAGTATAAAGACCGTGATGATGCCTGGGCTGTTTCTGGACCTTTTCATGTACTGAATCCTCACCCCCCCATGCAAATACACTGCAGCAATTATCTCTGCTTTGCATATAAAGGAACTGAGCCACTGTTGTTGTGGCTCTGTCACTGAGTCGTGGCTGACTCTTTGCGACCCCATAGGCTGCGGCCCACCAGGCTTCCTCATCCTTAACCATATCCCAGAGTTTTCTCAAACTCATGTCCATTGAGTCCGTGATGCCATCCAGCCATCTCATCCTCTGTCGTCCCCTTCTCCTGCCCTCAATCTTTCCCAGCATCAGGGTCTTTTCCAGTGAGTCAGTTCTTCCCAACAGGTGGCCAAAGGATTGGAGCTTCAGCTTCCGCATCAGTCCTTCCAACAAATATTCATTACTGATTTCCTTTAGGATGGACTGGTTGGATCTCCTTTCTGTCCAAAGATTCTCAAGAGTCTTCTCCAGCACCACAGTTAGAAAGCACCAGTTCTCCGGCGCTCAGCCTTCCTTATGGGCCAACTCTCACATCTGTGCGTGACTACTGGAAAACCATAGCTTTGACCAGACGGATCTCTGTTGGCAAAGTGATGAACCTGCTTTTTAATGCGCTGTCCAGGTGTTGTCTAAATTGAAGCACAGAGGTGTAAAATAGTTGCTTGGAGTTGAGACATAAGTAAGGCAATGAGAAGGGTTATGTACCCAGGTGTGGTTAGTGGTTGTGAATTCCTGACCTTACCCTAAAGGGTAAAGCATGACAATATCAGGGATTCAGCAAAAATACTTCTAGTAAACATTGAATAAGCACCTGCTGTATACAAAAACACAGGGGAATACACAACAAGGTGGAATGGTATAGCGCAGGGAAACTATATTCAGTATCCTGTGATAAACCATAATGGAAAAGAATATGAAAAACATATCTATGTGTATAACTGAACCACTTTCCTGTACAGCAGAAATTGATACAGCATTATAAATCAACAGAACATCAATAAAAAATTAACAAACACAGAGGTAAATAACTGTGCATCTCTGGGCAAGACATAACCCCTCTGAAAACTTACCATGCGTGCGAGAGAGAAATGAAATCAAATAACTATAGAATGAAATTTTGGTAAATAAGGGAAAAAAACATGCAATTGAAGGAATACACTAAGTTCTCTAAGGATTACCTCCATTTTTGGTGTATGTGTCTGTTTTAAATGGGAACATCATAATAATATTGTGTCTATAAGATCGATGAAATTTTTATATTACTATTTCACTGAATATAAAGTTTCATGACTAAGGGCTCATTAAATTCATAGATGACAAATCTTTCTCATCCCCGTTTACAACTCTTATCTCTTGAATTAAGATATGGGACTAATGCCATGCCAAAAAAAAAAAAAAAAACCATGCCTCTCTAGAATGGGCCAGCATTTCTCTTGGGCATTTTTCTGAATTGTATACAGCTGCCAATCAAGTCTATTAATGGATATTTTAGCAAAAAAAAAATAAGACTTAGATTCAGACAATAGGGAAACATACTTTAATAAAAAACATTGCCGGACTGCAGTTTTACCAATCTGCAAATGGAAATTATACTATCTTACCACTTAGCCAACAGGATGCCCACCATGAAAGGACCCGTCTCTGTTGATTATAGGCAGCAAAATTGACACATAAAATCAACTACCAAACTGAGGACAGAGCTTTTATGTCATACACCTCTGTGTCTCCTCATGGGCAGCCTAAACATGGAAAAAAAAAAAAAAGTGAGCAGCCAGTGTTTGCTGAATCAGTGAACACATTTCAACACCCTCCAAGAAGTTTGTGTCTGATGTCTGGAGGTTTTTCTCCAACACGAACGCACAGCATCTGTCTCACCCTAAAACTTAATATAGTGTAGCTCCCCATCACTTTGGGCTTCCTCAGTGGCTCCGCTGGAGAAGGCAATGGCAAGCCACTCCAGTACTCTTGCCTAGAAAATCCCATGGATGGAGGAGCCTGGTAGGCTGCAGTCCATGGGGTCGCTAAGGGTCGGACACGACTGAGCGACTTCACTTTCACTTTTCACTTTCATGCATTGGTGAAGGAAATGGCAACCCACTCCAGTGTTCTTGCCTGGAGAAACCCAGGGACAGGGGAGCCTGGTGGGCTTCTGTCTACGGGGTCACACAGAGTCGGACACGACTGAAGTGACTTAGCAGCAGCAGCAGCAGCAGTGGCTCCGTGGTAAAGAATTTGCCTGCGATTCAGGGGGCGCTGGAAACACAGGTTCGATCCCTGGGTTGGGAACATCCCCTGGAGAAGGAAACGCCAACCCACTTGGGTATTCTTGCCTGGAGCATCTCATGGACAGAGGAGCCTGGTGGGCTACAGTCCCTGGGGTCTCAGAGATTCAAACATGACTGAAGTGACAGAGCACACACACACACACACACAGACACAACGCTTAAACTCCCGTTCCTCGCTTGTTCGTCAGTTTCAACTCCTGCATCCATTTTACTGGCATCATCTTGAAGACAGAAATGAGAGCCCTGACATTCGCATCAGGTAAGGGAACCCGGGGAAAGGCGTGGTACCCAGCACAGTCTGCACAGACGCTCTTGCTGCTGCTGGCAATAACGTGTGCTCAGTTGCTTCAGTTGTGTGGCCCCATGGACCGTAGCCCACCAGGCTCCTCTGTCCATGGGATTCTCCTGGCAGGAATACTGGAGTGAGTAGCTATTTCCTCCTCCAGGGGATCTTCCTGACCCAGGGCCCGAACCCGCATCTTTTACGTCTCCTGCTCTGGCAGGCGGATTCTTTTCCACTAGGGCCGCCTGGGAAGCCCGCTGGTGATAATCCCAATAACAAGCGGGAGGATGAGACTTGGGCCACCACCAAGCAGGCTCCCTACATTCAAAATCAAAGCTGAGCTCACAGACTAGCTGCCTCTTTACCTGAGGTTGGGGTCACCCACTTGAGATCTATTTCTAAGCGTGGTCTGTGTGTAGGGCAACAAGTCATCATGACAGATTCCGATTTCCTCCATTTCTGGAACAATGACAGCTGTTGTTTGATCACCATTATTATTTGTCCCAGTTGGAGCCTAAGTCTGCGTGTGTGTGTGTGTGTGTGCATGTGTGTGTGTGTGTGTGCGTGTGTGTGTGTGTGTGTGTGTGGGTGTGCATGTGTGTGTGTGTGTGTGCGTGTGTGTGTGTGCTCAGTTGTGTCCAACTCTTGTGACCGCATGGACTGTAGCCCGCCAGGCTCCTCTGTCCATGGGATTCTCCAGGCAAGAATACTGGAGTGGGTTGCCATCTCCTTCTCCAGGGGATCTTCCTGATCCAGGGATAGAATCCACATGTCTTGCGTTTCCTGCATTGGCTTAAGGGTCAAATAGAAAAAGCAACCTAACCATCTGTATTTACATCTGAAAATCATATATACGGGAGATGGTTAACACTAAAGTTTTACAAATGTCTTCTCATGTTGGAGGCCTCTATACTTACTGATTTAATATCAATAAACAGCATTTCTGTTAGTCCTTCCTTTCCATCATTAGTCAGGAACTGAGTTAGCCAGAGCTAGGTGGTCCTGCAATAACGGAGCTAAAATATAGATAATATAATGCAAACTGACTTCCTGCTCCTAGGATGTCATTAAATCTTGTAGCTACATATTTAACCACTAATTAGTATACAGAGGTCCAACGGTTACATAATGGCAAGCTCCTACCTTTACTGCTCCTGGTTTTTTAAACGCAGAATTAAAGGCAGAAATCTTTAGGGTGGATATATGCACCAAAGGATCTAATTTGTTGTTCAGTCGCTAAGTCTTATCTGACTCTTTGGGACCCCATGGACTGCAGCGCGTCAGGCTTCCCTGTCCTTCACTGGACTCCTGGAGTTTCCTCAGATTCACGTCCGTTGAGTCGATGATGCCATCCAACCATCAATAGTAGGTCAAAAAGAGATTAATTTACGTGTCATTAGAAGCAAGCATTATTAGAGTTAATATCCCTAATCATGGGATAATTTGAGGAAAATGAATTCGATCTTACCTGCTCACTAGAGATAAATATATATATATGAATGGGTATGTGTACAGATTTGTGACCCACATAGCTAGCCCTGTTACAGATTTATAGAAGATTATTATTAAAAAAAAACAAACAAGGTTAAGTGTGAATCTTGAAAACAATATAATTACCAGCTATTCTGAAACATGTACAATCTCTGCAAATAAAACCCAATGTTATTCATGCTCTGCTTTTAGTCCCCCATATTGGCTCTTGCTACGGGGTAATAATGACTTCTCAATCGCTGAAGTCTGGCTTGGTTTGTTTTTTGCCCCCTCATGTACTTCTGATCTATCTTTTCCAGTTTCCTCACTTTCTGTTCTGGAGGAGGAAATGGTAACCCACTCCGGTATTCTTGCCTGGGAAATCCCATGGATAGAGGAGCCCCCGTGGGGCTACGTCCACGGGGTCACAGAGGGTTGGACACGACTGAGCAACTGAACACACGCTTTCTAGTCCATCTGTAAGGTGCCAGGACCCTTCACAGAAGAAAGGCGGCAGCTTCTATTACACAGGCGGATGCCTCATCCCAGCACCTAAGTTCTCTTCAATGAGAAAACAACCTTTTCTTCCGTTTTCTAGAGGAAATGAAAAGCTTTCTGGGAAACTCCGTGGCAAAGGCAAGACTGAAGGCTTCTGGTGTAGAACGGGAACAGGAGATTTCAGAAATGATCCGATCTGTGTATCTGCAGCGTGCTTTGGGGATTGCTCAGGACTAATACCATGCTCTACATTGAGTAGCAGTTGGGCGTTCCTGGTGGTTCATTGGGTAAAGAATCCACCTGCAATGCAGGACACCCAGCTTCAGTCCCTGGGTCGGGAAGGTCCCCTGAAGAACGGAATGACAACCCATTCCAGTATCCTTGCCTGGAGAATCCCATGGACAGAGAAGCCTGGCGGGCTACAGTCCATGGGGCCACAAAGAATGGGACATGACTGAGCAACTCACACACTTTCTGCACTGGTCAGGCACTGCAATTTGAAAACAAATTTAAGTATTCCTGGCACGTGTGCAATTATAAAAAGCAGAAATGATACATTTTTGAGATATGTGATATTAGACCTTGATTTCGGCTAACTCTTATTATCTAGTATCTCGGATGGTCTGATTAAAGTCATGATAATGGTTCTTAGCGTACAGTGACAAAACACATTCAAGTCGTGTCTGAATGGCTGAAAAATAAATATGTGTTGTCTAAGACTGAAAACGCAGTTGGTCTGAACGTGCTGCTCCTTGGGTCTTTGATGGAATTCTCTAATCAAATGGATTATTCCTAGGGTGAGCTTTCCAAGAAAAATTGTGACTTTTTTTTTTTTGTGGCAAGTGCATTGCTGGGAGTCTATGGTTTCTCTGTTTCTCTGTATGAGAAAATTATGCTATGGTATAAAAGTTAATTTTGGAATCTTTCAGCAAAGAGACACTGAGATATTAAAGATATTAATAAACATAACCCAGAAAAGACTGCTCGTTTGCAATGCATGGACTCCCAAAGCAAATATCACGGTCTTTAAAATGAGATTGACTGTCTCGCCGTGGGCACAATTTTCTATAATCTGACACTCTGCAAATATGACTCAGGATTAAGGTTTCTTTTATTACGATTGTTACAAAACCCTGCAACCTTGCCCGTTAGATTGAGATAACAAGGACTAAAACTCAGTCTTTGAAATACCCTGTGATGTCCATTTACTAGAGAAATTAATGCTATTTAAATGTGCCAAATCTCACTGGATGATGTCCACTGCAAACCTCCAACCAGACATGAAGTCATTATTTGCATTTGCACATGCATTTTATCTCATAAAGGAGTTCAGTTCAGTCACTCAGTCGTGTCCAACCCTTTGCGACCCCATGGACTGCAGCACGCCAGGCTTCCCTGTCCATCACTCCAGAGCTTGCTCAAACTCATGTCCATTGAGTCAGTGATGCCATCCAACCATCTCATCCTCTGTCGTCCTATCCTTCTCTGAGATGCTAATCTGATGGCAAAGATCTGAATCCAGGCAGTAAGAAACACAGGAGCTAAAAGGTATGCTACTTCATATAGTCAACAGATATTACACATCTTTAAGTTACTGACAGATTAGGTATATAGGGTATATTATGGCGTATTCTGCATAAACACAGAAGCCAGTTGGTGCCCATGTAACCAATTATTAAGTCTATGGCTAGAGTTTCGGCTACTGCTCACAAACGCTTCCAAGGAGACCATCTGGACGCTGAAATCTGGAAAATGCCAGCAAGAACTGCAACAGTGGTTCGTTCCTAAATTATTTTGTTTGCCACACCTGTGGCATTCCTAAAGACATCACCACTCAGAACGGATGGTCTATTTAACGAGGCCATTCCCTGCCTGAGAACAGTGGAGGGGTGAATGTAATAGAATACACGACATCATTTTTCACTCTCAAATCACATTTAAAAAAAAAAAAAGAATTACAATAGTTTATTACCCACACACCCCAAAACAGCCTAATATGAGAATCACTGTACTATCTGAGAATTTCACAAAGGATGGACCTAAAGAAAAAAAAAATCCCTTGAAACTGACATGAGAAGGTACAGTGATTTCTCTGGTGGGGTGGAGGCAAGAATGCTCTGAGTTTAATCAGCCACTATTAAAACTTACTCTTGCACAAGCTTGACCAGTAAATCCTAAAGCAAATCAACCCTGAGATAGCATCTCTTGATGAGAACCTGTCATAATGGCTATCATCAAAAAAAAAAAAAAAAGTACAAATAACAAATGTCGGTGAGGATGCGGAGAAAAGGGAACCCTTGGTATGCCACTGGAGGGAATGTAAGTTGGTGCCACCACGGTGGAGAAAATCATAGAGGTTTCTCAAAAAACTAAAACCAGAACTACCATATGACCCGGCAGATTCACTCTCGGGCATATAGCTAGAAAAAAACAAAAACAATCATCCTAAAAGAGGCATACACCACAAAGTTCATAGCAGCACTATTTACAATAGCCAAGATATGAAAGAAACCTACATGTCCATCAACAGATAAATGGTTAAGGAAGATGTCATATAGATATATAGATATATATAGACATAACCACATACATACAACAGAATACTATTCAGCAGTAAACACACTGAAAATCTGCCATCTGAGGCAACACAGATAGACTTGCTAAGTGATATTCGTCAGACAGAGAAAGAGAAATACTTGATGGTAAATGTGGAATCTAAAAAATACAAGAAACCCAGTGCATGCAAATGTAACATTTGCATCATACTGCGGGCGATGAAGACTGCAATAAGCACGCCTAAAAGCAATATACAGACCTTAATTTTGAAATGTTTTATTGCCAAGAAATGCCATCACCTGAGCCTTCACTGAGTTGCAACAGTAGCGTCACGGATGACTGATGGCACGTATCACCATGGTGACAGAGTTGGAGATATTGCAAGAACATTTTGTGTCTTAGTCCTCCAGTCGAGTCCGACTCTTTGCGACCCCATGGACTGTAGCCCACCAGGCTCCTCTGTCCATCGGATTCTCCAGGCAAGAGTACTGGAGTGGGTTGCCGTTTCCTCCAGGGGATCTTCCTCACCCAGGGATCAAACCTGGGTCTCCTGCATTCGAGGCAGAATTCCCAGAGGACCCGCATAAGAGGTACAAAGTTTTAGGTATAAAATAAGCTACAAGAATGTATTGTACAGCATGGGAAAGGAAGCATAGCCAATACGCTATAATAACTTTAAATGGAGAGCAAATTTTAAAAATTAGGAATCATTATATTATAGAACTGTAACTTAAGTAACATTGTAAGCAATTATATGCAAAACCATTGTGGGGAAAAAAGGAGCTAGGACAATGAAACTTTGAGATAGGGGAGCAGGTTCAAAATCAATGTCTTGCTTGAAGCCTTCCTTCAAACTTCCGCTTGCTTCCCTGAAATCTAATCTTTTGCCTCCTTCCACACCCCAGGGGTATCCCTCTTTAGCACACAGCCCTGCAATGCTGTGGTTATGCAATTTTCTAGCTTTCTCAAAGAGGGTGAGAGTCAACCTGAAGAGAAGATAATATCACATTTCATTCTTTTTCTACTATATACCATCCTCTATCCCCTGTCTGCAAGTCTGTTCTGATGTCAGTACGTGGTTTTTCCTTGCCCTACAAATGGCCAGTTATGACCATTACCAACTCATAATTTCAGTAAAGAAGACACAGTTCACTAACAAGAATACCACCAAAATTTCTACAAAATTGTTGGGATGGGAGGCATGTTAAAACATGTCTTAACACCATGTACGTTTTTTTTTTGTTTTTTTTTTTTACTACCATGTACAAAACAGATAACTAAAAAGTACTTTTTTTTTTTTTTTAAGTGAAACAGCTCGTTTAAAACTCAACATTCACAAAAAAATGAAGATCATGACATCCGGTCCCATCACTTCACGGTAAATAGATGGGGAAACAATGGAAACAGTGGCAGACTTTATTTCCTTGGGCTCCAAAATCACTGCAGATGGTGACTGCAGCCACGAAATTAAAAGATACTTGCTCCTTGGAAGAAAAGCTATGACAAACCTGCTGCTGCTGCTGCTGCTAAGTCACTTCAGTCGTGTTCGACTCTGTGCGACCCCAGAGATGGATCCCCCTTTCCTGGGATTCTCCAGGCAAGAACACTGGAGTGGGTTGCCATTTCCTTCTCCAATGTGTGAAAGTGAAAAGTGAAAATGAAGTCGCTCAGTCTGTCCCACCCTTAGCGACCCCATGGACTGCAGCCTACCAGGCTCCTCCATCCATGGGATTTTCTAGGCAAGAGTACTGGAGTGGCTTGCCAACCTAGATAACGTATAAAAAGCAGAGACATTATTATTTTGCTGGCAAAGGTCCCTCTAGTCAAAGTCATGGTTTTTCCAGTGGTCATGTATGGATGTGAGAGTTGGACTGTGAAGAAAGCTGAGCACCGGAGAATTGATGCTTTTGAACTGTGGTGCTAGAGAAGACTCTTGAGAGTCCCTTGGACTGCAAGGAGATCCAACCAGTCCATCCTAAAGGAGATCAGTCCTGGGTGTTCACTGGAAAGTCTGATGTTGAAGATGAAGCTCCACATTTGGGCCTCCTGGTGTGAAGACTTGACTCATTGGAAAAGATCCTGATGCTGGGAAGGACTGAAGGCAGGAGGAGAAGGGGACGACAGAGGATGAGATGGTTGGATGGCCTCACCAACTCGATGGACATGAGTTTGAGTGAACTCCGGGCATTGGTGATGGGCAGGGAAGCCTGGCGTGCTACAATCAATGGGGGTTGCAGAGTCAGACATGAATGACTGGACAATGACAGCAATAAGGACCTACTCTACAGCACATGGAACTCTATTCAATACCCTGTAATGACCTACATGGGAACAGAATCTAAAAAAGAGTGGTCATGTGTATGTTTATAACGGACTCACTTTGCTGCACAGCAGAAACTACAAAAACACTGGAAATCAACTCTACTTCATCTTTTTTTAAAAAAACTAAATAATCTGCATATTGGAGACCAAAAGTAGTATTTTTCTAGATGGGCCAATACATCTTTTTAAAAAAAAAAAACTACATAATCTGCATATTGGAGACCAAAAGTAATATTATCTAGATGGGAAACCATGGATCCATGGAACCTTCATAAATATATGAACAATTTAGGATCCATCGAAATCTATGTGGCCCCTGAAAGTTTGGGAGACGTAGAGACAGCGTAAGTGGAAATGCCACCTTTGGGTGACAGTTAAATCTAGCCACCTCAAAAATATTCAGACCTTTCCAACTTTTTCATAATCTGAGAACCAAGCCGTGTTTGTCCATGAGAAGCTTATCCTGACTCACTGAGATCACTGGCCAAGGAGTGTGCCTATGTGGTCATTTAAAAGCAAATGACCCCTCATAAAGATGGGGTGTGGCCACAGGTCTAATATTCCAGGAAGAAGTAAGAATCCTAATTTATGATTCAATCCACAAACACAAACACCAGGTGGATATTTACAGAGGCCAACACTCTGTAAGGAGTTCTAAGTTGACTTTCATGCTTTTGATTTATTTTTTCCTGTAAATAGCGCGTGCTGGTGTATATTTTTGTATTCATTCACTATCGCCCTGTAGGCTTCCTGGGTGGTTCAGACAATAAAAACTCTGCCTGCAATGCAGGGGACCTGGATTCGATCCCTAGGTCGGGAAGATCCCCTGGAGAAGGGAAGGGCAACCTACTCCAATATTCTGGCCTGGAGAATCCCATGGACAGAGGTATAGTCCGGGGTAGGGGTGGCTGGTGGTCACAAAGAGTTGGACACAACTGAGTGACGAATACTTTCACACTTTTATTAGAGGCCTGTAATGGAACTTTTTTCCTAAGGCTTTATTTTTCTTCTCTAATTTCTCAGTGATCTTATACAAACTTGTATAACACTCTGCCTTTGATTTTATTATTTGAAACCATAAGAAGGTGATTTGGGGCTTCAGATTTTCCACTGTGGGTTGTATTTATAAGCCTTGATCTTTCAAGGCCCTCAAAGATGAGAGATCTCACTTTCTAATTTCATATTTCAAGATATTTCCCCCTGAGCATCTGATACAGTAGAACTACCAACTCACTCATCAACTGCAATATTCCTTTTTCAAATAGCAAATGATTTCCTCTAAACATTATTCATGTTTTTAGTGGAAGGGCATTATTACTGAAGGTCAGATCCTAGGGAGAGTTTAGTAAGTCTATAATATATAAAGCGGAGAAGACAATGGCAAGCCACTCCAGTACTCTTGCCTAGAAAATCCCATGGATGGAGGAGCCTGGTAGGCTGCAGTCTGTGGGGTCGCTAAGGGTCGGACACGACTGAGCGACTTCACTTTCACTTTTCACTTTCACACATTGGAGAAGGAAATGGCAGCCCACTCCAGTGTTCTTGCCTGGAGAATCCCAGAGACGGGGGAGCCTGGTGGGCTTCCATCTGTGGGGTCACACAGAGTCGGACACGACTGAAGTGACTTAGCAGCAGCAGCAGCAATATATAAAGGGAAAAACAGAAGCGCTGTCCACAATTAAAAACAATAATTTTTTTTTTCCTGCTTTTCAATGTGAAGCGGAATGCATAAGGTTCTCGGAACTGTCCTTGTGAACTTCCACGGCCATCACATTATTGTTGTGAGTCTTGGAAGTGAATAACCGCCTATATTATATTAATCACTTCAGTTTAGTCGCTCAGTCATGTCTGACTCTTTTGTGACCCCATGGACGGTAGCCCACCAGGGTCCTCTGTCTATGGGATGTTCCAGGCAAGAATACTGGAGTGGGTTGCCTTGCCCGCCTCCAGGGGATCTTCCTGATCCAGGGATTGGACCCGTGTCTCTTATGTCTCTTGCATTGGCAGGCGGGTTCTTTAATGCTAGCGCCACCTGGGAAGCCCATAAGTGGGATTAGCATTCTCGAAGAAGAGACCCCAGGGAGCCTCCATCACCCCTTCCACCCTGGGGGGACACAGTGAGAAGACAGCTGTCCATGAACCGGGAAATGGGATCTCAGCAGACAGTGTGTCTCCCCTAACCTTCCTCCTGGACCCACGTCCAGGACTGAGAGAAATACCTTTATACCTTTCGCGAGCCACCCAGACTATGGTATTTGTTACAGCAGCTGGAAAGGGCTGAGACTAAACCTGACACCCTTCCCACAGTCCATCCAGAGGTGAAGACACCCCAACACCCCACCCTTGCTGTAAGGTCTGAAGGTCCTACCTCCGTCTGCATGTGCGACAGACACACAATGGAATATTACTCAGCCGTGAAAAGGAACACGAGGCCGATGGATCTGGACACTGTCAGAGTGAAGTAAGTCAGAAAGAGATCAATAAGTGCCATGTGTTCATACGTACGTGTGGACTCTAGAAAAACGGTGGAGATGAACTTATTGGAAAAGCAGAAATAGAGACGCAGACATAGAAAACAAAGGTATGGACACCAAGTCGGGGAAAAGGTGGGGTGAAATGGGAGATGGAGACTGATATATATACATTGCTTCGCAGGTAGCCCTAGTGGTAAAAAAGAACCCAACTGCCAATGCAGGAGACATAAGAGATTCGGGTTCGATCCATGGATTGGGAAGATCCCCTGGAGGAGGGCATGGCAACCCACTCTACTATTCTTGCTTGGACAATCTGAATGGACAGAGGAGCCTGGCTGGTTAAGGTCCATAAGGTTGCAAAGAGTCAGACATGAATGAAGCAACTTAGCAAGCACGCATGAAATAGACTACTAATGAGAACCTCCAGTACAGCACAGGGAACTCTGCTCTCTGGGGACCTAAATGGGAAGGAAAACCCCCAAAAAAGAGCGGATGTATGTATATGTGTGGCTGAACCACTTTGCTGTACTGCAGAAACTAATACAAGATTGTAAGCCAACTATCCTGCAATAAAAATTTTAAAATAAAACAATCGATTTTTGGAGGTCAACACCAGTTGCTCCCCTGGGTTCTCTGTATTCCCCAATCGCTTCGATTTGATCTGACTGCAGGAAACAGGCATGAACATACCGCATCGCAATCTCTCTCACTTACACACACACAGCCTCGAGGAAACAGCAATAAGATCCCCCTTTGTTTACTGTCCTGTCTGTAGAACAGGTCTCCCATGAACATTTTCGTAGTCCCCTCCATTCACAGCAGTGTGCCCCGGCTCCTCTTCTTGGCTCTCTGGTTCTTCCTCCAGCCGGAGGAAACCCTTTTAAGCAGCACGTATTAAATGCTGCTGTTCAGTTGCTCAGTCGTGTCCGACTCTTCATGACCCTGTGGACTGCAGCATGCCAGGCTTCCCTGTCCATCACCAACTCCCAGAGTTCACTCAAAGTCGTGTCCATCGAGTCGTTGATGCCATCCAACCATCTCATCCTCTGTCGCCCCCTTCTCCTCCTGCCCTCAATCTTTCCCAGCATCAGGGTCTTTTCCAATGAGTCAGTTCTTCTCATCAGGTGGCCAAAGGATTGAAGTTTCAGCTTCAGCATCAGTCCCTCCAATGAATATTCAGGACTGATTTCCTTTAGCATGGACTGGTTGGATCCCCTTACAGTCCAAGGGACTCTCAACTGTCTTCTCCAACACCACAGTTCAAAAGCATCAATTCTTCCTCATTACTGTCCAACTCTCATATCCGTACATGACTACTGGAAGAACCATAGCTTTGACTATATGGACCTTTGTCAGCAATGTGACGGCTCTGCTTTGTAATGCGCTGTCTAGGTTTGTCATAGCTTTTTTTTCAAGGAGCAAGCAAATCTTAATTTCATGGCTGCAGTCACCGGTTGCAGAAATTTCAGAGCCCAAGAAAATAAATCTGTCAGTTTCCACTCTTTCCCCAACTCTTTATCATGAAGTGATGGGACAAGATGCCACGATCCTAGTTTTCGAATGATGTCATTCACTGGCCAACTCTTGTGATAAGTCCATGACAATAGCATCTCCCATGAAACAAAACGTATGCTGGCTGCTACACTAAATATTTCGTGTGTTTAATCAGCGTGTTTAACACTGTTTGCTCATGACATCCTTATTGTGGGCATTGTTTTTTTTTTTTTTTTCTTCTCATTTTACAGCTGACTGAATACATTGAATTTGAGAGAGGATAAATGTCTTGCTCAAAATGACACAGTTGAAGAACACAGCTGGTATTTCATTTTGTGCTCTGAAAGGTCCTGTATTTTCCTCGCATAGAGTCCCTGATGATCTAAAACCAGTGATATTTTGGGGACTTCCCTGGTGGTCCAATGGTTAAGAATCTGTCATATAATACGGGGTGTGGGGCTGTGATTCCTGGTCAGGGAACTAGGTCGCACACACCACATGTCACGGGGCAAGCATGCAAATTGCAAATAAGATCTGAAACAGGCAAATAAGTAAATAAAAAAATATTTTAAACTGTTGATATTTTGATTAACAAATTAAGCTATTCACTGACAAGGATGTTTAGATTATTTTTGAAAAAGTATGTACCCTTTATGGGCACATTCATTGTAGCTTTAAGCTACCTAGTGTACATTTCTGAATAATTCAGAAAAGATTCCACTCAAATTCTGAACACTTTGAGTTCCTTCTCTTCATTGATTTTAGCCATTATTTGAGCATACTGCTGCAAGCCCTTGAGCATGTACTTCAGTGAAATATTACAGATGAACTCACTCAAGCCTTCCATATTGTGTAATTTCCAGAAGATGGCATTTTCCTCATCTCCATAAATCCAAGTGACATCTCCTTTGAACTTTACTAATTCTCTCTTAATTGATCATCTTGAGTTAATAAATTCATTGTTTAAAAACAGTGGATTGTTCAGTAATGTTCAAAACATTCTCAACTCATCATTATGAAGCAATGATGCTGGTTTTATCTTTAGGACAAAAATAGCTAGGCGTCCATGGCAACTGTACACCGCCTCTTAGATGAGATTCTAAATGTTGACTTATGTGGAAGAGAAAATCATGGTTATTTTTTCATTTTACTTTGAATTTGTCTTTTAACTAGTCACCATTTGACATGTGATCCACATAACCTCATTTTTCTCACACAGGCATGCAATATTAATATGACTGTGACTACAAAAAATGTATGATACTCTACAACAAATTTTATATTTTCTAGTTATGGTATTTCAATAAAAAATTTTACTATACTAAGCTGATGTAAACTATCAATTGGACATGCTATTGCACTATTCTGTAGAAACTTACACTGCTTTCTTATTTTTAACTTTTCCTTAGCAGTTATTTGTGTTATGAAATTAGACACTGGTAACCAAGGTCCCTCTAGTCAAGGCTATGGTTTTTCCAGTGGTCATGTATGGATGTGAGAGTTGGACTGTGAAGAAAGCTGAGTGCCAAAGAATTGATGCTTTTGAACTGTGGTGCTAGAGAAGACTCTTGAGAGTCCCTTGGACTGCAAGGAGATCCAACTAGTCCATCCTAAAGGAGATCAGTCCTGGGTGTTCATTGGAAGGACTGATGCTAAAGCTGAAATTCCAATACTTTGGCCACCTCATGCAAAGAGTTGACTCACTGGAAAAGACTCTGATGTTGGGAAGGATTGGGGGCAGGAGGAGAAGGGGACGACAGAGGATAAGATGGCTGGATGGCATCACCGACTCGATGGACAAGGGTTTAAGTGAACTCCGGGAGTTGGTGGTGGACAGGGAGGCCTGGCGTGCTGTGATTCATGGAGTCACAAAGAGTTGGACACGACTGAGCGACTGAACTGAACTGAACTGAACTGAACGACTGAACTGAACTGAACTGTTAGGCCATATAGAACACTTACTGTGTAAGAAAATATATTGGAAAATCATTCACAATACTTACTTTATCCCCTCAAATGAAATAATACTCATCACAGCAACCAGATTTTCTTACACATATTAATAAAGTGTTGGCACTGAACAGATAACAAAAAGAAAATAAAAAATTTGTTTTCTGCCTGTTTAGTTCACAAGAATGATAAATCCATACCAAACTCAACATTCTTGGGATAAATTCCGATAGTGGATGATAGACAAGCATATCTACTATACGCCTGTTTACTGCATGTCATTATAAATTGGAGTCATCATTAGGTCTTTAATAAGATGATAAAAAGTACATGGTCACGGTAGAGAATATTGAAATAGTTAATGAAGCAAGAAGAAGTCTGCAACATCAAGAAAAACACGTCTGGCATTTTTTAAAAAAAAATAGCTTTATGGACCTGTGATTCCCATACCATACAATTCACCAGCGTAAAGCATAAAACCAAAGGTTTTACTGGTTTTCAGTGTATTTGTAGACTTGTGCCACCATTATCACAATCAACTTTGTAGTCAACTTACATTTTAACACTCAACTCCCAACCCCACTCATTTTGCTAAGCATTTAATTTTATAACCTGAATTTAAACTTACTAGGTAGCAAATAGTCCCCACATTCATAAATGTTCCTTGGGTGCATACATTTTAATAGTAATACAGTCATTGAAAAAAAACATCTTACTTCTCATGATGGCTTGCTTTCTGCTTTCTTGAGTGATGGATTTAGTCAGTTCATCTTTGTAATAACCTCACGAAGCGCTTACTATTCTTTACAGAGAAGCGAGGATCACAGAGAAGGTTAAGATTCTTGCCTGCAGCTGTCAGTCTGGTAAGTAGATAAGTAATGTTCTCATTGAAATGGCCTGACTCCACACTCGCCACGTGGGTGAGTGGTCATGTGGGTGTCTGAGCCCCTGGTGCTGAAAATTTAATTTATTTCCAATTCACAGCTCTTGTAACTGTATCAGTTAAAGGTGCAGGAAAAGCGTACCCACACAAATAAGCAACTTAATCAATAATTTATCTCACAAATTCGGCAGGTCAAAAATCTAGAAGCCCTTGAATTGGATATTCTAGAAATTATGAATTGCTGCAAGGGTGCAATTAAATGTCACCTGGGTGCCTTTGTGTGGTAAGTCACCTCAGTTGTGTCCGACACTCTGCGACCCCATGGACCACAGAACCTTTCAGGCAAGAATACTGGAGTGGGTTGCCATTTCCTCCTCCAGGGGATCTTCCCGACCCAGGGATCAAACCCACATGTCTTATGTCTCCTGCCTTGGCAGGTGGGTTCTTTACCATGAATGCCACCTGGGAAGCCAAATGTCACCTGGGGCTGGGGTCTTATCCAAAGTCCTGACTGGGGAAGGGCTCACTCCAAGCTTGCTGACATAACACTAACAGGATTTAGGTCCCTGCTGACTTCTGGAGAGAGATGACACTTTTTTTCCCACAGGTGATCTTCTCCATGGGATGGCTCCAAACCTGGCAGCTGGCTTCCCTTGGCACAAGCAGAGCAGAGGTGATGGCCAAGATGGTATGCGAGTCTCAGAGCTAACATCCTGGTATTTTGCTCTATTCATCTTTTTCAGACGAGTTCATTCTTTGTCTGTCTTTCTTTGCTTTTAATTTGCAAGAAGTTTATCAGGAATTTTTCTTCTTTTAGGTTATGATGTGTGGCATGTGAGACCTTAGTCCCCCAGCCAGGGATTGAACTTGAGCGCCCTGCCTTGGGAAGCCCAGAGTCTTCACCAGTGGGCCACCAGGAAAGTTCCTGCTGTATTATTTTTATTAGAAGCCGTGCCTTAAGGTGGCTGACAATGAAGGGGGCGGAGAAGATGAGCGTGTGAATATCATGAGGTGGGTACCACAACTTGGATCCTGCCTATCACAGTTCAGTTCAGTTGCTCAGTCGTGTCCGACTCTCCGCAACCCCATGAATCACAGCACACCAGGCCTCCCTGTCCATCACCAACTCCCGGAGTTCACTCAAACTCATGTCCACAGAGTCAGTGATGCCATCCAGCCATCTCATTCTCCGTCGTCCCCTTCTCCTCCCGCCCCCAACCTTTCCCAGCATCAGAGTCTTTTCCAGTGAGTCAACTCGTCGCGTGAGGTGGCCAAAGTATTGCAGTTTCAGCGTTAGCATCAGTCCTTCCAATGAACACCCAGGATTGATCTCCCTTAGAATGGACTGGTTGGATCTCCTTGCGGTACAAGGGACTCTCAAGAGTCTTCTCCAACACCACAGTTCAAAAGCATCAATTCTTTGGCAATCAGCTTTCTTCACAGTCCAACTCTCACATCCATACATGACCACGGGAAAAAGCATAGACTTGACTAGACGGACCTTTGTTGGCAAAGTAACGTCTCTGCTTTTTAATATACTATCCAGGTTGGTCATAACTTTCCTTCCAAGGAGTAAGCGTCTTTTAATTTCCTGGCTGCAGTCAGCATCTGCAGTGATTTTGGAGCCCCCAAAAATAAAGTCTGACACTGTTTCCACTGTTTTTCCATCTATTTCCCATGAAGTGATGGGACCAGATGCCATGATCTTTGTTTTCTGAATGTTGAGCTTCAAGCCAACCTTTTCACTCTCCTCTTTCACCAAGAGTCTTTTTAGTTCCTCTTCACTTTCTGCCATAAGGGTAGTGTCATCTGCATATCTGAGATTATTGATATTTCTCCCAGCAATCTTGATTCCAGCTTGTGCTTCTTCCTGCCTATCACAACACCTCATGAAAAAGTGAAAGTCGCTCATTCGTGTCCGACTCCTTGCGACCCCGTGGACTATACAGTCCATGGAATTCTCCAGGCCAGGATACTGGAGTGGGTAGCCTTTCCCTTCTCCAGGGGGATCTTCCCAACCCAGGAATCGAACCCAGGTCTCCCACGTTGCAGGCAGATTCTTTACCAGCTGAGCCACCAGGGAAGCCCAAGAATGCTGGAGTGGGTAGCCTATCCCTCCTGCAGCAGATCTTCCTGAGCCAGGAATCAAACTGGGGTCTCCTGCATTGCGGGCGGATTCTTTACCGACTTAACTATCAACACCTCATGCATATTGTAACTATAGATGGTGAGTGACAGGGAGGCCTGATGTGCTGCAGCCCATGGGGCCACGAGGAGCCACACATGACTGGGCGACTGAACAACAGCAGCAAATATATCCACGTGTGACCGCTTAAAAATAGAAGCCGTTCACTAGGGTTTGTGTGTGTGTGTGTGTCTGTGTGATGAATACGTCTTGACAAAATAACCATAGAAGGCATACAGGTTACTTTATGCACCTTCATTTAATCCCCCTTTGAAATGTCACCAAAATTTTTATTTCCATATGCCTCTCTCTCTTTTTTTTTTTTAATTCTTTTTGATGTCTTTATTGAATAAGCTACAACATCACTTTCATTTTCTGTTTCTTTTTTCACCCACGGGGCATGTGGGATCTTAGTTCCTGGAGCACAGTTTAAAGTCACATACCCTGCATTGGAAGGTGAAGTCTAAAGCAGCTGACCACCAGGGAAGTCCCTCCACAGCTGTCTCTTCTCCACATGGTCCATATACCCCAGTGGAGGATGAACCTACTCACACCATGGCTGTGGGTTATCTCAGCTTGAACCAATCAGCATGTGGTGGGCCCCATGACCCAAACGGTCCAATCACAGCTAACCTTAGGACTCCACCTTCTCATGTAGGACCGCTGCCTCTCTCCTATGGGAACAGTGGTGTTTGGTTGATGGCTGGAGGGTGGCAGCCATTCTGACACTATGAAGCACAGCCGCCTGAGAATGCAGCCAACACTTAGAGTCCAACAAAGCCACAGGGATCGCAACAAACACGGGATGGGAGTTTCTGATTAAGGCAGCCTTGAAAATAGCGCACGTATCTGAATTCAAGCTCTGTAAACCAAGACACACCATTCTTTTCAGAGTCAGTTGGAGTATGTTTTCAATATATTGTGCCATCCAAAGTAATCTAAACTGAAGAATTAAGTCTGAAGGAGCTGTGTGACACATGTCTAAAATGCTGAGTGAGCTCATCAGGCATTGAAAAAGGGACAGAGAGAGAACTCTCCTACAGTAGGCTGGAAAATTGACTGCCACTAATGTGTAGCTTGCAAATATTAATGAATATTAATATTTATTACTTAATAAAAGTGAATATTAACTAATATGAAGGCAAGAGAATACCGACTAATATGTAGCTGGGAAAGACTGAAGGCAGGAGGAGAAGGGGACGACAGAGGATGAGATGGTTGGATGGCATCACTGAGCCAATGGACATGAGCTTGAGCAAGCTCTGGAGTGATGGACAGGGAAGCCTGGCGTGCTGCAGTCCATGGGGTCGCAAAGAGTCAGACACGACTGAGCGACTGAACTGAATATGTAGCTGCGAAACACTGGTTAAATTGCCACCAGTGATTTCTTGGGTCTCAGATTCAGTGCCTATCAGGAGCTGGGGGAATATGTTTAGGGGTTCTGGAGTGAATTAGCTACTTCCTCAAGGTCTCAGTAATGTCTCAGGCAGGAAGCAAGAGATAAGGTTATACTGAAAAGAGGGCCTTGTGAAATCAGAGTGGGGGAAATACAGCTTTTGTAAGAGAGATATTGAAGCCTGCAAAACAGAATTCAATGTATCTTGAAAAAGCCAAAATCCCTTCGAGCCCCAAGTTACAGTTTGTGTAAGAGATTCCTTTCTCAACCACTCCCTTAGTCTGCACCGATCTACTCCACTGTCTACTCCCCGTCAGAAAGGGCAACTCCATTCTCAACAGGATGAGACCACAAATACATGGAATTGCCTTTATCTCCTTTCTTTCTTGCGCAGTCTTAAATCAAAGTCAAAATTCCATATACACAATGAAATAACGTGCTGTGTTATGTGCTAAACCGCTTCAGTCATGTCCGACTCTTTGCGACCCCGTGGACTATAGCCCGCCTGGCTCCTCTGACCATGGGATTCTCCAGGCAAGAATTCTGGAGTGGGTTGCCATTTCAATGAAATAATACTCAGCCATTAAAAAGAATGAGATAATGCCATTTGTAGCACCGTGAGGGGACCTAGAGATTGTCATACTATGTGAAGTCAGTCAGAGAAGAGGAATATAGTGTGACATCCCTTATATGTGGAATTTAAAAAGAAACTGTACAAATGAACTTATTTACAAAATAGAGACAGACTCACAGACTTGGAGGATGAACTTATGGTTCCTGGGGAGAAGGTTGTGGGGAGGGATAGGGATTTGGGGTCTATCCATCTATTTATCTATCTATGGATTTTCGTGACAGCTCAGTTGGTAAAGAATCTGCCTGCAGGAGATACCGGTTCGATTCCTGGGTCAGGAAGATCCACTGGAGAAGGGATAGGCTACCCACTCCCATATTCTTGGACTTACCTTGTGGCTCAGCTGGTAAAGAATCCGCCTGTCATGCGGGAGACCTGGGCTCGATCCCTGGGTTGGGAAGATCCCCTGGAGAAGAGAACAGCTACCCACTCCAGCATTCTGGCCTGAAGAATTCCAAGGACTGTATAGTCCATGGGGTCACAAAGAGTTGGACACGATCGAGTGACTTTCAGATTCTTATTCCTTATAGATTATTATAAAATACTGAGTATAGTTCCCTGTGCTATCCAGTAGGTCCTTGTTGGATATCTATTTACATATGCTGGCGTGTAAAATGTTGGTTTGAAATATGAGGAAATATTTCAGACATACAAAATATACATGAGCATGCTTTGTATCAATGGTTCACTAACATTGTAAAGAAGGTCGGGAAGATTTTTGCCCATGTTAAAAGTTGATTAAAACTAAAGCTATTCTTTTTACTGACCTTCTGCCAAACTTCACCCAATCTAGGCATGACACTTTTTAACAGGGGACAGTCAGTTCCTGGTCACTGTGACCAAGGTAACCAGATTTGTCTAGAACACCATGGGAAGTAAAGAGGCAAAGAGTTGTGTTAGAGCTGGAAGAATTCATGATATACAGCTCACTGGGCAATATCACTTATGCAGCTCAACGGTGTGTGATGTACTGAGATAACCAGGAGACAGGCAGACTGCAGGGTCAAAGTTAGCCATAACGGTTTGTCCCTGAGGGGCATCTTTTGAACAGCCCCCGTTTATCCTAAGGAAGTCAGCCATTTGGCCAGAGTTTTCTTGGGGGTAAAAAAAAATGGATGTTTGGACATGACCCCACTTTCCAATTGATGGCTGTTATCCTAACATAGTTTTAAATAGCATCCATTTTACTTTCAAAAGGATCCTTCTTTGTTTGATCAGCTATATATTATACAGAGATTTCAGAATGGGATGACTTCTAAAGTTCTTTTCATATGCAAATATGGGAAAGTACCTTTCCTATTCCTTCCAACAGACTTCATGTTTGCAGTGAGAAATCTCACATTGTATAAATCATTAATGATTGACAAACACCATCAGTTTCCTATTCAGGAAGCTTCAGGCAGTGGATTACAAAGTGACTGGAATTTCGTGTGTAACATTTCTGTATTAATTAGGTTTCGAGGTGATTTTCTAATTGCATAATTTATAATTATATCTTTGTACAAATATGTAAGTAAATAGCATATTGCACATCATTGGTTAGGAGATGAAAGGTAAAAACATTAACAGAGAATGTCTGGCATCACACGACAGGAGTTTTATCTATTCTTAATTCTAAAAACATGACATTGCTTCCGAAATCAAAGTGGCCAGGACCAGGATGACTTCCTTTGGAAAACCAGGTTGAATTCCCTGAAAAAGACTGACAGGGAACAAAAAAATGATCACATTTGAATTTTTTTTTTTTTTGAAACATACCAAAAGAATGTCTCCTGTTCTCACTAACTTCAAGAAAAATAATTAAGCAGATAAAGGCAGTTTTTCTACTTCAACTGTCTCTTGCCCCTTCATATCCTTTGACTTACTGCCCTTCCATAATGGAACTCAAAAATATGCAACCATTATTCTTGAACATCAGTGTTGTCATCCGGGGGTCAAAAAGGGATGAGTTACAAGAAAACAAAAGATTTGACTGCATTTGAAATTCAGCACGATATATCGTTCAGTAATAGCTGTCATCGTTGTAATAATACATCTTGTGGGCGGTCACCCAAGAGGAAGTATTCACTTCTGTTAAAAGCCCAGGATCTGATCCTCAATTCCATGGAGGAAGACTCAGGCCATATAAGAGATAAAGGCTGCGGGGGTAGTCAAAGCTCAGTGTAGAACTGGATGCTCGGTCAAGCTCTACTCCAGATGCTACATTTTGCTGTAAAGAAAATCTGTAATTTTATGGATTGTCCTTTGCCTCATTGGTTATCGGTCAGAAATCACATAGCTCCCACTTATGAGATGCACTGCACTGGACTACCTGGTATACTGGGCATATCAATAAGCCACATTTCATGTGATACAGACCGTGGACAGCTCTGCTTTATTCTGTCCTCCTGTTATTTAGTCTCTAAGTCGTGTCCAACTCTCTGCAACTGCATAGTCTGTAGCCCGCCGGGCTCCTCCGTCCGTGGGATTCTCCAGGCAAGAATATCGGAGTGGGTTGCCATGTTCTTCTCCAGGGGATTTTCCTGACCCAGGGATCAAACTCACATCTCCTGCATTGGCAGGCTGACTCTTTTCACCACTGAGCCACCAGGGAAGCCCCACTCTGTTCTCCTCTGAATGGTCAAAATAACAGCATCTCATTCCATTATCATCAGTTATTCTAACTTGGCCTCTTTAAATGAGGCCACCAATGCGCTGTATTCTGACATACCATTCACATGGGCTTAAGTCTCCTGTTTCAAAAACACGCCCAGAGTTGAGTCACTGGACAAGACTCTGATGCTGGGAGGGATTAGGGGCAGGAGGAGAAGGGGACGACAGAGAATGAGATGGCTGGATGGCATCACCGACTCGATGGACATGGGTTTGAGTGAACTCCGGGAGTTGGTGATGGACAGGGAGGCCTGGCGTGCTGTGATTCATGGGGTCGCAAAGAGTCGGACATGACTAAGCGACAGAACTGAACTGAATGTTCAAAAGTAAAGATCACTGCTTCCCAAAAAGCACTGCCGGTGGTTTTTGTTTTGTTTCTTTTCTGTTTTGTTTTGGCCTTGCCACCTGGCATGCCAGATCTCAGTTCCCTGACCATGGATGGAAGTCAGGCTCCCTGCATTGGAAGCGTGGAGTCTTAACGACCGGACCACCAGGAAACTCCCAGTTTGTTGCCAGCATTTACAAATCAGTTGGCAATTTGTATCTAGTCACCCCGTCCGTGGTCACATGCAGATGGACCCGCAGTTATGTAGGGCTGTCCTCAATCCCGACAGTGTTTTGAAGTCTGCCTTGGAAGCGAATGATCCAAGTTCACATTTGAAAATTTGTATGTTCACCCTAGATGTTACAGGAATAAATTGCAATGTCACCAGCCCCAGATTCTTCCTGAAACAGTCCTTTTTAGCATTCTTTGGTCCCAAAGACTTATTTCTTAAATCACTCAAAGTATCAGAGTTCTACTTTGCTACTAAGATGTTGGTTCTGGGGAGCTTATCAAGGATCAGTGAGATCACAGTCACCTGGAATTGATAAAAGATTTCATTTGAAGGAAAGCCTTAAGGCTCATTGGATGGACGGATGCTGAAGCTGAAGCTCCAATCCTTTGGCCACCTGATGCAAAGAACTGACTCACTGGGGAAGGCTGGAAAAGATTGAAGGCAGGAAGAGGAGGGGACAACAGAGGAGGAGATGGTTGGATGGCATCACCCACTTGATGGACATGCGCTTTAGCAAGCTCTGGGAGTTGGTGATGGACAGGGAGGCCTGGCGTGCTGCAGTCCCTGGGGTCCCAGAGCCAGACTGGACTTACTCACTGAACGACAAGAACAGTTGAGACGAAGGATGAGCTCAGACTCAGAGGAGAGACATAGTAAAGAATGGCTCTGTCCCAAGGATCCAGCCCAGGGTGTTAAAACTGATGTCATCTGGGCAAAGAGAGGGTGTGGGTTTTAAAGCAATTTGTGAACAAGGGACGTTAACTGCCTCTTTAGAAATAGCTTCCGTTTAGGAACCAACTGGAGGGATTTCTATTCCCCTCAAAACTCAACTGCTTCCTATAAGAATGAAGTGAAGTGAAGTGAAAGTCACTCAGTCCTGTCCGACTCAATGCGATGCCACGGACTGTACAGCCCTTGGGATTTTCCAGGCCAGAATACTGGAGTGGGTAGCCTTTCCCTTGTCCAGGGGATCTTCCCAACCCAGGGATGGAACCCAGGTCTCCCACATAGCAGGTGGATTCTTTACCAGCTGAGCCACCAGGGAAGCCCAAGAATCCTGGAGTGGGTAGCCTGTCCCTTGTCCAGGGGATCTTCCCAACCCAGGGATGGAACCCAGGTCTCCCACATAGCAGGTGGATTCTTTACCAGCTGAGCCACCAGGGAAGCCCAAGAATCCTGGAGTGGGTAGCCTATCCCTTCTCCAGCGGAGCTTCCTGACCCAGAAATCAGGGTCTCCTGCTTGGCAGGCAGATTCTTCACCAACTGAGCTATCAGGGAAGCCCCTTGTAAGAATGGCCGTCATTGAAAAGTCTGTAAATAACAAACACTGGGGTGGGTATGAAGAAAAGGAAACCCTCCTACACTGTTGGTGAGACTGTAAATTGCTGCAGTCACTGTGGAGAACAGCATGGAGGTTCTTTCAAACACTAACAACAGGATTGCCATATGATCCAGGAATCCCAGTCTTGGGCATATATTCAGAAAAGATGAAAATGCTTATTTGGAAAGAGTGTTCATGTTCACTGCAGCAGTGTTTACAACACCAAGATATGGAAGCAATCTAAGTGTGCATCCACACATGACATGATGAAAAGATGCAAGGTGTGTGTCTGTGTGTGGTGCATATGTGTGTGTTGCATATATGTGTGTGTGTGTGTGTGTGACTGTGTATCTCACAGTGAAATATTTGTTGAAATATTTGTTGTTGTTGCAACTCTCTGCAAACCCATGGACTGCAATACTCCAGGCCTCTCTGTCCCTCACTATCTCCTGAAGTTTGCCCAAGTTCACGTCCACTTCACCACTGATGCCTTCCAGCCATCTCATCCTCTTAGAGTATGGAATATTACGCAGCCATAAAAAGAATGAAATCATGCCATTTCTAGCAACATGGATGGACTTTGAGAGCATTATGCTACATGAAATAAGTCAGAAAGAGTATGATAAATGCCATATGATATCAATTATATGTGCAATATAAAAACACAACTAGTGAACATAACAAGAAAAGAAGCAGGCTCACAGATAAAATAGATTAGTGGTTACCAGAGGGGGCAGGGTTGAATGTAGGGATCAGGGGGTGAGAGAGGTCCAAGCTGCCATGTATAAAGTAATCTACAAGAACATGTGTATAAGGCAAGGGATATAACCAATATTCTGTAATAACTTTGTGTGTGTGCTTAGTTGCTCAGTCCTGTCTGACTCTTTTGTGACCCCATGAACTGTAGCCCACCAGGCTCCTCTGTCCATGGGGTTCTCCAGGCAAGAATACTGGAGTGGGTAGCTTATCCCTTCTCTGGAGGAAAATCTTTAAAAATTGTGAATCACTGTCTTGTACACATGTTACTTATGTGACCCTGTACAGCAACAATACTTCAGTTAAAGTAAAAATAACAGAGAAACAAAAAAAGTCAAATGCTCGCATACTCGAGTGACTGTCTGTTTTCCAGGGATCGAGTCCAACATCACTTCCTTTATGTCTCAGATTTTCCTATTTGGAAGTAAACCTTTTTTCCCTAAAACCCAATAGTCTGCTATTTCCCTTAAATCACATGGTTTATACTCTGCTTTCAATAATATTTACCTGTGTATTTGCTTTTTAACATTAACTGTGCCACCATCCTATTCTACATGTTATTCTAGAGCCTTTAGGATAGAGACTGGGAGGCAACACATGGGGTTTCCCTGGTGGCTCACGTGGTAAAGAATCTGTCTACAAATTGAAATTTTCAAATCCATATGATTATCTCAACAGATGCAGAGAAAGCCTTTGACAAAACTCAACATCCATTTATGACAAAAACCCTCCAGAAAGCAGGAATGGAAGGAACATACCTCAACATAATAAAAGCTACAAACCCACAGCAATCATTATCCTCAATGGTGAAAAACTGAAAGCATTTCCCCTAAAGTCAGGAACAAGACAAGGGTGCCCACTCTCACCACTACTATTCAACATAGTTTTGGAAGTTTTGGCCACAGCAATCAGAGCAGAAAAAGACATAAAAGGAATCCAGATTGGAAAAGAAGAAGTAAAACTCTCACTGTTCGCAGATGACATGATCCTCTACATAGAAAACCCTAAAGACTCCACCAGAAAAGTACTAGAGCTAATCAATGAATACAGTAAAGTTGCAGGATATAAAATCAACACACAGAAATCCCTTGCATTCCTATACACTAACAATGAGAAAACAGAGAAATTAAGGAAACAATCCCATTCACCATTGCAACAAAAAGAATAAAATACTTAAGAATATATCTACCTAAAGAAACAAAAGACCTATATACAGAAAATTATAAAACACTGGTGAAAGAAATCAAAAAGGACACAAATAGATGGAGAAATATACCGTGTTCATGGATTGGAAGAATCAATATAGTGAAAATTAGTATACTACCCAAAGTAATCTATAGATTCAATGCAATCCCTATCAAGCTACCAACGGTATTTTTCACAGAACTAGAACAAATAATTTCACAATTTGTATGGAAATACAAAAAATCTCAAATAGCCAAAGCCATCTTGAGAAAGAAGAATGGAACTGGGGGAATCAACATGCCAGACCTCAGGTTCTACTACAAAGCCACAGTCATCAAGACAGTATGGTACTGGCATAAAGACAGAAATATAGATCAATGGAACAAAATAGAAAGCCCAGAGATAAACCCACACAACTATGGACACCTTATCTTTGACAAAGGAAGCAAGAATATTCAGTGGAGAAAAGACAATCTCTTTAACAAGTGGTGCTGGGAAAACTGGTCAACCACTTGTGAAAGAATGAAACTAGAATGCTCCCTAACACCATACACAAAAATTAACTCAAAATGGATGAAAGATCTAAATGTAAGACCAGAAACTATAAAACTCCTAGAGGAGAACATAGGCAAAACACTCTGACATAAATCACAGCAGGATCCTCCATGACCCACCTCCCAGAATATTGGAAATAATAGCAAATGAAGCAACTGACAAAGGATTAATCTCAAAAATATACAAGCAACTCCTGCAGCTCAATTGCAGAAAAATAAACGACCCAATCAAAAAGTGGGCCAAAGAACTAAACAGACATTTCTCCAAAGAAGACATACAGATGGCTAACAAACACATGAAAAGATGCTCAACATCCCTCATAATCAGAGAAATGCAAATCAAAACCACAATGAGGTACCATTTCACACCAGCCAGAATGGCTGCTATCCAAAATTCTACAAGCAATAAATGCTGGAGAGGGTGTGGAGAAAAGGGAACCCTCTTACACTGTTGGTGGGAATGCAAACTAGTACACCCACTATGGAGAACAGTGTGGAGATTCCTTAAAACTCTAGAAATAGAACTGCTATCGGACCCAGCAATCCCACTTCTGGGCATATACACCAAGAAAACCAGAATCGAAAGAGACATGTGTACCCCAATGTTCATCGTGGCACTGTTTATAATAGCCAGGACATGTAATCAACCTAAAGGTCCATCAGCAGATGAATGGATAAGGAAGCTGTGGTACAGATACACAATGGAGTATTACTCAGCCATTAAAAAGAATACATTTGAATCAGTTCTAATGGAGTGGATGAAACTGGAGCCTATTATACAGAGTGAAGTAAGCCAGAAAGAAAAACACCAATACAGTATACTAATGCATATATATGGAATTTAGAAGATGGTAATGATAACCCTGTATGTGAGACAGCAAAAGAGACACAGATGTATAGAACAGTCTTTTAAACTCTGTGGGAGAGGGCAAGGGTGGGATGATTTGGGAGAATGGCATTGAAACATGTAAATTATCATATGTGAAATGAACCGCCAGTCTAGGTTCGATGCATGAGACAGAGTGCTCGGGGCTGGTGCACTGGGATGACTCAGAAGGATGGGATGGGGAGGGAGGTGGGAGGGGGGTTCAGGATGAAGAACACATGTACACCCAGGGCGGATTCATGTCAATGTATGGCAAAACCAATACAATATTGTAAAGTAAAAAATGAATTAAAAAAAAAAAGAAAGGTGAATTTTCTAATTGTCAGAAAAAAAAAAAGAATCTGCCTACAATGCAGGAGACTCGGGTTCCATCCTGGGAAGATGCCCTGGAGAAGAGAATGCCTACCCACTCCAGTATTCTGGCCTGGAGAATCCCATGGACAGAGGAGCCTGGCGGGTTACAGTCCATGGGGTCACAAAGAGTCATACATGCCTGAGCAACTAACACTTTCACTTTCCAAGTAATACATGGAAAGACAAATAACTTTGATGAATTAATCATTTGCTTCAACAGATCCTCAAATACAAATTTGGATCAAGCGGTAATTATCGCCAAGTTTCTCAAATATTATCAGCCCATATAAATAATTGAAACTGTCCACAGCACAAAGAGTTTCTGCTCTCATCATCCAAAATCTCTCCCTCCAGTGATGGAAATAGAGACTTCAGAGGAAAAAAAAAAAAAGAAAAACCTCTCCCATCTCTTTAAGTCAAACACTAGCAAATTCCTGTGTTTCTGTTTCCAGCCACACCCATCAACAGGCATTCTGCTGGATGCAAGATATTCTCGTATTAATCCATTTAAAAGGCTAATCAGTCTGGCATCTTTTGCAAAATTACTCAAGAAACGTAGGCTGCTTCCACGCAGAAGGCATCAATCCCAGCAAAAGTCTTCGTCTGAGACATCTAATTATCCTTAAGACTGAAGGATAACCAAACACTTAATGCATTTGCTAATTGTTTTTCCCGTTCTTTGGACCTTTATGTGGTCTTTAGTTATTAAAGACACTGTAATTAAGGGGTAAAAAAGCATAGCCAAGTTGCATTATTTCTTTTGCTTTTTTCTGTTTTGTTCTGTTTTTCTACAAGTCAACAGAGCGTATGAAAAAGACATGATTTTGGACATGATTTTGTTCGATGAAACACAAGGGATTTGTGCTTTTCAAATTGACTCACGCTACGTGTTCATTTATGGGGCTGCCCTGGTGGCTCAGGAGTTGAAGAATCCTCCTGTCAATGCAGGAGACCTGGTTTCCATCCCTGCGTTGGGAAGATTCCCCTGGAGGAGGGCATGGAAACTCAATCCAGTATTCTGGCCTGGAGAATCCAATGGACAGAGGTGCCTGGAAGGGCTACAGTCCAAAGGATCGCAAAGAGTCGGACACAACTTAGTGACTAAACAACAACAACAGCATATGTTCATCTTTACATCACATGGTTAAGGAAAAGTAAGCGCTAAGGTGGTGATGATGGTCTGCCCCTTGAAGGGGACCTGAGGGATCTGCAGGTCATGAGGATGCACAGAGAACTGATCTGGACACTCTGATGAGATGGGATGGGGGTACAGGCTGGAAGCTTTCTGCGAATGCACACGACTATCTCCCACAATAAAGGTGGACAAGAGTGACTTCTCTGGTGGTCCAGCCATTAAGACTCTGTGCTTCCACTGTGGGGGGCAGGGGGTGGGGGACACAGGTTCCATTCCTGGTCAGGGAACTAAGATCCCACCTGTTATACACGGCAGCCAATAAATATACCTCAGTAGTTAACCGACAAATAAAGCAAGTGACCAAAAACCACGGGCAAGAAAGGGGCAGGTAAGGCCTGACCATAGGAAGGAATCGGGGGCAGGAAAGCAGCTGGTGGGAGGTGTGCCGCTGTTGCCCCTGAAGGGAACAGTCTGTGTGAACCCACAGAAGCAGGACAGGACAGCACACTCATAATCGCTAATAATGATACTGAGCGGGACTCTGTGGGGCTCCTGGGCACAGAGGTATTTCTGGGCCCCTCATTTCTTGATGACAGGAAATAAGCTTCACTCACCCCCAAGACCTTCCCTGAGTTCCAACTGGATAGGTTCAAAGAGGTGCTCATCAGCAAGATAGGGGAGGCAGAGATGAGGGAGGAGGAGGCAGGAAGCAACAGTGCAGCCTTGGGGCGGAGTCCTGGTTCTCCCTGAAAGATCACTGTTATTGTTTGGTTGGCCCCCAGAGAATTATGGCTGTTGCTGCTGCTGTTCCTTCCTTCAGTCATGTCCAACTCTTTTTGACTCCACCAGGCTTCCCTGTCCATCACCAACTCCTGGAGCTTGTTCAAATTCATGTCCATTGAGTCAGTGATGCCATCCAACCATCTCATCCTCCATCATCCCCTTCTCCTGCTCTCAATCTTTCCCAGCATCAGGGTCTTTTCCAAAGAATCAGCTCTTCACATCATGAGGCCAAAGTATTAGAGCTTCAGCGTCGGTCCTTCGAATGAACATTCAGGGTTGGTTTCCTTTAGGATGGACTGGTTGGATCTCCTTGCCGTCCAAGGGACTCTCAAGAGTCTTCTCCAACACCCCAGTTCAAAAGCATCAATTCTTCGGCGCTCAGCTTTCTTTATGGTTCAACTCTCACGTCCATACATGACTACTGGGAAAAACCATAGCTTTGACTACATGGACTTTTGTTGGTACAGTGATGTCTCTGCTTTTTAGTATGCTGTCTAGGTTGGTCATGGCAAAACAATATCTCTGAGCTTTTTTTTTTTGCAACCCTCAGCAGGTGAGGGAAGTTAACAGTGTGCTGTCCACAAGCAGGTAGACCCCAGACCAGCTGGGACCAGAGGGTGGTGATGCTGGCTAAGGATTTCCTACCATCAGCCAAGCAGAAGAATGTCCACAAGCTGATCATACCCTCTTTGAACCACTGCTGTAACACTTCTCAAAACCCCCTCCAGGGTGGGACAGATGTGTTTTTCTTTTGGTTCCCTTTGTCTGCCAAAGCAGTGAAACCATTCCTTTCTGCTTCACCCCAAACTCTGTCTCTGAGATTTACTTTGGTGTCAAGGTACAGAGGCTAGACTCAGCTTCAGTAAGGACAGTTTCACCTGCCTGAAACAGTAGTGGTCAGGGCAGGAGAAGGGGGAAGGCAGAATGGGGTCCGATTATCACAGGATGGTGACTGGATGGATGGAGAGATGCTTGGGGAGCTCAGGACATGCTCCCACCCCACCCCTAAAACGTGCCAGCTTTGGGACACTGCTCACCTTGAGCCCGAGGCATCTGGAAAACAGCAAACAGGAAGCAAGGCTCTCTCGGAATCCCTGGGACTGCATAACAAGCACCCTCTGCAAGGAACTCACCTGCCATCAACCCCCCTGGAGTTCCTTCCACCAGGAAGCCCGACTTGTCACAAGGAGGAGACTAGAAACTGACATCACATCTTTCGTCACCCAGTTTCATTTTCTGTAACCACACTCTGCGTATCCAAAACAGTCTGTGGGTTGATCTGTCTGTTCCTCTATTGCTAAACCTCCCCTCCCCGTCCCTCCCCTCTCCCACACTGGAAGATAAGATTCATGGAAGCAGACCTCCCTAATCTGTTTGCTCATCGCTATGTCCCATTACCTAGAGGATGACTGCACTTAGAAGGCAAGACGTGCATATTTGATGAATTAAGTATTTGCTTTGCCATAAACCATCTTTAAGAGTCTGGGCACCCATGCATATACATGACACGTTTATCTAAATAAATGTACACGATGGATGATGGGACTGACCCATCAATGGAATGGGGGTAGAGTCACCATGATACAGTAGGGGTGCAGAGAAAACGGAGTTGGATTCTTGGGTCTTCTCATATTAACTGTCTCTTGTCTGACCCCTCCTCAGAGTGGAGCCCAAATCCTAGTGATGCCATCTTTATTTGCTGTTATTGTTCAGTCACTAAGTTATGTCTGACTGTTTTGCGACCCCAGGAACTGTAGTCCACCAGCCTCCTCTGTCTATGCAATTTCCCAGGCAAGAATACTGGAATGGGTTGCCATTTTTTTTCTCCAGGGGATCTTCCCAACCCAGGGATTGAACCCACATCTCCTGCATTGCAGGTAGCTTTTTTTCTACCACCAAGCTACCTTTACGAATAAGTCATTTGATCTAAGTCCTTCAAGGTTAAAATGAATTTCAGAAACAGCTTCCTAAAAACAGTGCATGGTGGTTCATTAATAGACAGGTTTTTTTTTGTTTTGTTTTTATCCCACAGGATGTTATCTGGACCTGTATTATTGAAGGTGGTCCAAGATAGCTTCATCACACAGAGTTCCAAGGGTGCAAAGGAACAGAACTCATTATGATTGCCCTTCCTAGGTCTACAGTTACTGGGCTGTTAACATTCACTCAAGCTGCTAGAGCAGTTCCTTCATGGTGGAAATGAACTTCCTTGCAATTTTCTAAAAATGAAAAGGCCTTTTTGTGAAATGTTCTCTAATCTCTTTCCAGGACAACCATTCTTCCGGTGTTGGAAGCTAAACAGTCCTGGCGTAGATAATCTGATTTATGTAGAATGGCAGGTCCTCCTGTCCCGTCTCAAACACAATAGAAAACCTCAGCCTGGAGGTGGTTCAATAACTAATTTAGGCTCAAATCTAATTCTTTTAATGACGTATCCATCACAGCCCCTTAAAATGCCCATGTCAGATGAAAATACACAGCTTTGGCTTGGATTTAATGCATGTATACAGCCTCCATCTTACCTTAATGAACCACCATAGAGGTGGGCTGAATACATATGAATATACAAACATTTCATGTCTGGTTTTCTCTAGCCATGAAAAAGAAAGCCCAGTAAATTGAAGAGTTATCAACTCAGTGAGATATATGATATTCTCTTCCTATGATGGGACAAGGGAGAGGAATGAAAAACAGGAGAAAAGATAATTAATATTCCTAAGAACCTACATTGGTGCTTGTGAAGGTAAGATGATTTCTGTACAGATTTGTTTGTTTTTGAATGAATTCCCTTTTTTCCCCCCATTATGGCACAGTGTCACTTTCTGTAGATGGTCAGTTTCAATGAGCATAGAAAATAACTGAATTCTCACAGGGTTGGCAAATTGGAAAACCTAGGGTTCAGTTGCTCACTCGTGTCTGACTCTTTGCAACCCCAAAGACTGCAGCACACCAGGTCTCCCTGTCCTTCACCATCTCCCAGAGGCTTGTTCAAACTCATGTCCATTGGATCAGTGATGCCATCCAACCATCTCAGCCTCTGTCATCCCCTTCTCCTCCTGCCTTCAATCTTTCCCAGCATCAGGGTCTTTTCCAACGAGTTGGCTCTTCGCACCAAGTGGCCAAAGTATTCGAGCTTCAGCTTCAGCATCAGTCCTTCCTAAGAATATTCAAGCTTGATTTCCTTTAGCTTTTACTGGTCTGATCTCCTTGCAGTCCGAGTTCTGGGCAACCCAGTCCATGGTTCTGAGGGAGAATCCAAATTTAGAAGACCCACAGTTTGGCCCTTGGATACACAGGTCTTTGATCACAAAGATCTCAGACGTTAAACTCAAACTCCCATGAACTAGATGGTCTCAAAGCTGGTTGTTGATTTCTGGGCGTCAGACCATCATGCTCCCTATGAAGCAAAGAGAGCTAAGATGGTCTGCTTTGATTGTTATGTAATAAAGCTGGCCATTGTCAGAGTGATGGCTCTGATGACACAGAGAAACATCTAAGAGTAGAGAGGACTCAGGGTAAGGAAGCAGAAGGTGAGTATTCACAGAAGTGCACGTGCTTGGTTTTCTTTTCTAACTAAAGTTTCTTACTTGGATGAACATATTGTACTTGGAGCTTAGGAACTAGGAGAAATTTGTTGTTGTTTAGTCACTCAGTCGTGTCCAATTCTTTGAAACCCCATGGACTATAGCATGCCAGGCTCCTCTGTCCATGGGATTCTCCAGGCAGGAATACCGGAGTGGATTGCCATGCTCTCCTCCAGGGGATCTTCCAGGGATCAAACCTACATCTCTTGCGTCTCCTGAGTTGGCAGGCGGATTCTGTACCACTGGGCCCCCTGGGAAGCCCGGTATAGAATACAGGAAGGTCTCATCCCATAGTCTGTCAATACTGTTGTAAACTTCAAACTAAGAATGCAGTCTCAACTTGCTTCACCTCCAGTGGCGATCAGAGAGTTAGGAGTCTAAGATCTATGGAAGCGATGGGGGTGACAAGCTTTTTAAAACCTGAAATGTTTTTCTCATTTTTTTTTTCCCCATCAGCCTAATTGCATCCTGAGCCCGTCCTAAGTGTGTCCCCGCTAGATGAAGCGAAGGGAAGTTTACAGTCAGATTTCAAGGTTGCAAATGGGATTCTGGAGCGAGCGGTACAGACAGGCTGACAGACAGGCTCTGTCGAGAGGAAGGATTCACACGAGCCCATTTGCATTCCTCTCTAATTACTGGAGATGCCTTTCAGATCTCTGACACTCTTCTCCTAGGAACTATTTATTCTGATGGATGACAGTGTGTTGCTGGCTTCCTCTCTGGCCAGACTGCCCACTCAGCCAGGAAGCATTTTGTTCACGGGTCTGAGCTTGTCATAATTTCTTGGTTTCCCTGAAGATGAAGGTTTCTTCCGTTTACATTTTGAGACAGGGAAAGGAAATTTTTTAAAATGCCCTTATCATATTGCAGGGCTTCCCTGGTGGCTCAGCTGGTAAAGAATCCACTTGCAGTGCAGGAGACCTGGGTTCGATCCCTGGGTTGCGAAGATCCCCTGGAGAAGGGAACGGCTACCCACTCCAGTAACCTGGCCTGGAAAATCCCATGGACTGTATAGTCCATGGGGTTGCAAAGAGTCGGACACGACTGAGCGACTTTCACTTTATCATATTGTACTGGAGTTTTTTCATTTAAATCATTTATCTTAAAAATAGTCTGTAAAACCTTGCCTTTTCACACCTAATGATCATTTTTAAATTACTTTTTATTGGAATACAGTTGTTTTAAAATGCTGTGTTAACTTCTGCTGTACAGCAGAGTCAATCAGCTATATGTATACATATGTCTCCTCTTTTTTGGACTCTGTTTCCATTTAGGTCATCACAGAGCATGGAGTAGGGTTATCTGGGCTATACAATATGATTTTTATTAGTTATCTGGTTTATGCATAGTATCAGTAGCGTTCAGTTCAGTTCAGTCACTCAGTCGTGTCTGACTCTCCGTGACCCCACGAATCACAGCACACCAGGCCTCCCTGTCCATCACCAACTCCCGGAGTTCACTCAAACTCACCTCCATCAAGTCGGTGATGCCATCCAGCCATCTCATTCTCTGTCGTCCCCGTCTCCTCCCGCCCCCAATCCCTCCCAGCATCAGAGTCTTTTCCAGTGAGTCAACTCGTCGCATGAGGTGGCCAAAGTATTGCAGTTTCAGCTTTAGCATCAGTCCTTCCAATGAACACCCAGGATTGATCTCCTTTAGAATGGACTGGTTGGATCTCCTTGCAGTACAAGGGACTCTCAAGAGTCTTCTCCAGCACCACAGTTCAAAAGCATCAATTCTTCAGCAATCAGCTTTCTTCACAGTCCAACTCTCACATCCATACGTGACCACGGGAAAAACCATAGCCTTGACTAGATGGACCTTTGTTGGCAAAGTAATGTCTCTGCTTTTTAATATGCTGTCTAGGTTGGTCATAACTTTCCTTCCAAAGAGCAAGAGTTTTTTAATTTCATGGCTGCAGTCACCATCTGCAGTGATTTCGGAGCCCCAAAAACCAAAGTCTGACACTGTTTCCACTGTTTACCCATCTATTTCCCATGAAGTGATGGGACCAGATGCCATGATCTTAGTTTTCTGAATGTTGAGCTTCAAGCCAACCTTTTCACTCTCCTCTTTCACCTTCATCAAGAGGCCTTTGAGTTCCTCTTCACTGTCTGCCATAAGGGTGGTGTCATCTGCATATCTGAGGTTATTGATATTTTCTCCCGGCAATCTTGATTCCAGCTGGTGCTTCTTCCAGCCCAGCGTTTCTCATGATGTACTCTGCATAAAAGTTAAATAAGCAGGGTGACAATATACAGCCTTGACGTACTCCTTTTTGTATTTGGAACCAGTCTGTTGTTCCATGTCCAGTTCTAACTGTTGCTTCCTGACCTGCATACAGGTTTCTCAAGAGGCATGTCAGGTGGTCTGTTCTCTTTCAGAATTTTCCACAGTTTATTGGTGTCAATTCTAGTCTCCCAGTTCATCCCAGCACCCCTTTCTCTGCTTTGTGTCCATACATTTTTTTCCTCTGTGTCTATTTATGCTCTGTAAATAGGCTCATCTCTACCATTTTTCTAGATTGCACATATAAGCATTAATAAACGCTATTTGACTTTCTCTTTCCAACTTACTTCACTCTGTAGGACAGTCTCTAGCTTCAACCACATCTCTGCAAATGGCACAGTTTTGTTCCTTTTTCTGATCATCTTAAAGTGGTTCAAACGTTTCTATTAGCAATATTCACAAGTGCCCACTACAGGTCTGGAATTGTCCTGAACGTGAGTCGGTGAAGAAAAGAGCATGGTTACTACCTTCTTAGAGTTTACAAGCTTAATTTGAATTCTTCTTTTGCACAGATCCCAAGATCCCTTATTTCCAGCAAAATTAGCTTTGGAAACCAATTTGCCATTCTGCACACAAGATATCCTTCTTCATTTGAAACAGAATTGATTCCTCCTTGAAGTTAAATAAGCAAATCTGTATTTGAGGAATACCAGCGATGTTCAATACCTCTCTCTCCCTCTTCTTCAATCCAATCTAGACTCATTTCCAAGTAACTGTCCTCTCTCATTTTACATCTGATATGTATACGTAATTCTGAATCATTCCCTTACATACTTGATTCTGTGGAATGGAGTTCTTCGTTTATATTTTTCATGAATATTTAGAACATGTGTTAGCAGGAAGCATGCCTGGCATTTAGCACTGAGTTTAAAGTGAACCAGTGATTCAATACATGTTGATGGACATTCCATAGTTTGGGGGAAGTTCTGAGGTCAGGTTTTGGGAGGAAAGTGTCACCTTCCAGACACGTGATTTTCTTCTTCCCCCAGTGTAAGATCTTAACAACCGACATGATTAGTCTAGACTACAGTAATTAAGATTTGTTTGAGTTACTTAATAGTCATGCAAGCATCAATGTTTCTGTTGGAAAATTAAGCAATTAAGATGACTATTGATCATTACGGGTGGCAATATAAATGCATATTTCCAAGGGGGAAGAGTTCTAAACATTTCATCAATGTGTCTAATCATTTAAACTGGAATCTTGCCTACAGATAAATGATGCTTAAATAATGCAGATACATAAACACACTGCATTGTTTGGAAAACTGGATCAATGTTGAATTTGAGTTTTTAAATGAAGAGAAAGTATTCTAGCTGAAGAAAATAACTAGTTATTCTCTAAATTCCTCAGGCATGTCTAAAAATGCCAAGAAAATGAAAGAGCATGTTACTATTAGGGCTGAGTAAAGTCTGGCATAGACTCAGGAGAAGAAAAGAGAACAATTTAAAAATCATCACAACTCCATTATTTGGAATTTATCCTAAAGAAATAATCAGATTTAGAGAAAGATTTGTGTATGAGGATGTTTACTATAATTTTACTGATAGTAAGGAAACAAGTTCAAATGCTCAACAAAATGAAATTAGTTTAATAAATTCCATGGTACTAATCAGCCATTAAAATTCAGATTAAAATATGTATCATACTGGAAGAATTTTTTAAAGCACAGCATTATATTTTTAAAGCAGGCTGCAAAATTATATATACACTATGATCCTAACTTTGCAAACATTTCATAAGATGCATATATCACATATCATATTTAAATATGCATTATATAAATAATTTAAATAAACATATACCATGTTCATCCTTGGGAAGGAAAAATAGCAAAGAATCTAAATTATTCTTTTTTTTACTTTTCTACATTATTGAAAACTTTTTGCAGTAAAATTGTATTACTCTTTAAAAATGGAAAACAAAACCAATTCATATTATAAAATACAGGAGTACTATTTCCTTGAGTCTAACAGAACTGACTCTATATGCATTATTGGGCAGGTCTAGGCTGTAAATTTAAGCTGGCAAACCTATTTGTACATGACGGAGACAGATTAAAAAGGAAAATAGGGAAACATGCATGACATAGTATATTCTAGAGTGTGTTGGAAAGAGACAAGTCCTAAGGATCAACACAAGAAAAGCATGGGAACTGCCATATGACCCAGCATCCGACCACTGAAAACCATAATTCAAAAAAACCCACATGCATCCCAATGTTCATTACAGCACTATTTGCAATAGCTACCACATGGAAACAATCCATGTATCCATCAACAGAGGGATGGATAAAAAGATGTGGCACATATATACAAGGGAATACTACGCAGCCATCAAAAGGAATGAAACTGGGTCATTTGTAGAGTTGTGGCTGGATCCAGAGTCTGTCATACAGAGTGAAGTAAATCAGAAAGAAAAATAAGCATCGTATACTAATGTGTGTGTATGTATATATGGAATCTAGAAAAATAGTACCAATGAACCCATTTGTAGGGCAGGAATAGAGATGCAGATGTAGAGAACAGACTGTGCGTGCAGTCGGGGGATAGGAAGGCAGGATGCATCGAGAGAGTAGCAATGACATCTATAAACCAGCATGTGTAAAATAGCTAGCTAGTGGGAAGCTGCTGTATAGCACAGGGAGCTCAGCTCGGGGCTCTGTGATGACCGAGAGGGGGTCAGTCATCCCATTCACACCTGGGGTGAGGTGTGAATCCAGAGGGAGGGGGTATATGTATACACATGGCTGATTCACTTCATTGTACAGCAGAAACTCACACAACACCATAAAGAAATTATCCTCCAAAGAAAAAAAAGTAAGGCATGGGAAGGGAGCATGATGTGTCGGATGGTGGAAGGAAAACCTCGGAAGGTTCCCTGAGGCAGTCTTCTGGATAAAGATCCGGAGGCAGACTGTGAAAGACAGGGAATCAGCAGCCGAACAGAGAAACTGGGGGTGGAGAGTGAACCCAGTGTCCAAGAACAGGATGGTGGCTCCGCTATTTCGAGCAGATGAGTAAAATTACCTGATACACATCTTCCTAGAATCACTGACTGTCTAGTGCCCTCAACACAAGGGTTCACGATGAATGTGGGAAATGGCCCCACTGGTCTCTCACCGTTGCCCAATACTCTGGAAACGCCCCGGCTCTTTCCAGATTAGTCTCTACCCCCCAGATCCACCTTGATGTTGACTGCCCAGTATTTCTGCACATCCTGGCTCTTCCCCGGGTTCAAAAGTTCTGCTTTCTACTCTGTGATGAGCCCACTTCTGACTTGAGCGCTGAAACCACCCATGAGAGTTGTATTCTTTGTCGTGACACAACTTGGCGTTTGGTTTTAGCATCTTTTCGTTTCTCTGCCTCTCATCCCAGGCGGTGAATATTCTGAGCACAAGAACTCTTCTCAGGAGAACTCACGGTGGATGGACACATATACACTACTGATACTATGTTTACAAGTAGATAATTAACGAGAAGCTGCTGTGGGGCACAGGGAAATCTACTCCGCCCTCTGTGGTGGCTTTAGATGGGAAGGAAATCCGAAAAGGAGGCGATGCATGTATACATGGGCTTCTCAGCTGACTCAGTGGTAAAGAATCCACCTACCAAAGCAGCAGATGCAAGAGACTTGAGTTTGATCCCTGAGTCAGGAAGATCCCCTGGAGAAGGAAATGGCAACCCACTCCAGCATTCTTGCCTGGGAAATCCCACGGACATTTGGTTGCAGTTTTTGGGGTCACAAAGAGTCGGACACAACTGAGCAACTAAGCACACACACTTAAGTGTCTACATACGGCTTCATATGGCTGATTCACTTTAACGAACAGCCAAAACTAACACAGCATTGTAAAGCAACTGTACTCCAATAAAAACTAAATGTTTAAACATCTTATTAAGAAAAAAGAAGACCTCAAGGTTATCAACGGATTAAAAGGGGAGAAGATTGGAGAAGACAGCAGAAATCCTCCCCCCAAAAATTTGCTCAATGAGAAAAACGATGAATGAGAATGCCCAATGAGAGAGAAAAAGAATAAATCACTGGGAAAAGACACCCAAAAAGGGTAGATGATAAAGTGGATCCCGTTATTTGCAAGTGGAACAGACATTTCACTGTCACCATATTGTTTCATCTCCTGTTATTCTCCATATAACTGCCCTGAATTGCACATACCGGGAGTCTTAAGGATGGGAAATTTGATAGGAAATAGGATGGTCTAAGACAGTCAGGATATCTGGGTTTCTCGTAGATGTTTTACTGGACACATTTTTGAGAGCTTTTGGGTTTTGAATATATGAGGTTTGTCAACCTGAAAGGGAGACCCTACTCCTTACTAGTTGGAGCTCTTAATGCCTCCTCCGTGGAAAAGAGTCTTATCCCATTACAGCGCAAGACTTGAGGGTGTGACTCAGGAGAGTGAGTCCAGTTTCCTTGCTTAAGTCTCCAGTCCTAAAGAGGAAACTGTCTTCTGGATCTTTAAGTCCAGTTCCCCACACGTGGCGGCTCTGATGAAGGCAGAAAGAAGGACCATGCTCTGGGGTGGGGCTCACTCACGGTTTGTCACGCTTAATGTGACATAGCACAGACTTCAGAATGTTGAAGCATCACAAAACATAAAGTAACATCAGGCATGCTTGACATGCAATTCGTCAACAGAGGCTTCCATTTAAGGATTATGGTGTGGGAGGGGAGGGTGGGCAGCTGATCTCTAAATCAAGAGATGGCCCAACAAGATGATGGAGAATTCCAGAAGGGTCTCATCATGCACAGTGATTTTTACTGTATTGGGCAAATGACCTAAATAGACATTTCTCCAAAGAAGACAAACAGACGGCTAATAAACACATGAAAGCATGCTCAACATTGCTCGTTATTAGAGAGACACAAATGAAAGCTACAATGAGATATCAACGCACACTGGTCAGAATGGCCATCATCCAAAAAAAAAAAAAATCTACAAACAATAAATGCTGGAGAGGGTGTGGAGAAATGGGGACCCTCATGCACTGCTGGTGGGAATGGAAATCAATACAGCCACTCGGGAAGACAGTATGGTGATTCCTTAAAAAAAAAAACAAACAGGAATACAACTCCCATATGACCCAACAGTCCCAATACTGAGCGTATAGACTGGGAAAACCAAAGTGGAAAAAGGCACACGTACCCCAGGGTTCACTGCAACACTATGATAGCCAGGACGTGGAAGCAACTTAGATGTCCATCAACAAATGAATGGGTAAAAAAGCTGGGGTACGTATACGCGGTGGAATAGTACCCAGGCATCAAAAGGAATGCATTTGAGTCCATTCCCATGAAGTGGATGAACCTCGAGCCTATTTCACAGAGCCAAGTAAGTCAGAAAGAGAAAAACAAATGTTGTATATAAATGCATAGATTCTCAAAAGACGGCACTGTTGAGCCCTACCTGCCGGGCAGCAAACGGAAATGCGGATATAGGCGATGGACTTATGGACACAGCCAGGTTGAGGGGAGTGGGAGGGGGCAGGAAAGACAGTGGCATGGAAACACACACATTCAGTTCAGTTCAGTTCAGTTCAGTTCAGTTCAGTTCAGTCGCTCAGTCGTGTCCAACTCTTTGCGACCCCATGAATCGCAGCACACACACACACACATTAACATGTTAAAAAGGTAGCCAGTGGGAGTCTGCTGCCGGACTCAGGCAACTCAAACCAGGTCTGAGTTTGAGGGACTCTGAAACAACATAGAGGGGTGGGACAGCCTGGGAGGTGGGAGGGAGGCTCAAGAGGGAAGGGACGTATGTATACCTATGGCTGATCCATGTTGATGTATGGCAGAGACACAATGCTGCAATTATTCTTCAATTAAAAATAAATAAATTAAGAAAGAAAACACTGTGTAAGATGTTCATTATGGATACCTATTTGATTTTTTTTTTTTCCAGATTGAGGAGTGGAGTTATATTTGTTTAGGGACCTGTATGCTCTCTTGAATTAAATCTGCTGCAGAATCAATAGATGTTCAGGAGTTTTGGTATGCTTGGAGGCAGAAAAAAAAAATGCAGTGATTTATTCTAGGTAGTTCTGCTGATAAATTTTTTCCTAAAAACACCCTTGATGTAATTCACAGTTCTCTGCGAGGTTTCATTTTACTGACAAGTAGGTTCAGGTTTCTTTTTAAGCTATTTGGGATTTAGATAAATTCACTCAGTAAGTTCATATTCTATGGTATACCCAAGAGTCTTGTGGCTTTCATGAAAAATAAAAGTATTGTAGACCATATTAAAAAAAAAAAAAGAAGCGGGTATTGAAAATAAAGGAAAGTTATAGTTTGCTCAGTGGTCTCCAAGTATTTCATTTAATCAAATGTTGAACACTGGCAATCTACCCTCATCCGTCATCCCGGAAGACGTGTTCATTTTGCTGGTTCCGGGCTCCACTTTTAATCAGGTCTGGCACTCAGTATGTGTGCTTAGGGAAATAATTTCCCTGCTTCTATTTTCTCCTACAGAAGCAAAAGAGGAAACGTTTCCATTTCTAAAAGTTATCTGGGGTGATTTCCAGTGAAGTGGATTGTGTAGATGGATGGAAAATACCGTGAATATTTTTTTCCAGGGCAAGATCACTCTCCTTTATAAACACTTACATTTTCCTCTTGTTCTATGATTCTCGAAAACCATTTCAAATACATTATCTCATGATGAGACTCAATCCAAGGAGAAAATTAACTGGAAATACAGTTATTTCTGTGATTTGAGCAACTCTGCTATTTTTGTGCATTTTCCCCGTACCGGGAAACACACAGGATAGAAACATAAGTAAACGGTTTACAAAAACAAAGAAAAGACACTTTGATTCTCCATATTACTAAGGAGAACTTTCACGTTATTATTTTTGACTTTCAAGACACACAGGCTCTCTGTATACTGATGTTTTAAAAGATTATATAAATAGCTATATGTACAAATTATACATGGAAATACAGTCTAATTCCATTTTTATAATTTCTTGAAAAGGCTTTACTGAATTTGTAACAATATTGCTTCTATTGTATATTTTGGATTTTTGGCCATGAGACATGTGGAATGTTAACTCTCCAACAAGGGATTCAACCTGTACTCCCTGCTTTGGAAGGCAAAGTCTTAACCACTGAACCACCAGGGAAGTCCCTAATTAAATTTTTAAAATAATGAGAAAAATACTTGAAGCAAATCTGAATAACAGTCACAGGATGGACTTGTGTCTGGACATATATATATATATATACATGTATATGTAATGTTTTAATTGGAGAAAAGTTAGAAAAATCCTCATTAAACAATTTTCAAAAAAAGTCAGCCATTATTCCACACTAGCGTTTAGTTTCCCAGTCACTAAACAATATGTGTGATTATGTCTGTGTTCATAATCAAATACAGTATTCTCTCATATGGCTGGGTCACAATTAACCAATATCTACCCTGGGGAAGTGATTCATGATACAATTGTTATACGGTATGCTTCCTTGGCATTATGCATTTCCACATTGGTGGGCTATTTTCCTTTGGGTTAAATTTCCAAAATTACATTTACAGAGATGAACTTAAGGCTTTTTAAAAGGCTTTTTATTATATAATTGCAAATGGCCTACCACAAAGGAAATCCAAAATTAGTCGAAGTGTCCAAGGGTACTACCGGTTGCCACATAACCACACCCACATTTTCTATTGTTCATTATATGTTAACCTCATGCTGGAAAATCTATGAAGTGTTTAAAGAAAAGCATTTTTTATTACTGAGGGTAAATGCAAGACACGAAACACCACAAACTACAAGAAGAAAGCATCGGCGAAACATTCTCTGACACAAATCCTATCAATGTTTCTTAAGGTCAGTCTCACCTAAAAAGAGAAATAAAAGCAAAAATAGACAAACAGGACCTAATAGAACTTACAAGCTTCTGCACAGCAAAGGGAACCATCAACAAAATGAAAAGAAAATCTAGCGAATGTGGGAAAAAATGTCTGCAAACGATCAGACTGACAAGGGCTTGATCTCCAAAATACATAAACAGCACGTGTGGTGGTGGTTTAGTCGCTAAGTCGTGTCCGACTCTTTGCGACCCCACAGACTGTAACCTGCCAGGCTCCCCTGTCCATGGGGATTCTCCAGGCAAGAATACTGGAGTCCCACTCCTCCAGGGGACCGTCTCCACCCAGGAATCAAACCTGGGCCTCCTGAATTGCAGGCAGATTCTTTATCGACTGAGCTACCAGGGAAGATTAAACAGCACATACAACTCAACAGCAACAACAACCCAATCAAACAATGGGCAGAAGATCAACACAGATATTTCTACAAACAGGGCATACAGATGGTCAACAGGCGAATGACAATGTGCTCAGCACTGAAAATTATTAGAGAAATACAGATGAACACTAGCATGAGGTGTCATCTCACGCTGGTCAGAATGGCCATCGTTACAATGTCTACAAATAACGAATTCTGCAGAGAGTGTGGGGAACACGGAACCCTCCTACTGTTTACACCGTAGTTAGGGGTGTAAATTGGTGCAGTCACTACTTAGAAGAGTATGGAAGTTCTTTAGAAAACGGAAACAGATCCCCTCATATGATATGGCAATCCCACTCCTGCAGAAAACTGGATGAAAAAAGATACGCACACCCCAATGTTTACACAGCAGCAGTGTTTACAAGAGCTAGGACATGGAAGCAACTAAAAGTTCATCGACAGATAAATGGATAATGATGAGGGGTGTGTGTGTGTGTGTGCATTTGTTGCCATTTTAGTCATTCAGTCATGTCTGAATCTTTGCAACCCCGTGGACTATAGCTCACCAGGCTCCTCTGCCCATGCGATTCTCCAGGCAAGAATGCTGGAGTGGGTTGCCATTTCCTCCTCCAGGGGACCTTCCCCATCCAGGGATCAAACCCATGTCTCCTGCACTGGTAGGAGTGTTCTTTTCTCACTGAGCCACCCACCAGGGAAGCCCGTATATGTGTGTATGTATGTATGCATGTGTGTATATAAACACACACATACCCACATAAAATGGAATATTACTCAGCTCTAAAAAGAACAAAATAATGCCATCTGCAGCAACATGGTTGGAGAAGGAAATGGCAACCCACTCCAGTGTTCTTGCCTGGAGAATCCCAGGGACGGGAGACCCTGGTGGGCTGCCGTCTATGGGGTCACACAGAGTCGGACACGACTCAAGTGACTTAGCAACAGTAGCAGCAGCAGCAGCAACATGGAGGCACATAGAGATTATCATAACAACTGAAGTATCACAGACAAACATAAATACCCATCACTTCATGGGAAATAGATGGGAAACAGAGGAAACAGTGTCAGACTTTATTTTTTTTGGATCCAAAATCCCTGCAGTTGCTGATTGCAGCCATGAAATTAAAAGACGCTTACTCCTTGGAAGGAAAGTTATGACCAACCTAGATAGCATATTAAAAAGCAGAGACATTACTTTGCCAACCAAGGTCCGTCTAGTCAAGGCTATGGTTTTTCCCGTGGTCATGTATGGATGTGAGAGTTGGACTGTGAAGAAAGCTGATCGCCAAAGAATTGATGCTTTTGAACTGTGGTGCTGGAGAAGACTCTTGAGAGTCCCTTGTACTGCAAGGAGATCCAACCAGTCCATTCTAAGGGAGATCAATCCTGGGTGTTCATTGGAAGGACTGATGCTAAAGCAGAAACTCCAGTATTTTGGCCACCTCATGCAACAAGTTGACTCACTGGAAAAGACTCTGATGCTGGGCGGGATTTGGGGTGGGAGGAGAAGGGGACAACAGAGAATGAGAGGGCTGGATGGCATCACGGACTCGATGGACATGAGTTTGAGTGAACTCCGGGAGTTGGTGATGGACAGGGAGGCCTGGCGTGCTGTGATTCATGGGGTCGCGGAGAGTCGGACATGACTGAGAGACTGAACTGAACTGAACTGAACTGATAACACTTACATGGGGCTTCCCTGGTGGCTCGGTCGGTGGTAAAGAATCTGCCTACAATTCAGGAGACTCCAGATCGATCCCTAGGTTCAGAAGATCCCCTGGAGAAGGGCATGGCTCCCACTCCTGTATTCTTGCCTGGAGAATCCCTGTGGACAGAGGAGCCTGGCAGGCTACAGTCTTTGGGGTCGAAAAAGAGTCGGACAGGACTGAAATGACTTATATGTAGAACCTAGAATCTGACACAGATGAACTTATCTACTAAACTGAAACAGAGTCCCAGACATAAAGAACAGATTTCTGGTTGCCAAGGGGTACTGGATAAGGGTGAGTGAAGAATGGATGCTTTTGGACTGTGGTGCTGGAGAAGACTCTGGAGAGTCTCTTGGACTGCAAGGAGATCCAACCAGTCCATCCTAAAGGAAATCAACCCTGAAAATTCACTGAAAGGACTGATTCTGAAGCTGAAGTTCCAATATTTTGGCCCTGTGATGTGAAGAGTCAACTCATTAGAAAAGATCCTGATGCTGGGAAAGATTGAAGGCAGGAGGAGAAGGGGACAAGAGAGGATGAGATGGTTGGGTGGAATCACCGACACTATGGACATGACTTTGAGCAAGCTCCAGGAGTTGGTGATGGACAGGGAAGCCTGGCGTGCTGCAGTCCATGGGGTGGCAGAGTTGGACAGGAGTTAGCCACTGAATTGAACTGATGCATATGACTGAGTCATTCCAATCTATACCAAAAATTAACACAACATTGTAAAATCAAGTCTGCTTCAATAAAAGAATTTTTTTAAAGCACAAGGTGATACCATCACACTCTCACTTGAATTTCTAAATTTACAGAGACTCAGAATAGTGAGTGCTGCAATGATGTGAAAAGGTGGTACCCAGTAGAAATTTTGGTGGTGATAAAAGGTTCTGTTCTGTGCTATTCAACATGGGGGCCACAGGCAGCTACCAAGTACCAACGGGGACTAGGAACTAAATTTTAAATTTTATTTCATAGCCCCTAAATGTAAATAACCGCGGGTGCCTCATGGTTACCATATTGGACAGCACAGATGCAGAACATTATGGAAACATGGGGTCGGGGGGCAGGGCATGTCAACTAACACCAGTTCTTTGAAACATGAATATACAGTTGAAGATACGTATCCCTTAAGACTCATAAATTTCACTTTTAGGAGAGTATGCAAAATTGTGCTTGCCAGCCTTATTGATGATAGCCCCAAGTGGGAAATGCATCAAATTTCTGTCAATGGTAGCTTCAAACCATCAAGGATAGCAACTTTTATATCATGGACCATCCAATATCATTAAAAAATGAACTAACCGTCACCAAACATAACATCAGGGCAGCCCAGATGGCACTGGTGGTGAAGAACCCACCTGCCAATGCAGGAGACACAAGAGATGCGGGTTCGATTCCCTGCAGGAGGTCATGGCAACCCATTCCATTATTCTTGCCTGGAGACTCCCATAGACAGAGGAGCCTGGTGGGCTATAGTCCGTGGGGTTGCAGAGTCTGACACGACTGAGGAGACTTGGTATTCACAGTAATTCATTCAGAACAGCCCTTTTAAGTTGTCACATGCCTGAAAATATTACTAAGATGTATTGAAAACATCCAGCCCTGTGTCATGAGTTTGGCAGAAGTGTGAGAATATTCGCTGAATCTTCCCAGACCAACAAGAATGGAATGAGAAATCCAAGTTTACCTCTTAGGCATTTGTAGCTTTGGACTGGAGAGCCTGGGATTGCCTGGGACTTTTCCCCTTGAATTCATAATGCTTTATTTATCTGCAAATCAGATCGAACGGAGCTGTCTTTGACAAGCTCGGCATTAAAGAAGATTTTGTGTAAAGACTTTTCAAATACTGAGTCGGTGTGTTTTATGATAATTACAATGTCTGTGGAGTTTTCAGAACTGAAAGGCATCCGGTGTTATTTTAGCTTCATTATTTCCATTCTTCTGACAAGGACTGTGCTGTACAAAAAGCACTGTTGTTTTTTAATCCCATCATGGTCAGCAATGAAAATAAAATCCAGAGAATGTGTGAACTTTACCATGTTTTTCCCCCCGCCTGACCTTTCTCAACTCCTGCTCAATTTGATATAAAGAAAAAGCCAGGCTTTCTTGATCAGATACCAGCAGAAATTTTATTCTGTCAACAACAGAAGCAAACATACCCTTCTAGACATCTGCCCTGGTATACTGACAGAGAACTCCCAGGAAATGCATTTCTCCATCTACATTTCCAATTAGACGTGTGATTTTCTTCATGTCTTTATTCCTGACCCCACCCTCGTGTGGTCTAATGTCCAAGGAAAAGCTGATGGCCTCCTCAACTCCTCGGGGTGTCTGGCTGAACTAGAGGCATTCCCCGTAATGCTGCTCTTTCCTAAAGGAAATCAGTCCTGAATATTCACTGGAAGGACTGATGCTGAAACTCCAATACTTTGGCCACAGGATACAAAGAACTGACTCTTTGGAAAAGACCCTGATGCTGGGAAAGATTGAGGGCAGGAGGAGAAGGGGACGACAGAGGATGAGATGGCTGGATGGCCATCACCGACGCGATGGACATGAGTCTGAGTGAACTCCGGGAGTTGATGATGGACAGGGAAGCCTGGTGTGCTGCAGTCCATGGGGTCGCAAAGAGCCGGACACGACTGAGCGACTGAACTGAGCTGAACTGAACGACCAAGCTGATAATAGCCAAGTCCCAAGACTGCAGAGCAGGAAGACAGAAAAGTCCTGGGTTCCCAGTGACCTTCTCTCACCTCAAGTCCCCTGGACTCCCTCAACTTCCTGTGAACTAAAATCTGGACCTAGCTTACAAGCATATCAGACCAAGGGTCTTGGCAGGTGGGTAAGAACAAAATTAGAACATTTTTTATCGTAGCCAACCAAATATAGTACCTGTCCCTAACCATGCTGAGACTGTCTGAAATGAAACATTTCTTTTGTAATACGTTTGACCTATTTATCTCTTAAAATATGTTTAAATAATGGGAAGGAAATTCAAGCAAGTAAAAGAATACTGAATGCCAAGTCCATGGACGCCCTTAAAGCCCACCTAAGCCCATCGGATTAAATCTATGGCTTTCAAGGATGAGATTTTCTGCACCGTGGTAAGAAGTCACCTGATCAACTTTCACCTTCACTTTCCATTAAAAGGGGCTTCCCTGGTGGCTCAGCTAGTAAAGAATCCGCCTGCAATGCAGGAGACTTGAGTTCGATTCCCGGGTTGGGAAGATCCCTTGGAGAAGGGAAAGGCTACCCACTCCAGTATTCTGGCTTGGAGAATTGCATGGACTGTGTAGTCCATGGGGTCGCAAAGAGTCAGACATGACTGAGCGACTTTCACTTTCACCAGGCTGCTAAAACAAAAGAAGATCTGACACGTTGACAAGGCATTCAGAGCTTTTTTTTTCTTTTTAATTTATTTTTGGCTGAGCTGGATCCTTGCCGTGAGCAGGCTTTCTCTAGTTGCGGCAAGTGGGGGCAACTCTCTAGGTGCAGAGCACGGGCTTCTCCCTGCAGTGATTTCTTTTGTTGTGGAGCACAGGCTCAGTAGTTTTTGCAAAGCCCCGGCTTAGCTGCCATGTGGCATGTGGCATTTTCTGGATCAAGGATCGAACCCATGTACCGTTCACTGGCAGGCAGATTCTTAACGCCCGAACCACCAGGGCAGTCCAGAACCCATTTTTGCAAAAGTGAATGATTCTCTACAACATGAACTCAGTTGCTTCAGGCGTGTCTGACTCTTTGCAGCTCTATGGACTGTAGCCCACCAGGCTCCTCTGTCCATGGGATTCTCCAGGCAAGGATACTGGAGTGGGTTGCCATTTCCTCCTCCAGGTCTCTGCAATATACTAGCGTGTATTCGACAGAATATCTAAGAAACAAAACTTGTGTGTTCTTTGATCGCGGTCGAACCCTCTAAACAAAGTACTCTGACCACTTAAGAATTTTTTCTTCCCCTAAATGAAGAGTGTGCCCCTAAAGATAAATAAGGTGAGTAAGTTTTTAAAGGAGAGTCCATTCATCTCACATAAATTCTGGGGTGACTGTCGTTTCCAGCATGCTGTGTGAGGCCCCAGGAAACCACGGATGACAAGTCCCAGATTCTGTCATCTGGGGAGACAGTGGGAGCTCCCCTGGAGAGGAAAGAGAGCTGGTGCTCACGTGAACGTCATGGAGTTTGATTCCGTGGGGCCAGCGAGGTGTTCTTCACTGCCAAAAGCAGATGGGTCAAGTCGGGAGAGTTTGACGAGTGCAGAGCTAGCCTGTTTGACTTCCTCAGGCAAGCAGTGCATTCACAGCCTCTCAGCCTGCTCTGGACTCAGTGTTGGAGCCCCCACACAGTTCAGAGCCCCCCAGTGTGAAGATGGTTACAATGGAGGACAATCACCAACCAGAGAGGCAAATATACTGTTCAAGGCTCAGAGAAAATGGGAGAGATGCTTTCTAGTTGGGCTGATCAGTGTAGGTTCATGAGAGACGGGGGTAGGCTGGCTTTCTTCCCATCACAGAGAGCATGTAAAGCAAATGGGGTTACAGATGTTGGACCTCTCCATTGGGCTCAGTTCAGTTCAGTTCAGTCGCTCAGTCGTGTCCGGCTCTTTGCGACCCCATGGACTGCAGCACGCCAGGCCTCCCTGCCCATCACCAACTTCCAGAGTTTACTCAAACTCATGTCCATTGAGTCAGTGAGGCCATCCAACCATCTCATTCTCTGTCGTCGCCTTCTCCTCCTGCTTTCAATCTTTCCCAGCATCAGGGTTTTTTCCAGTGAGTCAGTTCTTTGCATTAGGTGGCCAAAGTATTGGAGTTTCAGCTTCAGCATCAGTCCTTCCAATGAATATTCAGGACTGGTTTCCTTTAGAATTGACTGGTTAGATCTCCTTGCAATCCAAGGGACTCTCAAGAGTCTTCTCCAACACCACAGTTCAAAAGCATCAATTCTTTGACACTCAGCTTTCTTTATGGTCCAACTCTCTCATCCATACATGACTACTGGAAAAACCATAGCTTTCACTAGACGGACATTTGTCCATTGGGTGTGACCTTCCAAAAGCATGTCCCACTCAATTCAGACCTTAGGATCCCTCCATGTTGAAATAATCTTGCACAGAGCATGATGCAATGTGTTCAGTTTTGAATCATCAAACAGGACCGTTCATTCAAGGTTCTGAGAAGTCCTGCAGACAGTGACCTAGAATTTCCCCAAAGTCATGAAAAAGAGTCTCGGGGATGATCTTGCAATGATGGTGGGCAGGAACATGACAGCACGGGAGAGCCAAAACTGTGAGGACCTAGAATCAAGAAATCTCTTCCATGACAGCTCAACTGGTAAAGAATCTGCCTGCAGTACAGGAGACGTAAGAGACCTGGGTTTGATCCCTGGGTCGGGAAGATCCCCTGGAGAAGGAAATTATAACCCACTGCGGTATTCTGGCTTGGAGAATCCTATGGACAGAGGAGCCTGGTGGGCTACAATCCAAGGGGTCACAAAGAGTTGGACACGACTAAAGCAAATGAGCACACATGCACAATGAAGGTGTGACAGATGAGTAAGTCAACACTGGGTGGAAAAAAAAAAAAGACAAAACAACAACAAAAACCAGTGCTCAGACAGTCTGCTGCTCCTTTCCTCATTGGAACTCAGTAGATAACAATCCAGACGGTTCAGCAGACTTTGCACAAGTGTGAAACTGACAGAAGCAGAAATGTAGTTAAGATCAAATTAAAATACTTTCTATTTCATTTAGAGGTGGCTGGTCTCATGATACTGCCTACATGACCCACTTAAAAATGCGTAATATTTACTTCTTACAATTTGTCCAGTAGCATTTAAGAGATAAAGACAAGCATTAGCAGCAGCTTCTGGAGCTGGCTTGGAGCCTAACCGGGAAAAAGCACAACCACACACACCACAAATTTCTATGCCAATAGTACTTGACCCCCAGTTTGCCTCCAATTCCATGGAAAACATGTCCTCTGTTGCATTTGAGCTCTGCTTTGATCTTGCCTAGATCTGTGACATGAAGAGGATTACGGATATCACACCCAAAGCAAATAATAGGGAACAAAATTGAGATGGGCTTATTAAACCAGGAACAAAACAAGGATTCTCATACTAGATGTGATTATTGGAAATTCTGCACAATAAATCCAACCCGGAGTGGAAGTATGACGCATGTATATTGAAAATGACAGGGCAAAATCAGGTTTCTTTATAGATGGGATGATAGTCTCCCTTACCAAAGCAAGGGGATCTACTCTTTGACGGCGGGACACATTAATTAGTCCATACATGACTACTGGAAAAACCACAGCTTTGACTAGATGGACCTTTGTCAGCAAAGTAATGTCTCTGCTTTTTAATATGTTGTCTAAGTTTGTCACAGCTTTTCTTGCAAGGAGCAAGCATCTTTTAATTTCATGCCTGCAGTGACCATCTGCAGTGATTTTGCAGCCCAAGAAAATAAAGTCTATTACTGTTTCCATTGTTTCCCAATCTGTTTGCCATGAAGTGATGGGTCTGGAAGCCATGATCTTCGTTTTTTGAATGTTGAGTTTTAAGTCAGCTTTTTCACTCTCCTCTTTCACTTTCATCAAGAGACTCTAGTTCCTCTTCACTTTCTGCCACAAGGGTGGTGTCATCTGCGTATCTGCTGCTGCTAAGTCGCTTCAGTCGTGGCCGACCGTGTGTGACCCCATAGACGGCAGCCCACCAGGCTTCCCTGACCCCGGGAGTCTCCAGGCAAGAACATTGGAGTGCATTGTCATTTCCTTCTCCAATGCATGAAAGTGAAAAGTGAAAGCGAAACCATTCAGTTGTGTCCGACTCTTAGCGACCCCATGGACTGCAGCCTTCCAGGCTCCTCCATCCATGGGATTTTCCAGGCAAGAGTACTGGAGTGGGTCGCCATTGCCTTCTCCTCTGTGTATCTGAGGTTATCGATATTTCTTCCAGCAATCTTGATTCTACCAGCCCAGCATTTTGCCTGATGTACTCTGCATATAAGTTAAATAAGCAGGGTGACAATATACAGCCTTGACGTACCCCTTTCCCAATTTGAAACGAGTCTGTTGTTCCACATCCAGTTCTAACGGTTGCTTCTTGACCTGCAAACAGATGACCTGTTTCAGAGGCAGGTGTATTTCAACTTTCAGTTCCAATGATTTTATGAAAGCCTTGATAATCAAATGAGGGCTGGAAAATCAGATAGCACCATGCAGGTGGGGGGAGATTTTGTTCGGAAGCGGGGGGACCTCTGTCCTCACGGCTGAAATGCCACTACCTAGGAGATATGGGAGGAGAAGGAAATGGCACCCCATTCCAGTGTTCTTGCCTGGAGAATCCCAGGGACAGGGGAGCCTGTGGGGTCACACAGAGTTGGACACGACTGAAGCCACTTAGCAGCAGCAGCGGCAGGAGAGATGGGAGGTCCTTCTGGCAGCACTGCCTGACTCCTTGGTCCACAAGCACAGGTTCCAGGTGAGTCTCAGGCACGTGTCTGCTTCCGGGGTCAGCTGTGTGTGACTAAAGTCACCAGGTATGTCTAAACATCCCTGGAGCTAGTCCTCTAACGCATCCCTCTCGCGTCAGTATTCCTAGTTCATTTTCCAACAAGGTAAGAGGGATTTTTTCACATTAACTTTAATAAAGGGAGAAAGAACCTCTACTATTAAATTCTAAAAAGACATAATCAGTGTGATGTGAGCACCAGGAGGTGTGCCTACATCGATTCTATTCTTTTTCTCGAATTCACAGTTACGGAAGCCAGAGAGAGAACACTATAAAATTGCCGAGACGTGGATAATTAAACAATAAAGATTTTGAGAAGGAGAACACCTTAATGGAACGAAGTATTGTGAATCAGCAGACTGAAATACAGGATTATTTGAATTGCTGAGTGTAATGATGTAGCTAAAGTGGGAGAAAGATGTTCTAGAAAGCGGTTCTAGGGGGTGGGGTGTCTATCAGGCACACCTGGGAATTGGGCAGAAATGCAAATTCTTGAGTGTCTCCCCAGACTTGCTGACTCAGACAATGGGTGGGAAGGCAACATACTCTTTTCCTTCAAGCCCCGCCCCACCCCCGTCCGGGGGGTGCCAGTCTCTGCCAAAACACATTTTGAAGGCAGAAGGAAGTCGTCTACCCGTCCGTCTCTGCAAGTGATGTCCCAGAGAACACAGCTGTTGGAAGAAAATTGTATGACGCTGCTTCTTAAGGAACTCAAACATCTAAGCGTCAAGTGGCTCCTTAAACACATTGGCAATGTGGAAATCCGCCTTTTATTCTGAACCGTGAGTCATACAGATGAACCATGTGTTTGAAAGCATGCGAGCCTGCCAGTGAGGTTTGGCAGATGATAAACTCAATGTGGCAGGTACCTGGCAGGAAGCAGCAAGTTTCATGAGGGTCCCCAGGGTGACCGCTGCCCAGGGGGTCGGAGGGGTGGGGGTCAGAGAGGGATCTGGAATCAATGATGGTGGTCTCCCAGTCAGAAGGAAATGGGAGGAGACGTGTACGACTCTTTACCACCCCATAGACTATACAGCCCATGGAATTCTCCAGGCCAGAACACTGGAGTGGGTAGCCTTTCCCTTCTCCAGGGGATCTTCCCAACTCAGGGATCGAACCCAGGTCTCCCACATGGCAGGTGGATTCTTTACCAGCTGAGCCACCGGGGAAGCCCAGAGTTGTCCCTAATTGGGTATAGCCCCCTGACCTACAGTTAAGGCCATTACTCCTTCCGAGGGGATCGTTACTGTTTTCAGAACCCCATCTTAGGAGTCACAGGGCTGTGTCTCCCCAGGGAACGTCTGGGTGACTAGAGGGGGCATAGAAAACCCGCGAGAGACGCTGAGAAGTTTGTCCTCCATTCTCTCCGCAGGAAGGGGTGGTATCAGTGGGCTCCATGTCCCACTTTCACAATCTTATTTAGGTTGCAGAAATGCTTCGCAGACCCAGCTGTGTGGGTTACATAAAAACCTGTCGGGCTTATTACTGATGACAGGCAAAGCGCTCGTCAGAAAACACGCACGCGGAATTAGATTATCTCCTTGATAATGACAGGATGGCAATCAGAGAACGAAACTTGCTTTCTTATCTGGTGACGCCGAAAAGGCTCCATTCCGCTGAGCTGTCTCTCGCCTTTCCTCCTGTGGAGACCATACGTGATGTTTGCATAGGCATGTGTGTGTGTGTGTTTGCTCAGTTGCTCAGTCATGACCGACTCTTTGTGACCCCGTGGACTGTAGCCCGTCAGGCTCCTCTGTGCGTGGGATTTTCCTGGCAAGGATACTGGAGTGGGTTGCCACTTCCTCCTCCAGGGGATCATCTCCCCAACCCGGGGATCAAACCCACGTCTCCTGTACTGGCAGGCGAATTCTTCGCCACTGAGATACCAGAGAAACCCAGCTACCATTAATCTAGGTGCCCTGAAATATGACGGTCATTCAACAGCAGGCAAACGAAAGTCAGTCTGAATCTTTTGAGTGTGAGAGGCAAGAAGCTCTTAGGTCCGTCCCAGGTCACTGATATTCAAAAGAGAATTCTTTACTTTGATCTAAATATGATATGAGAAAAAACGAGGGGAAGCTTTCAATTCTTGAATATTGACTTACAGTTTAGAAAGTAATGGAATTAGGCGTTTCAGAAATCTGTAACCAACATACATGCGGCTTCTCTCCCTCTTTCACACATACACACATACACATTCCAACTCTTTAATTTATATACATGTGAAAGTCACTCAGTTGTGTCTGGCTCTTTGTGACCCCATGGACTGTGGGATTCTCCAGGCCAGAATACTGGAGTGGGTAGCCTTTCCCTTCTCCATGGGATCTTCCCAACCCAGGGATCGAACCCAGATCTCCCACATTGCAGGTGGGTTCTTTACCAGTTGAGCCACCAGGGAAGCCCAAGAATCCTGGAGTGGGTAGCCTATCCCTTCTCCAGGGGATCTTCCCGACCCAGGAATCGAATTGAGGTCTTTGCCATTGCAGGCAGATTCTTCACTGTCGGAGCCTCTGCAGGGCGTTCACACATACACACTCTACCACTTTAATTTGTATACAGACAGCTAACAAATACCATGGCTCTGAGTACAGTGTTTATAATGTAATACATGTGATTTCGATCATTCTTGACATTTGTTTTCAGAGAAAGGACATAAACTGGAAATACATCAGACTTGTGCATCTACACACATTCTTTAAATATGCAATCAAAATGAGAACATTTCCAGGGAGACTAAAAAAAAATCATAAAACCCCGTGTAGTCTGAGAGGTGGGGGAGAATCTTAAAATGAATATTAAAACATAACAATAATAGAGAGAAAGTCTATCCCGGAATGCCTGCCTTCTTCCCCTTAGAATGCGATTTCAAGGAAAGATGAGCTAAGATGCCTTCCAGAGAGAGAGGTAGTGGTCCTAGAAGTGAAAGCCATTCCCAGGATGAGCCTTTCAGGGGCCGTAGCTGTAACTGTACCTGAAGCTAAGTTTCAATGTCCTGTTGGTCTCTGGGGCATCCCTGGGGTAAACTAGACCTGTGCCTTTCCCACCTCCCACCCTCACCCCCCCCTCCCCCCAGTTAGAAGGAAGTCATAAGAATCTGTCTGAAACTGCAAGTCGCTCAGTCATGTCCGACTCTTTTTGACCCCATGGACTATACAGTGCATGGAATTCTCCAGGCCAGAACACTGGAGTGGGTAGCCTATCCCTTCTCCAGGGGATCTTCCTAATCCAGGAATTGAACTGGGGTCTCGTGCATTGCAGGAGGATTCTTTACTAGCTGAGCCACCAGAGAAGTAAGACATCAAGTGACGGAAGAAAAGAAAGGTGTGTAGAGTGGGATCCTGGATCTTCTCAATACATTAACTGTGATTTCTTACAGTTTATGGCTCTTCCTAGCTTTTGAATTCTGTATGCATTTATTAAGCAAAAGGAGAGTTTCATCTACTCTTGGAATTCTATGGCCACAAGCAAATAACACGTATCAAAAGCCCACAGCTACCATCATACTCGATAAAGAAGAAGGGAAACCACTTCCTCTAGAGATGCAATGCAAGGCAAGGAGACCAACTCTCACCACTTCTTTTCAACACAGCACTGGAAATCCTAGCCAGCGCAATTATGCAAGAAAAAGAAATAAACCACATCCACGTTGGAAAGGAAGAAGCAAAATTATCAGTTACTGCAGGTGACATGATCGTATAAGTAGAAAACCCTAAAGACTCAACTAAAAAACTCTCAAAACTGATAAATTCCGTAAAATCACAGGATACAAAAACCAACGCACAAAAATTAGTGGAATTTATATATGCTAATAATACACTATCCAAAAGGAAAAAAGATTTAGGAAAAAAATTTCATTTGAAATAGCAACAGGTGACTTCCGTGTTGTTCCAATGGTTAGGAATCTACTTTGTGATGCAGGGAACAAGGGTTCAATCCCTTTCCCGAGAACTAAGATCCCAGGTGCCTCGGAGCAACTAAGCATGAGCACCTCAACTACTGAACCCAGGCACCACAACTAGAGTCTGTGCTCCCCAGAGAACGATGATGCATGATGCAGTGAAGATCCTGCATGCCACGACGAAGACTCGATGCAGCTAAAAAAAAAAAAAAAAAATAGCAACAAAAGCAGCAAAATTCTCAGGAAGAAATGAACCAAAGAGATGAAAGGTCTGTATGCCGGAAATTATACAATGATGAAGAGAGTGAAAGAAGTCACAGGTAAATGGAAAGATGTTTATGTGCATAAATAGGAAGAAGGAAATGGCAACCCACTCCAGTGTTCTTGCCTGGAGAATCCCAGGGACGGGGGAGCCTGGTGGGCTTCCGTCTATGGGGTCACACAGAGTCGGACACGACTGAAGTGACTCAGCAGCAGCAGCAGCAGCAGCATTGCAAAAATGCCCTCACTACTCTCAGTGATCTATGAATTCAACGCAATCGCCATCAAAATTCCAACGCCATTCTTTATGCAAATTAAAAAAAAAATCCTGAAATTCATATGAAACCACAAAGACCCTACGGGACCAGAGCAATCCTTCTCTAAAGAAAGTGAGAAGGGAGGATACATACAAATTATGAAGCCCCCTCATCTTTCTGGATACACTCTGAAAATCGGTACAGCTTACGTCCTCCCAACAAGCCCATTCATGCAATATGCTCTGTTTTCTGATAGTGTGAAATTATCCTTTAAAAGCCAGGATTTCACATTTTAAGTAGCTATGTCATTTTAGGTCACGTGTGCGCATGTGTGTGTGCTCCGTTGATCATTCGTGTCCAACTCTTTGTGATCTCACAGATTGTAGCATGTCAGGCTCCACTGTCCATGGGATTCTCCTGGCAAGAATACTAGAGTGGGTTGCCATTTCCTCCTCCAGAGGATCTTCGCAAACCAGGAATCGAACCCACGCCTCCCGCATCTCCTACATTGGCAGGTGGATTCTTGCCCACTGAGCCACTTGGGAAGCCCCACTCTAGGAAAAATCTAACAAAAAACACTCATGACCAATAGAAATCATTTCCTTAAAGTAGAAAAAAAGAAATTCAAGGCTTCTTTGAAAATATAATTTGTTCTCATCTTGCAGTAAAGGGGATTACTGGTAGGAATACTGAATTATAATAAATTTTGGCTTCCAAGTATACTGATGGCTTTCAGATGGAAGCATTTCAAATGCTTAATTTTTTTGTTTTTGCCTGATATTTTCAAATAAATGGTTCTGAATATTTCATAAAATTTCTACAAGATATCATCACGCCTATTATTTCTTCAGATTTACTTGTAATATTTAATGATGTCGGCACATAAACCCGCATTAGTTCAAAATAGACTTGCTGAGTACCAATGGAGAGGGAGTAACATTTTGTGATAATTTTTTCTCATCCCACAAATGGGTAATAATGAGGACTTGGGAATTTTGTTAGGCAGATTTACATTCGTCCCACTTTTTAGTTTAAAAATATGTGAGGAATTAGCACACTGAATTTATTGCCAAGAAACTTGCATAAAACCCTTTCAATGTCAATGATTTCACTTTACACACATTGACAAAGGGAGTCAGAGAGAAGGCGGGTTTACTATTATTTTTGAGTGCTTGCAAAGGTGTCATTAACTAGACAGATAATCAAAGAATATAGGGTATGACTGCAAAAATTTTATGACTATTGCCACAAAAAAATCATACACCTCATTAATCTCCACACCGTATATCCATAAATATTTATGTATTATGTACATATATGACTTCATACACTTCTATACATATGACACATGTATGATGTCATATCTATATATTTATATACATGTGTGATGTCATATCCATATATTTATATACATGTGTGATGTCATATCCATATATTTATATACATGCGTGATGTCATATCTATATATTTATATACATGCGTGATGTCATATCTATATATTTATATACATGCGTGATGTCATATCCATACATTTATATACATGCGTGATGTCATATCCATACATTTATATACATGCGTGGTGTCATATCTATATATTTATATACATGCGTGGTGTCATATCTATATATTTATATACATGTGTGGTGTCATATCTATATATTTATATACATGTATGGTGTCATATCTATATATTTATATACATGTGTGGTGTCATATCTATATATTTATATACATGTGTGGTGTCATATCTATATATTTATATACATGTGTGGTGTCATATCTATATACTTCGTTATATATTCTCTATACATACATAGAAAGAAAAATAGGTGACGGATATAGAAAATACAGATGACAAATAAGACAGATGGACCTGTATTTATTAGGGATGATAGATAATTATATTTATTTATAGATGATAGATACATAACGGATAGATGGATGCATGAATAGATAAGATACATGATAGATGTATACACCACTATTTACTTACCAACTAGATCGATGGGTAGACAGGCAGATAGATAATAGATAAGGTACACAGATACATAAATACATAGATCAGATAACTAGGTAGGTGGGGAGCAGATCAAAATAGTCAATTCTAAAGGAAATCAACCCTGAATATTGAATGGAAGGACTGATGCTGAAACCCCAATTCTTTGCCCACGTGATACAAAAGGCCTGGAAAAGACTCTGACCCTGGGAAAGATTGAAGGTGGGAGGAGAAGGGGACGACAGAGGATGCGATGGTTGGATGGCATCACCAACTCGATGGACATGAACTTGGGCAAAGTCCGGGAGTTGGTTAGGGACAGGGAGGCCAGGCATGCTGCCGTCCATGGGGTCCCAAAGGAGGTGGACATGATTAAAGGGACTGAACAGCAGCAACACGTGCTTTTGATGGAGTCCATTTAAATTTACTCAGCGAAGAATACATTTGCCTATAAACTGAATCTCTTTGAAGACGGAGCAACTGAACCAAGACAACACAGAAGAGACACTTGATCACGTCTGTCGTTCTCTGTGCATTAGGACAAAGTCATCAGGTCCCACACACACCGAGGAAAGAAATCACCCGAGGACATGAATACCAAGGAGGCGGGGGTCACAGAGCTCTTCCAGAAGCAGCCCACAGACCTGCCTCACTGGACTGACTGGAGTATTCCGACTGTACTAGGAAGTGATACTTGCATGGGTTCAGTTCAGTTCAGTCGCTCAGTTGTGTCCTACTCTTTGTGACCCCATGGACTGCAGCACGCCAGGCTTCCCTGTCCATCACCAACTTCCGGAGCTTGCTCAAACTCATGTCCACTGAGTCGGTGATGCCATCCAACCATCCCATCCTCTGTCGTCCCCATCTCCTCCCATTTTCAATCTTTCTCAGTATCAGAGTGTTTTCCAATGAGTCAGTTCTTTCCATCAGGTGGCCAAAGGATTGGACTTTCAGCTTCAGCATCAGTCCTTCCAATGAATATTCAGGATGGATTTCCTTTAGGATTGACTGCTTTGATCTCCTTGTAGTCCAAGGGAGATATGGCTTGACATAAAGATACTCTACACGTTGTGTGTGTGTGTTTTAGTCGCTCAATCGTGCCCGACTCTTTGCGACCCCATGGACTGCAGCCCATCAGGCTCCTCTGTCCATGGGATTTTCCAGGCAAGGACACTAGAGTGGATTGCCGTATACTTCTCCGAATCTACACGTTACTCAGCAATAAAGCACACGTCAGCTCTATCATCTGTAAAAGGAGGCACGTACAGGACAGTGCGTATCAGACCCGTGAACTAACTTCCGCAACTGGACATATGGACAAACACATGTTCGCATGGTTTGAAGGCTTGCAGCTAGAAGGTTTGCATATAGGGGGCTTCCCTGGTGACTCAGCTGGTAAAGAATCTGCCTGCAATGCCAGAGACGTGGGTTCGATCCCTGGGTTGGGGACATCCCCCTGGAGAAGGGAAAGGATACCCACTCCAGTATTCTGGCCTGGAGAATTCCATGGACTGTATAGTCCATATAGCGGACTTACTGTATAAGGAAATATATTGGGAAATCATTCCCAATAATTACTTTATCCCCTCAAATGAAATAATACTCACCACAGCAATCAGCTTTTCTTACACATATTTATAAACTGTTGGCACTGAACAGACAACAAAAGGAAACAAACACAAATTTTTTCTTTCTGCCTGTTTAGTTCATGTGAATGATAAATCCATACCAAACACAACATACTTGAGATAAATTCTGAAAATGGATGATAGACTTCCCTGGTGGCTAAGACGGTAAAGAATCTGCCTGCAAGGCAGGAAACCAGAGTTCCATCCCTGGGTCGGGAAAATCCCCTGGAGAAAGGAACGGCAACCCACTGTGTTATTTTTGCCAGGAGAATCCCATGGACAGAGGAGTCTGGTGGCTACAGTCCATGGGGTCGCAAAGAGTCAGACACCACTGAGCGACTAACAATTTCACATTTCAGTTTCATAGAGAGACAGACGCATGAGAGATCCACAGGGAGAAATAGATGATAGATAATAAAGAAATCGATCTCAGATAATAGATAGATATGGATGGATAGATAGACACATTGAAAGGTGGAGAGACACGCAGACAGACACACATGGCACACAGATGATAGATAAGTGATCGGTCGATAAGCAGATAACGGATAGATAGGTGACAGAAGAGATGACAAAGGATAGATGATAGAGATACACATAGACAACGGAATCCATGATACACAGAGGAAAGATCATAGACACACAGAAGAGAGGAAAGGTAGATAGACGGCCTGGTAGTTCAGTGGGTAAGGAATTCGCCTATAATGCAGTAGACACGGGAGACACAGGTTCGATCCCCGCATCAGGAAGATCCTCTGGAGGAGGGCATGGCAAACCCACTCCAGTATTCTTGCCTGGGAAATCCCATGGACAGAGGAGCCTGGTGGGCTACAGTTGACAGGGTCGCAATGAGTCAGACATGAGTGAGCACACACATACATACAGAGAGATGATAGATTATAGACATGACAGAGAGAGAAGCAGATTGGATGGATGGATGGATGGACAGACTGGATGGATAGACAGGCAGACTGGATGAATGGATGGATGGGTAGATACAGGATGATAGTCAGACAGACTGGAGATAGAATAGATGGGTAGATAGACTGGATACAAAGATAGAATGGACGGATTGATTGAATGGACTGGGTGGACAGACAGAATGAATGGATATACAGACAGACACAATGGATGGACAGATAGAACTGATAGACCGGATGGCTGGATGGGTGGATGGATGGAAACACAGACTGGATGGATAGACAGATAGACTGGATATAGAATGGATGGACAGATAGAATTGATAGACCAGATGGTTGGATAGATAGATAGATAGACTGGATGGATAGACAGACAGACTGGATATAGACTGGATGGATAGACAGACAGAATGGATGGATAGATAGAACTGATAGACCGGATGGTTGGGTGGATGGACAGATACAGAGACTGGATGGATGGACAGACTGGATATAGAATGATAGATAGACAGACTGTATAGATAGAATGGATGTATAGACAGACAAATAGAAATGGATGGACAGATAGAACTGGATAGACGGGATGGTTGGATGGATGTATAGATAGGTAGACTGGATGGATAGACAGACAGACTGTATACAGAATGGATGGACAGATAGAATGGATGGATAGACAGAATTGATAGACCGCATGGTTGGATGGGTGGATGGATGGAAACACAGACTGGATGGATAGACAGACTGGATATAGAATGGATGGATAGACAGACAGAACGGATGGATAGACAGAATTAATAGACCGCATGGTTGGATGGGTGGATGGATGGAAACACACACTGGATGGATAGACAGATAGACTGGATATAGAATGGATGGACAGATAGGACTGATAGACGGGATGGTTGGATGGATGGATGGATACACAGACTGGATGGATAGACAGATAGACTGGATGTAGAATGGATGGACAGATAGAATTAATAGACTGAATGGGTGGATGTACAGATAGGCAGGCTGGATGGACAGGCAGACAGAATGGATACAGAATGGATGGACAGACAGACTGTATATAGAATGGATGGACAGACAGACAGAATGGATGGATAGACAGAATTGATAGACCGCATGGTTGGATGGGTGGATGGATGGAAACACAGACTGGATGGATAGACAGATAGACTGGATGTAGAATGGATGGACAGATAGAATTAATAGACTGAATGGGTGGATGTACAGATGGGCAGGCTGCATGGATAGGCAGACAGAATGGATACAGAATGGATGGACAGATAGACTGTATAGATAGAATGGACGGACAGATAGGACTGATAGACGGGATGGTTGGATGGATGGATGGATACACAGACTGGATGGATAGACAGAGAGACTGGATATAGAATGGATGGATAGATAGACAGGACTGATAGACTGGATGGTTGGATGGATGGATGGATAGATAGACTGCGTGGATAGACAGACTGGATATAGAGTGGGTAAACAGACTGGATGGCTAGACAGAATAGATAGAATTGATAGACTGGATGGATGGGTGGATGGACAGACACACAGACTGGATGGACGGACAGATTCACAGACTGGATGGATAGACAGACTGGATATAAATGAATGGATAGATGGACTGTATAGAAAGAATGGATGTATAGACAGACAAACAGAATGGATGGACAGATAGAATTGATAGACGGGATGGTCGGGTGGATGGATGTATAGATAGGTAGACTGGATGGATAGACAGACAGATAGAATGGACGGATAGATAGAACTGATAGACCGGATAGTTGGATGAATGGATAGATAGATTGGATGGATAGGCAGAAGATAAAACAGACAGATGACCGCTAGAGCCTTATTCTCAATGGAACGGTGATGTGACGGTTCAGTGACCCTAAGGCAAAAACGTACCATCCAAAGAAATGTCAAGAGCTACAGGATACGTTAGGAAGCGATGCTGGCATTAGCAATCTTTCAGAAGACACTCCTTGTACATTTTTAATCCAGATTGAAGAGCGTCTGAAGGCACCACGATACCTGACAGGCGTGACAGCAAGGACGAGGCACTGCACATCCCTGACATACCTCCTGTGATGTCAAAGAAATACTAAATTATGGATGCACTCTCAATGAAAGTGAGTGTAATTGCAGCTTATAGCCCAGTGCCTCATCAGTATTTATTTGGGAAAAGATCCCGGGGGCTGTCAGCTTTCGTTCGGCTCGGAAAGAGAGAGAGGTATCGGGTAACAGTGAGAAAAAGAATAAACGCAGGAAGGTGATTTGGCTGACTCTTATTTCATCTTTCTGCTTTCACTCGTTTTTAATTTTAACTGGATCTTTAATTTTAACTTGATTTTTAATTTAAAAGTTATGCACATCCCTGGCAGGAAAAGCCTCAGAGGAAAAAAGGAGCAGGCAATGATTAAAACATGGTCATCACTCAGACCAACAGTCTGTGTACAAGTGTGTGTGTTTGTATGTTTATGCATCATATCTGGGCTTACCTGGTACCTCATCTGGCAAAGAATCTGCCTGCAGAAGACTCCTGTTCAGTTCCTGGCTCGGGAAGATCCCCCGGAGAAACGACAGGCTACCCACTCCAGTATTCTTGAGCTTCCCTGGTAGCTCAGCTGGTAAAGAATCCACCTGCAATGCAGGAGACCTGGGTTCGATCCCTGGGTTGGGAAGATCCCCTGGAGGAGGGCATGGCAACCCTCTCCAGTATTCTGGCCTGGAAAATCCCCACGGACAGAGGAGCCTGGCAGAGCTACAGTTCATGGGCTCACCAAGAGTTGGACCTGACTAAGCGACTAAGCACATGCATGCATGTGAAGGACTGCATGTGAAGGAAGTCAAAGCGAAATTTGCTCAGTCGTGTCTGACTCTGTGACCTCATGGACTATACAGTCCGTGGAATTCTCCAGGCCAGAATACTGGAGTGGGTAGCCTTTCCCTTCTCCAGGGGATCTTCCCAACGCAGGGATCGAACCCAGGTGTCCCACATTGCAGGTGGATTCTTTACCTGCTGAGCCACCAGGGAATTCCACACACACACGTGCATATATCAGCATTATTTCTCCATTAGTGGACGATATGATACACAGCCTTCTGGACTTCATTTTCTCTTTTAACGCTGTATCTGGGGAAACTCTCCGCTCTGTATATATACATGTACACTGGATCAAAGTCATCTCTTTTTGTGGCGATCGCATACTTTAGTTTGTGTTGGTGTTGGTGATTTAATCCCTAAGTTGTGTCCAACTCTTTGCGACCCCACAGACTGTGGCCTGCCAGGCCCTTCTGTCCCTGTGATATCCTAGGCAAAAATATTGGAGCGGGTTGCCATTTCCTTCTCCAGGGGATCTTCCTGACCCGGGGATTGCCCATGTGTCCCGCATTGCAGATGGCTACTTTCCCAAAAAAACCACCATGGAAGACTAAATTCACTAAATCTGAATTATATCCACCTAGGTGCTTTCAAGTCCTTTGATTTATACATTCTGTCAACATGAGCCTTTTTGTCTGTTGAGCAGTGCGCGTATTTGAATATATGAGTTATGTAAACATCTACACTTGGAATTGCTAGATCACATTTCTTTCCAAAGATATCACACAATTTTCTGTTCCTACCAATAGCTTCTGTTTCCCCAAACCTCTGCCAATACTATGTATAGATATCTGTATATTTTCAAATATTTTGAGCTTTCTCAAAACTACAAAATCTATCCATATACCTGAATCTAACTGTTTGCATTTTTCTGTTAATACTATGAATACAGTTGGGCAATTTTTCCTATGTTGATAAGCAAATAGTATTTGTCCTTCCATGAAGTATCTGTTCACATACTTGGTAAGCTCTTTCTGCCAGGATCTTGGTCTCTCATTGAACTGTAAAAGCTGCTTCAAAAGCAGGAAGATTTTGGCTGACAGAATTGTGCAGTCATTTCACAACAATGTTAAATCATAACAAACCAGACATCTTTACCTTGCATCCACCATAACAGGAATTTCTTACTGTCTGTATATGAATTCAAGTGCTGGTTCACAGCTGAAAATACTATTTTCTCATAATAAAATCACTAGTCTCTTCTCATTACCCGTTTTAGCTGGAAACCACACTGAATTTTATCCCATTCATTCTGGCACATGCCCATCTCATGACTTATGAGTCTTGTGATGTATTATCATCGTGCAGACATTCGTAGACATGGAGCCATTTCTGCATTCTATGGAAACAACTAGTTTTGAGACTCATGAAAATTTTGAAATTCAACAGTATTTAGTTCAGTCGCTCAGTCCTGTCCGACTCTTTGTGAACCCATGGACTGCTGCACGCCAGGCTTCCCTGTCCATCACCAGCTCCTGGAGTCTACTCAAACTCACATCCATTGAGTCGGTGATGCCATCCAACCATCTCATCTTCTGTCGTCCCCTTCTCCTCCCGCCTTTAATCTTTCCCAGCATCAGGGTCTTTTCAAATGAGTCAGTTCTTCACATTGGGTAACCAAAGTATTGGAGTTTCAGCTTCAGCATCAGTCCTTCCAATGAATATTCAGGACTGATCTCCTTTAGGATGGACTGGTTGGATCTCCTTGCAGTCCAAGGGACTCTCAAGAGTCTTCCCCAACACCACAGTTCAAAAGCATCAATTCTCCAGCACTCCAGTTTTCTTTATAGTCCCAACTCTCACACCCATACATGACCACTGGGAAAACCATAGCCTTGACTAGACGGACCTTTGTTGGCAAAGTAATCTCAACAGTATTACAAGGCATTGATTGATTCTTTGGTGTAAAGAATATCCCTGTCAGCATTGGGTAGACACCCAGATGTGAGGGTCCAGAGGTTTAGAATGAATGGAATCCCCATTGTAGCAGCTAAGTTTATTTATAATCCAGGGCCTCCCAGGTGACTGAGTGGTAAAGAACCTGCTGGACCATGTAGGCGACGTGGGTTCAATTCCTGGGTGGGGAAGGTCCCTGGAGAAGGGAACGGCCACCCACTTCAGTATTCCTGCCTGCACAATCCCCACGGACAAAAGAACCTTGGAAGGCCCATGAGATCACAAAGAGTCGGACGACAACCTAGTGATTAAACAAAGCAACAATAACATTTATAATCCAACCATCTGTTTGCCTGAATGGCAAATACTGGGGAGAAAATGAATGCGATGAAGCCTGTTTGTCACTTCTCAGAGCCCAGAGCTTACCTTTTATTCCACTTTGTTTCTTAATAAAGGCAATGCTTCTTGTTGCTAGTCCTCGAAAACTATTTTTATCGAGGGCTCTCAAACACATGAAATTAATTATACTTCATCTGAATGAAAAGGGTGGGGAACCTCCAAAGACGCTTTCACCCAATGTGTTTGAGCACTTTGGAAATTTCCTGTGTGCATGTTTGGAGACAAAAGCCTAACTGGTAATGAATCAGAAGCCAACAAAACTGAATCATTGCGGTGATGAGAGTAGGAATTCCATTGGCACATTCCTGCCACGCTCCCTCTCCAACCCCAGAAATGTTTAATCGCATTTCCCTTTAAATATTTTTTGATTAGGCAGACTCTGAAATGTTAAACTGAGCTCATCCTTCAGGAAATGACAAAGAAGAGTAATTAATCCCAACAGTCAGCTCCCTTTAACGCATTGTAAGAAAAATACTGAAAAGACATCAAGAATGAATCACATACAATTAATTGGGAACACATAGCATCTACAAAAACTTTTAGAGGATCGTAAAGAGCCATAGAGCCACGTTTTCCCTTTTTAACAAAGAACATATCAAATTCAGAATTTTTGTTGTTAGTATTATTTTTAACATTAAGAAATTTAAAAAAAGAAAAAAAACCTTTATGAACTTCTCTACCATGAAATACAAACTAATCATGGTGGTTCTACATTCCATGTACGTCTTATGGGGTTGGCCAGGAAGGTCGTTCTGGTTTTTCTGCACCATCTCAGAAAAGGAAGATGCCTGAAACAGTCACTGAACTTCTAACCCAGTTGGGAGCCAGCAGTCGTTAAAGACACAGCCACACAAATCCATAAAAAATAATAATGCAGGCAAATATGGTTCAGCAGAATATTTCAAGGGATCACTGCAACCAAGACCCAAAGACCAGTCTTCCCGTGCAACCATTGGAACAGCAAAATTTCTATGATAGTCTTAGAACAGTGGTCTGGAAAACAAGCAACTAAAAGTAAGTGCAATAAAGCAGAAATACGGTTGTTTCCAAATAGCTCAGTGGTAAAAGTATCCACCTGCAAGTGCAGGAGATGCACATTCGATCCCTGGGTTGGGAAGATCCCCTGGAGAAGGGAATGGCAACCCACCCCAGTATTCTTGCCTGGAGAATCCCATGGACAGAGGAGCCTGGTGGGCCACAGTCCATGGGGTCACAAATAGTCGGACAAGACTGAGCATGCAAAGCAGAAATGTGTGCTCTCTCCCAAACTCTACACTTTGGGTGCTGTGTTATGAAATGTACAGGGTTTTTTTCATCCTTCCTTTGCATTTATCATGGGCCATTTTGTCATGAACCTTTCATCTGCTGTCAGGTGTATGGAGAGTGAGGGACACTGTCCAACGCCAGGAATACAGGAGCCACATCAGCACCTTCTCTGAGCGCTTCATCTGAGAACTGTGGTGATAGGTTAATCTACTGTTATTCCGTGGGACAGAAGAACAGAATGAGCTTGTGTGGAAAACAATACGACAGAAAGAGGGTCCAATAAAGTCTGGAGCCTCTGAGGCTTGTGGAATGCATCAGAGTGCACCCTCCACGCTCACCCACTGCTGTTTTATTTCATTTCAACATCTCCCCAAGGACTTAGCAGTCATTTGAAACCACAGAATCAGTGTCTGGAGAAGGCAAAGGACTGAACTAAATTCACACATTCAGCAGGTGGCCTGTCCTCCCCTATCAGAGCCATCTACTTGTCGTTATATGACATCACACCGATTCAGTTTAGTTCAGTCGCTCAGTAGTCCCTGACTCCTTGCAAACCCATGAACCGCAGCACGCCAGGCCTCCCTGTCCATCACCAACTCCCAGAGTCCACCCAAACCCACGTCCATTGAGTCACTGATGCCATCCATCCATCTCATCCTCTGTCGTCCCCGTCTCCCCCCACCCCCAATCCTTCCTAGCATCAGAGTCTTTTCCAGTGAGTCAACTCATCGCATGAGGTGGCCAAAGTATTGGAGTTTCAGCTTTAGCATAAGTCCCTCCAATGAACACCCAGGACTGATCTCCCTTAGGGTGGACTGGTTGGATCTCCTTGCAGTACAAGGGACTCTCAAGAGTCTTCTCCAACACCACAGTTCAAAAACATCAATTCTTCAGCAATCAGCTTTCTTCACAGTCCAACTCTCACATCCATACATGACCACGGGAAAAACTTGACTTGACAGTCTTGTCTTGACTAGACAGACCTTTGTTGGCAAAGTAACGTCTCTGCTTTTTAATATACTATCAAGGTTGGTCATAACTTTCCTTCCAAGGAGTAAGCGTCTTTTAATTTCATGGCTACAATCACCATCTGCAGTGATTTTGGAGCCCAAAAAATAAAGTCTGACACTGTTTCCACCGTTTCTTCATCTATTTCCCATGAAGTGATGGGACCAGATGCCATGATCTTAGTTTTCTGAATGTTGAGCTTCAAGCCAACTTTTTCGCTCTCCTCTTTCACTTTCATCAAGAGGCTTTTTAGTTCCTCTTCACTTTCTTCCATAAGGGTGGTGTCATCTGTATATCTGAAGTTATTGATATTTCTCCCGGCAATCTTGATTCCAGCTTGTGCTTCTTCCAGCCCAGCGTTTCTCATGATGTACTCTGCATAGAAGTTAAATAAGCAGGTGACAACAGACAGCCTTGACGTACTCCTTTTCCAATTTGGAACCAGTCTGTTGATTCATGTCCAGTTCTAACTGATTATGCTAACCTAATAAATGTGATTTGGGCAAGCCAGTACTGATAAGTCCATAACGTGACCTCTAAATGCATTTTCTCCTTTATGTATTACATTATGGGACCGTCTTTGCTCCAGTATGGAACGGATGAGGTTGTTAAGGACCTGATAATGTCTCACAGTTGTGCGGAGTCAGCCCACAAACACGGGTTTGCATACGGTGTCATTTTACGAAAGAAACTATAGTCTGATGACTGCTTCTATCATCCTCAGGTTAACTCCGGTCTTGACTTCTTTCTGAGAACAGAACGAGACGAAGTCAACGGATGATGGTTCTGAACTGGCAGTTACGTGTTTCTTTAGACTCCAAGTTGGCTACCAGTGACTGATTCCTCTTAATAACGGCAGTAACCAAGTCTGATAGGAGAGTCACTCGGCAACAATGGAGAGTGAAAAAGTGAAAGGATTAATTGTTCAGTCACGTCCAACTCTGCGACCCCGTGGACTGCAGCCCACCAGGCTCCTCTGTCCATGGGGAGTCTCTAGGCAACAATACTGGAGTGGGTTGCCATTCCCTTCTCCAGGGCATCTTTCCCACCCAGGGATGGAACCCATGTCTCCTGCATTGCAGGCAGATTCTTTCCCATCTGAGCCACCAGAGAAGCCCCAAAGACATGGAAACCTTGGATCAATGATGTAGATACTGTGTCCAACATTGTATAGGTCTGGAGTTGTGAGCTAGTTTAGCCCCTTACACACCCAAGAAAGTCTTCAATTAAAAATTAAAATGGTCTTCACATTCCTGGGAAAACACAGAAATAAACGCTGGGCTGCATCCCTAAAGGGTACTATTATGCATTATTCAAGTTTAACCAGGCAATTGTCTGCTTTACGTAACTCTGGCTTTAGCTTTTAAAGGTAATTTTGGAAAAGAGATTGTGGTATATTTTTACCTACAGAATTTACTTTCATGAGACAAATGGGTTTCTGGTGTAAAAATTTCGTTTGAAAATAGCTGAACGAAGATCAAGGAGGGGAAAAGAAAACCGATGCGACTGTGTTGTGTACCAACGCTACTAGTGGTGTTTTTTACTCTATTCTTTGGAAAACATTTTCGAGATTGATCTATATCTTAGGGGATCAGCTCTTCCAAAGATCTCTCTATTGCTATGGCTCTTACTTACCACTAGATTGAGTGATGACCTTCTAGGCTCAAGAGTGAGATGGATGGGTCTTTGGAAAGATTCCTTCCACTGAGTCCCTGAAGTGTTCCTGATCCTTGGGTTTCTAACCTTGGAAACCAGTTTCCTCCCTTGGACCTACAAGAAAACAGCCAGTCGAGAAACCAAGAGCATCTTCTCAAAATTCACATCAAGACGACGAGCAGGTGCCACCTCACACCTGACAGAAGGGCCATCATTAAAATACCTACAAACAATAAACGCCGGAAAGGGGGTGGAGAAAAGGGAAACCCTCTGCTGACGGGGGTGTAAACTGACGCGGCCACTGTGGAAGATAGTATGGGGATTTCTTAAAAAAGCAAGAATAAAACCACCCAAAAGAGAAGTACAAATATTGCGTATTAACGCATATATGAAATAGATAAAGACGGGACCGGTGAATCTATTTGCAGGGCAACAATGCAGACACACATATAGGAAACAAGACTTGTGGACATAGGGGAGGAAAGGTGAAGGTGGGAAGTGTGCAGAGAATAACACGGAAACAAACATTATCACGTGTAAAACAGATATCCAGTGGGCATGCTCTGTGTGACTCGGGGAACTCAGACAAGGGCTCAGCGACAACAAGCACAGAAAAAGCCGCTCAACGTCATTAGTTATTAGAAACAGGTAAATTGAAACTGCAATGAGGTTATCACCTCACACTGCTCAGAAAGGCCATCATCAAAAAAATCTACAAACAAGAAATGCTGGACAGGATGTGGAGGAAAGGGAACCCTCCTACACTGCTGATGGGATTGTCGACTGAAGCAGCCACCAAGGAAATATTACAGAGGCTCCCGCAAAAAATAAAAACAAGAACTATCGTGGGATCCAGCAATCCCACTCCTGGGCACATATCTGGAGATGAGCCATCATTTTAAAAAGATACACGCACCCCAGTGTTCATTATGGTGCTATTTACAAGAGCCAGGACATAGAAACAACCCAAGCACTCATTAATAGGTGAGAGCTTTCAGAAGATGTGGTACATACAGACATTGGGATTTATGCCCCAATGGTATACATGTACCAATGTATGGCTGTACATATACACAGCCATAAAACAGAATCGATGCTTTTGAACTGTGGTGTGGGAGAAGACTCTTGAGAGTACCTTGGACTGTAAGGAGATCCAACCAGTCCAGCCTAAAGGAGATCAGTCCTGGGTGTTCATTGGAGGGGCTGATGCTGAAGCTGAAACTCCAATACTTGGGCCACCTGATGCAAAGAGCAGACTCATTTGAAAAGACCCTGATGCTGATGCTAGGAAAGATTGCAGGAGAGAGGAGAAGGGGACGACAGAGGATGAGATGATTGGATAGCATCACCAACTCGATGGACATGAGTTTGAGTAGAATCCGAGAGTTGGTGATGGATAGGGAAGCCTGGCGTGCTGCAGTCCATGGGGTCCCAAAGAGCTGGACAGGACTGAGTGACTGAACTGAACTGAAAACATAACGAAATAACATCATTCCCAGCAAAGAGAACAGACCTGGAGATGACCGGACTAAGAGAAGTAAGTCAGATAAGAGAAAGGCCAAATCCCATATGATATCATTTACCTGTGGAATCTAAAATATCATACAAAAGAGCTTATCCACAAAAGAGAAACAGACCCAAAGATGCAGAGAACAGACTTGTGGCCGGGGGTTGGGGGAGGAGAGATGGTCTGGGAGGTTAGGTGATGCCAGGTGATATATACAGGATGGATAAACAATAATGTCCTACTGTACAGCACAGAGGAATAATATTCTATATCCCATGATAAGTGAAAGTGGCTCAGTTGTAATCTGACTCTTTGTGACCCCATGGATCATACATAAGTCCATGGAATTCTCCAGGCAAGAATACTGTAGTGGGTCATCTTTCCTTTCTCCAGGGGATCTTCCCAACCCAGGGATCGAACCCAGGTCTGCCACATTGCAGGCAATTCTTTACCAGTTGAGCCACCAGGGAAGCCCAAGAATACTGGACTGGGTAGCCTGTCCCTTCTCCAGCGGATCGTCCCGACCCAGGAATCAAAATGGGATCTCCTGCATTGCGGGCGGATTCTTTACCAACTGAGCTATCAGGGAATCCCATTGTATGATAAACCATAAAGGAAAACAATATGTTAAAGAATGTATGCATATGTAAAACTGATTCACTTTGCTGTAGAGCAGAAATTAGCATGACATTGTAAATCACTATACTTTAATAAAATATTTTTTTAAAAGAAGAGCATCTTCTCAGAAGTTACTGGGGTTTTCTTAAAACACAGCAGTGTATTAAATCTGCTTGCCTTTGAAAGCTGCTGCTGCTGCTGCTAAGTCACTTCAGTCGTGTCCGACTCTGTGTGACCCCATAGAAGGAAGCCCACCAGGCTCCCCCGTCCCTGGGATTCTCCAGGCAAGAACACCAGAGTGGGTTGCCATTTCCTTCTCCAATGTGTGAAAGTGAAAAGTGAAAGTGAAGTCGCTCAGTCGTGTCCGACCCTTAGCGATCCCACGGACTGCAGCCTACCAGGCTCCTCCATCCATGGGATTTTCTAGGCAAGACTACTGGAGTGGCTTGCCATTGCCTTCTCCGCCTTTGAAAGCTGCTACTGCTGCTAAGTCACATCAGTCGTTTCCAACTCTGTGTGACCCCGTAGATGGAAGCCCACCAGGCTCCCCCGTCCCTGGGATTCTCCAGGCAAGAACACTGGAGTGGGTTGCCATTTCCTTCTCCAATGTGTGAAAGTGAAAAGTGAAAGTGAAGTCGCTCAGTCGTGTCCGACCCTTAGCGACCCCACGGACTGCAGCCTACCAGGCTCCTCCATCCATGGGATTTTCTAGGCAAGAGTACTGGACTGGCTTGCCATTGCCTTCTCTGCCTTTGAAAGCTAGGTGGTACTTATTGAAATCTTTCCTCTTGTGATGTACCCAACCACATTTCAACTGGACTAAGTAACAGATCGATGCAATAAAGAAAAATAATGTTCTGTTAATGAGCGATATTATTACCAATATTCTTCCTGAGCCTCTAGGGGATCAGACCAAACAGATGATGCTAATGCTCCCTTTAAACTTACACAGAAATATTTCTGGCCATATTCTGAAGCATGCTCTGTTTTCAGTGACTCAAAGCACATTGCCAGCTTGCCAGGGGTCATTTATCGCTTCTATTCCAAGTTTCAGGTCCCATGCAGTAAGTCCTAACACAGCGATCAAGGCATCGTGACTAATTTGCTAGTATTATTTACCTAGACAGGGAATGTCTAACTTCAAATTGGGGAAATCTATAGAATTCAAGTAACTCCTGAGAAAGAATGCATTGATGGAAGTGTTTGATTTCTTATTTTGCTCTGTTGTTTTAATTGCTAAATCATGTCAGACTCTGTGACCCCACGGACTGTAGCCCGCCAGGCTCCTCTGTCCATGGGATTTCCCAGGCAAGAACACTGGAGTGGGTTGCCACCTGTTGATGAGACTTTAAAGAAATCTCATATATGTATCTATCTATATCTATGACTATATCTGTATGTCCAGCTTTGTAGTTAAAGAAACTCATGTACCTGCCCAGATCGCTATGGACAGGATGTAGTAGAACCTCAACGCTTCTGAGATTGTCTTAGGTAAATAATTACACAAGGTACGAGAAATACAGACTTGGCTTCATTCAATCCTCTAGTGACTGTTTGGATCATTTTATAAGTAAGGAAAGCAAGGAGTGGAGAGTCCAGGTAACACCCCCACAGGAGCAGGGTATAATAAGTCAGGCCAAGACGGGACCTTCATTTCCAAAACTGGGCTGAAGCACAGCCACCCTGGTCATGTATGATCCTCTTCCTGCTCAGAGTCACAGGTTCACGCAGGTCTGTGAGGCGTGTTAGCTGTGAGGAGATTCCAAGAGACCTTGAACCACTGAACCGCCAGGGAACTCCCAGCGGTTTCCTAGCTTAAAAAGCTAAGACAGCTACTACCAAATTGCAAAAATAGAAGATTATCGAAATGGCCAAATACACCCACACACACAGATATAAACTTTTAAATATAAATATTTCTATATGACAAATATGTTGAATTATATGTATATATAAGTGTCTATAAAATACAAACGTTCCTGTTAAATATATATCTGTGTTGCTCACCGAGACTTTCATATTGCATGATTCAAACATACAATTTATACTACCAAAATGCAAAAAAAGAAGAAAATCTAAATGGCCAAGCACACACACAGATATAAACTTTTAAATATAAATATTTCTATATTAAAATGTGTCGATTTAAAAAAAAAACCAGTTAACTGTTTTTTTAATATAAAAAATAAGTAAATAAAAATAACAATGAAAGGAAAAAATATGTTGATTTATATTTTTATATATGTTACGTGTCTGTTAAGATACAAATGTTCCTATTTTATATATATATTTATATATATAAATATAAAAAAAAATAATATCTAAATGGCCAAATACACACACACAGATATAAACTTTTAAATATAAATATTTCTATATGACAAATATGTTGAAATATAAGTGTCTGTAAAATACAAATGTTCCTATTAAATATATATCTGTGTTGCTCACCGAGACTTTCATATTGCATGATTCAAACATACAATTTATACTACCAAAATGCAAAAAAAGAAGAATATCTAAATGGCCAAACACACACACACACACACAGATATAAACTTTTAAATAAAAATATTTCTATATGACAATTATGTTGATTTAAAATAAAAACAGTTAACTGTTTTTTTTTTTTTAATATAAAAAAAAGAAGAATATCTAAATGGCCAAACACACACACACACAGATCTAAACTTTTAAATATAATTATTTCTATATTAAAATATGTTGATTTATATTATATATATATGTAAGTATCTGTTAAGATACAAATGTTCCTATTTTATATATATATTTATATATATATTTGTGTGTGTTGTTAACTGTGACTAATGTTATATGTCTCAAATACACACAATATATATTATAAAAAAAAAAGGGATATCTAAATGGCCAAACACACACAGACACAGATATAAAATTTTAAATATAAATATTTCTGTATTAAAAATATGTTGATTTATATTTTTATATATACTATGTAAGTATCTGTTAAGATACAAATGTTCCTATTATATATATCTATCTATGTGGCTTGTTGTGACTTTTAATGTTTTATGTCTTGAATACATAATATATACTACAAAAAAAAAATACTTAAATGACCAACCACACACATACACAGACAGGCACACATATGTAAAATTTTAAATATAAATGTTTATACATTACAAATATGTTGATTGATCTTCACATATGTATTATATAAATACGATGTGGCTTTCCCTGTGGCTCAGCTGGTAAAAAACCCATCTGCAATGCAGGAGACCCCGGTTTGATTCCTGGGTCGGGAAGAGCCGCTGGAGAAAGGAAAGGCTACCCGACTCGAGTATTCTTGGGCTTCCCTTGTGGCTCAGCTGGCAAAGAATCCGCCTGCAATGTGGGAGACCTGGGTTCAGTCCCTGGCTTGGGATGATCCCCAGGAGAAGGGAAAGGTTACCCACTAAATGTCATACGTTGATTTATATTTATATATATTATATAAATGTCTGTTGCTGCTAAGTCACTTCAGTCGTGTCCGACTCTGTGTGACCCCATAGACGGCAGCCCACCAGGCTCCCCCGTCCCTGGGATTGTCCAGGCAAGAACACTGGAGTGGGTTGCCATTTCCTTCTCCAAAATGGCTGTTAAGATACCACTAAATGTCATACGTTGATTTATATTTATATATATTATATGAACATCTGTTAAGATACAAATATTCATATTATATATGTTGCTATGTTGCTCACTGTGACTTTCACATAGTATGTCTCGAACACATACAATATATCACATATATTACATATATATTTAAAGCTACTTAGTCTCAGGGACATGAAACACAACACCACTACATATAAGAATGACTATGTTACTGAAATTTGGAAAGACTGGCCCTATCAAATGTGGAGAAAATGCAGAGTAGGTAAATGCCCACCAACGTCTGCTGACCCTAAAGAGAATTTCTCAAAACGGAGCAAGGCTCCCCATCCGGGCCGTGAAAGAATGCAGCTCCCCGCGTCTTTACAGAACCAGCTAAGAGAAGCGTCTGAGCAAATATGACATTTCCTGCTTCATGACAGAAACAACAGAGCTCAGACCCGAACTGCGTTTGGATTTAATCATCCCTATCTAAACCCAATCACGGGCTGCAGTTTAAACCAATTTGCTCTGCATTAAAGCCTCACGGGGAAGAGAAATTCCCTCCTGATTACCTGCGTCAACAGATAGTAAGCTAGCCCCCGTGGAGAAAAGGCGGACACCGTCCATGCTGGGCAGTTTCCATCACGCGGGTTCTATTTAATTACGTCTGGTAGCTGAGGAGGAAAGAAGGCTTCAGTGCATGTTGGAAGTGACCCTCCACCAGCCCTGGGGATCCAGACAAACACATACAGACAACAAAAGAGTGGTTACCAGTGGAGACATTGCGGTTGGGGAAATAGAGGGGACTGGGAGGTATAAACTATTATGTGTAAGACAGGCTACAAGGATGTATTGTACAACACAGGGAATGAGCCAGCCTCTTGTTTTTTGTTTTTTTTAATTGGAGGCTAATTACTTTACAATACTGTGGTGGTTTTTGCTATACACTGCCATGAATCCACCGTGGGTGTACATGTGTCCCCCATCCTGAACCCCCCTCCCACCGCCCTCCCCATCCCATCCCTCAGGGTCATCCCAGTGCACCAGCCCTTAGCACCCTGCCTCGTGCATGGAACCTAGGCTGGTCTTGTATTTCACATATGATAATATACATATTTCAATGCCATTCTCCCGAATCATCCCACCCTCGCCCTCTCCCGCAGAGTCCCAAAGACTGTTCTATACACCTGTGTCTCTTTTGCTGTCTTACATACAGAGTCATCGTTGCCATCTTTCTAAATTCCATATATATGCATTAATATACTATATTGGTGGTTTTCTTTCTGACTTACTTCACTCTGCATAATAGGCTCCAGTTTCATCCACCTCATTAGAACTGACTCAAATGCATTCTTTTTATTGGCTGAGTAATACTCCATTGTGTGTATGTACCACAGCTTTCTTATCCATTCGTCTGCAGATGGACATCTAGGTTGCTTCCATGTCCTGAGCCAGCCTTTTGTAATCACCGTAAATCTAGTGCAGCCTACAAAAATTACGTGAAAACTAAAAAATCATTAAAGAGAAAAGCCAAACAAAGAGACAAGAAAACCCAGTGAGTCTGATATGTAAGTGCTGCTGCTAAGTCACTTCAGTCGTGTCCGACTCTGTGCGACCCCATAGACGGCAGCCCACCAGGCTCCGCCGTCTCTGGGATTCTCCAGGCAAGAACACTGGCGTGGGCTGCCATTTCCTTCTCCAATGCATGAAAGCGAAAAGTGAAATTGAAGTCGCTCAGTTGTATCCGACTCTTCGCGACCCCATGGACTACAGTCCACCAGGCTCCTCCGTCCATGGGATTTTCCAGGCAAGAGTACTGGAGTGGTTTGCCATTTCCACAAATTATCACAAAGTGCGTGAGATAGAAGTGTTGGATAGTATATTAAAAAAAAAAAAAAAAAAACAGCCATGTGAGAGAGTCCCACTCACCAACACTGGCTGTTATATACTTTACATTTGTATCAATTTTCTAGGCAAATATTATGGACAATTATAGCTCTACTTTATCTACCTTTGACTTCTGAAAGTGAAAGTCACTCAGTCGTGTCTAAATCTTTGCAACCCCTTGGACTATACATTCCACGGGATTCTCCAGGCCAGAATACTGGAGTGGGTAACCTCTCCCTTCTCCAGGGGATCTTCAAAACCCAGGAATCGCACCCAGGTCTCCTGTACTGCAGGTGGACTTTTTACCAGCTGAGCCACCAGGGAAGTCCTAATGAGGTTAACTATTTTGTACATTCTTAAGCTTACTTCATTTCCTTACTAAACAGACTTTGAATATTTAATCTTTTTTGTATTTGAGCATTTTTGTTACTGCTATTTATCGACTTACTGGAGCAATTGATAAATTAAGAATTTTAACCTTTCCTCTCCCATAAATGTTGTGATAATCTTGTTTCTTTGCTTTTTATGAATAGTTTTATACTCAAAATTCTCTCAAGCACATATTAACTTTATCATTAGTGTAAAAGCATTCTCTAACAGAGGTCAAACTAAACCTTGATTTACAGTCTCTTATAATTCTTTAGTTGTTCAGTCACTCAGTCGTGTCCGACTCTTTGTGACCCCATGGACTGCAGCACGCCAGGCCTCCCTGTCCATCACCAACTCCTGGAGCTTGCTCAAACTCACGTCCATCAAATCGGTGATGCCCATCCAACAATCTCACCCTCTGTTGTCCCCTTCTCCTCCTGCCTTCAATCTTCCCCAGCATCAGGGTCTTTTCCAGTGAGTCGGCTCTTTGCATCAGGTGGCCAAAGTATTGGAGTTTCAGCTTCACCATCAGTTGTACGATGAACTTCCTACATAAGACTTGTGCCCTGCCTGGATCATTCTGCTGTGTGTTTTAAAGTGATGAGCTATGTTTTTCCTCTCTTCCTTCCCTCAGCGACTGGAGGGAACTCCGGGAATATAAATATAAAGGTTTGCCTTTATATTGCAAACCTCCACAAACACGGGCACACACCTACACACACCCGGTGGCTCAGAGTAGGCAATGGTAACCCACTCCAGTATTCCTGCCTGGAGAATCCCCATGGACAGAGGAGCCTGGCAGGCTACAATCCATGGGGTCGCCAAGAGTCAGACATGACTGAGCCACTCAGTACGTACAAGCATATTTACAGCAATTCTGATTCACACATTTGGCTTTCGCCCTTTTCCACCCCAATGCCCTTTCCCAGGTTCCTTTCTAAGTTAATTTCTTGGCTGTTGGCATTACATCTCTAAGTACATTATTAGTTGGAGAGCACGGTTTTCCCCCCGCGAATCTTGTGTTGGCGCCTCTCTTGTGAAAACACCTGTCCTCGGGGAACCATGAGGTCCTGAGCTTCTGCTCCCCCCAGATTCCAGGAGACTGTCTCCCCTTCGGTTAGAGTTCTGGGGTGCCCAGCACAGTTCACACTCTTTCTGCGGTGGGACGGGTTTGCAGGATTTTATTTGTCTCGGGGTGGATCTCTTTGATGGAGAGCCCAAGGTTCCTTCTTTGATCAAAAGTTTTCTTCTCCTTGTCCTTCTTTGGCTTCTGGTTTACAGGCTCTCCTTACCTAGGAATTCTCAATCGCCCATCTCTTTTTTTTTACACATGTTTCTGTTTCTTGCTCTGCTCAGTTTTCCCACTTTCCGTGCTTGGTGTTACCTCCTCATAATTGCTTTTTATTTCAACAATTCAGTTTTCTTTAAAAATCATCTGCAGTTGTCTCCACTGTTTTGTTTTGTTTTTTTTTGGTCTTCATTCTTTAATCTCTAATTTCAATTTGTTTCTCCATGACTTTCATTTCTACTCTATAGATACACATCCTCCTGAATAGTGTGTGTGTGCGTTGGTGCGTGTGTGTATGGGTTAATGAATGAGAACTTTTCAAAAAATTACGCTTGCATCTGTCAATACTTTCTGGCCTAGAGATTAGCCCTTTGAGTGAGGCAAGTTATTCCATTTCGATCTTCAGCTGATTACGTAGGACAGATCCGAGTGGGTTCATAAGGTAAGAGCTTCAAACTCATATTGATACGTTAGAGTATCAATGTGGATCAACTGTGAGGATATTCCTTATCCTGCATTTTTACATGTTAAATCACAAACATTGCTTCCTTTTGTGGCTACATTAAGTGTATCAAAGCATGATCATATTCTTTAGACAATTCACAGTTCCCCTGGAGAAGGGAAAGGCTACCCACTCCAGTATTCTGGCCTGGAGAATTCCATGGGGTCACAGAGTCGGGCACGACTGAGAGACTTTCACTTTCTTGGGTTTTTTTGGTATAATAGACTATATGAAGATGATTGTGTTGTTGTTGTTTAGTTGCTTGGTCAATTGTGTGTGACTCTTGGCAATCCCACTGACTGTAGCCTGCGAATCTCCTCTGTCCGTGGGACTCTCCAGGCAAGAATACTGGAGTGGGATGTCATTTCCTTCTCCAGGGGATCTTCCCGACCCAGGGATCAAACCACCATCTTTTGCATGGGCAAGTGGTTTTTTTTTCTAACTGCTGAGCCACCGGGTGCATGCAAATCTCTTAACTGCGTTTCTGACAGTTTCTTTAGGAAATACTCCTAAAACTGAAACAAGTTGGTCAAACGTACGGACACTATAAACAATGCCGGTGCCTAAGTGGCTTTCCAGGAATATTCTAAAATGCTCCCAGTTGTACTGAGAGGTTATAAGATGTCAGCTTGTTAGGTAAAATGCTTTTCATGTTTTTCTTGCTGTAAGGCAGGAAGTTGTTTTCCATGCTACCAACCAACAGCCATCTGGTTTTTTTCCCTTCCCTTTTCATTTATAATTTCTGTCAGTCATCCATTGTTCTGTTCTGGGATTAGATAATTCCTACTTTCGAAGTGCTCCTGTAAGATGAGAAACTATTACAGTGTCTATTTTTATATCTATTGCAATTGATGTTCATTGTGTGGAATGTTTTTCCTGATAAACTGGGTTGAAAAAAAATTTTTTTGTCATCTGGGGATACTCAAATCAATTATGCTTGAACTATCATGACCTGCACGCGTGCTCAGTCGCTCAGTCCTGTCTGACTCCCTGTGACCCCGTGGACTGTAACCCACCAGGCTGCTCTGTCAGTGGGATTTCCCAGGCAGGCCTACTGGAGTAGGTTGCCATTTCCTCCCCCAGGGGATCTTCCCGACCCAGGGATCGAACCTGTCTCTCCCACATTGGCTCAGACGATTCTTTCCCACTGAGCCACCAGGGAAGCTGGGGTATGTGAGTGTATGTCTGTAAAACACTTAACTAATATCATGAAGGGTTATCAGCACCCATGCAATGGTTGGGGAATAATTCTGTACATTGTAACCAACCAATACCATCAAAATTCCCCTCCTACTTTAATGACATATATCCCCCACCCTCCTGAAAACAAGAAACAGAAAATATATATGTTGCAACAGATTTTTGCTGCAGTGTCAAAAGCACGTCACACTCAGTTCACTCCCACCGCTTGGGTGGTTTATTTTAAAACGTATGTTGCTTCCCTAACATGGCCTGGATCAGAGATTGTTCTCAACTTGCAAAAGACCAGCAAAGAAGGTGATTTTTTTTCTGAGGAGTGGTTGGGTCATCTTACTGCTGTTGCTGCTGCGAAGTCTCGTCAGTCGTGTCAGATTCTGTGCGACCCCATAGATGGCAGCCCGCCAGGCTCCCCCATCCCTGGGATTCTCCACGCAAGAACACTGGAGTGGGTTGCCATTTCCTTCTCCAATGCATGAAAGTGAAAAGTGAAAGTGAAGTCGCTCAGTCGTGTCCGACTCTTAGTGACCCCATGGACTGCAGCCCACCAGGCTCCTCCGCCCATGGGATTTTCCAGGCAAGAGTACTGGAGTGGGGTGCCATTGCCTTCTCCAGGTACACGGCCGATCCTCTTCAAACCTGTATCAAATTCGCATGGGAAGAACTCTCACCTCTCTTAGGAGATCGAACTAAGCATTTCTGGGGACTTACCTGAATTCAGAGAAAGAGACATCGGCATTGTTCTTGTAGAAACTTCATTCATGTCCAAACCTTCCTGTAGCCAAGTACTGTATCATTATATGATGTTCGTTGGGAGTTTCTTGAACAAAATGCAATTTTCCCTATTTGATGTGGCTTTGTGTTTGTTAATTTTCCACCTGTCTGCTTTGCTGTGATTGCATTATTGTATCTTCTGCTGGTCATATGGTATTTATACATGTGTGTGTTTGCATGCACATGCTAAGTCACTGCGGCCATGACCAACTCTTTGTGACCCTATGGACTGTAGCCCACCAAGCTCCTCGATTCATGGGGCTCTCCAGGTGAGAAGACTGGAATGAGATGCGATTTCATCCTTCAGGTGATATTCCTGACCCAGGGACTTGAAACCGATGTCTCTTATATTTCCTGCACTGGCAGTCAGGTTCTTTACAGTTAGCACCACCTGGGAAGCCTGTGACCTAATATTAAATATTATCCCTGTGTTGGAATAAACTCCATTTGGAAGTGGTGTGTATATCCTGACCGGTGCATCAAAGTTGCTAATGTTTTATTTTTCTTGTTCCCTATGTATGCTTGACGGAAGTTTCAGTTTAATTATTCTGTATTTCAGTTTTATTTGCATTTAAAAGTATCTGTGTTATAGAAGCCTGGTATTGCAGAGGAAGCATTCTTTAAACTACACTCACAGAGAATTCACAACATGGCAGTACTATGTAACTTGAAATTTTCGCAGAATGTGCCTTTTGAATGAATCACACGTAATGCAACCTGGGTATGTATTTCTTCACTCCCTTGTAATTTGCACTGTGAAATTGATGAGTTTTTCTCTTTTTTTTATTGAGCTTATATTAGTAACATATTTTCTAGGAAGTAAGTAGCTTATTCTCGATAAACAGTTTGTGGTAGTAAAGCTGATCAGTATTTCCTCGTATCATTTAGTATCTCTTGTTATTTTTCTGTATCTTAACAAGGAATGATTTCATCAAAAAATCCTGTAGTTTCTGGGACATCCCTGGGGGTCCTGTGGCTAAGACTCTGCACACCCAGCCCAGGAGGTCTGGGTTCTGTTGCGGGTCAGGAAACTATAACTCACATGCTGCAACGCAGACCTGGTACAGCCAAATAAACTAAAAATAAAAATCCTCCAGTTCTTGACAGAAGAGAAAGACTTCTGTGAGGAGCAGATGTTCTGCCTTCTATGAGGGTGCCATCTCTTTGCACCTGAAAATTAGCTAATAATGGAACACTACCACGGTTGTCTTTAATATTTCTAGTTTTTGAATATAAATTTAATAGGAAAAAATAGATGGAAGGCTTTTAACTCATGCAGTTGCTATTCATGCTTTTTTTTTTTTTTGTAACCTCAAGGCAATTTTGTTTCCAGGGCCTCATTAGGGAAATGATCTTATCACAGCTCCGTTCCTGTGTGCATTTACTTTCTAGTGACAGATAAGTGTCAGCTGGTGTGCAGGGCAGTGGCACAGATGAGCCCAAACTGCTAAACAAAAACTTACAGGAAAACCCAAGGGTTAACAACAGACTCTTTCCATCCTAACGCTCAGAGTCTGACTCCGCGCAGGAACATCAAGCAAGACCTTTCATATATGCTTATGTATAACTGAATCAGGCTTCCCAGGTGGCTCAGTGGTAAAGAATCCTCCTGCCAATGCAGGAGATGTGGTTTTTCCAGTAGTTATATACAGATTTGGGTCATGTGTGGGTTTGGAAGGGCTGTTGCTGAAGCTGAAGCGCCAGTGCTTTGGCCACCTGACGCAAAAAGCCAATGCCCTGGAAAAGAACCCTGACGCTGGGAAAGACCGAAGGCAGGAGGAGAAGGGGATGACAGAGGATGAGATGGTTGGATGGCATCACCGATTCGACGGACATGAGTTTGAGCAAGCTCCGGGAGTTGGTGATGGACAGGGAGGGCTGGTGTGCTGCAGTCCGTGGGGTCACAAAGAGTCAGATACGACTCAATATTTGAGCAAACCAACAATTGCTCTACAATATGATGTTGGCTTCCGCCATACAACCACATGAATCAGCCACAAGTACACACACGTCCCCTCCCTCCTGAACCTTCCCCCCAGCCCATCCCACCCCTCTAGGTTGTCACAGGGCACTGGACTGAGCTCCCTGGGCCCACACAGCAGCCTCGCACTGACCCACCACCCCACACATGGTAGTGGACACACGTCAGTGCTACCCCCTCAACTCTTCCTACCCTATCCCTCCCCCACCGTGTCCACAGGTCTGTTCTGTCCATCTACATACTTCTTCCCTGCAAATAGTTTCCTCAGTACGATTTGTCTAGATTCCGTGTATATTTCATTTTTCTAGATTCTGTATATATTTCATTTTTCTAGATTCCGTATGTATTTCATGTGGTAATATGTGAAATTTGTTTTCCTCTGTCTGATTTACTTTGCTCTGTATAACACGCTCTAGGTTCATCTACTTCACTAGAATGGACTCAAATGTGTTCCTTTTCACGGCTGAGTAATATTCCATTGTACATATCAATATGTACCACAACTTCTTTATCCATTCATCTGCAGATGGACACCTAGGTTGCTTCCATATCCTAGCTATTGTAAACAATGATGCTAGGAAATGGCAACCCACTCCAGTGTTCTTGCCTGGACAATCCCAGGGACGGGGGAGCCTGGTGGACTGCCGTCTATGGGGTCACACAGAGTCGGACACGACTGAAGTGACTTAGCAGCAGCAGCAGCAGCTCATGAATTCTTGGTAACTTCCTCTTGAAATAACCCAGTGGGCTGAATCACTGCTCATTAGATGCTGATATTTTTATTTTGCAGAAGGAACACTGTATTCTGCTTTTATGTAATCTCTGTGTTCTGATAACTATCTGGCACTAGGCTTGACAGGTCACCTCTGCTGTTGAAATATACAAAATGCTTTCAAGGATGGTGAAGAACCGTCTTCTCTGCAACTGTCTCCCTTTTCAGAGCTTTCTGTATGCTTGTAACCAAATGTCGGGCCGTCTCCATTCAGTTTCAAGTCCTGATTGGTGAATCATTTTTATCTTTACCAGTTCCCTGATTCTGGGCTGGCCTTCCTTCGTAGGAGCCTGTCTCTGAATATTTTATTTGTTTCTTTACTTTTTCAACTGTGCCAGGGCTTAGTTGCAGTCTGTGGGATCTAGCTTCCTGACCAGGGATTGAACCTGGGCCCTCTGCACTGGCAGTGCAGAGTCTTAGCCACTGGGCCACCAGGGAAGTCCTTGAACCTGTCTCTTTGAGCAATTGCATTTATAGATCCCCTTGGAGAGATTCTTATGGATGGTTTACATTTCGGGTCTTTGTTTTTATTTCTTCTCTCTAATGTACCTTAAAGAGATGGGAATATCAGGCAAGCTGACCTGCCTCCTGAGAAATCTGTATGCAGGTCAGGAAGCAACAGTTAGGACTGGACATGGAACAACAGACTGGTTCCAAATCAGGAAAAGGAGTACATCAAGGCTGTATATTGTCACCCTGCTTATTTAACTTATATGCAGAGTACATCATGAGGAAGGCTGGGCTGGAGGAAGCACAAGCTGGAATTAAAATTGCCGGGAGAAATATCAATAACCTCAGATATGCAGATGACACCACCCTTATGGCAGAAAGTGAAGAGGAACTAAAAAGCCTCTTGATGAAAGTGAAAGTGAAAAAGTTGGCTTAAAGCTCAACATTCAGGAAAATAAGATCATGGCATCACTTCATGGGAAATAGATGGGGAAACAGTGAAAGACTTTATATTTGGGGGCTCCAAAATCACTGCAGATGCTGATTGCAGCCAGGAAATTAAAAGACGCTTGCTCCTTGTAAGAAAAGTTATGACCAACCTAGACAGCATATTAAAAGGCAGAGACATTACTTTGCCAACCAAGGTCCGTCTAGTCAAGGCTATGGTTTTTCCAGTGGTCATGTATGGATGTGAGCGTGGACTATAAAGAAAGCTGATCGCCGAAGAATTGATGCTTTTGAACTGAGGTGTTGGAGAAGACTCTTGAGAGTCCCTTGGACTGCAAGGAGATCCAACCAGTCCACCCTAAAGGAAATCAGTCCTGAATATTCATTGGAAGGACTGATGCTGAAGCTGAAACTCCAATCCTTTGGCCACCTGATGCGAAGAACTGACTCATTGGAAAAGACCCTGATGCTGGGAAAGATTGAGGGCATTAGGAGAAGGGGACAACAGAAGATGAGATGGTTGGATGCCATCACCAACTCAATGGACATGAGTTTGAGTAAGCTCTGGCTATTGCTGATGGACCAGGAAACCTGGTGTGCTGCAGTCCATGGGGTCGCAAAGAGTCAGACACAACTGAGCAACTGAAGTGAACTGAATGTACTTTTGGGGCTTCCCTGATAGCTCAGTTGGTAAAGGATCCTCCTGCAAGGCAGGAGAGCCCAGTTCAATTCCTGGGTTGGGCAGATCTGCTGGAGAGGGGATAGGCTACCCACTCCATTATTCCTGGGCTTCCCTCATGTCTCAGCAGTGCAGGAGACATGGGTTCAACCCCTCATTTGGGAAGATCCCCTAGAGAAGGGAAAGGCTATCCTCTCTAGTATTCTGGCCTGGAGAACTCCATGGACTGTATAGTCCTTGGGGTCACAAAGAGTCAGAGACAACTGAATGACTTTCACTTTACTTCATTGTACCTTCACTTCCAAGCACGAAAATCTCATGAACAGCATTGAATCTGAGGCAGTTCAGAACCCACATAACAGCTCTTTCATTCCCCCTCCAAGAGGCATCAAAACACAGGCTTCCTTCTGGTAAGCCTCTACAAACATTAATAATATAGTATAAATCCTTTCATTATGCAAAAGTTAATCGTTGTGAAGTGCTATTCAGTATTCTTATCTCAGAACAATGTCAAGAAATCTAGACCCAATTCGTAATTGACCTTTCTTTTAAATACAAAGCTGATTAGACACCATCATTTTCATGTAATTCAGCGCTTTTACGAGGGGCTTTGTTTTTCCAAGTGGGGTTTAGGTTAAATGATTTTGAGTCCAAGGTAATGACTATTCAAGTAGAAGTCTTGATAAAGAGATCTCTTTGGACATTTTCATGAGAAATCCCACGCACAACGAAATTTCATTATATTTCCTCGGAACTGTTGGTACATTTAGTTCATATCCTCATTGTTTTGGGTATTTTTTTAGCACTCTCGGTTTGGTCTGCTTTTCCTTCAGATTTCACATTCCATGAAGCCATTCTCTGCTGTATACCAGAAAACCCTGAATGTTGGAGGTCAAGTCTATTCATTTAAGGTTTTAATAACCGAGGATAAAAGAGAAGGGGCTGACGGAGCATGAGATGATTGGATGACATCACTGACTCCATGGACATGAGTTTGAGCCAACTCCAGGAGATAGTAGAGGACAGGGAAGCCTGGTGTGCTGCAGTCCACGGGGTCACAAAGAGTCGGACGTGACGGAGGACTTCAAAACGACAATCTAGAATGGTATTTAGTAAACTTTCCTGCTCTACAAAGTGGAGCGGAAACTAGATTATAGAATACTGTATGCCACAAGTTCCCGGATGTGAAGCCCTATACCAAGGCCACAGGACAAAATCCTCCAGAGTTAACCAAGTCTCACAGCAAGTATTGCTATGAACACCCCTCCCCCCTTGACCTAAACCAGCCTTTCCTCAACTCCATATTGGGTAAAATACCCGCCCTATAGCACTCTAGGGCTTCCCTGGTGGCTCAGAGGTTAAAGCGTCTGCCTCCAATGCGGGAGACCTGGGTTCAATCCCTGGGTCGGGAAGATCCCCTGGAGAAGGAAACGGTAACCCACTCCAGTATTCTTGCCTGGAGAATCCCACGGACAGAGAAGCCTGGTAGGCTACAGTCCACGGGGTCGCATAGAGTCGGACACGACTGAGCGACGGAACGGAATAGCACACTAAGCGTTTCCCAGGCAGCGCTAGTGGTTAAAGAATCTGCCTGCCAATGCAGGAGACATAAGAGTCAAGGGCCTGATTCCTGGGTGAAGAAGGTCCCCTGGAGAAGGACGTGGCAACCCACCCCAGTGTTCTTGCCTGGAGAACCCCACGGACAGAGGAGCCTGGTGGGCTACAGTCCACAAGGTTGCAAAGAGTCGGACAGGACTGAGCTCACATGCACACAGTACCCTAACCAATCATCCAGTGCCACCCTTCCAGCATAGATTTTTTTTTGTCTTGAGGGTCAAAAAAATCAATTTTTTACCCACGCAAGGGGATGGCTGTCCCTGATCTGTGAGGAGTTTGGCTTTCTGCGCTCCCAGTGCCCACATTATCTCTGCTCTTTGCTCTTAAACTCACTCCCTTCTGAAAAAGCTCTGTATTTGGAAAATCTTTCCCAACCCACTCACAGACCATGACACTTGATTCTGATCATGGCCTTGATGTTGGCTGGCCATAGAAACTTGCGGGCAAAAGCCCAACGAGCTTCATTTCCAGTTTCTTCTGCTACTATATAGTGACAGGAAGATTATTTTCTTGCTCTGCCTAATGATTTTTTTTTCCCCTCTGCAAGAAAGAAATAAGACCATAGCTCTGCAAGAATTCAGTAGACAGCAAAATGTCCTATTATCACAAGCTGGGTTGAGCAGTTTGCCTGAGGCTAGTTCTTATCTATCACAGCTAAGGCCCTGCTTCTAGTCGGGTCCGAAGAAGAAGAGAACAGCGAGAAGACCCACTCATGAATCTCCCTGATGTGTGCAATTTTCATTTCAGTCTCTGTTGGTATTAAGAAATGTTTCTGCTTTTTCTTTATGCGTCCACACACACACAAAAACAACATTTTAAAAACTGCCTTCTTTTGTACTATATGATGAACTCCAAGGGTTGGGACAAACAAGCATGCGTGTAGACATCCAAATGGATTCCTTTATTTACAGGTTCAGGGATATTCACGTTTATCCTCACGTCCCAAAACAACTGTTTGGGGAAAGCCCATTAAACATTTCAGTACAATCCCAAAACACTCTCCTTGTTTTTTCTAATGACAAATGGAGTCATTTCCTGCCTTATCAATGACAAGGCCATCACAGCCATCACAGACCTGCTGGCCCTTCAGTTGTGAATTTCTAAGCCCAGAGGGTGCCTAGCAAGAACAAAACCTGCTATCAGGCCACCCATGGAGCTGCAGCCACTGCCCACAGGGAGCATGAAGAACTGGGGTGGGGGTGGGGGTTGGGGGCACAGAGGGAGATGTGAAAAAAAATAAAAATAAAAAAACAGGATACCGGCCCCAGAGAGCTGAGATGCGTGTGAAAGGAAGGGTTTCAGTGAGCCCAGACTCTTGGATCTTCCCCTACATAGAAAAGCACAAAATTTCTTCACTTGACATGCCTGGTTTCCTATCATTAATCATTTTCTGCTGTTCAGGCTTGTTGCAAATTTCTACATCACCTGACTCCTCCCCCCGCCATACACACATACCTCCTCCGACCAGTTTTCTCAAGGTCACTTGAGATGCTATCTCCTGGGCTTGACATCCTAAAAATTCTCGCCAAATAAAACATAACTCTCATCATCTTCAGCGCTGGGACTATGGTTTTAAGTCGACGCTAAGGTCGACGTGGAGACACGGGATGGGCAGCTCATGTGACAGAATGGAGGCGGTTAGGACCACAGGGAACTCCAGGTATGAGCCACTGCCAACCTTGTAGTAGCCGGAGATGAAGGAAGGCAAAAATCCCCGCGCGCTTACGAGTGATAGAGTGTCTGAAGCACTCAGGTGTGCAGACTCAATTATTCTGCAGCTTGGTGATTAATTAGAGATTTAGAAGGAAAAAAAAAAAATGAAAACCCTAAAATCCATCTACACTGCTTACATGATGTATGAACACAGTCACCTGCTTGGTTCTATTAAGAATTTTTGTGTGAAAAATCTTACGTTTTCCTCCCGTGATAGAGCAATTTCGCAGTCTTGAATTCTCAGAGTCAAACACCTCATTCCTCTTCACTGGCTCATTAAGGGCCCCCTCCCACCCCCAACAGGCCTTGATAAAATATGGTATTGCCTTACAGTTATCTCCTATAATGAGTCATTAGAAATGACTCGAGCAGCTCTGCGTATGCAAAGGCAACATAGAACTCAGTAACTTATAGTGAAGAAAACCAGAATGTTATGGGGGCTTCCCAGGTGGCTCAGACAGTAAAGAATCCACCTGCAATGCGAGAGACCTGGGTTTGATCCCTGGGTCAAGAAGATCCCCTGGAGGAGAGCATGGCAATCCACTCCAATATTCTTGCCTGGGAAATCCCATGGACAGAGGAGCCTGGCGGGCTACAGCCCATGGGGTTACCAAGAGTTGGACACGACAGAGCCACTAACACTTGCGCTTTCAGGGGAGCTGAGATCTCACGCGCCTCGTGGTCAAAAACCCAGAACATAAACAAGAGGAGCAATATTGTAAGAAATGCAGTAAGGACTTTAAAAATGGTCCACATTAAAAAAAAAAAATCTGTAAAAATTAAAAAAAAAAATGACTCTAATGCAAGGCACCCTTTTAGTGGTGGTGGTAGTGATTTAGTCATGTCCAATGCTTGTGACCCCATGGACTATAGCCCACGAGGCTCCTCTGTCCATGGGACTTCTCAGGAAAGAATACTGGAACGGGTTGCTATTTTCTTCTCCAGGGCATCTTCCCGATCCGAGGATTGAACCCGAGTCTCCTGCATTGTCGGCAGATCTTTTACCGAGTGAGCCACCAAGGAAGCCCTCTGAATGTTGCATTTAAGCTCAATCATTGATTAGGCCAAAATCTGGGCTTCAGAGCCACGGTTCTATGAACTATGGTCACGTTAGAAATACATACTGTATTGCCTTTTTCATGGTCCCGCCGTACATTCAATCTCTATATTAAGATTTGTTTTGTCAGTTCATGGGCACTGTTGATTATTATTACTATTTCAACCAGAGAGTAGACTCATGATTAACTTCAGAATGCTGGGAATAAAAACGTAATTGTCAGTTGATGCATGTGAGCGGGGTACGATGGATCCTATTGGGAATAATTTTTACTCTAATGCAAAGAAAATCACTGAAATAACTCATGCTTTTCAATTAAATTCTGTGGCATAATAGAAGGAGCAAAATATGGCTGCTGGCATTGCATTAATATTATGAATATACCCTTAAATGAAAATTGCCCATGGACGCACAAATGGGTACATTTTGGAAGTCTGAGTGTAGGATGCAATTTTGAAAACTGTAATAGACACGCCATTACCGACATACAGACAGCTTTCAATTTACTCATAGTTCATGCCAGCGAGTATTAGGTTTAGAGAGAGCAGTTTGCACTGGAACCCAAGAATTGAAATAATCTGTGGAATTGAAATAAGGGGCTGTTTAACCAGGTGAAACTGTTTCTAATATGGCAGAAGTCGGAAATTTCAGAATCAGCTCGTAATGGCCCACGTATGTTCACAGCAGAAAATCAGACCAGTTTTCACTTAGACGGTCTATGGAGAGAAGGGATTTATACAGTGAAGTAGCAATAAATAATTTATTTATTCCCACATCCATCAACCTGAGAATGACAGACCTCAACCTGAATAAATTTACTTTCACAACACTGGAAATCAACCATACTCCAATTGAAAAAAAATAAAATGGTAAAAGAAATAAACTGAACGTGTAAATTGTTTAAAAAATTTTTTACTGAAATTTAGAAAAGAAAAGAAATTCCTCTTTTGATGGACATGTAGTTTGCGTCCATGTCCTTGCAAATTGTGAACAGTGCTGCTGTGAGCATTGGGGTGGATGCATATGTTTTAATTATGGTTTTCTCTGGGTATCTACCCAGAAGTGACATAGATAACTAGTGAGGACACAGTGCATAGCACAGGAAACACTACTTCATGCGCTGTGGTGGCCTCAAAGGGACGTCCACAAGGGAGCGGTTTTATGTATCCCTGGCGTGCTGTGATTCACGGGGTCGCAAAGAGTCAGACACGACTGAGCGACTGAACTGAACTGAACTGAACTGAGGGCTGAAGCAACCATACTCCAAAAAACATTGAGAAAAAGCATCAGACTCAAAGGAATACATGCTGCTGCTGCTGCTGCTGCTAAGTCACTTCAGTCGTGTCCGACTCTGTGTGACCCCATAGACGGAAGCCCACCAGGCTCCCCCGTCCTTGGGATTCTCCAGGCACGAACACTGGAGTGGGTTGCCATTTCCTTCTCCAATGTGTGAAAGTGAAAAGTGAAAGTGAGGTCACTCACTCGTGTCTGACCCTTAGCGACCCCACAGACTGCAGCTTACCAGGCTCCTCTATCCATGGGATTTTCTAGGCAAGAGTACTGGAGTGGCTTGCCATTGCCTTCTCCGGGAATACATGCTAAAGGATCCCATTTACAGTACATTTCTTGACCTCCGTGCTGGTTTTGGGGGGGAGGGGTTTGTTTCCTATAACTCATTTTACTGTCTTTCTCTTTTTAATGTCATCTTTTATGTTTGTGTTACATGTTATAATTGAATGCTTTTAGAAATGGAATTCGGAGAAGGCAATGGCAAGCCACTCCAGTACTCTTGCCTAGAAAATCCCATGGATGGAGGAGCCTGGTGGGCTGCAGTCCGTGGGGTCGCTAAGGGTCGGACTCGACTGAGCGACTTCACTTTCACTTTTCACTTTCACACATTGGAGAAGGAAATGGCAACCCACTCCAGTGTTCTTGCCTGGAGAATCCCAGGGACGGAGGAGCCTGGTGGGCTTCCGTCTGTGGGGTCACACAGAGTCGAACACGACTGAAGTGACTTAGCAGCAGCAGCAGCAGCAGAAATGGAATTATTCAGAAAAAGAAAAAAAAAAAGAGCACGTGTCCAGCTTCGATCATTGTGTGTGCATGTGTTAGTCGCTCCCTCATGTCCGACTCTCTGCGACCCCATGGACTGTAGCCCGCCAGGCTCCTCTGTCCATGGAATTTTCCAGACACAAATACCGGAGTGGATTGCCATTTCCTTCTCAAACAGTCTACCCAACCCAGGGATCAAACCCAGGTCTCCTGCCTTGCAGACATATTCTTTACCACTGAGCCACCTGGGAAGCAAAGAATTACCCTGCTGCTGCTGCTAAGTCGCTTCAGTCGTGTCCGACTCTGTGCGACCCCAGAGATGGCAGCCCACCAGGCTCCCCCGTCCCTGGGATTCTCCAGGCAAGAACACTGGAGTGGGGTGCCATTTCCTTCAATGCAGGAAAGTGAAAAGTGAAAGTGAAGTCGCTCAGTCTTGTCCAACTCTTCGCGACCCCATGGACTGCAGCCCACCAGGCTCCTCCGTCCATGGGATTTTCCAGGCAAGAGTACTGGAGTGGGATGCCATTGCCTTCTCCAAAAGAATTACCCTAGGACCCAGCAATTCCACTTCCTGGAAGATACTCCAGTAAAATAAAGACACACTTCCACGCATAAATGCGTCCATGCATCGTCACAGCAGCATTTTTATACACCATCCCCAGAAGGTGAAAACATCCCAAATCTCTATTAACAGATGCATGGATAAACAGATGACAGTATATCCACACAATGAAATGGTATTCAGTCTTCAAAAGGAACGTATCGCTGACCCTTTCTACAGTATCCATGATGCTTGAAGACATGATGGTCGGTGAAGGAAGGACAAATGTTGTCTGACCCCTTTCACCTGCAGAATGTGCAGGCTGGCCTGTTAAGTCCACAAAATGGAAAGCTAATTAGTGGCTACCAAGGGCTTCAGGGAAGAGCACAGAAATGAGACATGACTGCTAAACAGGTGTCTTTTGGGGGCGATTAATATTCTTTGGAACCAGATCCTGCTGATAGTTGCACAGCACTGCAGATGTACTAAATGTCACCAAACTGCACACTTTAAAATGGTTCACCTAAGAAAAAAATTAATTAATTTGTCTGCACAGGATCTTAGTTGCAGCCTGTGCGATGCAGTTCCCTGACCAGAGATAGAACCTGGGTCTTCTGCATAGGGAGCTCAGAGTCGTAGCCACTGGACACCAAAGAAGTCCCACACTGTATAAAGGTTCTTTTCATGTTAGGTGAATTTTATCTTCATTTTCTTAAAAGAAAGCTCTTCTGCGCACGATAGAAATAACATGAAACAAAACCGAATAATGCGAGGAGCATCTAAGGAATAGAGATAAAAAGCTTATACAGCCTTTAAAAAAAAAAAAAGACTTTAAGACAAACAAAGGAAAAATAATACAGGTCCTACTTTTAAAATGCTAGAGAATGAGTTCCAGGATTTTTTTTTCCTTTTAATTTCAGCTTTATGTACAATGTGATTTTTTTATTTTGAGATAATTATAGGCTTCTTAAAAATTGCCAGAGGAGTCATGGAAGTCACATACACCCTCAACGCTACCTTTGCTAATGTGAAAGTTATGTCATCCTAAAGGACAACGATGAAGCCAGGAAATTATTGATAGGATGCTATTAACTACATCAGAGATCTTACTACGAGTTCTCCAGCTTTACTGTCGGTGTTCAATTACGGACCAGGATTCCACATTCTTATGTTTAGTTGTCCACTGCAACCTTTGACAGCTCTTCCTTCTTTGTCTGTATATGACTTATTTTGTATGCTGCCTGTGGGGGGTATGTTTATAAGCTGTAAACATCGCCAAAGAAGACATCAAGTGTGTTACTATCCGGGCATGCATCTGCGAAATGGCTGGCTAGGAAACAAGCCCAAAGAAATAGCGAAAAAAAAAGAGATCCACAAGCATGGGGGAAAAAATACTTGATGCGGTGCCAGGTGGAGCTGCAGAAATGATCATGGTCTCCACAACACGGTGGAAGGGTTAAGAAGGTAGGTGAAGAACGACAGGCAGAGTGGGGACAAGAAAGGTCTGACAGACGGCATCGGTCTAGCAGAAGACTGTGCTACAGGGTTTTCAAGCGTAGCTGTGGCCCATTTCGGCATCTCAAGGACAGTTTCGGTCCATCTCAGCAACTCATTGTGTCATTATGTTGGCATAACAAGACCGATCACGGGATGCCCCGTCTCTGCTTCTTCCCATGTCAAGAGTTCAGTTCAGTCGCTCAGTCGTGTCCGACTCTCCGCGACCCCACGAATCGCAGCACGCCAGGCCTCCCTGTCCATCACCAACTCCCGGAGTTCACTCAAACTCATGTCCACAGAGTCGGTGATGCCATCCAGCCATCTCACTCTCTGTCGTCCCCTTCTCCTCCCGCCCCCAACCTTTCCTAGCATCAGAGTCTTTTCCAGTGAGTCAACTCGTCGCATGAGGTGGCCAAAGTATTGCAGTTTCAGCTTCAGCATCCGTCCTTCCAATGAACACCCAGGACTGATCTCCTTTAGAATGGACTGGTTGGATCTCCTTGCAGTACAAGCGACTCTCAAGAGTCTCCTCCAGCACCACAGTTCAAAAGCATCAATTCTTCAGCGATCAGCCTTCTTCACAGTCCAACTCTCACATCCATACATGACCACGGGAAAAACCATAGCCTTGACTAGACGGACCTTCGTTGGCAAAGTAATGTCTCTGCTTTTTAATATACTATCAAGGTTGGTCAGCGGTGGTAAAAAGTTCTCGAGAGGAGGCATGGTCCACCTGAGAATCTCAGCATCTCATCATGTTGGCATGGGACCATTCGTGAGAGGACCTCTGTCTGCTCCATCCCAGGTCAACAGTTGAGCCGTGGTTCAGCGGTTTTCAGAGCAGTGATGGTCCACCCTAGCATCTCAGCATCCTGGCATCTCATCAGACTAGTATGGGAAGGCCATTCATGATGAGACATCTCTCTCTTCTTCCTCTGCCAGGTGTCCAGTTGTGGTATGAGGCTCCCACGAATGGTTCTGGTCCACTTCAGCATCCCAGCATCTCATCACGTGGGCGTGACAGCATCATTGGTGATAGGGCCCCTCTCTGCCTCTTCCCGTGTCAAACGTTGAGCTGCGTCACGAGGTTCTCACGGTCCACCCTGCTGTCTCAGAATCTCGGCACGTCATCACGTGGGCATGACAAAACCATGTGAGGTACGGCCCCTCCCTGCGTCTCCCTCTGTCGAGCTGCGCTACAAAGTTTTCAAGAGTACTTTGTCCATCTGAGCCTGATCCATCTCAGCACCTCACTGTCTCATCACATTGGCCTGACTGGACCGGTCGTCACATGGCCCCGCTCTGCTTCTTCCTATGTCAGGTGTCCCCTAAACTCTGGGGCTTCACAGAGCCCTGCAGGGCTGCCCTCCCAGACCCTGGCTCTCCGACTGCTTGCACTCAGCCGGTTCTTGCCTGTGGATTCCATGTTTCCATCTCTTCCTCCAAGACCATCTTTCTTCCATAGATTGTAAGCTTACTTCAGTCCCCGAGGTCAGCTGTCTGTAGTGTCATAGCTATTATCAATGTTACTTTATCACGGAACTGCGTTTCCAATTCTTCTATGGATATTCTTCATACCTTCTGTATTTTTCTCATAAATCCAATTTATTTGGAAGTAGAGGACTATGTCTTGCTAAAAATAATGAGATCATTTCCTCTTATTTCATTAGATGAGGTATCTACACATTCTAATGCCACATTTAATTTAATCCTAATAGACTGTGGTCCATGCCCAATTACTACAGCCTCTGACTGCTGCCTCTATTCTTGACACACTTACTCATGACCAGTTCATTTCCAAATAAGATATGTTCAGGCAGGTGTTTGTTTGTTTTTTTTTTTCTGATGCATACTTGTCAGTAGCAAATTCCAGTACCACCTCTTGTTAGACAAGGATGTCTTGAATAGTACCTTCTCTGAAGGATTATCAGCTATAGACTCATTTTTCTAATTTTTCAAATTTATCCTTTGTGTTGGATAAATCCTTTATCCTGAGTATTCAGTTGCTAAGTCGTGTCCAACTCTCTGTGAGCCCAAGGATTGCAGCACATCAGGTTCTTCTGTCCATGGAATTTTCCCAGCAACACTACTGGACTGGGTTGCCATTTCCTTGTCCAGTTTATCCTTTGAGCCTTTGATATAAATTGTACAGCCCATTTCAGGAAAGCTTAGTGATCGGCGAGATGAAGGTATTTTCTCAGAAGATCCATGTGTTACCTTGCCCTTGTTACAATCCACTCTTGGGCAGGTTCCTAGTAAAGTAAGCGCGAGCAGGAGATTGAGCCAGATTTGAGAATCTCCCATGGTCTTCATGTACGTACGCTGGGCGCCCCATCAGTAACAACTCCTGAAAAGATGAATACTAACGTGGCTATGGCAGGTCTGGATGAAGTATGAAAAGAGAAGACAGGACCAAATGGTCCAAAGGCTGCGAAGCTGCTCCGATGCACCTTTCTGACCCCCTGCTATTCTCCCTTTTATGCTCTGCCCACATAGTCAAGGATGCTCCATGGTTCTTGGAGCCCAACACAGCATGCTCGGCCTCACCAAAGACAGAAGAAATTGTTGCTTAAAAAGTCTTGTGTAGGTGTGCATTTTTATGACACAGAGGGCTCCAAAAAGGCAGAGGAAAATTCATTGTGTGTTCATAACAATATATAATATTAAGAGCTCACCGTCCACTTGAACTTTCTGTGGCTTCAAGAGTTTCTACTTGACTCATAAGGAATGTATGAGGCAGAGGGGCAATTGATTCCCTCCCCTTCCCTGTACACAACTGAGATTATATGCCTAACAAGGAAAAGAAATCCAGAGGAGAAAATGGCAACCCACTCCCGTATCCTTGTCTGGAAAATTCCTTGGACAGAGGAGCCCCATGGGCTACAGTCTACAGGTCGCAAAGGGTTGGACATGGCTGAGCTACTCACACACACACAGACACACATACACAGGGAAGACATATTTTAGGACTTCCCTGGTGGTCACGTGGTTAAGACTCCACACTTCCACTCAAGGGGCGTGAGTTCAATTCCCGGTTGGGGAACTAGGACCCCATAGGCAAAGCGGTCAAAAAAGTAAATAACACGCATAAGTTACTAAAAAATAAAAAAGTGTTTTGATGGGAAGAGAAATCTCAACATATAAAATAAAATCTTTCATCTTCTCCCCCTACTTGGAAAAGAAATTGTTTATATCTTAAGGAAAATCTTTAGGCTTCTCTGGTGGCTCACACAGCAAAGTGTCTGCCTGCAATGTGGGAGACCCGGGTTCAATCCCTGGGTTGGGAAGTTTCCCTGGAGAAGGAAATGGCACCCCACTCCAGTCCTCTTGCCTGGAAAATCCCATGGACGGAGGAGACTGGTAGGCTAAAGTCCACGGGGTCGCAAAGAGTTGGAGACGACTGAAAGACTTCACTTTTAAGGGAAGCCCTTATGTTTGAATGATTAATAATAGTTTAGTTGCCCAATGCTATTTTTTTTTCCATATAAGATACATCTTTTAGCCCAGAATATTGAAACATTCACACCTGAATTACCAATATCTCATCCATTTAAAAGGAAATACAACCTTTGGGAGAATATTAGAATCTTCCAAGTGTCTGTATGAAGCAAAAAAACTCCTTGCCTATGAAGCTGTTCATCACTGGCAGAAATACGATTGAAAATACTGGTCTAGAAATGGAATTATAGAGCACACAGCTTTGGGGCATAGGATGCTGGAAATACATGAATATTGAGCTGAAAAATTAGTGTTGCCACGTCTACTCTAAGCACTGAAATATCGCTAGTTCTTTAGTAATAGAAAGAGATGCCTTAGGAAAGCATACTGTGGGGCTTCCCTGGGGGGTCCAGTGGTTCAGAATTCACCTTCCAGTGCACGTGGTGTGGCTCCGCTCCCTGGCCGGGGAACTAAGATCCCACGTGCCTTGAGGCCGAAAAACCAAAATATAAAACAGAAGCAATAGTGTAACAAATGCAAAGAAAACTTAAAAAAAAAAATGGTCCATATTTAAAACAAAATTGTTTTAAATAAAAGCAAACAATTAATGCAATTTAGGAAGAAGATAGTTGAAAAATAAGGGAATCAAACATCCCTAGTTTGCTCTAGGATGTATGCTTGAGGAGCCGCCATGGAGTAGCTTCTCAACTGAGCAGATCTTTCAAAAGGAGACACTTGAGTCTATAAATGAGAACCTGTCCAGTTTTAGAATCTCCTGTGAATATTTTCATATCCCTGAGATCTATTAGTCATGTCCAAGACTATTCACTCACCTCATCACTACTGAGATCCACTAGTCACGTACAGATATGAGAGTTGGACTATAAAGAAAGCTGATCGCCAAAGAATTGATGCTTTTGAGCTGTGGTGCTGGAGAAGACTCTTGAGAGTCCCTTGGACTGCAAGGAGATCCAACCAGTCCACCCTAAGGGAGATCAGTGCTGGGTGTTCATTGGAAGGACTGATGCTAAAGCTGAAACTCCAATACTTTGGCCACCTCATGCGACGAGTTGACTCACTGGAAAAGACTCTGATGCTGGGAGGGATTGGGGATGGGAGGAGAAGGGGACGACAGAGAATGAGATGGCTGGATGGCATCACCGACTCGATGGACACGAGTTGCAGTAAGCTCTGGGAGTTGGTGATGGACAGGGAGGCCTGGCGTGACACAGTCCGTGGGGTCATAGAGTCAGACACAACTGAGCGACTGAACTGAGCTGAGATCTATTGTGCTTTGGAAGGGTTGGTTAGTTTTTCCACCCCATCACAACTTTGGAGCGGGAGAGAAATACTGTTCCTTTAGACTTGATACCTTACTTCTCTCACATTGAGAAAGAAATATTTACATGCTTTGTAATGCTTTGACATGATTCATTAGGGCTGTTGCAGAAAAACGGAGTGCCTGGGTTCCAGCCACGGAGCAGACGGATTACCCTTATGCTGCCTGAGTAACACTTTATAAACCCATTTGTCACACAGAAGAGGTGTCACGTGTAATCTGATGCATTGCGGGTAATGGATTGGGTGAAATTTACTTGGATTCTCAGCAAGGCGCGTGAAGTAACTACCTTCACCCACGGGCAGACTGTATTTTATCTCTTAAATCTTATTAGAGCTCCCTCGGCCGACAGAGAACAGGTAGCTCTATTTCAGCTGGCATCAGGAGGGAACAATGTCTGATTAGCTCTCACAAATCTTCGTCAAGCCAGCCCCATCGAGGCCGTTTGCCGGACAGGAGGAGGCTTGTATGACCACATTCACGGTACAATTATCTACATGTATACTTGTGGTCTTGTGTCAAAGCAGCGCTTCCCTACTTGAGACAGAGATTTAAGTAGGAAAATACAATATCTACACCAGTTGGTCTAAGTGCTTACCCAATGCTTCTTAATGCTTCTTTCTTTTAAAGATTAATTTTTTTATAACGATCGTTTTTCTTAAAGTCTTTATTGAGCTAGTTACAATATTATTTCTGCTTTATGTCTTGGTTTTTTGGGAACCATGAAACATGGGTCCTAGCTTCCCAACCAGGGATCGAAGCCATTGGAAGGGGGAAAGTCTTTTTATTACTATTGATATTTTGAAAAGACCTTGGTGCTGGGAAAGATTGAAGGCAGGAGGAGAAGGGGACGACAGAGGATGAGATGGTTGGATGGCATCACCAACTCGATGGACGTGAGTTTGAGCGAGCTCCAGGAGATGGTGAAGGACAGGGAGGCCTGGCATGCTGCGGTCCATGGCATCGTGTCTATGTTTCAGTGCTACTTTCTCATTCTTCCCACCCTCTCCTTCCCTGCTTTCTAGATGGAAGGTGGAGTCTCAACCAGTGAAGCCAGAGAAGTCCCTCCTGGCTCCCACATGGGTACGGCACCATGCAGCAGATGGCCGCCATGTTCTATTTCCTGGGATCTACTGATCCTGGAGGCTGGAGACCCCGAGATCAGCGGGTCAGCACGGTTCGGTTCCAGGGTCTGAAGAGTGAGTCCCTCTTTTGGATCCTCACAGGGCAGAGAGAGAGACGGCAAGTTCTCTCATTGACTTCTCCTCTGAAAGTGAAAGTGAAGTTGCTCAGTCGTGTCTGACTCTTTGCGACCCCACGGACTGTAGCCCACCAGGCTCCTCCCTCCGTGGGATTTTCCAGGCAAGAATACTGGACTGGATTGCCATTGCCTTCTCCAGGAGATCTTCCCGACCCAGGGATTGAACCCGGATCTGCCTCACTGCAGGCAGACGCTTTACTGTCTGAGCTGCCCCTCTGAGATGGGTGCTAATTCCATCATGCAAGCTCTCCCTGCCCCGTGACCTAATTACCTCCTAAACGTGTGTGCCCCCCAAACCCACCACAGTGGGGACCACGGTCTCAACAGATGACTCTGGGGTGGGGAGACGGACGTTCAGTCCACAGCAGCTTCTCAATGTCCTTTTGGGGGAGCTTCCTTGCTCCCGCTGTGTGTGAGCTGGCTGTGAAGGTTTATCAAGTGGCGGATCCATCCAGCCATCTCATCCTCCTTGGTAGATTTATCTTTCTACCAAGTTCCAAAACGAGCTTCATTTGCTTTTAGTCAAAACCCAAACGGATACAGACTCAGCCAGTTGGAAAAGGTCAAACACCAGAAACTCTTGCATATAATTCACCTCATAGATATAAGTCTCATTCGCAAAGCCTGACTGTAAAGGCAGGGTTGGCAAGGAATTAAGTGTCTCCATGTCATTTTTTAAACTGGCCGCGTTCAACACCAGACTGGATGAAATGCTAAAACTTTTTAAAAGGGCAACTTTGAAGCTGATCCCAAGTAAGTTCCAACGTGAAGATGACTGTTGGACGATTTGGATTAAAATTCGGAATCGAGGTGGCGAGTCAACATGAGTGCTGGTTTTGGCCATCAAATGGATGCCGTGTTTCAGTTCTGAAAAACAAGGGATTAAACAGAGGATCTGCAGCTGCTGCTAAGTTGATTCAGTCGTGTCCGACTCCAAGTGACCCCATGGACTGCAGCCTACCAGGCTCCTCCGTCCATGCGATTTTGCAGGCAAGATTACTGGAGTGGGTTGCCACTGCCTTCTCCGAAACAGAGGATCTAACCGAGGATTAAAACCATGACAGGAGATGGTACTTGAGGGAGAGAATCAGACGCATGGTTCTCTTTGCCAAGTGAGAATACTATGTGTCTGATAACAGCAGGGTTCTCCCATAACTCTTCACCTGAGCCTTCCATTCCTACGGACTTCCATGTATCTTCAATCTTAAGCTTTTCCCTCCTGTCCTCAAAAAACGCAGTCAGAGAAATCCCGACAAAGAGAATCTGATCATGACACTCTTGGACTCTGACTGTGACTTCAACAGCGTCCCAAATCTTTTTGGATACGACTTGAAGAATCTGGCCCCTGCGACTGCCCAGCCTCCCTCCCAGGGCCTGTCCATGGCCCCGCCAGCCACACAGTGTTTATTTCTGGGTCCTGAATGTCCCGTGGCCTCTGAGATCACTGGGCTCCTGCCAGGAGGCTCCTGTAGCCTGGAATACACTCAGAGTCATCGCAGTCTCACACACACCTCCAATGCCCACGTTTTGCAAAATTTCTGCTCCTTCTTCCTGCTGTCAGCATATCTTTTTCTTATCCCATTTTCCCTCTGCGTCGGGCCCGATCACCGAACACCCTACTATTTCACTTGCTAAGTTTCTCTTCCGGACCCTTGAGTCCACTCTGCTGTGTCCTGCAGTGGGAAATAGCAGGGCTCTCTCATTGACCACGATATTCCTAGGACCTAGGATCACGTTCAGTTCCTAGCAGGAGTCAAGAGATGTGTTTGTCAGTGCCCCACCCTTCAGCAGAAAATTGGATTAAAGATTTGCTGAGCGTGGCCCTGCCCACCAGAGCAAGACCTAGCTTTCTCCACAGCCAGTCCTTCCCATCAGGAAGCTTGCACACACCTCCTACTCTCATCCGTCAGAGGGCAGATGGAAGATGCAAGAACTACAGTCCCACAGCCTCCAGAACGAACATCACACTCACAGTAAAGCTAACCAAAATGATCACAGGGATCACAGCGCCATCCAACTCAATTAAACTATAAGCCATGCCATGCAGGACCTCCCAAGATAGACGGGTCACGGTGGAGAGTTCTGACAAAATGTGGTCCATTGGGGAAGGCAGTGGCAACCCACTTCAGTATTCCTGCCTTGAGAACCCCACGGACAGCATGCAAACAGACTGTTACTCAGCCGTAAAAATGAAATGATGCCATTTGCAGGAACAAAGATACATCTAGAGACTGTCACACTGCGTGAAGTTATGTCTGACAAAGACAAACACCGTATGATATCACTTCTATGGGAACTCTGAAAAATAAAAAAACGGTACAAGTGAACTTATCTGCAAAGCAGAAATAGAGCCACAGGTGTAGAAAATATACTTATGGTTTCCAAGGAGTAAGCGGGAAGGAGGGATAAACTGGGAGATTGTGATTGACATATATACACTAGTATCTGGTGGCTCAGATAATAAAGAATCTGCCTGCAATGCAGGAGACTTGGTTTGATTCTGGGGTTTGGACGATCCCCTGGAGGAGGGCATGGCAACCCACTCCAGTATTCTTGCCTGGAGAATCCCACGGGCAGAGGAGCCTGGCGGGCTACAGTCCACGGGGTCGCAGAGAGTTGGACACGACTGAACGACTAACACTTTCATCTTACTTTCATATATAAAATAGAAACTAATAAGGACACTGTATGGCCCGGGGAACTCTCCTCAGCACTCTGTAATGACCTGGATGGGAAAAGAATCAGAAAAGGAATAGACATATGTATATGGATAATTGAATCACTTTGCCATACACTTGAAACTAACACCCCCACTGTAAATCAGCTCTGCTCCAATTAAAAACTTTAAAAAAGAAGACACGGGTTTGTTTTCAGCATCTTGTGGATGGGACACCAAAGGCTGATGTAGTGACCAGCTGCCAGGCGGTGGACCAACCACTTTTTCTTCTGCCTGAGAGTTGGACTGTGGAGAAAGCTGATCGCCGAAGAATGGATGCTTTTGAACTGTGGTGTTGAAGACTCTTGAGAGTCCCTTGGACTGCAAAGAGATCCAACCAGTCCATTCTAAAGGAGATCAATCCTGGGTGTTCATTGGAGGGACTGATGCTAAAGCTGAAACTGCAATACTTTGGCCACCTCAGGCAACGAATTGACTCACTGGAAAAGACTCTGATGCTGGGAAGGGTTGGGGGCGGGAGGAGAAGGGGACGACAGAGAATGAGATGGCTGGATGGCATCACCAACTCGGTGGACATGAGTTTGAGTGAACTCCGGGAGTTGGTGATGGACAGGGCGGCCTGGCGTGCTGTGATTCATGGGGTCGCAAAGAGTTGGACACAACTCAGCAACTCAACTGAACTGAACTGAATCCTCCATCCCAATCAACTTCCAAGAAGATGACCACGTTTGCCAGACTCTGCAGGGAAGTTCCTCAGGCGAGACAGGCTGTTGGTTGTCACCACAGAAATGTTACCCTCACCCGGCATTCCAATGGCGTTGGGTTGGGTACTCCCCACCTTCACACCTTGCCCAAATCCTGCCACAGAAGTGTGAAAACGACAAAATGCTCACTCCCTGCAAGTCGGCCTAGCAGACGATGCTGAGAATGCAAACAAGCATCTGTAATGAGGCAACACGAGAGATGCCAAGGCAGGAGGCAGAGATGCCAAGCCCTCTCAGTCCCTGGGAGACGGATCCATGTTCTACAGCGATGTTCTTACCTCGAACCCTCCCGTAACTGCACGCTGGGAACCACGTTCCTGTCTGCATAGTTGTGCGATGGAAACATTTAAAATCTCTGCTCAAAAAAAAAAAAAAAAAAGAAGAAGAAATGGGGCCAGACTGACATGTTTTATGTGAAATAATTAGGAGAATCTGACAAGTGGTAATTTTGGTAATTACCAAATAGTGTGATTCTCTCCCAATAAAGTAGACGTTAAATTACATTAAAAAAAAAAAAAAACACCATTAGGTTGTTCTCCCTTGTAAAGATTTTTACACATGTAGCATACAAGTTTAAATATGCTCATGCTTTTTCCCACATTGCATTTAAGCAATTAAAACAAAAAGGAGTTTTAGTGCTTTTCAGTTTCACTGCTTCCTATGAAATTTTAAGCTCTGAAAGTTTCTTTGGATTTTGCCCTGTGATTTTTCTCAGACAAGAGTTACTTTTTTGTTATTTTCAAACAAGTAACATGGGAGAGGGTACAGGGATTTCTTTTGCTTTCCTGAGAAAGAAAAGATTTCTCTGCATCTTATTCTGCTAGATCAGGGGTTCCCCAACCTATGGGTTCTGGGTTCTGTCCCAAGATTAAACCATCAAGGTCCATGCCAAGCATTCTCTTCTCTGTGAGAGCTCAAAGAAGAAATTTACAGCAAATGTTTATGTTCCTCCAGCCGAGTCACCAGGCAACCTATCTTCACAGCTTAGCTTGAATGCAAACCATGGGTGAAAACAACAGCTATGGCAGTCTCCAGAAGAGTTCTAGATTGCAGCAGGGTGTCCTAAACCCCACAGCCCTCACCTTGACCAAGGATTTGGAATCACACTGCCAGGTGCCCCCAGGGAATGAGACGGAGCGTTTGCATCCCAGCAGTAAATCAACTCCGAGAGACAGGCCGCCAGCCTCAATACAGGGGACCCTGACGCTGGGAAAGATTGAGGGCAGGAGAAGAAGGGGGCAACAGAGGATGAGACGGCTGGATGGCATCACTGACTCGATGGACATGAGTTTGAGCAAAATCTGGGAGATGGGGAAGGACAGGGCGTCCTGGCGTGCTGCAGACCTTGGGGTCGCAGAGTCGGATGCAACTGAGCAGCTGAAGAACAACCCTGTGTGTCGGGCAGGGGGTTAGAGCTATGCTGGGGAGTGCTTGCTATGCAAACGCAGAAAGCAGATACCCTAGATACCACCTTCACTGGCGGAGGAGATCCAGTCACCTTCCTCTCCCCTGGAAAGGATGGGAGGTGGTCCCCAGGTGGCTACCAGAGTCTCCCGGGGACTCTGCAGTCCCGCTCAGACCCTGTGGACCCCCAGGGGTAGGCTCTCGTGAACACACACGCTGGTGCAGGAGGGCTGAAGTCTCAGATGTACCCCGTGAGATCCCTGTCTCTGGGTACAGAGTCCTGGCCTCTGGAGAATGGGAGGGACCTGTGAAGGTGGTCAACACCACTCTCTTGACTGGGTTCCTCACAGCTTGACGTTTGAGTCGGTCAACAAACCTGGGTGGGCCTGACCTAATCAGAAGAAGGTAGGGTCAGAAAGACAGACCTGGAAGGGCCCCGATGGCCATGAGAAACCCACGCAGCACAACGAAAGAGTAGCCCGTTTACTGAAACTAGAGAAAGTCCGTGAGGACCGATAAAGACCCAACCCAGCCAAAAGAAAAAAGAAAAAGAAATGCCTGGGGTCATATAGCAGGGACTGCAGGCAGCCTCTGGGAGCTAAGAGTGCTCCCTGGGCAAACAGTTTCTGTTTTTTCAACCTTCTGATGTAGTAGTCGATTCAGTCATGTCCGACTCTTTGAGACTCCCTGGTCTTTAGCCCACCAGGCTCTTCTGTCCATGGGGATTCTCCAGGCAGGAACAGTGGAATGGGTTGGCATTCCCTTCTCCAGGGGATATTGCTGACTCGGGGATCGAACCTGAGTCTGCCTGAAGGCAGGCAGAATCTTGATCGTCTGAGCCACCAGGGAAGCGCCCGGTTTTAACCTTGGTGGTGCAATTCACTGGGCTTCCCTGGTGGCTCAGACGGTCAGTAATCTGCCTGCAGTTCGGGAGACCTAGGTTGGATTCCCTGGGTTGGGGAGATCCCCTGGAGAAGGGAATGTTCGTGCTTTGCAGAAAACGGTTGCCCTGAGTGGCAGGGAGTTTCTTAGACAACTCTGCATGCATGATTGCTGTCTATACCGCTATGGACGGTTTGAGTGTGACTGTCTCATACCAGAAGTCATAATCGCCCTGCCCACTTACTGCCGTGATTACCGACTCATCCCCGCGGAGGCTGGTGGTGCAGAAGGCTCCTACTTAGAACCAGGGTCTCCCCAGTCACCACACCCCACACTAAGCTTCAGGCATGGACCCGTGTGGACCCTGGGAATGTGGAGAGAAAGAGCAAAGCACAGCTGCCCCTGTGTCCTCCACAACGTCCCTTGTCCTGACCCACGTCCCGTGTGCCTAGACCACCTTAATAAGAAGAGCCTTGATAACCTCACCTCCTAAAAGCATCAATTAACAGTAGCAGTAACTCCAGAGATCTTCAGTCGTGTCTGACACTTTGCAACCCCCATGCCCTGTAGCCCGCCAGGCTCCTCTGTCCATGGGGTTCTCCAGGCAACAATACTGGAGTGGGTTGCCACTTCCTCCTCCAAGAACATCGATGCCACTTTGTAAAGAGTACGCAGCAAATCCAGGGTTCAGGGCATGGCTGATTTTCTATATATATTTTTTTACCCCCCAAAGCCATTGAGTACCTTGAGGTGCAGGGTGTGAAGTCATTAAACTTGTTTTTGTCACAACGTGGTTCTATGCCAAAAGAATAAATCCGGGAGGGCGGTGTGAGACACGGACTTATTTTCGACTCTGTGCTGTGAATCACCTGCTCGCAACCCCGGGGTCCTGCCTGGGATCACTTGATTTCTTTCCCCGGTGCAGAGAAAACAGATGAGGAGCAGTTCAGCCTCCCCGGTGTGCCGGCCCCTAATTCTGTTTGAATATGGTTGAAGGTGTCAGGGGCCTCTAGCAGCATCCAGCATCCATCTGTGGGGTCCCAGTTATATATGTGATTTGCTAGGAAAAGCGAGTTTGACAAGGCAGGAAACTGCCTCTGGGGCTCTTGGCGAAACTTGAGTTTGGAAGCCAGCCTCTTGGCCAGGACCTGGGAAAGACGTGTTGGCGTCATCTGAGAAGCCAGCACGGAGGTTTTGGGTGAGTTTACTGTGGCCGCCGTATCTGATTACCACCACCTGGGGGTCTGGACACAAGACGACTGTCTCTTCTCCCAGTTCTGGAGGCCAGAAGTTCCAAAACCAAGGTGTCGTGGGGGTTGGCCTCCCTGGGAAGTCTCTAGGGGAGGGTCCCTTTCTTATTTCCGGTGGAGGCTGCAGTTCTCAGTGCTGGCTGGCTGGCTGGTGGGCAAGTCCCTCTAACCTCCACTTCCATCTTTTCGTGGTCTTCTTGTCTGCGTGTCTCTCTGGCCAAATCTCCAGCTCATTCCTCATATAAGGACTCCGGTCATCGATGGAGTGTGTGTGTGTGTATTTGTGTGTGTGTGTCTCCGCTTAGTCGCTGAGTCGTCTCTGACTCTTTGCGACCCCGAGGACACTAGCTCATCAGGCTCCTTTGTCCATGGTACTTTCTCAGGCAGCTGGAGTGGGTTGCCATTTCCTCGCTGGAGGTGGGGCCCACCCGAAACCAAGGATGCTTTCCAACCTGAGGTCTATACCTAAACATCTGCAGACACCCTCTTTGCGACTCAGGTCTCGTTCTGAGATTTCTGGGAGTGATCCATCTGGGAGATGGAGAGATTTGTCCTCCATCCAGGACAGGATGCTTCTTTCCATCTGTCACCTCTGCCGCACCTCTCACCTTCTTGTCGTGACCTGCAAGGAGCCCAGGAAGCCGTCTCCTCCGGCAGGGGGTGGGTAATGAGGGACTCTGCTATTCTGGGCTCAGCCTGTTATTTATAGAGGGATGCTGGCCCCGGGGGGATCGCAGGCCCTGCCCGCCGAGCTCCAGTATCCACAATCCAGGCTGGCTGCAGACGAAAGGACAGAAATGAAAACCCTGTGGCAAAGGGGACCGGGGCGGGGTTTGGAGGGGGTGGTGGTGGTGGAGCCACCACCAGGGTAGGGGCTGGTTCTCGTCTGATTAATCAGGCCACTGCGAGTTAGCAGGTCTTTAGTCCCCATAACCGGGCATTGTTCTGCCCTTGAACACTTCAGCAGCTCTGCCGGGAGCTCCAACCCAGTTCCTTCCCTTCTCATCTGTGTTTTTCACCCTCCCGGTTTGGAAGGCTCTTCATCAGCACCCCTCCCGCCTCCCCTGCCGAGTTCCTTTTTGGGAACGCAGAGCTTGTCCATCACAGGGATACAGGGGGGTGTGGCTGCCGGCCAAGCCCAAGGCAGGTGCCATTGTGGTGCTCAGCTCACATTCAGGCTGGATTATCTGCACTTTGGAGGTCACTGCTATGCCCCCCCTAAATGCCAAGGACGTCACGAGATCTCACGGCTGGTGGGGAAGGAGGTGACATGCCGGTCGTGGCAAAAGGCACAGAGGGACCCAGCGTTGGTTGAGGAGGAGTGATGAGACTCATCTGTGCAGAGCTGGGGGAGCATCACTGCCTATTTCATCTTCCCATGGGATACGGATCCCAGCCAAGTGAGACCACACTCAGGCATGCAGGCAGCCATCGCCATGATGGAGGGAAGGATGAAAAACACGTGGCACCCACCTGCCTTTTTAGAAATGGACAGGGCTTCCCTGAGTTCAGCTGCTAAAGAATCTGCCAGCAATGCGGGAGATCCTGGTTCGATTCCTGGGTCTGGAAGATCTGCTGGAGAAGGGATAGGCTACCCACTCCAGTGTTCTTGGGTTTCCCTGGTGGCTCAGCTGGTAAAGAATCCACCTGCAATGTGGGAGACCTGGGCTCAATGCCCAGGTTGGGAAGATCCCTTGGAGAAGGGAAAGGCTACCCACTACAGCATTCTGGCCTGGAGAATTCCACAAACTGTATAGTCCATGAGATTCAAAGAGTTGGACACAGTTGAGCAACTTTCAGTGAAGAAAACGTGATAATCACAGTGATTGTGGGAACACAGGGTGCTTATGAAGGGATTTTCTTTATAGGATCAGGCTTCCCTGGTGGCTCAGAGGGTAAAGAATCTGCCTGCCAAGGCAGGAGACAAGCGTTCCATCCCAGAGTTGGAAAGATCCCCTGGAGAAGGGAACAGCAACCCACTCCAGTATTCTTGCATGGAGAATCCCATGGACAGAGGAGCCTAGCAAGGCTACATCCATGGTGTCACAGAGTCAGACATGACTTAACAGCTACACAACAAGAGAACTAACAGAAGTTCCACATCCCTGCCTCCCCTCAGCTCAGAGGGAAGGAAACTTTTGATTTCTCCTTGCCAGGGCCTCCTCCTTCAGAATTCCATACCTGCAGAGGTCCTCCTGTGATCGGGATGAACAGCTGATGTGACCTGGGAGGGGCTGACTGGATGGTGCAGTCTCTAATCTCCATGCTTGGATGCGAGCTGACGTAGATCAAGGAGAGAAGTGAAGTTGCTCAGTCGTGTCCGACTCTTTGTGATCTCGTTGACTGTAGGCTACCAGCCTCTTCTATGTTCCTCTTATGCTTGAAACACTCTTCACGAGGCCCTTGCTTGCTTGCTTAATCCCTCAGTCATGTCTAACTCTTGGTGACCCCATGGACTGTAACACACCAGGCTTCCCTGTCCATCACCATCTCCCGGAGCTTGCTCAAACTCATGTCCATCAAGTCGGTGACGCCATCCATCCATCTCGTCCTCTGTCGTCCCCTTCTCCTTCTGCCCTCAATCTTTCCCAGCATCAGGGGCTTTTCCAGTGAGTCAGCTCTTCACATCGGGTAGGTAAAGTTTTGGAGCTTCAACTTCAACAGAAGTCCTTCCAATGAATGTTTAGTGTTCCAGCACCTCCGCCCATGGGATTTTCCAAGCAAGAGTACTGGAGTGGGTTGACATTTCCTTCTCCAGGGGAACCTTTCCAATCACACAGTCACCGTGCTTTACTCCCTCACTCATTCCTGTATCTGTACAGCCAGCATCTTCACTATTCACGCCTCTGAGAAACTGAACATTTACGGAGGCTACTTTTACCACCTGTTTCCAAATCATATCACTTCCACGAGTACCAGGGCTTGGGATTTTAACATCTCTTATTGGGTGGGGCACAACTCAAACTTAACACTAACACTTAATATTCATTGGAAGGACTGGTGCTGAAGCTGAAGCTCCAAAACTTTAGCTACGTGATGCGAAGAGCCGGCTCACTGGAAACGCCCCTGATGCTGGGAAAGATTGAAGGCAGGAGGAGAAGGGGACGACAGAGGATGAGATGGGTGGATGGCATCACCGACTTGAGGGACATGAGTCTGAGCAAAGTCTGAACAATAGTGAAGGACAGGGAAGCCTGCAGTCCATGGGGTTTCACAGAGTTGGACACGACTGAGCTAACAAGCAAGCAAACAAGCAAAGGCTATGTGAAGAGTGCTTTAAGAATAAGAGGAACGGGGTGGGGCCTCGGGATGGGGGATGTCCGTACACTCATGGCTGATTCATGTCAATGCGTGGCAAAAACCACCACAATAAAGTAATTAGCCTCCAATTAAAATTAATTTTAAAAAAAGTATAGGAGGATCAGAGAAGAGACGTATGACTGCACGTCTCAGAATGTGTCCCATCAGCCGAATACACTGTCTTCATGAGAATGAACAGGTTGGGATTAGTAAGCGTGGCAGTAGTAGAAGGTGGGTGGACTGAAGAACTTTCAGGAGATGGAGAATCGTTCCCAAGACATTGATTCTACCCTGGCGTTGAAGAAGACAGAAGAGTTAAGGAAGCACCCTCACCTTCCTAGCTGGAGCAATCCAGGCTGTGTGGTTTACCAACGCAGGGAACGTGGGTGTGGGGCAGCTGTGCTCTCAGACACCAGCTTGCGGAAGGGAGGATGCCAGTGAGAAAAATCCAACACCCGGACCATGGGGGTATCCATCACCCTCACCGCGTCCGTACTGGTTGTTGAAAGAAGGGACGAAAGCGAACGTGGAGTTTGATCGAGCTCGTTTCTCCACCCTGGGTCGCGTTCCTGGTGAGGCTGAGAAGCAAGGAGGAAAGTGCACTCATAAATTGACTGCATGGAGTTGGTGCTCAGCAGCTCGTGGTTCTGTCTCATTTCTTTCTCTGCAGTTAATTTCTGCTTTTGTGCCACTGTGTCTCAGACTCTGTCTTTGCACGATACCTCAGTAGGCTGTGACGTGGCACCCAAGCACTGTGTGAGGCTCCAGGACTTTCCAAAAAAGTAAAAAATAAAAAGTCAGTGGGCTTCCCTGGCAGGCCAGTGGTACAGACTCCACGCTTCCAGTGCAAGGGACATGGGGGTCCATCCTCAGTTGGGGAGCTACGATCCCACATGCAGGGGGGCAGCTAAGCCTCACGCCGTAACTACAGAGCCTGTGCACCGTCAGTTAGAGGAAAACCTAGGCGCTGCCATGAAAAGCCTGTGCATCATGAGGAAAGATCCCACATATGGCAACTAAGACAAAAACAACAGCAACAAAATAACAGTCAAATCATATGCCAGCCTTTCCTTGGGACGGCTTTGTAGTCTAACAGTGGAAAGGGACAAATAAATAATAAGTCGTAACGGGGTCTGAGGGCTGATAAAATGACAGCAACCAAAAATAAATAAGGGAATGCTAAAAGAAAAGCAACAAAAAGGGTCAGATCATATGCCTGCCTTCCCCTGAGTGACTTCATAGTTTACAACTGGACAGCATTAGTCACTCAGTCATGTTCAACTCTCCGTGACCCCTTGGACTGTAGCCCACCAGGCTCCTCTGTCCATGGGATTCTCCAGGCAAGAATGCTGGAGTGGGTTGCCGTTTCCTTCTCGAAGGGGACCTTCCTGACCCAGCGATGGAACCCAGGTCTCCCGCACTGCAGGCAGATTCTTTATCCACTGAACCACCAGGGAAGCCCAAGAATGCTGGAGTGGGTAGCCTATCCCTCCTCCAGGGGATCTTCCTGACCCAAGAGTCAAACCAGGGTCTCTTGCGTTGCAGGTGTATTCTTTACCAGCTGAGCTACCCGGGAAGCCTGACTTCTACCCTGAAGAACAGAATCCTGGGAAACAAATATCCACTTCTGCAGGACAAATCTCCTCCCTCCCTACAACGTGTCTGCCTGGACAGCTAGAAAGAGACTTCTCCTTAGGTTCAGATATGACCAGTGTGCTCAGGATTTATGTCACCATCCGGACTCCAATTTCTCTCCCCAATATTTTTCTCAGTGATATGAAGCTAATTAAGCCTAATGCCTTTGCAGTTGTTGGAAAAGAATATTGTTTTAAGCATATCTAACAACACCTTACAGGCCTTTCGGGCTGGAAAAAAAAAAATATATATATATATATGAATTCTCGTCTGAAAACATTGATAATATATTCTCCTACAGTGTGGTGTTAATTCTCTGACTGTACAGCAGCAATTTAAAGATGTGATTTTTAAATGTGATTCCTCTAAAATGTGATTATGTATTGTAACCTGGCCCTCTCCAGCCTTGCTGTGAAAATGGTCTGCTATGAAGCACATGTAACATTCTGGGGCATATGCAGTGTGAAAAAGATTTCCATATTGATGGTGGGTCATATCTACAAAATTGTGTGAATTAACATGCTGCTAATTAGTTAACATCCACTGAATACATTTCCACAGCGCTTTCTAATTGATACCCACGTACAAGTGTATGTTCTGTCAGTCCTGAGAGGTGAATGTCAGCTCACAGAACTTGGGTGATGCCTTTTTCTTTTTTGCATTCTTTCAGCTCCTGCTTTCTGCATGATAATACCTTTCAATAATACGAAACGGTACAATAGCTCTTCTTCAGCGCCAGACCTTAACAACTGTAATCTTTAGCTCCGAATTCAGCCAGAATTACACTTTCAACATTTCACAAGGTCACAGAGTTTAATAGTCACGTCCATTTTTCTTCATTTGTCTTGAACGTTCTAACTGTTGTATATTATCGGGCCATCCACATTTTCCTATTAAAATGCATATTAGAATATTTAATATTCAAAGCATAATGGGGTAAATTTTTTTCTCCTATTTCTGGAAGATGGACCATTGGGATTCGTTATTCAATGCTAATGTGAGAGAAGAAAAAAAAAATCCCATTTAGTCAATGAAAAGAAGAAAGCGGTCATTGACAAACGTGCCTGAGGGGTCTGGGATTGGGGTTAAGAGGCGGAAAAGGAACTGGAAGTGTCCCCGGGAGACTTCCTGGTGGACCCCCAGTACAAGGGGACTGGGCTGCAGCCCTGGTCAGGGAAGTAGTTTCCACATGCTGCAACTAAGCATTCACGTGCTACAACTAAAACTCCATATGCCGCAAGACTTGGCACAATCACATCAATTAACAGATATCTTTAAAAAAAAAAAAAATATGCCCAAGGCGCCATCAGGTTAAACAGGTTACAGGAAATGGTTAACACAGACCAGAGATGAGTCTTTTTCACCCTCCCTGATAGCTCAGATGGCAAAGTGTCTGCCTGCAAGGCAGGAGACCTGGGTTCGATTCCTGGGTCAAGAAGATCCCTTGTAGAAGGATATGGCAACCCACTCCAGTATTCCTGGGCTTCCCTGCTGGCTCAGAGGGTAAAGAATCCACCTGCAATGCGGGAGACCTGGGCTTGATCCCTGGTGGGGAAGATCCCGTGGAGGAGGGCGTGCCAACCCACACCAGTATTCTTGCCTGGAGGATCCCCATAGACAGAGGAGCCTGGTGGGTTGCAGTTCACGGGGTCACAAAGACGCAGACACGACTCAGCGACTAAGCACACAGCACAGCCTTAAGCATATAGACGTGTCCACTGCTTCCTCACCTAATACAGTTCTCTGTCCTCCATTGTTCTTTCTCTCAAAAAATAAACTCTTTATGATGAAAAATACAAGATGCAAAGAAAGGCGTAGAGAAAGAAGCTAAAATAAGTGAGCAAATGCAGAATGTTTCTGGATGAGATGATGCTACAGTATTCACGTTTGTTTTTTTTCCCCAAAGTGAACGTATGTTAGGTACAAAGCGAATGAACCTCACTGAGGAATTTTTGTGTGGTTTTTTTTCTGGGGGGGGTTACAAGATTATTCTTCTGGTTGTCTAGAAGAACAAAAATAGTCTCGGCGGTTTGAGGAAGAGGAGTGGCGGACAAAGGGAGTGGCAGAAGGAAGGATTCCGAGTTTAGGTCTGTAGTTAATAAACCAGCGTGATGTCAGAACAGCCTCACAGAGACTGATTAGCAGAACAGAGAGGCACACCACGGAAGGCACACAAGGCCCGAGTGTTTTAGACAACCTGGTGCAGATTAATAAGTGTTTGGGTTGGCTACTTAGGGAACCATAAATTTCCTTTCCTCCCCAATTAAGCACCAGAATTAAATATCATTGTGAGGATGGCCACTTTTACTGCAGGACACAACGTCACTCTCATCGTCCGGATCAAAACCTATAGAAGAAGTGAAGTTGCTCTGTTGTGTACGACTCTTTGCGGTCCCATTGCCTGTGGCCTACCAGGCACCTCCATCCAGGGAATTTTTCCAGGCATCAGTACTGGGGTGGGTTGCCATTTCCTTATCCAGGGGATCTCCCTGACCCAGGAATCAAACCCAGGTCTCCTGCATTGCAGGCAGACGCTTTGCCATCTGAGCCACCAGGGAAGCCTCAAAACCTATGTTGCAAACATATATTTTAAAAAAAAAAAATCATAATTAAAAAAAAAAGATTCCTGAAAACCTCAGGACACAGAAAAACACAATCAACTAAATGTAAAAGAGGGTCAAGCTCCTTCGATAACCTCCCCCATACATGGCTCCCCTTCCCCTAGCCTGAGCACTTTCTTTTGTCTTTAGCTGGAGATGGTATTTAAGGTGATGATTAGATGGTCTTTGAGCTGACGGCTTGGTCCGTTTCAGGGAATTTCTGTTTATTTAGCTATTTCCCATGTATACAGAAGGTACACACATTACTCAACCTTTGCTTGTTTTTCTTTTCCTGTTAATCTGTCTTTTGGATCTTACTCATGGTAAAGAATCCACCTACCAAACGCAGGAGATGCAAGTTCGATCCCTGGGTCAGGAAGATCCCCTGGAGAAGGAAATGGCAACCCACTCCAGTATTCTTGCCTGGAGAATCCCATGGACAGAGGAGCCTGGCAGGGTACAGTCCATGGGGATCACAAAGAGTCAGACATGACCCATTAACTAACCAACATCAACAATGACAGCCCATCTCTTATTACAGTGGTCTCAACCAAGGAGGCAGAAGAGTAGAGGAAAAATTATTTTTCTTCCCTTACATAATGCTACAGTAAAAAGAAGAAGAAAAAAGAGTGGAGACCAGGAAGCAGTTACCTGATTCTTTAGGCAAAGGAAGCTAGTACCTGTAGTAAGACAGCAACAGCCCAATATGGACAGAAAGAAACAAAAGTGTTATTTCTAAGGGTAAAAAACAAAAAAGAGTTTCCTTCCTTTCCTTTCAGGAAGGAAAAGACTGGTGTCAACTTTGATCTCTGTGGAAGTGGTCTGGGTGGGAGGACCCTGTTGTTGTAGGTTTAAGGGTCAGGAGGAGGAAGGGGTGAACTTTTAAAACCTGGGTGGGCCAGTTTCATTAGAAAAATGAGGGAGTCCTCGTCTCAACAGATGCTTTGACCACTGGCCAAATTTCTCCCGAGACTCTTTGCAGCAGATTTCACATGCGTGTGTTGATATATTTATTTGTCCCTTTCTGATTTCCTCCACTTTGGATGATAGTCTCTATTTCCAGCCCACAACATTCTCTAGTTCCATGCGTGCATGCTTGCATGCTGAGTCGCTTCCGTCGTGTCCAACTCTTTGTGACCCCGTGCACTGTAGCCCCACCAGGCTGCTCTGTCCATGGGAATCTTCTGCTGGAGTAGGTTGCCATCTCCTCTTCCAGGGGATCTTCCCGACCCAAGGATCGAACCCACATCTCCTGCATTGCAGGTGGATTCTTTACCGCTGAGCCACTAGGTATTTTTATTGACTTATTTTCCCATCTCCTGATGGCTTTCAAAACATACCATCTACTCAGTCTTTTAGGGGGAACTAGCTCACTATCATTCTTTCATGAGTCAATTTTGGTCACTTAGAATGATAGAAGTCTAGTTGTATCACAGTATGTTAGTATGTGCGTGTTGTATTTTTGTGGTAATTCTGCCATGTAATTGTAAGCAGACACCTTGCCACATACATTGGCATTTCTATGCCATATTTGCCAAGGCTCAGTAGACAATGAGTCAATTCCCTCTTTATTAATGCTTTCCTTTCTTTAACACAAAATATTTTTACTTGACTACCTTCATAAGATGGAAAGTTTCTTAGATAGTAACAAACTTCTTCTAGTAAAAGTTAGTCACTCAGTCGTATCCGACTCTTTGCGACCCTGTGGACTGTAGCCCACCAGGCTCCTCTGTCCATGGGATCTCCCAGGCAGGAATACTGGAGTGGGGGGCCAGGCACTCCTCCAAATGACCCAATTTCATTCCTTCTTTTATGGCTGAGGAATATTGCATTGCCTACACGCACCACATCTTCTGGATTCCTTCCTCTCCCCACGGACATTTCAGTTATTTCCATGTCCTGGCTATTGTAAATAGGACTGCTGGTGAACGCTGGGGGTGGGTTAGCACAGGGAACTGTACTCAGTGTTCTGTGGTGACCTAAATGGGAAGGAAACCTAGAAAAAGAAGGGATATGTGTATCCTGATGCTGAGACAGATTGAAGGCAGGAGGAAAAGGGGGCAACAGTGGGTGAGATGGTTGATGGCATCACCAACTCGATGGACATGGGTTTGAGCAAGGTCTGGAAGATGGTGAAGGACGGGGAAGCGTGCCATGCTGCAGTCCACGGGGTCGCAGAGAGTCAGACCCGACTGAGCAACTGAACAACGAATAGCTGATTCACTTTGCTGTACAGCAGAAACGAAATCAGTACAGTAAAGCAACTCTGCTCTAGTAAAAATTATGGGGAAAAAAGAATCTTCACCGAGGAAAGAGATGGCCTGGCCCATGTCAGGGAAGGAGGAAGAGATAAATGACATGAGCTCTCGCCCATGTAGGAGGCAGCCTCTTCCAGAAGGTAGGGATCAGAGCGTTGGAGCTGACTGATGGCAACTGTACACAGATGTCCCTGAGTTTCACGGAGACAACAATCCTCCACAGACAAAGGTGGTGTCCCAGGATGAGGTGACTGCTCCGATGTGACAGAACATAGCAAACAGACACAGGGAATCCAGGTGGTGAGGGGAGAGTTCTCATGCTTGAGAGAACTGGGGACATCATGGAAAAGGAAATAGAGAGAGATGAGTGGCAGTTTCCCACTGCCAGATCCCAAGCCAGGTTGAAGGTGCGCTCCTAAGCTTTCCCTGTAAAGTTCTGAAGTTGATGAACCTAACTACAGGGCCACAAGGGAGGCACAGACCTGGATAACAGACTTGTGATGTGAAGGCAGAGGAAGGAGAGGGTGGGAAGAATGGAGAGGGTAGCGCTGAAACATACATACTACCATATGTGAAATAGATAGGGCTTCCCTCGTAGCTTAAGCGGTAAAGAATCTGCCTGCAATGCAGCAGACCCGGGGTCCATTGCTGGGCCGGGAAGATTCCCCTGGAGAAGGGGAATGGCAACTTACTCCAGTATTATGGCCTGGAGAACCCGCCATGGACAGAGGAGCCCGGCGGGCTACAGTCCATGGGATCGCCAGAGTCGGAGTCATAGCAACTCTATTTTCACCATGTAAAATAGACAGCCAGTGGGGATTTGCTGTGTGATGCAGCGAACTCATGGCACCCCACTCCAGTACTCTTGCCTGGAAAATCCCATGGATGGAGGAGCCTGGGAGGCTGCAGTCCATGGGGTTGCTAAGAGTCAGACACGACTGAGCGACTTCACTTTCACTTTTCACTTTCATGCATTGGTGAAGGAAATGGCAACCCACTCCAGTGTTCTTGGCTGGAGAATCCCAGGGACGGGGGACCCTGGTGGGCTGCCGTCTGTGGGGTCGCACAGAGTCGGACACGACTGAAGCGACTTAGCAGCAGCAGCGAACTCAAACTGGTTTTCGGTGGCAACCTAGAGGGGTAGGATGGAAGAGAAGGTGGTGGTGGGGTTGATTCGAGAGGGAGGGGACATATGTACGCCTATGGCTGATTCACGCCGATGTATGCAGAAACCAATGCAATACTGTGAAGCTAGTATCTTCCACCTAAAAATAAATCAATTAGAAAACATTCTGAAGTCAACAGTGATATCAGTCGCAGGGAAGCCGGTGTGGTCTCTCAGACACCTTGGACAGTCTCTTCCTGGCTTTCCCAAGCTCTCTGCTCTTCCTACTTCAGTTTGCAGGCCTTCTATTGGAGTCAGAAGAGAAAGAGCAAAAAAGTAGGGGCGGAGGGAGGATTCAGGGGAGTGAGGGAATAATAGACTGAGTACAGAGGTTCTCCATTTTTATTTCCTGTCTAATGTTCTATTTCTTTTCTGTCCATACTGTGCGCAGTATGCGGGACCTTGGTTCTCAGGCATGAAACCTGGGCCTCGTGCATTGGGAGCACGCAATCTCCACCACTGGACTTCCAGCGAAGTCCCTAAAAGGAGGATTCAAAGAGATAATAACCAGGAACTTTCCAGAATCAACGAACCATACTGATACACAGACCGCTGGTGTTCAGCAGACCACAAACAGGAGAAACAGGAAAGGACAGTTGACAGTTTCCCAGATGACCCTGGACACCAAAGACAAGAGAGTGACTCTTCAAAGCAGCCGGGAAACAGAGAGACATATTACACGTGAGCAGATGTCATTCTGAGCGACGGCTCACTCTTCACCACAAGAAACAAAGCGGGGCGGGAGAAATGGAAAGACACCTCTAAGGTGATGAAAGAACGGTGTCAACTTGGCATTAGAGGTCTAGTGAAAATACCCTTCAGAACTAAAAGTAGAACAGAGAGACATGTTCAGGTATGGTGAAAGCTGAGGCCTTCCTTGTCAGCAGACCCACTCCACAAGACACGCTAAAAAATACAGAAATAAAAGGTCTTCAGGAAGAAGGAAAACAAAACAAAAAATAAATAAATAAATAAAGCACATCAGAGCCCAGGTACACAAAAAGAAAAGCAAGCAAAGCTGTAAGTATCTGGATAAATGCATATAGAACACCTTTAAAAAAAAAAAAAGTATGTACATTGTCCGAGTGTCTTTTAACAAGTATTCACTGCTTAAAACAAAAATGACAAGAATGTGCTGTGAGACGTAAGCCTATGAAAATGGACCACAAAATGATGAGAAGGAAAAGGAGAGAGAGGTCTTTCCTGCAATCATTCTAGAGTAAGGTTCTCATGGTGTTCGTGCAAATTTCTGAAGCTAGTATAACTTTTACTGGAGTCAGCCAGCGAGGATTTGCTGTGTGATGCAGCGAACTCAAACTGGTTTTCTGTGACAACCTAGAGGGGTTGTCAACCTAAAGGGCTACGTTAAGGATAAATGTCGAGCTGCCTAGACAAGAGCTTTTCAGTAGAACTTTCTGAGATGATGGCCGTGTTTCCTGTGTTATCTGAGATGGTAGCCATTAGCCACATACACATATTGGGTGTTTGAAATGAGACAAATGTGAGGGAGGAAATACATTTTTACCTTTATTGAATTTAAATGTATTTCTGTAGCTATAGGTAACAAATGATTAATATACAAGACAGTATAGTTGTACTAATAGAGTATCTAGGGGAGACATGGTGACCATTTCTGCCAATGATCAGGCAGGATGTAATTTTGCTATTGTAGACCAAGAGGCAAGAGGGAGGAGGTTATATAGTTGCATATATAACTAGTATTTAACCTGGGACCATTTAAAAATGAAGTAACCATTCTTAACGAGTAGATCCTGCATAAATAAGTGATGGGCTAGATCTCTACCTTCTGTTCAGCTCAGTTCAGTCGCTCAGTCATGTCTGACTCTTTGCGACCCCATGAATCACAGCACACAGGCGTCCCTGTCCATCACCAAACTCATGTCCCGGAGTTCACTCAAACTCATAGAGTTTAGCAAACTCATGTCCATTGAGTCGGTGATGCCATCCAACCATCCCATCCTCTGTTGTCCCCTTCTCCTCCCACCTTCAATCTTTCCCAGCATCAGGGTCTTTTCAAATGAGTCAGCTCTTCACATCAGGTGGCCAAAGTATGGAGTTTCAGCTTCAACATCAGTCCCTCCAATGAACACCAAGGACTGATTGCCTTTAGGATGGACTGGTTGGATCTCCTTGCAGTCCAAGGGGCTCTCAAGAGTCTTCTCCAACAACACAGTTCAAAAGCATCAATTCTTTGGCGCTCAGCTTTCTTTATAATCTGACTCTCACATCCATACATGAAAAACCATAGCCTTGACTAGACAGACCTTTGTTGTCAAGGTAATGTCTCTGCTTTTTAATATGCTATCTGGGTTGGTCATAACTTTCCTTCCAAGGAGTAAGCGTCTTTTAATTTCAGGGCTGCAGTCACCACCTGCCGTGATTTTGAAGCCCAAGTAAATAAAGTCTGTCACTGTTGCCATTGTTTCCCCATCTACTTGTCATGAAGTGATGGGACCGAATGCCATGATCTTAGCTTTCTGAATGTTGAGCTTTAAGTTAACTTTTTCACTCTCTTCTTTCACTTTCATCAAGAGGCTCTTTAGTTCCTCTTCACTTTCTGCTGTCAGGGTGGTGTCATCTGCATATCTGAGGTGATTGATATTTCTCCCGGCAATCTTGATTCCAGCTTGTTCTTCTTCCAGCCCAGCGTTCCTCATGATGTACTCTGCATATAAGTTAAATCAGCAGGGTGACAATATACAGCCTTGACGTACTCCTTTTCCTATTTGGAACCAGTCTGTTGTTCCATGTCCAGTTCTGACTGTTGCTTCCTGACCTGCATACAGGTTTCTCAAGAGGCAGGTCAGGCGGTCTGGTATTCCCATCTCTTTCAGAATTTGATCTCCACCATAGAGCAATGGGGAAAAAAGCTATCCTGCTATTTGCAGAGCAGGAATAGAGACAGAGATGTAGAGAACAGACCTGTGGATATAGGGACGGAAGGAGAGGGTGGGATGAAATTGAGAGAGGAACACTGAGATACATACATGACCATGTATGTCGTGGGAAGCTGCTCTATAGCACAGGGAGCTCAGCTCAGGGCTCTGTGACGAGGGGAGGAGAGGGAGGCTTAAGAGGGAGGGGGTATATATATATATATATATATATCTGATTCACTTTGCTGCACTCCAAAAACTAATACAGTGTTGTAAACCAATTATCCTCCAATTAAAACAAAGCCATCTCTCTACTTACCTATTATCTATCCATATCTATCATCTTCCTATTTATCTTTCTTCCTACCTGCCTACCATCTATCATCTGTATGTACTTATTTATCTACCTACCTACCATCTGCAAGGTGAAGTGAACGTCACTCGGTCATGTCCGACCCTTTGCGACCCCATGGATTATATATATAAAGTGAAAGTGAAGTCTCTCAGTCGTGTCAGACCCTTTGCGACCCCTTGGACCGTAGCCTGCACCAGGCTCCTCCGTCCATGGGATTTTCCAGGCCAGAGTACTGGACTGGGTTGCCATTTCGTTCTCCAGAGGATCTTCCCGACTCAGGGATCGAACCTGGGTCTCCCGCATTGTCGTCAGGACGCTTTACCATCTCAGCTACCAGGGATGTCGATAAAGTCTGTGTATATGAGACTGTAGCCCACCAGGCTCTTCTGACCATGGAACTCTCCAGGCAAGAATACCGGAGTGGGTTGCCATGCCCTTCCCCAGGGAATCTTCCCGACCCAGGGATTGAACCCAGGTCTCCCACATTGCAGGCAGACTCTTTATCATTTGAGCCTCCAGGGAAGCCCTATCTATCCATTTATCATCTATGTAGTCAAGAGAGGAGATAAAACAGAATAGCAAAAGGATGCGACTAATCCAAAAGAACGCACAAAAAGAGGACACGGCGACACCAGACTGCAGGGAGAGTGGGGTGACACCTCTGGTAGAATTCTCTCTGACTGGAATTCACTATTACATCCCGTGAGAGATGGTGACTGGAACCCTTCCTGGGAAAACTCTCTGGAGTATTCCTCGCAAGGTCAAACGTGCGATGCTGCTATGTGCCAGGAACTCCTCTCCACGATATTCACACAAGAGATGTGAAAAAGAAGGGCAAATGCACGCAATATTTAAATATTTACATTAAATATTTTCAGTAGGTTTTTTGTCTTCCTAAAGGGCTTTGACTGTGTCGATCACAATAAACTGTGGAACATTCTGAAAGAGATGGGAATCCCAGACCACCTGACCTGCCTCTTGAGAAACCTGTATGCAGGTCAGGAAGCAACTGTTAGAACTGGACATGGAACAACAGACTGGTTCCAAATAGGAAAAGGTGTACGTCAAGTTTGTATATTGTCACCTTGGTTATTTAACTTATATGCAGAGTACATCATGAGGAACACTGGGTTGGAAGAAGCACAAGCTGGAATCAAGATTGCTGGGAGAAATATCAATAACCTCAGATATGCAGATGACACTACCCTTATGGCAGAAAGTGAAGAGGAACTCAAAAGCCTCTTGATGAAAGTGAAAGAGGAGAGTGAAAAGGTTGGCTTGAAGCTCAACATTCAGAAAACAAAGATCATGGCCTCTGGTCCCATCACTTCATGGGAAATAGATGGAAAAACAGTGGAAACAGTGTCAGGCTTTGTTTTTTTTGGCTCCAAAATCACTGCAGATGCTGATTGCAGCCATGAAATTAAAAGACGCTTGCTCCTTGGAAGGAAAGTTATGACCAACCTTGATAGTATATTAAAAAGCAGAGACATTACTTTGCCAACCAATGTCCGTCTAGTCAAGGCAATAGTTTTTCCCGTGGTCATGTATGGATGTGAGAGTTGGACTGTGAAGAAGGCTGATCGCCGAAGAATCGATGCTTTTGAACTGTGGTGTTGGAGAAGACTCTTGAGAGTCCCTTATACTGCAAGGAGATCCAACCAGTCCATTCTAAAGGAGATCAATACTGGATGTTCATTGGAGGGACTGATGCTAAAGCTGAAACTGCAATACTTTGGCCACCTCATGCGACGAGTTGACTCACTGGAAAAGACTCTGATGCTGGGAAAGGTTGGGGGCAGGAGGAGAAGGGGACGACAGAGAATGAGATGGCTGGATGGCATCACCGACTCTGTGGACATGAGTTTGAGTGTACTCCGGGAGTTGGTGATGGACAGGGAGGCCTGGCGTGCTGTGATTCATGGGGTCGCAGAGAGTCGGACACGACTGAGCGACTGAACTGAACTGAAAGGGATTTTTGGACCTGATTTTTTTTTCCCCCAGAATTGAGATCCTTTACCAGCTTGTATAGGGTCCCATGTGGCACTAATGGCAAAGAATCTACCTGGTAATGCCGGATACACGGGAAACGGGAGTTTGATCCCTGGGTCGGGAAGATTCCCTGGAGAAGGAAATGGCTCACTCCAATATTCTTGCCTGGAGCATCCCATGGACAGAGAAGCCTGGCCGGTTACCATCCACAGGGTTGCAAAGATTCGGACATGACTGAGCAATTACGCATGATAGGGACCAACTTGTATATAAAATACGACACATTTCAGATAAAATGTGCTCTTAGAAATCATTATCCTGAAACTGTCATTAAAAGCATTTCAAAATAAAAGTCAGTACTATATTCTATTTTCATAAGACGATTCTACCTGGGCATGTGCTGGAACAAATAGATGTGTGAAGAGTATTCACATATCAGTGTTTTTTCTTTTCTATTGTGGTCCCCCTGGTCCACAAGCATCACCCCCGTCACCTGCCTGTTAGTCACTTAGCAGCTGACTTCTTTCAGCCTGTAACGTACCCTAGTGCTTATGTTCAACAAGCCCTTACTTCACATATTAATGGCCCCAAAGCACAAGTCAATGATGCTGCCAATTCGAATATTCTCTCACTGTGCCTAACTTATCATTGAAACTTGATCATAGGTGTGGACATACAGGAAAAAACATAACGCACAGAGGGATTGGTACTATCCGTGGTTTCAGGCATGCACTGGAGGTCTTATGCCCTGTGGCTAAGGGGGAGCTATTTTATAATACACAGATACACTATATATATATATACCGTATCCCCAACATATGAAAGTGGAAAAGTGAAACTGAAACCCTCTCAGTCGTGTCCGTCTCTTTTTGGCCCCATGAACTATATACACAGTCCGTGGAATTCTCCAGGCCAGAATACTGGAGTGGGTAGCCTTTCCCTTCTCCAGGGGAATCTTCCCCACCCAGGGATCGAACCCAGGTCTCCCGCATTGCAGGCGGTTTCTTTACCAGCTGAGCCACCAGGGAAGCTCAATACATCCCCAGTGTATACATATAACATATATACTGTACTGTCGATACAATATGCTGTATTTCTAATATATATATACAATGTATGTACTGTATCCCCAATGCATTCATATAATATATATACTGTACTAACAATTACTGGTAGATTGACCCAATCCTTCTTGATTTTTGCACCTCTGCAGAGCACATTGTTAAGAACAGATTTTTCTGTTATTTTGTCAAAGACTTCCACCTTCCAGCAACACACTAGAAAATCTATTATACGCTAAGCTACCCAGAATGAGAACTGCCGCAGAAAGAAAGCTCTCGATACCCGCTACCTTCACTTCACAGGAAGCCGAACTAGTGCCACGGTTGCTCTTATGTGACCCACTTTTCTGGCAAAGCTCTGATGACCTAAATTCCTCAAGTCCTAAGCTTGCAAGGAACAGGGAAGGGTTTTCCAATCCATCCTTGTACCTTCAGGCAGAAGGACGCCTCTTCTGTGCTGGAGTTGGCAGGTCTGTGCTGACTGTTAACATCCGCGAGGATTTTCCACCAGTGAACTGGGGTTCTCTTTCAGGTTTGAGGAAGGTGTGTGGCTTCCTATGTTTGCTGGCATAGGAAGAGTGTCATAGGAAGTTTTATAGCACAGGAAGAGCGCCATAGAAACAAGCATAACGATTGTATCTCATAACACAATTCGGTTATGAAATTATAGAGGCAAGGAAGGATAAACCACAGGCAGCTTGGAATTGTTATTGTATTTGTCACACACTCTAACTCTGGGGTGCGTCATGGTACCCACTGCTAAGCATCACTGTTACCTCGAATGCAATAAAGAATTATCAGTTCAGTTCAGTCCCTCAGTTGTGTCTGACTCTTTGAGACCCCGTGGACTGCAGCACGCCAGGCCTCCCTGTCCATCACCAACTCCCACAGTTTACTCAAACTCATGTCCATAGAGTCGGTGATGCCATCCTACCATCTCATCCTCTGTCGTCCCCTCCTCCTCCTGCCCTCAATCGTTCCCAGCATCAGGGTCTTTTCCAGTGACTCAGTTCTTTGCATCAGGTGGCCAAAGTATTGGAGTTTCAGCTTCAGTATCTGTCCTTCCAATGAACACTCAGGACTGATGTCATTTAGGATGGACTGGTTGGAACTCCTTGCAGTCCAAGGGACTCTCAAGAGTCTTCTCCAGCACCACAGTTCAAAAGCATCAATTCTTCAGCGCTCAGCTTTCTTTGCAGTCCAACTCTCACATCCATACATGACTACTGGAAAAATCATAGCCTTGACTAGATGGACCTTTGCTGTCAAACTAATGTCTCTGGTTTTTAATATGCTGTCTAGGTTGCTCATCGCTTTTCTTCCAAGGAGCAAGCATAATTTATAAAGAAGTATAAACAGCCTTAAAAGGCTATCAGCTGATCTGGGTCATGCACCAGCCTGGAGGATACCCAGGTCCCCAGGTTGTACCTGCTTTCCTGAGACTTGTGATATCCATGTAATTCCTTCCAGGACCTATCAACCCAACTCCTGACTCCTCCCTTCCTCTCAGCCACATCCTTTCCTCAGCCTTCAACTCTCTCCTCAACCCAGATCCGTGATTCTCGCCTCCAGACTGGGAGGACACGTCTTCCACTCAAGACCTCAGAGGACCGGCCCTGACAACTGAGCACGCGACCTGTGTCTCGTAGGCACTGGAGATGGCTAGAGACTCTGTCACGTTCAGGATGAAAGTGTTTGCTCATCTGCCCAGCATTCGTCTCCCTTTTCGTCACCTCCGAGCCACAGTCAACAAGTTCCACGGACTGTAATATCCACATCCATCTGTGAGTGTGTGCATACGTGTGTGTGTGTGTGCATGTGTACACTTATGCCTTTAAAGGCCCCGGCTCCAAATACCATCATATTCTAATGTTCTGGGGGGGCTAGAGCCTCAACACATAAACCTGGGTGCTGCACGTGTGCTAAATCGCTTCAGTCGTGCCCGACTGCAACCATGTGGACTGTAAATCCACCAGGCTCCTCTGTCCATGGGGATTCTCCAGGCAAGAATACTGGAGCGGATTGCCGTGCCCTCCTCCAGGGGATCCTCCCGACCCAGCGATGGAGTCTGCATCTCTTATGTCTCCTGCGCTGGCAGGCAGGATCTTTAGCACTGTGGGGGACAATCCAGCCATGAAGAACCACTTTAAATGTAGGTGGCATTCCCCCACGCTTTCTCCTGCACCCTGCCACTCAGGATGAGAGCGTCTGATAAATGACGGTGCCAGTGTATTGATCTTTTGATTCATATGGCAAGCCTGGAGGACGAAACTGAGTGGCCCGCATTCCTATGAGTGCGCGGGGATGACTAATCCGGGCGTCTGAGCGTTGTGAAAGTAACAAGCCGGGCTGGATGCATGTGTTTTGAGGGTGTTGAATAGAATCTCAATGACTGCTGGGTGGCCTGGGTCGCCAGTCTTATCTCCTGGATTGCAGAACGCTGAATGAGAACATGCTACATATGTGAAAATTAGTTTCCCCAAGCCCAAGTCTCTGGTCAACACATTAAACAAAACCAAGGAAAGAAAAGAAAAAAAAAAACCTAACCACGTTTCAAAAGAAAAGTTTTACATGAGGATCAGAAAAAAATATATTTCCTTTAGCTGTCTGGACTTTCTCTTGCCCATCTTAATAGCCAACCACGGGGGACCAGAGAGACGATTACTGTGGAGTCGCAAGATCAAAATGAAAATCAGGGCCGTGTTATTATTTCCAAGTAGATGACTTTGGGGAGGGCATCTACCTGTTCACTGTGATTAGAAGAAGAGCTAAATATAGATTTAAATAATCTCTACCCCTCAGAGAAGTCTAGAGACCGTGCCCTCTGTCAGTTTACAAGAGCCTGACAGAGAAATGCCAGTTTGGGGAATCGTAAACCTTCTCCACCACCACTTATGAATTTTTATGAGCAAGATCTCGACAAGTCAAAATGACACTTGTTACCTGTCTCAGCAGGTTAGTTACTGCGATTCAAGTTAGTCTCTCTCTGTGAGCCTCGGGAGGACTCAGCCGATGGCTGATGAGAACCATGATGAAACGGATATTTTCAGCAGGATGTCTTTATTTTTTAAAGTAAGTACTGAACTTAACAACAAAAAAATCTTTATTTTGGGGGAAGTTTATCTGCTCCACCTGTACCACCTTTTGTTCACCACTGGATCCCCACCGTAATCCTCGATTTGTTGAAGCACAGTTGGTTGCCGTGGAGATGACGGCAAAGTCACACACAAGATTATGACTTCAAGTGGGGAATAAACAGCCAGCGCCCTCAACTCTTGACAAACAAAATCCTGTTATTATGCAAATAGCCTTCAAGTAATCAAATGCAACCCCAAATGCATAATTTTCTTTGGCGGGATCGTTTTCCCCCTTTGGCATAGAAAATAAGACATCATCAAATTGTGAATCTAATTCTAGAATGAAAATGTCTTAGGGCTTTGAAAAGGTCTTTGAGAGTGGAAGACCCCGCCGCATAACAACAGCAACCAAAGCCATCGTCAATATGTTGTTAAGAATGCTGGAGGAGAGAGAATGATTGTTCAAATTAAGCCGGAGAAGCGTTTCGGAGTCAGAAGAGTAATTGCAATCATGGGGAGTAACTGTCAAATGATAGGTTTCCAGGTAAAGAAGCAGTAGCTTTCGCTACACCCCATGGGACTTCTGAGATGTTAACAGTGGCCTGAGACAAAGATGGTTATGGAAAGGATGGCTTCTAGGGTACCATGAAAGTCCTGCTTTGATGGGAAATGTCATTCAAGACAATCTGGAACAGCACCTAAACCTGCAGTGTGAGTCGACATTTACGATACACAGGAGAGTGGAAGTAATGTTCACTGAGCATCGACCAGCAGGTACGGTGGCACTTATCATATGTAATTCATTGAATTCTCACAATCATCTTACACACCCACACACACACACACACAGCAACCCATGACCTTCATTTTTCTGTGATTGTAAGGCTTAAAGACATTAAGCGTCACATTGTGTCTGTGGCTGGCAAGTGTTGGAGCCGGTACTGAAATCCACACTTAACAACTCCGTTGCCCAGCTCAAGCTACAGCCCCAAGGACCCACATCTTTGCGTAAAGCCACAGTCATCAGTCATTATCACCCCCAGTCCACATAGTTATGACTGTTTGCTTGGTCTTTGCTGAGGAGACCATCAAGCTCCTCAACGTAAGAGAAGCAGGGACCACTGAGTACTGGGCTGGACCAGGGAGCGAAGCCAAACGGAGTTATGTGGCTGCTAGACAAGATGACTGTAGCATCGGTAGCCTTGGGCCACTCTACTCCAAGTCTGCTGATGTAAAGTCCCAGGAACAATGATTTCAGGAGGTCACAAGTAGTCTTTTCATGGCTCTCTGAATCTTGGAGACTGACTCAGTGGGAAGGAGGAGATTTTTGCAGAAAGAATAATTCCTCTACCATCCAAATCCATATAATGTAAAGATTTGCCATGTTAAACACTGTAAGGTTTAACCGATAATGGGATTTTCCTGGTTGTCCAGGGGTTAAGAGTTCACTTTCTAGTGCAGGGGGTGAGAGTTCAACCCTGTTCAGGGATCCCATATGCCTCATGCTCAAAAAACAGAAACTAGAGGCAACACATTCAATTAAGACTTTCAAAATGGTCTGCATCAGGAAAAAAAAAATCCTTATGTAAAATAGATGACCAGGGCAAGTTCATGCCTGAAGCAGGGCACTCAAAGGTGTTTGCTCTGGGACAACCCAGAGGGATGGGGTGGGGAGGGAGGAGGAAAGGGGGTTCAGGATGGGGGTTCAGGGGGACACATAAGGCAAAAAAAACACCACAATATTGTAAAGTAATTAGCTTCCAATTAAAATAAACTAATCAAGTTTTAAAAATGCATTTAAAAACAAAAATAAAGTCAACAGCTAAGTGGCATCAGGGACATTCACAATGTTGTGCAAGCATCCCCACCAACCATCTCCATAACTTATTTCATCCTGCAAAGCTGAAACTCTGAAACGACTAAACAATAACTCTATCTTTTCCCCTTGTCATGTATGCTTTTTTAGTGACTGGGATTTTTTGGTCAAAATTCACCCATGGTGACGCATGCTGATGGATGTGAGTTGGACTATAAAGAAAGCTGAGCACCGAAGAATTGATGCTTTTGAACTGTGGTGTTAGAGAAGACTCTTCAGAGTTCCTTGGACTGTAATGAGATAAAACCAGTCAATCCTAAAGGAAATCAGTCCTGAAAATTCATTCAAAGGACTGATGCTGAAGCTGAAGCTCCAATCCTTTGGCCACCTGATGGGAAGAACTGACTCATTGGAAAAGACCCTGATGCTGGGAAAGATTGAGGGCAGGAGGAGAAGGGGATGACAGAGGATGAGATAGCTGGATGGCATCACCCACTCGGGAGACATGAGTTTGAGTAAGCTCCTGAAGTTGGTGATGGACAGGGAAGCCTGGCGTGCTGCAATCAATGGGGTCACAAAGAGTCAGACACGACTGAGCGACTGAACTGAACTGAGCTAGTTACCTAAGAGTGGAGCTGTTGGTTCAGATAATCAACTGTCTGTTTAACATGGTGAAAAACTGCCAGCCTGTTCTATCAAAATAACTGTACCATTCTACATTCCCAAGGATACATGAGAGTTTCAGTTCATCTACATTGGTTATTGTCTGTGATTTTTCACTGTAGCCATCCTAGTGGGTGAGATCTGTGATCTCATTACAGCTTCATTTGAAGGCTAATCAAGTTGAACATTTTTAAATATGAGTATCGGCCCTTTGTGTATCTTTTTTTTTTTTAATTTTTAAGAAATACCTATTAAGTCCCTTTGTGTTTTTTAACTTGGTTATTCACTGTTTTGTTACACAGTTATTTATGTATTCTGAATAAAGTCCCTTACCAGATACATGACTTTGCAATATTTTCTCTCCATTTTTAAATTCTTTTCACTTTCTTGATGGTGTCTCTCGAAGAGCAAACATTTTAAATTTTGATGAATTCCAATTCTTCTCTTTATTCTTTTGTCACTTGTGCTTTTAATGTCATATCTAAGACATCGTCGCCTAACCCAAGGTCATGAAGAAATATTCATGCTGTCTTCTGAGAGTTTTATAATTTAGCTCTCACATTTAGGTTTATGACCCATTTTGAGTTAAGTTTGTGTCTGGAACATGCAAGATAGGAAACACATTTATCTTATATGGGGGAATTTATCTGCAGCACCTAACTCATGGCTACCATAACTAAATAGTACACAGACTACATAATTCTGGGATAAACAGATATTTCATATTTGTGGATTCCATAGCTCTGATGCAGAAACTAACAAAACAGTATAAAGCAACTATAGTCCAATTTAAAACAAACAAACAAAAAGCACCTGTAAGGGTGACTGAAACCTAGACCATTAAAAAAAAAAGAGCTAAAAATGTACCAGCATATCTCTTTATTTTTAGCGTCCTGTATGAACTGCAATTCATTTTTCTTTATTAAACCTTTTCCATCAGGTAAGAAGGCGCCTATTCAAATAACAGACTCTCAAGGATGCAAATATACCTACTCAAACACTTGGCTTGAATGGAATCAAAACAAGAGCTTGCTTCTTCAAACAACAGTGAACACGTGCAGAATTAATAATAGTGTCTTGCAACACGAGTCCTCCACCCGATTGTACCCCAGCCAAGTGTGGAAACGCAACATGGCTTGGAGAGCATCCATAAGGAGCCTCGGTGAAGGCGCGCAAGCCATTTAGGGAAAGAAGCTGCCTGCCGATGCAGGAGACACAGGAGATGCGGGTTTCATCCCTGCGTCTGGAAGATCCCCTGGAGGAGGGCATGGCAACCCACTCCAGTATTCGCGCCTGAAGAATCAATCCCATGGACAGAGGAGCCTAGTGGGGTGCATACAGTCCATGGGCTCGCAAAGAGTCAGACATGATTGAGCATCTGAGTACACACACACACAAATGATGCTAAAGTGATGTCAAGTCCAATAATCAGGGTATGATGGGTAAATCGGGCAGACGTGAAAGGCAGGCACGTGGATCCCACACCATCAGACCCCTTCTTCATGCTACTGATCATCTGAAAGCAAACAACTTCCAGGGTAAATCGCTATAACTTTCAGTTCAGTTCAGTTCAGTTGCTCAGTCGTGACCGACTCTTTGCGACTCCATGAATCACAGCACGCCAGGCCTCCCTGTCCGTCCATCACCAACTCCCGGAGTTCACTCAAACTCACGTCCATCAAGTTGGTGATGCCATCCAGCCATCTCATTCTCTGTCGTCCCCATCTCCTCCCACCCCCAATCCTTCCCAGCATCAGAGTCTTTTCCAGTGAGTCAACTTGTCGCATGAGGTGGCCAAAGTATTGCAGTTTCAGCTTTAGCATCAGTCCTTCCAGTGAACACCCAGGATTGATCTCCTTTAGAATGGACTGGCTGGATCTCCCTGCAGTCCAAGGGACTCTCAGGAGTCTTCTCCAGCACCACAGTTCAAAAGGATCAATTCTTCGGCGATCAGCTTTCTTCACAGTCCAACTCTCACATCCATACATGACCACGGCAAAAACCATAGCCTTGACTAGACGGACCTTTGTTGGCAAAGTAATGTCTCTGCTTTTTAATATGCTGTCTAGGTTGGTCATAACTTTCCTTCCAAGGAGTAAGCGTCTTTTAATTTCCTGGCTGCAATCAGCATCTGCAGTGATTTTGGAGCCCAAAAAAATAAAGTCTGACACTGTTTCCCCATCTATTTCCCATGAAGTGATGGGACCAGAGGCCATGATCTTTGTTTTCTGAATGTTGAGCTTCAAGCCAACCTTTTCACTCTCCCCTTTCACTTTCCTCAAGAGGCTTTTGAGTTCCTCTTCACTTTCTGCCATAAGGGTGGTGTCATCTGCATATCTGAGGTTATTGATATTTCTCCCGGCAGTCTTGATTGCAGCCTGTGCTTCTTCCAGCCCATCTGACCTTGAATATCCAAGTGGAATTCTTCAGCTACATTACTTCAAACAGCCTATGCAGCGGTTGATCATTATGGTCTTGATTTGAAAAACATAAATAGAATGGGAATGACCTTCCTAGGAAACCTGTCATGAAGCGCGTGACTATTCTATTTTCTGAACCTGAGCACTGGCTTTATTCCAGCCTTCCTACCTGATCAGTTCAGTTCAGTTGCTCAGTCGTGTCCTTCCCTTGGCGACCGATCAGAACTCCTTTTAGATACCAGATTGCACAGCGCCACGCAAAGTCTCCACTGTAAATCCTTGAATACATAATCGTGTAAGGGGAGGGGCCCCCTGCCACCAGACGTGTCTGATCTCAGTTCTGCTAAATCGGAATCCACCTAGCGAAGTCTGCCCAATGCCTCCAAATGCCAGCCTGGCAGGCTGACCTGCCGACTGGAAGTACTGCCATAATTCTTCTAAGGGGGAGCCCGGCTTGGGACTAACACACACACGCTAATGTATGGAGTACAGGTGACCAACAAGGCCCTACTGCCCAGCACGGGGAGCCATATTCAATATTGTGTCATGACCCACACGGGTAAAGAATCTGAAGCAGAGTATCATGCATATGTGTAACTGATTCACTCAGCTCTCTGCATATGTGTAACTGAGTCGCTTCGCTCTATCACTGAAACTAACACGACGGTATAAGTCGACTCTATTCCAATAATTTATGTTTTAGAAAAAAAATAAACAACACAGTGAAACGTTGAGCGAAACGAGGCCAGGGAGAAACCAGGATCTTAGAATCTGCTGCTTCTCCAGTGTCTCAGAGGCTGGGATTCTCCAGCTCAGTGCAAGCGTGCGTGCTAAATCGCTTCAGTCTCTTTGTGACCCCATGGACTGTAGCCCTCCAGGCTTCTCTGTCCATGGGATTCTCCAGGCAAGAAGACTGGGGTGGGTTGCCATGCCCTCCTCCAGGGAATCTTCCAGACCCATGGAAGGAACCCGCATCTCTGAAGTCACCTGCATTGGCAGGCAGGTTCTTTACCACTGTCCAGCTCAGAGCTATGGACGTTTGGGGCCAGACAAAGCTCTGCTATGGGTCCGGCCTCTGCAATATAGGGTCTTGAGCAGCCTCCCTGACCTCCACCCTATGGATGTCAGCAGGGCACCTTTCCTACTTCTGAAAATTAAAGATGTCTTCAGACACCGCCTTGGAGAGGAGAAAAAGTCAAGCCTGGCTGAGAAATCTACAGTGATGCATTAGCATAAACTCAGGTGTGGTCCCAAGTCCTTGTTATAAATAACAAAAGACAGTCTGATCACTTGGAAATTCCAAGGGTTTTGGGAGCCCTACACCAGCAGGCAAGAATCAAGCTTTATGATCATTATTATTATTATACTGTAGGGATGCAAACCGTCATGGGACGTGAACCTTGCCATCTTTGGACACAAAGGAGAGAAGTTTCCCCATCTGCTAATTCCTGCTCCTGCTACCCAGCTGGAAGCAGCCAGATGCTGTGTCTGTCCTGTGTCAACTAGACAGTGGCACTTGCCATAGGCCCCCGCCATCCAGCTCGACAAGGATTAAATCCTGAGCTGCTGAAGCAGCTGACCTTCATCGCCCCCTGAAAGGACTTCAGGGTGGAGAGCAGAAAGGAGACCTCTGTGTGCTGAGAAAACCTGACAGGAGAGGTCTTCAGATACATATTTTCAGGAGCTGATTTTATGAACCAGATTCCTGTACCTCTTCATGCCTAGAAAAGCAGCAACATCCTTCATGGTGATGTGTGATCCTTGTGATCAGTGAAACCTTCTGCAAAAAAATATGTGCTTGATTGCACAAACTCTCCCTTCACCATAATCACTTATATTGACCTTAACCCCGTCTCTTTGGAGCACTTTCTGAGAGCTATCTGAGGTGCTCTTTGGCTTCCCCGGTAGCTCAGAAGGTGATGAGCTACTTCTGCAATGCAGAAGACTGGGGTTCCGTCCCTGCATGGGGAAGATCCCACGGCAGTGTTCTTACCTGGAGCATCCCAAGGACAGAGGAGCCTGGTGGGATGAAGTGCATGGGTCGCAGAGGGTCGTACAGGACTGAGTGACGAAACCACTACTCTTGGGCTGCAGTTGTCATTTCTAACCCCAAATAAAGCGTAACTGGCAGCTCTCCTGTTGTACATTTTTTAAGCTGACACTAGTCTCTCCCTGCTTTAGGCCTCATCATCTCAACTTATGGTCCTTTAGAAAACAGACTGGTGGTTGCCAAGGGGGAAGGGATTGAGACTGAGAAAAGGAGGGGGAACTTGGGGTTAACGAACGTGAGCTCTGACCTATAGAACAGATGAACAACAAGGTCCTCCCGTATGGCACAGCAAACTATACTCAACGTCCTATGAAAGCTAAAAATACAGCCACCATGTGTCCAGCAAACCAGTTCCCAGGCAGATATCCAGAGAAAACAAAACTTCAAAAAGATTCGTGCACCCCAATGCTCACTGCAGCACTGTTTACCATAGTGGAGACGTGGAAGCAACCTAGTTGTCCATCGACACATGAACTAACTGATAAAGAAGACGCGATACCTATACACAATGGGATGTTCCCGGGTCACTAAAAAGAATGAGATGATGCCATTTGGATGGGCCTAGAGACTGTCCTACTGAGTAAAAGAAGTTAGATAGAAGAAGCACGGTGTGACATTCCTCACAAGTGGAGTCTACAAAAAAGACATGATGCAAATGAATTTACTTACCGAACAGCGATACATTTAGACAATGAACTTAGGTTGCTGGGGGGAAGGATGGGGGAAGGCATAGTCAGGGAGTCTGGGATGGACGTGGACACACTGCTGTATTTAACATGGAGAACCAGCAAGGACCTGCTGGACAGCACAGGGAACTCTGCTCAATACTCTGTAATAACCTTATGGTTCCCAGGGGGAAGGATAGGGGAAGGCATAGTCAGGGAGTCTGGGATGGACGTGGACACACTGCTGTATTTCACATGGAGAACCAGCAAGGACCTGCTGGACAGCACAGGGGACTCTGCTCAATCCTCTGTGATAACTTTATGGTCACCTGGGGAAGGATGGGGGAAGGGATACTTAGGGAGTCTGGGATGGACGTGGACACACTGCTGTATTTCACATGGAGAATCAGCAAGGACCTGCTGGACAGCACAGGGGACTCTGCTCAATCCTCTGTGATAACTTTATGGTTCCCAGGGGGAAGGTTGGGGGAAGGGATAGTCAGGGAGTCTGGGATGGACGTGGACACACTGCTGTATTTCACATGGAGAACCAGCAAGGACCTGCTGGACAGCACAGGGGACTCTGCTCAATCCTCTGTGATAACCTTATGGTCACCTGGGGAAGGATGGGGGAAGGGATACTTAGGGAGTCTGGGATGGACGTGGACACACTGCTGTATTTCACATGGAGAACCAGCAAGGACCTGCTGGACAGCACAGGGAACTCTGCTCAATCCTCTGTAATAAGCTTATGGTCACCAGGGGAAGGAAGAGGGAAGGGATAGTCAGGGAGTCTGGGATGGACATGGACACACTGCTGTATTTCACATGGAGAACACACAAGGACCTGCTGGACAGCACAGGGAGCTCTGCTCAATGTCACGTGGCAGCCTGGATGGGAGGGGCGTTTAGTGGATACGTCTATGTGCATGACGGAGTCCTTTTGCTATCAACCTGAAACTATCATGACCTTCTTAACTGGCTATACCCCAATACAACACAAAAAGTTTAAAGAGTTTTGTCCATAAAATCACTTAAATATAACCTCTGTGATGAAGCAGGAACCATGAAAGGATAGACTCAAATGAGATATATTCTCTGATGCAAGGAAAAATAGGTAAAAAATATTCTACGATAAACCATTATCAGTTCAGTTCAGTCGCTCTTCGTATCCGACTCTGCGACCCCATGAACCACAGCACGCCAGGCCTCCCTGTCCATCACCAACTCGCAGAGGTTACTCAAACTGTGTCCATCGAGTTGGTGGTGCCATTCGTCTCATCCGCTGTCATCCCCTTCTCCCGCCTTCAATCTTTCCCAACATCAGCGTCTTTTCTAATGAGTCAGCTCTTCACATCAGGTGGCCAAAGGATTGGAGTTTCAGCTTCAACATCAGTCCTTCCAATAACACCCAGGACTGATCTCCTTTAGGATGGACTGTTTGGATCTCCTTGCAATCCAAGGACTCTCAAGGGACCCTCAAGTCTGCTCCAACACCACAGTTCAAAAGCGTCAATGATAGAACCATTATAGAAAAGAAAAATTTTAAAAAGTACATATAACTGAATCACTTTGCTGTACAGCAGAAATTACCACAAAATTGTAAACCAAATATACTTCAATAAAATTAATAAATAAAATGAATTTATCATTCTGCTCCTTTTGATTCAGGATGAATCTCAACCTTTGGGGAAAAAAAATTACAGTTGTTTGGACAATCATTTTCAGAGTTGAAGCCTTTAATGAAGTAACACACTGAGGCTTATGGTTGGTTCTGCTTTAACCAAACTTTCCTTTCTTATCATAATGACTGGTTTCAAATGAGTATTACAGACCACTGCTTCCTCCTCAGTACGGTATTATAAACCACATAAGATACAATCTGGCATACCATTTCTAATGTACAATAATATAAGTACAAACAAACAAACGAAATAAATAAACGACCATTCAGTGGAAACACCATTCACATTATATATAAAAAAAAAATGTATGGAGGTGAAGTCACAGGAGGTGTGATAAATACAGAGTTTTTGTGGCTTCCAGGGGCTTCATCTGCTCAAATAGCTGTCTGTAATCAACGCTCAAAGCTCTTTCTGTTTACAAAGCTCTGGGGAAATCAATGCACGGAAGCCTCTTATCCAGGGAGCCCGATCTTATCTTTACCCAAATCTGTCTGAGTGTCAGCAATTTCATTTGCTGAAGGGAATTTTAACTCTCTGTGGCTTGTTTTCCTTTTTTAAAAAGACAATATCCAACCTCACTTCTGAGCATATATCCACTCAACTTGAAAGCAAGATCTTAAGAGGTATATCTGCACTCCCGTTTTCCCTGAAGCATTATTCAACAAAGCCGAGAGGTATAGCTATGTGCTAAGTCGCTTCGGTCATGTCTGACTCTTTGCGACCCTATGAATCATAGCCCACCAGGCTCCTCTGTCCATGGCATACTCCAGGCAAGAATACTGGAGTGGATTGCTGTTCCCTTCTTCAGGGAACCTTCCAGACCCAGGGATCAAATCCCAGATCTCTTATATCTCCTGCTTTGGCAGGAGGGTTCTCTACTACCACCAGTGCCACCTGGGAATCCCAGCCAGGAGGCATCAGCCACAGAAATTCCTGTAAATGAATCAATGGATTATCAAAATACGGTGCATAAACAAAGCAGAATAGTCACTTCAGTTCAGTCTCTCGGTCGTGTTCAGCTCTTTGTGACCCCATGGACTGCAGCACGCCAGGCCTCCCTGTCCGTCACCAACTCCCGGAGTTTACTCAAACTCATGTCCATTGAGTCAGTGATGCCATCCAACCATCTCATCCTCTGTCGTCCCCTTCTCCTCCTGCCCTCAATCTTTCCCCGCATCAGCGTCTTTTCCAATGAGTCAGCTCTTCCCATCAGGTGGCCAAAGGATTGGAGTTTCAGCTTCAACATTAGACCTTCCAATGAATATTCAGGCCTGATGTCCTTTAGAATGGACTGGTTGGATCTCCTTGCTGTCCAAGTGACTCTGAAGAGTCTTCTCCAACACCACAGTTCAAATTCCATGAGCCCCATAAACAACATGAAAAGGCAAAAAGTAGAACAGTATTCATCCTTCAAGAGGAAGGAGACTGTACAGGTGCAACAAGACACATGAACTCTGAGGCTCTCCAGCCCAGTGAAACAGGCCAGTCACTGAAGCAGAAATACAGTGAGACTCCATATACTGTTCCCAGATTTCAAGATTTTCCTGGACATGAGCTGCTTGAGATGTCTTTGCCGTCTTTTCGTCTGACTGCCGTGGATGGTGGCTCTACAGAAACAGCAACTGACCACCCCCCCGCATTGCCTCAAAACCAAAAACTACTGCTGTGTATTTACATGGCGGTGCATGACCCAATGCAGTATATCCCTAACTGCCAGTTTCTCCAGGCATTGATAGGAGCTGAAATGTCTTCTTAAAAGATTACCCATCCGGAACTTCCCTTCTAGTGGCTGGGACTCCGTGGCGCCACTACAGGATCTCTGGTCAGGGAACGAAGATCCCTAATCCCATGTGACCAAAACGTTAAAAAATTTTAAGAAATTAAAAAAATAAGATCACATATCTGATATCTGAGACCATGATGCTGTGAGAGACTGAGGGCAGGAGGAGAAGGGGACGACAGAGGATGAGATGGTTGGATGGCATCACCGACTCGATGGACATGAGTTTGAGCAAGCTCCGGGAGATGGTGATGGGCAGGGAGGCCTGGCTTGCTGCAGTCCGCGAGGTTGCAAAGACTCGGAGACAACTGAGCAGCTAAACAACAGCAATTTGGGTGAAAGCCGCCCCCCAAATGACTTCTGTCTGTGTCTTTGTGAAGGCTTCTTCCACTCCCTGTATCCCTCCCCTGGCGATGCTGGTCTCTGGGGATGTTTCCACATCCCCACGGGATCTACAGTCTCATCCCTTAGAGTCGCAAGGTCAGGTAAGACACGACGCAAGATGGCAGGGGGATTTCTGGAAGCCAGACCGTCACACAGCAGGACAGCGAGCCAAACGGAAGGTGTGACCGTGGACACACACGTCCAGGTGACTTGTGTTCCCCAACTCCCTTCTCCTTTTCTGGGTCCCCCAAAACGCTCTGCCCACTGTGACATCCCCTGGACCAAGGTCTAGTATTAAGGTGAAACGCGACAGTCAAGTGCAAAGACAAAGTGTCCTGCCCAGAGTGGATGAACTATCCCACTAGGGCGACGTTTCTGGCCAGTCACTAGCCACTGCCCCCAGCTGATAAGCTTAAAGGAGAAGGTGTCATTCCTTCCAACAGGAGACACTACGCTCATCTCAAAACCTCAGCTAGGAAGGATATAAGGTATAAGGGGGAAACCAAAATCAGAGGGAAGTGTGGTTCGGGAGCCAAGCAGTTGAAACGGGAACAGAAAGCTCATAAGGAACGGAAAGTGGAAGGACTTCCCTGGGAGTTCAGCAGGTAAGCGTGTGCAGACCTTGCAATGCAGGGGACCTGGTTTGCATCCCTGGTTGGCGAACTAAGATTCCGCATGCTTCACAGCAACCGTGCCCTCAAGCCACAGCTAGAGAGTTCATGGCGTACGGTGCAGCTAAGACCAGATGCAACCAAATAAAACATATATATATTTTAAAACACGGAGAAATGGAAAGGAGAGGAGAAAATATCAACTCTCCACACCACCCTGTGGAAGATTCCTTTTCAGCCCAAGAAAGGGACCTCTCGGTTATATCCTCAGCATGTTTCAGAACTTCTGGAAGCTGGGCAATTGTGTGTGTGTGTGTGTGTTTGGGTCAGGGAGTGGGTACTGCTTGCTGGAGGGATGACTGCTCCGTTCCGTTCCGTCACTCAGTCGTGTCCGACTCTATGCGACCCCGTGGACTGTAGCCTACCAGGCTTCTCCATCCATGGGATTCTCCAGGCAAGAATACTGGAGTGGGTTACCGTTTCCTTCTCCAGGGGATCTTCCCGACCCAGGGATCGAACCCAGGTCTCCCACATTGGAGGCAGAAGCTTTAACCTCTGAGCCACCAGGGAAGCCCCTAGAATAATATTTCCCGCTGGAGGTTAATGGGCAGCCATTGGCTCCAAACCCACACCGTGGCCAATACCAACTATGATCTGATTAACAAGCACCAGTGTGGAGTCCTTTTCCAAGAAAACAACTGCGTTTGAGGTAGTTAAGCTCACAGAAGGTGCAATTGTCAGGCTCACGTGAAAGTTTGTACAAATGAACACACTTTTGTTGTTGCTGTCCGGTCGCTGCATCGTGCCCGACTCTTTGTGACCCCGTGGACTGCAGCACCCCAGGCTTCCCTGTCCCTCACCATCTCCCAGAGTCTGCTCAAATTCATGGCCACAGAGGTGGTGATGCTATTCAACCATTTCATCAACATTTCAACAATTTTATTTAACTCAGTGACCGAGGGAAACAGAAGCTGATGCTATCACTGGTCCCGAGGAAGGATGCTTAAAAAAATCACAAAATTACTAGGAAACAAACTCACAGACATAGAGAAAAGATTTGTGCTTGTCAATGGGGTGGGAGTGAGGGAGATCCAGAGTGGGAGTCTGGGACTGGAAGATGCAAACTGTTGTTCAGAGAACGGACCAACAGCAAGGATCTACTGTAAAGCACAGGGAACTTGCATTCAGTATCCTGTGATAAAACCAGAATGGAAAAGAATACGGAAAAGAATGTACAGATATGGCTTCCAGGTGGCTCAAGGGTAAAGAATCCACCTGCCAATGTGGGGGATTCAGGTTAGATCCCTGCGTTAGGAAGATCCCCTGGAGGAGGGCATGGCAACCCACTCCAGTATTCTTGTCCGGGAAATCCCATGGATGAGGAGCCTGGCGGGCTACAGTTCTTGGGGTCACAAAGAATCAGACGTGACTGAGCAAGGTATATATTATATAGATGCACATGGAAAGTCAACGGGTTTGTCCTCAGGGCATAGGGCACAGCTAACCAACCTGATTAAGCCCAAAGGGCAAAAGAGAGAATTTTCCGATCTCTAAGATTTACTTTCAGTTGCTATCCGTCATCTACAATTTCGCGAGTTGTAATATAGTTCAGGTAACTCAGGAAACTGACTCATTTGAAAAGACCCTGATGCTGGGAAAGATTGAAGGCGGGAGGAGAAGGGGACGACAGAGGATGAGATGGCTGGATGGCATCACTGACTCGATGGACATGAGTTTGAGTAAACTCCAAGAGTTGGTGATGGACAGGGATGCCTGGCGTGTTGCAGTCCATGGGGTCGCAAAGAGTTGGACACGACTGAGCTACTGAACTGAACTGAACTGAACTGATTCTATATCCCTAAACTGACTTCCCTGGGAACCTCATTGCTTCAGATTTGATTTGTGTTAAGTCTCATGCTATTTTCCATCTGAACACCATGTGACTCTCAAGTTAAACTCCCATATTTTTAGTAAATGACACAGACCATAAATACACAAATGTACATTATCACCTCCAAAAAAAAAAAAGGAATTGGCCTTTGCAGCTCTTAAGAGCATTGCAAACACTCAAGATAGGTTTTGAAGTCTTTGTTCAGGAACATCCTTAGAACTCACCTCACAAAGTACTTTTGAATAACCTCATTGATGGCAACTTCACTTCCCTCATGTTCTGTTTTATTTTCTGGAACAATCAGAAGCCATTGAAGGGTAAGTTTAAAAAAAAAACAGGTGGCATGGATGGACCTTGAGATTACCATAGTGAGTTAAGGAAGTGAGACACGAAAAGACAAATATATCAGATGATATCGCTTATATTTCAAAAAATGATAAAAATGAACCTATTTACAAAATAAAAATAGACTTGCAGACATAGAATACAAGCTAATGGTTGTCAAAGGGGAAAGCCAGGCAAGGGATAAATTAGGACTTTGGGATAAACATACACACACACTCTCTCTCTCAAAGTTGCCCAGTTGTGTCCGACTCTTTTCGACTCTATGGACTGTAGCCCATCAGGCTCCCCTGTCCATGGGATTCTCCAAGCGAGAACAGTGGAGTGGGTTGCCATGCCCTCCTCCAGGGCATCTTCCCAACCCAGAGGTCGAATCCAGGTCTCTGCATTGCAGGTGGATTGTTTACCACCGAGTCACCAGGGAAGCCCATCAGATACACACTGCTAGATATAAAATAAAGAGCCAAGACCTACTGTATAGCACAGGGAAGTCTACTCAACACCTTGTCTATATCACATCATACATATATATATATGTATATCTGTGTTTGCATAACTGAAGCACTTTGCTGTACTCCTGAAAGATTGTAAACCAACTATACTATGCTTATTAAGTTTTATCAACTATACTTCATTAAAAAATAAAAAATAAACAGAAGAGGAATCCCAGGTGAAGAGTAACACGCTGAATTTCAAAGCAAGGAAGGGAGGGGTTTTAGGATGGGGAACACATGTACAACCGTGGTGGATTCATGTCAACGTATGGCAAAACCCACTACAATATTGTAAAGTCATTAGCCTCCAATTAAAATAAATAAATTTATATTTAACAAAAATAAAAACAAGGAAAACTGTCAGAGTAGCCTACACTGGGCTGATGCCTTCTGAATCACACCTACCAGTAACATTTCCCCTGAAACTGAAGGCTTACACAGCACTGCCAGTAAAATTTAAAAAATACACTCGATGGGGTCTGAGCACCACAGTTTGTAAATTAAAGTATGTAAGGGGCAACACAGGACTTCCCAGGTGGCGCTAGTGGTGAAGAACCCACCTGCCAATGCAGAGATGTAAGAGAAGTGGGTTTGATCCCTGGGTTGGGAAGAACCCCTGGAGGAGGAAACACCAACCCACTCCAGTACTCTTACCTGGAGAATCCCGTGGACCGAGGAGCCTGGCCGGCTACAGTCCCCGCCAGTCCCTGAGACAAACGGGACTGAAGTGACTTAGCACACACGGGGCAACGTGTGTATTTCCACAGTAAACGAGGCCGTGTTCAGACCACGCTATTTCTGGCAAACCATCCTGCTTCTCTTCATTGCTTGCCTTGCCTTGGAGGGATTTTACAGCTCAGGAGGTGCTTTGATGACCGAGAGGCATGCAAAACAGTTGCCATCAACAGAGATGAAGATTCTTCATCCGGAAATTCGGTTGACTTCGCTGCCTGCCAGAAACGGAAGTCAGTCTGCTGCCATTAGTCTGTTCATGTCCATATTTTGGAAAAAAAAAAAAAATTATTTGGCTGAGCTGGGTCTTAGCTGCAGCATGCGAGATCTAGTTCCCTGACCGGGGATCAAAACCGGGTCCCCCTGCCTTGGGAGCACAGAGTCTTAGCCACTGGACCAGCAGGGAAACCCCAATATCCATATTGTTATTAATCAACACATAACACTCTGTTTTGTTCTAGGATGGAGCTGTCACGACCTACCATTGTTTCACTCAGCAGTGAAGTGTTAAATACCATCTGGAACATTTGTTCACTTAATATCTGCCTGAGAGTCATGGTTTTACCTTTTCTTTGCAAACTATCCTTTAAAAGAACTATTTTATTCCCCTTCACAGAACAGACTTATTTTGGAGGGGGTGAGGGAGAAAAAAAAAAAGCACAGCAAAACCTTCCCAAGGAAGATTTATTGACAAAGTTCCACTTACCTAGTAACGCTTAGAGACGTATTTCAAACTTCCACTGAGAAAACAATTACAAGATTAAACTCTATCCTATGACGCATCAGTCTCCGTCTTGGAAGAAGTAAGCCGGCTTCCTGACCTTTTCTGTTTCCTTGCGATGCCAGCTCCAGACGGAGCTTGAATGTTGTCAAGCTTGTGGTAAACCCTTCTTTTAAAAAAATGGATGATGCTTGTCAGCCAGAGTGTTTTCATTTTGTTTGGGGCTGAGAGCCCTGTCTCCCTGTGGATGGGGTTCAGGGCGTGTTACCCTACAGCAGGACAGCTTGGCGTCCTGAGTATTTGGAGCTGAATGAGTTGGAGGGAAGGGCAGACACAAACAGGACAGACACACAGACGCCTCGTCCTAGCCCACCCCACGAGCTTGCCCTTGGTCCTTACAATCAGTCATGAAACTGCCACGTGAGACATACTCTCCGAGCATCAGGACGAGATAGCATCTCTTCTTATCACCAGAGGTGGGGGTTTGGGGGGTAAGGTTGAGAAATCTCTAGAGGATATACCTTGTTAAACTTGGCATCACTGACTCCATGGACATGAGTTTGGGTAATCCTGGGAGTCAGTGATGGACAGGGAGGCCTGGCGTGCTGCAGTCCATGGGGTCGCAAAGAGTCAGACATGACTGAGTGAACTGAACTGAAACTTGCCCTCACCATTCACTACCTGAAGCCCCGAACCCTTACAGTCTTGTCAATTCTGTACAGATTCACCGTCTGTCTGAAAGGTACAAAAGTTCCCTGCTGGGGTCCCTTTCTTCGATTTCCATTCCCTTGTGAAGGATCCAAGTTGAACTTTTAACAAAACGTGTATTCTTCTTTTCCTGTTGATCTCTTGTGTCTCCTTCCTTGTGAGACTCAGCTCCAGATTCAAAAAAGAGTGGAGGAGAATTTCTGCCCCTCTGACGTCATAAAAGAAATATTCTGAGAAGTCAGAACTCTGGCCAACGTGAGGTCATTCTCCTGTCTTGCCCTTCAAAGGATCGGTAAGAAATCTGGCCATGGATGGCCACGGACAACAGGCCAGGGGGGTGGCTGACTGCAGACCCAGACTGTTTATAGGGGACCAGCTGGGAACTGATTTAAGGAGGTGCCAAGCGCTGGAGTTGGGAAGGTGTCTCCAGATTGGAAGATCCCCTGGAGAAGGAAATGGCAACCCACCCCAGTATCTTTGCTGGAAAATCCCATGGACAGAGGAGCCTGGCGGGCTGCAGTCCATGGGGCACAAAGAGTCGGGCACAGCTGAACGATTAATACAAGCTCTGGAGAGGACTTCTCGGGTGTTAACACCTGTGAGTCCTGGCTCTTGGGAGCCCTTGACTTGCTCTAAAATTTACCAGATGAAGAGCCAGAGGCTGTCCTCATCTACAGAAGTGAATTCTCCTCCGAGCTCTCTGACTGTTGGAAGAATTCATTTCTTCGGGGCTGTCAAATTCAGAATGGGTAGCTTCAGAGAGACGCAGCTGTGTTGAGAGTCTTGTCTGTAAACCTTCTTTGGAAAGGCTCATGGAGGTGGTCAGATCCGTCAACAACAATTTCTTCCTGAGTGACAGCTCCAAGTCTGCGCTTGGGTTAGGGAACCCTAATCCTGCATTAAAAAGTGTCATCTTTCCTAAAAACCCTTCAACTTCTGCGAGGCGTGGGTGCAAGCTCAGTCGCTCAGTCGTGCCTGACTCTTTGTGACCCTGTGGACTGTAACCTGCTGGGCTCCTCTGTCCATGGGATTCTCCAGGCAAGAATACTGGAGTGGGTTGCCATTTCCTCCTCCAGGGGATCTTCCTGGACCAGGGATGGAACCCAGGTCTCCTGCACTGGCAGCTGGATTCTTTACCACTGAGCCACCAGGGAAGCTCATCTCTGCAACCTCAACACTGGACTGACATCCATAGTATGCAAGGACCAGGCTGACCTTGAAAGGCAGGAATTTTATGGGATGCACAGACAGGAGTGGTGGGGATCTTGGGGCATCTGTATAATTCCATTCGCTGCAGTTATGAAAAAAAAAATAAGATCTTCTCCCACAGATATAACTGTAACAAGACTGAGAAAACTCATTTGTCTAGGACTTAGGCAATGCCAATTCGACTTTAAAGGTCATCTTTCTTTTTCCCTTCACCCCAAAGACTTAATTAAGCTGTGGCTACCTCTAATGAGAGATTTTGCTGGTGACTGAGAAATGAGGAGCATGGAATAACCGTGTTCCTCGGTTCATTTTTTTTTTTTTAATTATGCCAATGGCCCCTTTGCTTTATTCCCTGTATAGTTAAGTCGGGCATTCAGGGCAACAGACAGAATGCCTGTGCCCAACTCTCAAATTCATATGTGGGGTCCTGACCCATGTGAAATAAAATGAAGGGGTGGGGTCTCTAGAAGGTGAGCAGGTCATAAGCCCCTTGAATGGGATTAGGACTTTATAAAGGAGACCCCAGAGAGCTCTGTGGGTTTCCCAGATGATGCCAGTGGTAACAAAAAGTCTGTCTGCTAATGCAGGAGATGTAAGAAATCTGGGTTCGATCCCTAGGGCAGGAAGATCCCCTGGAGGAGGGCATGGCAACCCGCTCCCATATTCTTGCCTGGAGAATCCCCATGGACAGAGGAGCCTGGCGGGCTACAGTCCATGGGGTCACAAAGAGTCAGACAGAACTGAGTGACAGAGCACAGCCCAGAGATTTCCATCACCCCGGGACCCCCCGCCAGCCCTGTGAGAAGACAGCCATCGGCGAACCAGCAAGCCTGACCTCACGACACAGTGAGTCTGGTGGCGCCGTGATCTTGGACTTCCCAGACTCCAGAAATATGAGGAAAAAAAACGTCTGATGTGCAAGCCATCCCATCTGTTGAAATTTTGTTACAGCGACCCGAACTGAGATGTCCAATCTCAGGAGGGGACTTTTGGAGGGTGAAACACAGCACTTGTCCAAAATAGTTAAATAAAGGAGCATCACGCACTGTTTGGATTTATAGCTGAGATGTTTAGCTATTATTTGAGAACTTTTTAAATTTTTTTGGCTGTGACGTGGCTTGTGGGATTTGTTCCCCCACCACCACCAGGGAGTTGAACCGCAGCCCCTCAGCAGTGACAGTGGGTAGTCCTAACCACTGGACTGCCAGAGAACTCTCATCTGAGATTCGGAGTGAAGCTTTGGTACTAGGGATGACTCAGGAAGGGAAACCGACAGAATAGATGGTGGGATTGGAGATCTGAAGAGGAATGCGTGCACTTCAACGCCAGGGCCTCCATTCAGTGATGAAGCACTTGAAGCTCTTTTGTTGTTTAGCTGCTCAGTCGTGTCTGACTCTTTGCAGCCCCATGGACCGCAGCACACCGGACCTCCCTGTCCATCACCAACTACGTGGAGTTTATTCAAACTCATGTCCATTGAGTCAGTGATGCCATCCAACCATCTCACCCTCTGTCGTCCCCTTCTCCTCCTGCCTTCAATCTTTCCCAGCATCAGGGTCTTTTCCAATGAGTCTTTTCTTTGCATCAGGTGGCCAAAGGATTGGAGCTTCAGCATCAGTCCTTCCAATGGATGTTCAGGGTTGATTTCCTTTAGGATGGACAGGGTGGGGATTTTCCCAGTGATCACTGAAGGAGTGGGTTTTGCAACGGGTCAAGACCCCTGGTCTCAGAATGCTAGCCCCTTCTGCATCTGTCCTCTGTCATTTACGGATGACGACCCCACACAGCAGAAAATCCGCTCAGACAGGAAGCGCTGGGCATCAGTGCTGGAAACTAACAGAATCCAGTCTTCCCATGAAAATACAGCATTGCTGTCCTTGGAGTTCTCTGAGCGCAGTTCTAGCCTTTGGGCCTCAGGAGAGACAGGATGCGGACACCCGAACGTCAACCCCAGATCAACGACAAACAACACTGATGATGGTGACAACTTTATAAGAAGATCCAAGTCGAACTATACCAGCACCATTAAAGCAGAAGGAAGGTGGGCAGATGGAGCTACCGAATGATGCTACCATCCCAGTCCTGCGCATAAAGCGGGAGAAAACTGTAATTCAAAAACACACATGCACCCCTCTGCTCACAGCAGCACTATTTGCAATAGCCAAGACATGGAAACCACCCAAGTGTCCAACAAGAGAGCAACAGCTGAAGAAAAAGTGGTACAAAGAGGCAATGGAGTATGACTCAGTCCTAAAAAGGAACAGAACTGTGCCATGTGCAGAGAATGTGGATGGGCCCAGAAACTGTCAAAACAGTGAGCTGGTCAGAAAGAGACAAACACACATGAACACCTATATAGAGAATCTCGAAAAATGGCACAGATGAACCTACATGCAAAGCAGAAATGCAGACCCAGACACAGAGAACACACATATGGACACCAAGGGTTGAAAGGGATGGATGTGGGAGGAACTGGGAGATTGGGGTTGACATATTTACACTATAGATACTATGCATAAAATAGATAACCAAGGAGAACTTACTATCTAGCACAGGGAACTCTGCTTGATACCCTGTGATGACCTAAATGGAAAGCAAATCCAAAAAAAGAGGGGATATATATACATCCATGGCTTATTCACTTTGCTGTTCAGCAGAAACTAACACAGCATTGCAAAGCAACTATCATCCAATAAAATAATACATAAAAGGAAGGTGCCTGAGGGTATCACATAAAGTGAAAGTCGCGTCCGACTCTTTGAGACCCCACGGACTATACAGTCCATGGGATTCTCCAGGATACTGGAGTGGGTAGCCTTTCCCTTCTCCAGGGGATCTTCCCAACCCAGGGATCAAACCCAGGTCTCCCACACTACAGGTGGATTCTTCACCAACTGAGCCACAAGGGAAGCTGAGGAATACTGGAGTGGGTAGCCTTTCCCTTCTCCAGCGGATCTTCCCAACCCAGGAATCGAACTGGGGTCTCATGCATTGCAGGTGGATTCTTTACCCACTGAGCTCCCCGGGAAGCCTGGGTCTCACATAGGGACATACTGAAGAGGTTGGGTTCCTCTGGTCTAGATGGATGGAAAATTCAGACAGGGTTGCCGCGGCCCTCCTAGTAGCTGGAACCACACACGGTTCCCTCCCGTCCATTGAGTCCAGCCCTAGCAAGGGTTCGAGGAGGAACATCGCGTCCTTTCCCTGGACTGGGGCAGCCTTCCACCCAGCTCTACTGGAAGCGTGTTTCAGTGCCGTCGTGGGGACCCGGCCTTGTTTGTGACCACAGTTCCCCTTCCTGCGCCATTTCACACACCTGCATCAACAAGGCTAGCTCTGCCACCTTCCTCATGCCTCAAACACTGTCTTGCAGATCCGCTTACTCCCCAAACGTCTCCGAAACGTGGCCTTTGCTCGTCTTGCTAATTAACAAAAGAAAGGAAAAAGCTCCTTCTAAGTCATGGTGATCAGACTTGGCCATGGATTTGAATCCCCTTGGAGCACTTGTTAAGGAAACCAACCAAACGGCGTGGATGGACTTGGAAGGGATTCAGCTGAGTGAAACGAGACAGAGAAAAGACATGGACATTATGACATCACTTCCACGTGGAATCTTAAAAAGGCCACAGACGTGTGAATACGAGTTACAGGAAGCGGGCTCACAGATCCTGAAAGCAAAGCAGGGTACCAGGGTGCAGAGGAAAAGGGGAGTCGGGCAATAGGGCAGAGAGAGCAAGAGTGGGAAGCTCTTGGGTGTAAACGAAGCTGCAAGGAAGCATTGCACAGCTCAAGACGAGATGGCCGCTACTTCACAGTAACTACAAATGCAATGTAATCTTGAAACACTGAGTCGCTCTGTGGAACACCTGTAACTTACATGAGGGCACCCAGATGGTGCAGGGGTAAAGAGTCTGCCTGCAATGCAGGAGACACTGGCTTGATCCCTGGGTCAGGAAGATCCCCTGGAGGAAGAAACGGCAACCTCCCTCCAGTATCCTTGCCTGGAAAATCCTATATCTAGGCTTCCCTGGTGGCTCAGACGGTAAAGCGTCTGTCTGCAACTCAGGAGACCCGGGTTCGATCCCCGAGTCAGGAAGTTCCCCTGGAGAAGGAAATGGCAACCCCGCTCCAGTATTCTTTCCTGGAAAATCCCATGGAACCTGGTAGGCCCCAGTCCCATGGGGTTGCAAAGAGTCAGACACGACTGACCTACTTCACTTCACTACTTGATATTCATAAAGCAACTGTACTTCAACACAAAGACTATTTTTTAATTAAAAAATAATTAAAACGCTCCTCGATGAATCCGTTCCCTCAACCAGACCTACCCAACCAACCCTGAGTACCTGTCTGAGGACGATCAGCTTGGCCCTGAGGGTCTGAAGGTCTAAGGGGGTCCCAGGAGATGGTGGGGCAGACGCTTAGGAATCTCGGGGGATGGGGGCAGGAGGTGATGCGGCAGCATGACGTCACAGGTGAGCATTTCTGCTGTCTGATCTGTGTGGTTTCAACCTCCTGTTTTTGTTTTGTTTTGTTTACAGCATCCCCTTTGCCAGCATCAATCGAAGGAGCTAACCTCCAAGTGGTCTCAGAGGGTAAGCATACGCCTTTCCCCCGCCCCCACCCAGACCCCTACCCCTGGTGTTGCTAATGCCAGCAGTATTAGTTCAGTCCCAGCTAAGAGGAAACCCGGCTTGGAGCTACACACAGCTTACAAAGGCAAATCAGAGGCCAGCTGAGTCTCTTCTACCTTCTCCCTCTGGTGGCTCAGTAAAGTGAAAGTGAAGTCGCTCAGTCGTGTCCGACTCTCTGCGACCCCATGGACTGCAGCTCTCCAGGCTCCCCCGTCCATGGGATTCTCCAGGCAAGAATACTGGAGTGGGTTGCCATTTCCTCCTCCAGGGGAATCTTCCCAACCCAGGGATCAAACCCGGGTCTCCCGCACTGCAGGAAGACGCTTTATCGTCTGAGCCACCAGGGAAGCTGCCTACAATGTAAAGGAATCCGCCTACAATGCAGGAGACGCGGGTTCCACGCCTGGGTCGGGAAGATTCCCCTGCAGGAGGAAGTGGCAACCCACTCCAGTATTCTTGCCTGCAGAATTCCATGCAGAGAGAAGGCTGGTGGGCTGCAGTCCACGGGGGTCTCAGAGTCGGACACGACTGAGCCACTAACACTTTGGTATTGTCAAGCCAAACAGAGGTCAGCTCTCTCGGAATCCAGCTTCTGACAAACGTCCTTTCTGTTTTTTCTTCCCATCTGTTCCCGACACTCGTAAAAGCAGTGGCTCCGGGCGCGGTCCACCAGAATCAAGATCAGCACCGAGGGATCAGCAGTTTTGAAAGCACGGACTTCAGCCCGTCCTCATGAGACCACCTTCCATCCATCAGCCAGCGTCTGTCTGCCCTGGCGAGGAGCAGAGCCCACCGTTTGGAGCAGGACCCAGTTTCTTTAGCAGCTTTCACGGATTGGCTGGAGCGGGACCCAGTTTCTTTAGCAGCTTTCACTGATTGGGTGGAGAGGGACCCAGTTTCTTTAACAGCTTTCACTGATTGGCTGGAGCGGGACCCAGTTTTTTAGCAGTTTTCACTGATTGGCTGGAGTGGGACCCAGTTTTTTAGCAGCTTTCACTGATTGGCTGGAGCGGGACCCAGTTTCTTAGCATCTTTCACTGATCGGCTGGAGCGGGACCCAGTTTCTTTAGCAACTTTCACTGATTGACTGGAGTGGGACCCAGTTTCTTTAACAGCTTTCACTGATTGGCTGGAGAGGGTCCCAGTTTCTTTAGCAGCTTTCACCGATTGGCTGGAACGGGTGCCAGTTTCTTAGCAGCTTTCACTGATTGGCTGGAGCGGGACCCAGTTTCTATCAGCTTTCTCTGATTGGCAGGTGGAACTAGCTAGAGCTTAATCACCTACCTTACCTCGCCACGTGGCCATGGGGCTGAAAGCTGCAGGGCCGGGTGAGTGACGTGTGGTTTCCGACTGTGCTGGCTGCCAAACTGTCCATTATGGAAGCTGCCGTAACTGGCATTTTCTGGGCCACCCTTCAACTCGTGGCCACTGTGCGTTAAAACGGACCGGACGCAGTCCTCATCAGCGTTGCTAAATGTATTGACACACGGAAACACAGCGGCTGAAGCATCTCAAGTTAATTGCGTCAATGGCACTTTAGAACTTTGTGCTGAAAGCAGCGTTGTCTCAGCTCAATTGTGTCCGACTCCTTGTGACCCCATGGACCGCAGCACGCCAGTCCTCCCTGTCCATCAGCATCTCCTGGAGTTTGCCCAAACTCATGCCCATCGAGTTGCTGATGGCACCCAACCATCTCATCCTCTGTCGTCCCCTTCTCCTCTTCCCTTCAACCTTTCCCAGCATCAGGGTCTTTTGCAGCGAGCTGGCTCTTTGCATCAGGTGGCCAAAGTATTGGAGCTTCAGCTTCAGCATCAGTCCTTCCAATGAATATTCAGGACTGATTTCCTCTAGGATGGACTGTTTGGATCTCCTTGCAGTCCAAGGGACTCTCAAGAGCCTTCTCCAACACAACAGTTCAAAAGCATCAGTTCTTCAGCTCTCAGCCCTTTTATGGTCCAACCCTCACAACCATCCATGACTACTGGAAAAACCACAGCTTTGACTGTACGGGCCTTTGTCAGCAAAGGAGGATACAGCAGGGACAAAGGATGCTCCTCTCACAAGAAAGGCAACCGGTGACTCTCTGAATGAGGGAACGTGTGGGCTGGCATGTCAACACCCATGCAACCAGCCCTCCACCCAAAGACCAGAGCCGTTCAGACTGGCTGACTCTCCTCTGAAATGATATAGGAAGAAGTGACAAAACAGAACTGGAAAATGCTACTTCTTAACCTAATTTTGTCCCTCCAGAAACTGGATGAAGCCATTAAAAGTCTCACAAACTGCATCTCTTACTCAGCAAAACTTCACCTTCCCAATGCCATGCTGTGGGGTTTTCTTTCCCTTCTGACACCCCGAATGAACCCAATAAGTCATCAGAGCAAAATGCCCTATTTAAGTATGGGAGCACAACTGTTTCAACTTCCTACGTTTGATCTATTTTCATAGTACCCTCATTGTGTCATAAGAGCCCACGGAGTGATCCAAAACAAATAAGGATATCACCCAACCATCTTGCATGAAAAACAAACAGACTTGAAGCTATTTTTTAAAAGTTTATCATAAGTTCTCTCTCTGTATGCATATACATATGTGTGATATATGTATATGTTTGTCAGTTCAGTTCAGAGTTCAGTCGTGTCCGACTCTTTGCGACCCCATGGACTGCAGCACGCCAGGCCTCCCTGTCCATCACCAACTCTAGGAGCTTGCTCAAACTCATGTCCACCAAGTCAATGATTCCATCCAACCATCTCATCCTCTGTCGTCCCCTTCTCCTCCTGCCCTCAATCTTTCCCAGCATCAGGGTCCTTTCAAATGAGTCAGCTCTTTGCATCAGGTGGCCGAAGTATTGGAGTTTCAGCTTCAACATCAGTCCTTCCAATGAATATTCTGGACTGATTTCCTTTAGGATGGAGTGGTTGGATCTCCTTGCAGTCCCAGGGACTCTCAAGAGTCTTCTCCAACACTACAGTTCAAAAACATCAATTCTTCAGTGCTCAGCTTTCTTTATAGAAAGCACATATATATACATTACATATATATGTATGTAGTATATGATATATGTTCCCTGGGTCAGGAAGATTCCCCTAGAGAAGGGTATGGCAACCCACTCCAGTATTTGTCTTTCTCTTCCTGACTTTTTTACTTAGTATGAATATTAGTAACTGCTAAGTATTCAAGCATTCAATTACTATTGAATACTAACTTAGTAATTGATTACTAACTTAGTAATCTCCAGTTGCATCCATGTTGCTGCAAATGTCACAGTTTACTTCTTTTTCACGGCTGCATAATATTCCACTGAATATAGGTATCACGACTTCTCCATCCAGTCTTCTGTAGATGGATATTTAGGGGACTTCCATGTCTTGGCCATTGTAAATAGTGCTGCAGTGAACACTGGGGTGCATCTCTCTTTCTGAATGAGACTTTTATCTGGATGTGTGACCAGGAGTTGGATGGCTAGGTCATATGGTAACTCTGTTTTTTTTAATTTCTTAAGGAACCTCCAGACTGTTTTCTGTGGTGGCTGTACCAGTTGACTTTCCGCACCAAGAGTGCAAAAGGGTTGGCTTTTCTTCACATCCTTGCCAGCACTTGTTATCTCTTATCTTTTTGATAAAAGGCTCTCTGATCTCTCTAAGCCTGTGATGAGAGATGTTACCATGGTTCTGACTTGCATTCTCCCGATGACTGGTGATGCTGAGCACCTTTTCATGTATCTCCTGACCATCTGTATATCTTCTTTGGAAAAGTTTCTTTTCAGATTGTGCTATGACACTCATTTTTAACTGATTCCTTAGTTCTTCAAACTATGTCACGAGAAGATGGAAGTCATTTCATTATTGGTCTAACTGTCTCATCTTGCTGAACAAATGCTAAAAGAAGTATCTACCAGTGACCAAAGTTTTATCCCTTAATCAAAAGAGTGCATTCCAAAACTGAACATTTTAGCTTTTTGCTGGATCTTTACTTGGCTGTTTTCCCAAGGTGAGATGCTATTTATATATCCCAGATTCATCTGAAACTACTTTCGCTGATGTCGCTAAAGAAAAAAGTCCCAAATATCAGCACAAGAATGCAAATATTGGCATGCTGCAGATACTCAACCATTTCTTACTTACAAATATATATATATATATCAATTTCATGTGGTTCAACCCAGAAATAATTTACTTACTGAGAACTCACCTTTTACGCTGTCCTTCCTTTTTAAGAATGGAAATTGTGAGAGATGAATAATGGGTATTTTGGCCTCATTGTCTGAAGTGGTTTGTACTGAATTTAGGAAGTATCGATTCATTGATTTTCTCATTCTTTCAAGAGACGTTTATGAATATTCATTGTGTGTCCACAGATGGGCTGTACTGTGTTGGTATAAAACAGGATACAGCGGTCTCTGCCCTGAAGAAAAATTTCAGTGTGGTCTGATTGTGGCATGTTCTAGAAAAGGTGATAATCGTGGGAAAATGAGCACCTTTCTAGACCTCCTTGCCGTAGTCTCAGAGGATTTTAAGAGCCCTAGACGATACCGCTGTTGCTATTGTTTAATTGCTCGGTCGTGTCTGACTCTTTGTGACCCCATGTGACCCACCAGGCTCCTCTGTCCATGGAATTCTCCAGGAAAGAAAACTGGAGTGGGTTGCCATTTCCTTCTCCAGGGGGTCTCCCTGACTCAAGGATCAAACCCATGCCTCCTGTACTGGCAGGCATGTTCTTTACCACTGAGCCACCAGGGAAATGCTAGAAGATTTATTTTCTAGTTTTCTCGAAACTAGTTTCTAATTTTCAGCTGAGGATACAAAAATTAGTACAGCATGAAGAAGTCAGGCTGAACAGAAAAAAAAAAAAAAAGAACGTTCTAACAATAAAACCAGCTCTTCTCCAAGAACACTCAAGATGTGCATTTTTCCAGGAGAGGGTAAATTTCAGCGTGGGTCGTTTGTGAGCAGTGACAGGAGACAATAACATCTCAAGGTTTCTCGGCCGACTTGTGTGATTCTCCGATGCATCATGGTTTTACTTCCCCATCCCCGCGGGGGAAAAATAAAGATATGGAATAAAGCACTTTTACAACTTTGATTAACTTTACACAGAAGGACGAGATCGTGTATCTGGAAGGTGAACTTGGGATTTGTGAAGTGATGAGTATATTTAGGAGCGTCATAAAGAATAATGACCCCGCCACGGAAAATGGTAAAGGGACGACATAATGTCTCCAACTCTTCATTTTCTGGGGGAGAAAAAAGGCTTAATAATGATTATGATAGTTTATAATGGGATTTTAGCGGCTGCCTAACTGTGTTTTGATTTTCCAGGGTTTGTGCTGGGCGCTCTAATTGTTAATTCCTCCTGATTGCAGACTGCACTGCGGCTCCCCCGCCACTCGGTTCACTCCGAGCGCCAGCCTCTGCATTCTTTTCGGGCTGATTTGAAGGTAATGAAGCAATCTATATTTAGGTATTTTGCAGAGTTTTATTTTTTTATTTTTGGCTAAATGTTAAGTGTACTTTTTTTCCCTCCGCTGTAGAAAATGCTGCTAACAGCAAACGAGTGAAATGAATTTTCAGGAGAAAGTATTTGAAACCTGACTTGATTTTAATCAGTTTCATCTCACCTCCAATCCCCAACTCACTTTAGATGCTGATGAAGGATCAACGGAGAAATGGACTGTATTTGTCAACGCCTATTCAAACGCCATTAATACTTGATGGAGACTCCAGTAAACACCTTAGGAGAGATCCCCACTTAGATTGCAGGGAAACAGAAGTTCCTGTACAGACAGGGGCCAACTTGGGAGCACAAGTAACCCAACATGTTAAGATGGGCCCTGTGAAAAATACCGTTGGTAGCTTGATAGGGATTGCATTGAATGTATAAATTACTTTGGGTAGTATACTCATTTTCTTCTTATTTATTCTTATTTCTTCTTCCAATCCACGAACACGGTCTATTTCTCCATCTATTAATGTCCTCTTTGATTACTTTCACCAGTGTTTTATAGTTTTCTATGTACAGGTCTTTTGTTTCTTTAGGTAGATATATTCCTAAGTGTTTTATTCTTTTTGTTGCAACAGTGAATGGAGTAGTTTCCTATAATAGCCAGGACATGGAAGCAACCTAGATGTCCATCTGCAGACGAATGGATAAGAAAGCTTTGGTACATATACACAATGGAGTATTACTCAGCCATTAAAAAGAATGCATTTGAATCTGTTCTAATGAGGTGGATGAAACTGGAGCCTATTATTCAGAGTGAAGTAAGCCAGAAAGAAAAACACCAATACAGTATACTAACTCATATAAATGGAATTTAGAAAGATGGAAATTATAACCCTGTATATGAGACAGCAAAAGAGACACAGGTGTATAAAACAGTCTTTGGGACTCTGTGGGAGAGGGGAAGGGTGGGATGATTTGGGAGAATGGCATTGAAACATGTATATTTTCATATGTGAAACGAATCACAAATTCAGGTTCGATGCCTGATACAGGATGCTTGGGGCTGGTGCACGGGGATGACCCAGAGGGAGGATAAGGGGAGGAGGGAGGTGGGAGGGGGATTCAGGAAGGGGAACTCATGTACACCCGGGGCGGATTCATGTCAATGAATGGCAAAAGCTACCAATATAATATTGTAAAATAATTAGCCTCCAATAAAGAAAAAAAAAAAAGACCTGTGAGACCCTCACGTGACAGGTATGAAGGGTCACAGGAAGGCGTGCCTGGATAAAGGGAATCCCTGGTTCTACTTTGTGTCCCTATCTGAGTCCTGCCCTTTTCATTCTCAGCTGACTTGCGTCTGGTCTGTTCATCATTCTCTTGCTTTATTAATTTTGCTTGTATACTTCATGTGTCTTTCTAAGCCACCTGAAAGCATATGTGGAAAATGAAAGATAACGTGGATACAAGTGTGGAAAACATTTGTGGAAAATGAGAGATAATCAATGGATGTGTGGATGGGTTGATGGTTCGATGGAGACGAGGGGAGGATGGGTAAATAAATAAATGGATGCGTGGATTTGTGGATGGATTTGTGGATGGATAAACAGGTGGGTGGAAGGATAAACGGATGGAGTGGATGGATGGATGGATGGGGAGAAACATGGGTCCACAGGTAAGTGGATGAATGGGTGAGTAGGTGAATGGGTGGATGAGTATATATATGGATGGATGCATGAACAGAAGGATGGGATGAAAGCATGGATGGATGGATGGGAAGATGGACTTATGGGTGGGTGAAGAGATGGATAGATGGATACACGGATGGATGGATGTAGAGATGGATGGCTCCATAGGTAAGTGGATGGATGTAGAGATGGATGGCTCCATAGGTAAGTGGATGGATGTAGAGATGGACGGCTCCATAGGTAAGATGGGTGGATGTAGAGATGGACGGCTCCATAGGTAAGATGGGTGGATGTAGAGATGGACGGCTCCATAGCTAAGATGGATGGATGTAGAGATGGATGGCTCCATAGGTAAGTGGATGGATGTAGAGATGGATGGCTCCATAGGTAAGATGGGTGGATGTAGAGATGGATGGCTCCATAGGTAAGTGGATGGATGTAGAGATGGATGGCTCCATAGGTAAGTGGATGGATGTAGAGATGGATGGCTCCATAGGTAAGTGGATGGATGTAGAGATGGATGGCTCCATAGGTAAGTGGATGGATGTAGAGATGGATGGCTCCATAGCTAAGATGGATGGATGTAGAGATGGATGGCTCCATAGGTAAGTGGATGGGTGGATGTAGAGATGGATGGCTCCATAGGTAAGTGGATGGGTGGATGTAGAGATGGATGGCTCCATAGGTAAGTGGATGGATGTAGAGATGGATGGCTCCATAGGTAAGATGGATGGATGTAGAGATGGATGGCTCCATAGCTAAGATGGATGGATGTAGAGATGGATGGCTCCATAGGTAAGTGGATGGATGTAGAGATGGATGGCTCCATAGGTAAGATGGGTGGATGTAGAGATGGATGGCTCCATAGGTAAGTGGATGGATGTAGAGATGGATGGCTCCATAGGTAAGTGGATGGATGTAGAGATGGATGGCTCCATAGCTAAGATGGATGGATGTAGAGATGGATGGCTCCATAGGTAAGTGGATGGATGTAGAGATGGATGGCTCCATAGGTAAGTGGATGGATGTAGAGATGGATGGCTCCATAGGTAAGTGGATGGATGTAGAGATGGATGGCTCCATAGGTAAGATGGGTGGATGTAGAGATGGATGGCTCCATAGGTAAGTGGATGGATGTAGAGATGGATGGCTCCATAGGTAAGTGGATGGATGTAGAGATGGATGGCTCCATAGGTAAGATGGATGGATGTAGAGATGGATGGCTCCATAGGTAAGTGGATGGATGTAGAGATGGATGGCTCCATAGGTAAGTGGATGGGTGGATGTAGAAATGGATGGCTCCATAGGTAAGTGGATGGATGTAGAGATGGATGGCTCCATAGGTAAGTGGATGGATGTAGAGATGGATGGCTCCATAGCTAAGATGGATGGATGTAGAGATGGATGGCTCCATAGGTAAGTGGATGGATGTAGAGATGGATGGCTCCATAGGTAAGATGGGTGGATGTAGAGATGGATGGCTCCATAGGTAAGTGGATGGATGTAGAGATGGATGGCTCCATAGGTAAGTGGATGGATGTAGAGATGGATGGCTCCATAGGTAAGTGGATGGATGTAGAGATGGACGGCTCCATAGGTAAGATGGGTGGATGTAGAGATGGATGGCTCCATAGGTAAGTGGATGGATGGATGAACACAGGTGGAGATGGATGGATGAATACAAATATGGATTTGTGGATGGATGGACACATGTAGAGATGGATGGGTCAATAAGCACGTAGATGCATGGTGAGCACATAATTGGGTGAATGGGTAGACTTGTGGGTGGATGAAAAGGAGGATGTGATGGACGGATGAACAAGAAGCAAAGGTGGATTTGGGGATGGATGTAGAGATGAGGAGAAGGCGGAGAAGGCAATGGCAAGCCACTCCAGTCCTCTTGCCTAGAAAATCCCATGGACGGAGGAGCCTGGTGGGCTGCAGTCCGTGGGGTCGCTAAGGGTCGGAGACGACTGAGCGACTTCACTTTCCCTTTTCACTGTCACACATTGGAGAAGGAAAGGGCAACCCACTCCAGTGTTCTTGCCTGGAGAATCCCAGGGACGGGGGAGCCTGGTGGGCTGCCGTCTATGGGGTCACACAGAGTCGGACACGACTGAAGTGACTTAGCAGCAGCAGCAGTAGAGATGAGGCAGAGGAGTGGACAGAGGAATGCACAGATGGATGGAAAACACTTAGATGCATATTTCAATAGATACATGGCTATATGGATTCACAGTGTGTGGATAAATGGGTAGATGAACCAATCCGTGAGTGAACCAAAAGAAAGCTGCAGGAACACACTTATGTCAGCGACCCTCTTGGGTAAACATCCGTCTCTGCCACACGATGGTCTGTCCCATCCTTCTCCTCCTCTCCATCATTAACAGTGCCATGGCTTTAGTTTAGCTCTTCAGTTCAGTTCAGTTCAGTCGCTCAGTCGTGTCTGACTCTTTGCGACCCCATGAATCACAGCACGCCAGGCCTCCCTGTCCATCATCAGCTCCTGGAGTTCACTCAAACTCTTGTCCATCGAGTGGGTGATGCCATCCAGCCATCTTATTCTCTGTCATCCCCTCCTCCTCCAGCCCCCAATCCCTCCCAGCATCAGAGTCTTTTCCAGTGAGTCAGCTCTTAGCTGTTCATCACCTCTCAAATCAATTCTCACTCTTCAACTCTCTTTCCTCTGAGAGACTCCTGTTTGGTTCCCCTCGCTCTTTCAAGAGAGGAGGCATCCCTTTCCTTCTGTGCCCAAATCACCATGAATGTAACTTTCTCACAGCACACACCGTACCCTTGGCCATCTTTCTGTCTCCTGAGACAAACAGTGAGACCTCCTCGAGACTCTTGTTTCCATCTCATCTTGGTATCCCCAAGCACCGCACATGGTGTTCTGCATGTGGCCATGACAGACGCTAGCATTTCCTATGTTCCCCCTGGCCGCTCTGTCAGAGGTACTGCCTAGGGACTGTGTCATGCCACCCCCACGGCAATCACGAGTGGTCAGTATTGCTGTGATTCTCATTGACAGTCAAGAAAAGTTCAAACAGAGAGTCAAAGAATGATGACAAACCTAGGCCCTCTGACTCTAGAGCTTGCATTCTTTCATGGTCAGCGTTGTCCCAAGTGGGTGAAAACCCTTTCTTGGGAGGTGAAAATAATCATACTCATTTTATGCACAGAGTTCCCAAATACAGAACGGAGAAGCCAGTGCATCTGTGAAAACTTCACGGAGGGGTGAATTAGGGACACCTGGGTGAAAAAGTGCCTTGGTGTCCAATCGTGAAAAAAGACCAAGAGCTCTTCACAATAGCTAAGAGACATACCCAAAGACATCCACAAGATATACACAAATGCTCACCAGTAGAAGAATGGAGAAAGAAGACGCGGTACATCTATACAAATGGAATACTCCTCGGCCATAAAAAAGAATGAAATGACACCATTCGGAATGACACGGATGAAACTAGAGATTATCATAGTAAATGAAGTCAGTCAGACAGATTTAAAGACAAATACCATCCGGTATCACGCACATGTGGAATGAGTTGCGTTCTGTGTGCTGATCTATCTACAACTCCATGTTACATTTCTTTTTAAAAATGAACTCTGTCTGTTTATTTATTTTTGGCTGCGCTGGGTCTTCACTGCTGCACTCGGGTTTTCTCTAGCTCTGGTGAGTTGGGGCTACCTTCCATTTGTGCAGAGGCGTCTCATTGCAATGGCTTCCCTTGCTGTTGAACAGGGGCTGCAGCGTGCGTGGGTTTTAGAAGTTGGGGTCCACAGGCTTAGTTGCTCTGTGGCATGTGGAATCTTCCCGGACCAGGGATTGAACTTGTGTCCCACTGCATTGGCAGTCGAATTCTTAACCACCGAACCACTCGGGAACTCCACACACTTTCTTATTTAATGATGGTTACTTAGGATGGTTCGGGAGATCAGCAACCTCTGAGAGATGCCACTCAGCCACCTGCCAAAGGATCGATGGATGGAAGGATCAAGGACATGCAGGCATACATGGCTATGAAACAGTTTGTTATGCACATAGAAAAACAGAGCATTTGCTGAATACAAAAGCTCAGGTTTGATTCAGAGTGAATTGAGTGAAGGAAGCAAGGAGGCTCTGACTTTACTGTATTTCGGGCTTTGACCATGTAGATGGTTTCTGCATGCTCAAGAGCTGGGATTTTCCTGGCTTGATTTCCCCACCACCTTCTAAGCAACTAGCTCCTAATGTTGGTTTTTTTTTATATATATATAAAATAGATGTTTATTTATTTTTTATATTTTTAGCCATGCTGCCTGGCATGTGGGATCTTAGTTTCCCAACACCTCCTGCATTGGAAGCACAGAGTCTGAACCACTGGACAGGTAGAGGAGTCCCACTCCTGATCTTTTCCTGGAAAACTCCTACTCACCCTTCAAAACCCAATTCAAATGTTTCTTTCTATGATGAACCTAGGTGGAGTCATTCTCTTCCCCATCCTTGAAATCTTAATAAAAATATGTTTACCTTCTTCTATATTTTTTAATGCAGTCAGACTCTGATTACATTGACCACCTAGTGACAACATCTATAAAAGCAGTTAAATGTGAAACATTACACATGATCTGACTGATCGGGAGAGGGTGAGGTTATCAAGTGCTGATCTAGACTCGGCCGAGGAGGACGGGCATCACCCACATGCAAGGACTGATATGATCACTTTCTTTGAAAGCACCTGAGTCAACCCCAGAACGGTAAAGGGTTTGGAAGCAGTGGGTTTCTCTCTGCCATGATGGAGTTCACCAGCTGAGGCAAAGCAGTTCAATGCTTATCATGATTAATATCAAAGGATGCTGTGGATGCCACCAGCGGGAAAAGCTGTTTTACTTGTGAAACCACCTGGGCACAAAGTCTCAGGGGTCCTCAAAAACAATATCGGCTCACTGGTGTCAGAGCTCTGCGGTTCACAAAGCACTTTCATCTATTTGTCTCTGCTGCTCTCTGATGCGTAATGCACTTTTGTCTCTCTGTCTCCCTTAATCCAGAAAAGACTGCCTGTGAGGCAGAATGGCTAGTATTGTATTTAATTTAGAGGTAAGGCAGTGGAGGCTCAGCGGGGCAGGAAGAAGTGCTGCTCACCAGATGTGAATGACGGAGACTTGACTCTGGAGGGTCAGAGTTCCTACCACACAGACTTTCCCGGGCTCACGTGTCTCAGATCCACCTGCCCTCATTGCTAGAGCGTCTGCTCTGTCTTGAGAGCAGAAGGATGAACAGTACACACTGGATTCAGAACACGCGTGACGTGCTTGGATTGAGAGATAGCATGCATCGTTTAGACCTCCAAACTTTTGGAGACCTCCAGCAGTCTCCAAGCTTTGGGCACCAGGGACCTGTGACACAGAATAAAATTCTTCCATAGACGGTGTGGTGGAGGGAAGGTTTTGAAATGATTCTCATAATGGAGAGGGGGGTGCGGCTTAGCTCCCTCGAGTGCGACGTTCACAGTAGGGTTCAAACCCCCATGAGAATCAAATGCGGTCACTGATCTGATGGAGGCGGAGATGAGGTGTGAATGCGACCAGTGGGGAGCAGCTGTAAATACACGTGAAGTTTCTTCTTCTCCAGCTTGCCCACTGCTCACGTCCTGCCGTGCGACTGGGTTCCGAACAGGCCACGGAGTGGTACCGGTCCACGGCCTGGGGGTCTGGGGAACCCCCGATTTAGATAACGCACATGAGGATTCATTCAGTTCAGTTCAGTTCAGTCGCTCAGTCGTGTCCGACTCTCCGCGACCCCATGAATCACAGCACGCCAGGCCTCCCTGTCCATCACCAACTCCCGGAGTTCACCCAAACTCATGTCCACAGAGTCAGCGATGCCATCCAGCCATCTCATTCTCTGTCGTCCCCTTCTCCTCCCTCCCCCAACCTTTCCCAGCATCAGAGTCTTTTCCAGTGAGTCAACTCGTCGCATGAGGTGGCCAAAGTATTGCAGTCTCAGCTTTAGCATCAGTCCTTCCAATGAACACCCAGGATTGATCTCCGTTAGAATGGACGGGTTGGATCTCCTTGCAGTCCAAGGGACTCTCAAGAGTCTTCTCCAACACCACAGTTCAAAAGCATCAATTCTTCGGCAATCAGCTTTCTTCACAGTCCAACTCTCACATCCATACATGACCACGGGGAAAACCATAGCCTTGACTAGACGGACCTTGGTCGGCAAAGTAATGTCTCTGCTTTTTAATATACTATCAAGGTTGGTCATAACTTTCCTTCCAAGGAGAAAACGTCTTTTAATTTCATGGCTGCAATCACCCCCGCAGTGATCTTGGAGCCCAAAAAAATAAAGTCTGACACAGTTTCCACTGTTTTTCCATCTATTTCCCAGGAAGTGATGGGACAAGATGCCATGATCTTTGTTTTCTGAATGTTGAGCTTCAAGCCAACCTTTTCACTCTCCTCTTTCACTTTCATCAAGAGGTTTTTGAGTTCCTCTTCACTTTCTGCCATAAGGGTGGTGTCATCTGCATATCTGAGGTTATTGATATTTCTCCAGGCAATCTTGATTCCAGCTTATGCTTCTTCATTACAACTTCTAATAACAGAAACTCCACACTTGTGATCTCTCGCTTCCGTTACCCGGCAAAGACACTCCAGGAAGAAGAAGAGACACACTAGTATCTGTTTGACGGTCCTCATTCTTCATTGCCCTAAATCGTTGTTCTGCAGTGTCGGTACGACTTTCTTGAAGCACAGCAAGCTCTGGTGGTTTCCGTACCATGATTTGAACTATGCTTCTCCAATCTCAAGGCTCGTCCGTGAGAGAGACGGCCACCTCTGCACCATCCGAGAAGAAGACCGCCCCATCCAGGAGGAGCTCAGACGTTTCTCCCACCCAACTTGTGTGGCTTTGCGTGGGAAAGGTAGGGTGCAGGGAGGTGAAAGGGGTAGACCCTCCAGGGGTTCCTCGTAACTCGTGGACTTATGTGGGGGACAGGAGATTTCTGAGAAGCCCTCTCTCCTGCTTGCACCTCAGAAAGGACGTGGCTTGTGTTCCTGTGGCCTGCAGGAGCCTCTAGGTCCAACAGAGCCCTCTAAGACTCCGTCAGACAAGTGGTCTTTCTGTTCACTTTATTTCCCCGTCTTGACTGTGACGCCCAGATCCTGGCGAGGTCCATGACCACCGGAAGGGGGAGACAGGCAGAGATCTTTGGAAGCCACGAGCAACTCGGAGATGCTACATTGTTGACTCGGACGATCACAGCCCCTTTTTCTTCATTTGCTTATTTCTGGGCTGTCCTGGGTCTTCAGCGCCGTTTGCCTGCTTTTCTCTAGTTGTGGACAGTGGGGGGCTACTCTTGCGTGCAGTGTGTAGGCTTCTCCTTCCTCTGGCTTCTCTTGTTGCAGAGCTCAAGCTCTACCTGGGAGGGCTCTGTAGTTGCAGTTCCTGGACTTGGTAATTGTGGCACATGGGCTTAGTTGCGCCGAGGCATGTAGGATCTTCCTGGATCAGGGATCAAACCTGTGTCTCCTGCATTGGCAGGTGGGTTCTTTACCACTGAACTGCCAGGGAAACCCTCACGACTTCTTTTTCTCTGACCTCTTCTGACCTGGGGTGGGTATAAACAAATATTTGCCCCAAGCATACTCAAAGTTGGGCTTGCCCGGTGGCTCGATGGTAAAGAACCCACCTGCAATGCCGGAGATGTAAGAAATGTGGGTTTGATCCCTGGGTCTAGAAGATACCCTGGAGGAGGAAATGGTAGCCCATTCTAGTATTCTTGCCTGGAGAATCCCGTGGACGGAGGAAGCTGGCAGGCTACAGTCCATGGGGGTCACATGGAGTCAGACTTGACTGAAGTAACTTAGCATGCATGCTCGCACACTGAAACTTTTACCTGGGATGAGCTCCCAGGAAAACCCAGTAGGCAACAGAGAGGAAGAAAGGAAACAAGCATGTTTATTGGAGGCTAAATGCTTGATTTACTGGAGGGCTGGCCAGCTGCAGAAGTCAGTGGAGCAGAGTTGATGGCATTTGCTGCACTTTCATCTTGACTGAAGGAAACCCCAGGACACCCTGGGATGCTGGCCTCTGTAAAGACTGTGACATATGGTCCATTTGCAGACATATGTCTGAGTTCTGAGCCCTCGGGCAAAACTTTCTCAAATTCTTCTGCTGCTCCTCTTTCACCCTCCAGCCCACAGCGGTACATGGGAAAGCTGGCCCCGCTTTGTCCCAGGCCCCTCGTGGTGGGATGTACACGTTACAGTCCAGACTTTTCTGTCTGATCGTCTGTTCCCATCAGAGAGCAGAAGGAAAGACACGTGGTCAAGGGGCTTCACTCATATGACCGAGGGCATTTGTTGTTGTTTTATCTGTAAAGTGAATGAACAACTTCCGCCTTTGGTCCTAGAAGCTCCACCATCTGTTGCGCAAGGTCACAGGTGCAGAGCAGAGTCAGTGTGCTTCCGGCAGAACCATGAACTCACCCGGGCTTTGGTGAGAAAGCGACCCGGCCTCACGTGGCTCACTGGAACATCCGGCCCCCAGCTGACTTCGTGTCTGCCATCAAACCAGAGGAATGAGTGAATACCCCATTTCCAGCCAGGTCAGGGCATTTTTTTGGCTATCTCTCCTGAGCCCCCTAAACCCACCAGGAGCAGAGGTTGCCTGGGAGTTGAAGACAGCCCTGAGAAGGGAGGTCTCCTGAGCTGGTGGGGTGGTGTCCTCAGAGGTTGTGAACCAAGAAGTCAACTGGGAGAGAAGGAAGAGGTGTGTCTGGAAGACCAGTAGGTCAACTGGCATTGGAGGAGAAGGCAGTCACCCTGAACTGCCCAAAATGTTCCACCCTCCATGACATCTTCTGCAGAGCAGGATGCCTTTCTGCTTGTGTGCACGCATGCTAAGTCACTTCAGTTATGTCCAACTCTTTGAGACACCATGGACTGTAGCACCCCAGGCTCTTCTATTAATGGGACTCTCTGGGCAAGAATACTGGAGTGGGTTGCCATGCCCTCCTCCAGGGGATCTTCCCAACCTAGGGATCAAACCCTCATCTCTTATGTCTCCTGCATTGCCAGGCAATTTCACCACTAGGGCCACCTGGGAAGCCTGCCATGCTGCTTCCTGGTCCTAATTAGAGGATGTCACACCCAAATGAGGCAATGATATACTTAAAACATCAGTTCAGTTCAGTCACTCAGTTGTGTCTGACTCTTTGCGACCCCATGGACTGCAGCACGCCAGGCCTCCCTGTCCATCACCAACTCCCGGAGCTTGCTCAAACTCATGTCCATCAAGTCAGTGATGCCATCCAACCATCTCATCCTCTATCGTCCCCTTCTCTTCCTGCCTTCAATCTTTCCCAGCATCAGGGTCTTCTCCAATGAATCACTTCTTCGAATCAGGTGGCCAAAGTATTGGAGTTTCAGCTTTGGCATCACTCCTTCCAATGACTGACTTCCTTTAGGACTGATTGGTTTCACCTCCTTGCAGTCCAAGGGACTCTCAGGAGTATTCTCCAACACCACAGTTCAAAAGCATCAGTTCTTCGGTTCTCACCTTTCTTTATAGTCCAACTGTCACGTCCATACATGACTACTGGAAAAACATAGCTCTGACAAGACAAAACTTTGTCGGCAGCATTATTTAAAACACATATAGCCCTGGTGGCCCAGTGGCTAAGACTCCATGCTCCCAATTCAGGGGGCCCGGCTTCAATCCCTGGTCAGGGAACTATATCCCACATGCCACAACTAAAGTTCCTACAACTAACATACGGCACGGACAGCCAAATAAAAACAAAAACACACACACACAAAACACGTATCAGCTATCCTATCCTTGATTTCTCGCTTGATACTGAAAATATCTATATAGCATCTACCACGAGTGTTAGATGCTAGAGAAGTGATGGCCAACAGGACAGACATGGTTCCTAGGTCAGGGTAGGAAAATGCAGATGGGCTGTATACAGAATTAACAGCCTCACCAAAGAAAACTAGGGGGTGGTACAGGGGCATGTAGAAAGGAAATGTTACCAAGGGCATGGCTTTCAGGAGAAACGGGAATTCTCTAGGTTGTACCCCAGTGCGAGTACATGAACCTTTTAACCCGCTTCCATACCGTTTGGGGCCCCAAAGTAGCATTTGCATCAAATCTTATTGCTTTGACAGTGAATTTGTGCCCCAGGTATGGCTACCTTCTGAAGGCAACCCTGAATCTCCATCTTGCTTCCTGGGGTGGAGTGAGCAGCAGAATACCCCCAGATTTGCAGATGACACCACCCTTATGTCAGAAAGTGAAGAAGAACTAAAGAGCCCCTTGATGAGAGTGAAAGAGGAGAGTGAAAAAGTTGGCTTAAAGCTCAACATTCAGAAAACTAAGATCATGGCATCTGGTCCCATCATTTCACTGCAAATAGATGGGGAAACAGTGGAAACAGTGACAGACATTTGGACGGGGGTTGGCTGCAAAATCACTGCAGATGGTCACTGCAGCCATGAAATTAAAAGACACTTGCTCCTTGGAAGAAAAGTTATAACCAACCTAGACAGCATACTAAAAAGCAGAGACATTACTTTGTCAACAAATGTCCATTTAGTCAAAGCTATAGTTTTTCCAGTAGTCATGTATGGATGTGAGAGTTGGACCATAAAGAAAACTGAGTGCCGAAGAAATGATGCTTTTGAACTGTGGTGTTGGAGAAGACTCCTGAGAGTCCCTTGGACTGCAAGGAGATGAAGCCAGTCCATCCTAAAGGACATCAACACTGAATGTTCGCTGGAAGGACTGATGCTGAAGCTGAAGCTCCAATACTTTGGCCACCTGATGTGAAGAACCGACTCATTGGAAAAGACCCTGATGCTGGGAAAGATTGAAGCCAGGAGGAGAAGGGGATGACAGAGGGTGAGATGATTAGATGGCCTCACTGACTCGATGAACATGAGTTTGAGTAAACTGTGGGAGATGGTGACGGACAGGAGAGCTTGGTGGGCAGCAGTCCATGGGGTCACAAAGAGTCGGACATGACTGAGAGACTGAACTGATTGGCTGAGCAGCAGAAGGCAGGCTTTTGGCCCAGGCTGGGTTGAAGGCAGTAGGACAAGTGAGCACAGAACCTGACAGAGAGCCCTGGGGATCCCAGGCAGGACAGGACACAGACCGAACATTCCTGCCCTTCCCAGGGCATGGTCTTGGCTTGTGTGCATGTGCAACCCATGTCTTCTGCACAGATCCCCAGCTGGGAACTTGTACAAGCCCTTCTCCTGGCTTCCTTCTTTCCACGGAACAAGAGCTTCTGCTTTTCAACCCAGTAAACAAGAGTCTCATGAAGATGTCTGTCTCACGTCAATGTCTTATCTTTCACGGGGATGCCATGGCAAATCCACCCACAGACAAAATGGATGTCCACAGAGAGCAAGCAGACGACCATGCAGAAAAAAATTAAGGAAACAAAATAGATCACGGAGAACATGACAGTGAGGCATTGGAAATGATGTTCGAGCTAGAGCTAGAAATACTGACATGAGTACCTGAGCCGGAAAGTGGACCACGTTGTATCAGAGGCCTGTCTGTGTATCTATGATGAAAGGGAAAGTGAAGTCGCTCAGCCGTGTCTGACTCTTTGTGAGTCTGTAGGCCGCCAGGCTCCTCTGTCCAGGGTATGCTCCAGGCAAGAATACTGGAGTGGGTCACCATCTCCTTCTCCAGGGGGATCTTCCTGACCCAGGGATCGAACCCGGGTCTCCTGCATTGCTGGTGGACGCTTTACCCTCTGAGCCACCAGACGGAAATGGAGTAAACAGAAATGTGAGTGTGATAGTAACGGAAAGATAGTAGACGGAGCTGTCAGTGCTAGAGACAGCCCCATGGTCTCTTCACAAGCCGTGGTATCTACACATTTTCTACATTGTTCTTGTCATTTTCGTGGCCACAAAACCTTGCTTTCTACAACAAGTTACCTTCCCTCTACTGCAATTCCCTGAGTGCCAGACCTCTTTTTTTTTTTTCCTGCTGGAAAACTCTCTTTTGGCAAGTTCCTTGCTTTATTCCTGTGATATCACTGCCAGCAGCAGCCGCCTACACCTCTCGCAGATCCCTGGATAAAAATCACGTACTATGCTCAGCCTGGCAGCGCTGTTGGCAACCACTCTTATTGGCTCAATTTCCCATTTTCCCAAAGTGTCATGTGGTGTGTAGGGAAGTGTTTGCTGCCGGCGGCGAGGATTCTGCTCGTTGTTCTGGGTAAACGGCTACAGGTGGCCACACGAGGTGACAGACCACCATCATTTGGGGGATCCTGCCTGTTAGGGTGAAGAGGAGAATGTCTGCGGGCTTTCCAGGTGGCTCAGTGGTAAAGAACCTGCATGCCAATGCAAGAGATAAGGATTTGATCCCTGGGTAGGGAAGATCCGCTGGAGAAGGGAATAGCAAACCCCTCCAGTATTCTGGCCTGGAGAATCCCATGGACATAGGAGCCTGGCGGGCTACAGTCCACAGGGCCGCCAAGAGTCAGACACAAATGAGCGACTAATACTTATAACTGATAAACCAGTGTCAAGAGCTTTTAGAAAATACAGCCACTCAGCAGCCATCAAACTGCCATTGTCTCACATCCTTCGAAACGCACCATAAGAAGAACCTCCATTTCTCAAGTCTTTGCTGGCTATGTCTAGTGGAATGGCTGTTTCTGGGGCAATCTCTATCTTTTGCAAAATTATCTCTAATATCTTTCCACTACCGTTTTAGAAACTATAAACACTTACCATTGATCTTCTTATTGAAAAATGACATTATACATGTGGCTTCAGAAGCCTGACTACGTCAGAGAAAAACACAGGCAGAATTTAAGATGCAGAAAACCAAAGGTGGCGGATTGACTGGATTTTTAGTCTGTTTAAGAAAAACAAATGCATTCCTGTGCATAGGTTTTCAATCTTTTGTCCTGCTTGATCTTGAATCCATGCCAAAATGTGGGGTTAACTGTAAGACCCTTTGGGGAAGGAATAAAGAGGCTGGGCTGCATGGTGGCGTGGTTCACAAACAACCATTTCAATCAGAAATACCCTGATGAGTGAGCAGACTAAGCGTGCAGAAGGTAGCCTCAGAGGGGCCTGAGTGAGTCCATTTAGTGACAACTTTTCAACGTCAGGACCCCCCGGAGGGAATTAATTGCATCGGACACTGTGAAAAGACCTTAACTACTAGCTCTATTTTTATTCACCTTAGTGCTCCTACCAAGGAAAGAGTCGGTGAGTTTCAGAGACCCTTCTCGATTTAAGAGTAAACATTTCTGAAAAGTACCGAATTATGAAGAAACATCTCCTTTACTGAAGCCAGCCTGGGGAGAACAGAGTGTGTACACATCTCAAGTCTCCTACACACATTAGCTGAAAATCACTCCACATGCCAAGTGTCACCCATTTTCATGAGGACAGAAATGAGCTGAAAGTCAGGTGATGTGGTAAACAGCCTCTGGAAAATGGTACATTGTACCCTCGTAATGCTGGCTGCTGCTAAAAGGGAAGACAAAATCCAAGTGGGCAGGAAAGAGATGGGGGGAAAAAAATGAAGAGAAAATAAATCTCATAGAGATTTGGGTTTACCTTTGTTTCCCACGGACATGAGTTGATTTCCTTCAAAGCCAATCCTTTGATCGAAGATGTGGATGTCTTCATCAAGGGGTTTCTAGAAGTCAATAAACTTCTGGCTGATGGATGACATACTAAGGAAAGCTGCACAGGTCGTGCCTCTGTGGGCGAATGAATGATGCCAAAGTGAACACAGACATGTCACCACCATCGATGCTAAAAAACCAAGCATGACCTACATCCGAGGAGCATCTTCCAAAGACCTCCTGATAACTACCACTCCCCAGGCCAAAAACAACTGCTCCCTAATGGTATTAGCGTAGACTTGCTTTGCCTATTTCTAAACTCTGCATAAATGGAATCGTACAATGTTTATTTCCCTGGATACTCTGCCTGCTCAGTCGTTCAGTGGTGTCCAACTCTTTGTGACCCCATGGACTGTTGCCCACAAGGCTCCTCTGACCATGGAATTTTTCAGGCAAGCATACTGCAGTAAGTTGCCATTTCCATCTCCAGAGGATCTTCCCCACCCAGGGATCAAATCCACGCCTCCTGCAGCCATGAAATTAAAAGACGCTTGCTCCTTGGAAGAAAAGCTATGACAACTGTAGACAGCATATTAAAAAGCAGAGACATCACTTTGCCGACAAAGGTCCATCTAGTCAAAGCTATGGTTTTCCAGTAGTCATGTATCAATGTGAGAGTTGGACCATACAGAAAAGTGAGCACTGAAGAATTGATGCCTTTGAACTGGGGTGCTGGAGAAGACTCTTGAGAGTCCTTTGGACTGTAAGGAGATCAAACCAGTCCATCCTAAAGGAAGTCAGTCCTGAATATTCACTGGAAGGACTGATGTTGAGGCTGAAGCTCCAATATTTTGGCCACCTGATGCAAATAACTGACGCATTGGAAAAGACCCTGATGCTGGGAATGATTGAAAGCGGGAGGAGAAGGGGACAACAGAGGATGAGATGGTTGGATGGCATCACTGACTCAATGGACATGAATTTGAGCAGACTCCGGGAGGTGGTTATGGACAGGGAGGCCTGGCATGCTGCAGTCCATGGGGTCGCAAAGGGCCAGATGTGATTGACTGCCGCTTTACCTGCTGAGCCATCAGGAAAGCCCATTTATTACCCCGTCTAGCTTATTTCATGTAATATTATAAGATCTATTAATGTTGTTGCATGGAGTGGCTCATTCATTGTGTAGTTCTATGTAATATTCTCTTACATGTATATAGGTCAATGTATTCAATCATTCTCCTGGAGGAGGGCATGGCAACCTACTCCAGGATTCTTGCCTGGAGAATCCCCATGGACAGAGGACCCTGACGGGCTACAGTCCATGGGGTAGCAGAGAATCGGACATGACTGAGTGATTAAGCACGGTACAGAACATTCATTCATTTTACTGTTGACAGCATTTGGCTTCTTTCCTGGTGTTGGCTTTAATGAACAGTGATACTATGAACATTCTCGGACAAATCTTTTAAAGTGGTTAAGTACCCGTTGATGTCAAGAATGGGATCACGTATATATCTACGGTCGGTTTTCACAGATACGACCAAAGAGTTTCCCCAAAGCTTGTGCTGATTTAGACCTCCTCCTACCAGTGTTATGGGTGAGTTCTAGTTGATCTGTATCTTCTCCAGCACTTTCTGAGGTCAGCCTGTTTATGCTAGCCATTGTGGTGCGTAGGTGGACGTCTCTCATTGTAGCTTTAACATAAGTTTTCCTGATATTGACTGAGCCTAAGTATCATTTTCATGGGTTCATTAGGCATTTGGATGTCCAAAGTGTGAGGTGCTAGTTCAAATGGCTGATCCACTTTTCAACTGCCTTGTTAGGCTTTATTTATTGATTTTTAGGAATATTTTCTATATTGAGGATACAACATATTTATGACTTCAAAATGCTGTAAATATCATCTCCTAGTCTGAGGCTTGCCTTTTTACTGTCTTGATGGTGTCTTTTCTGATCAGAACACCTTACCGGTTTACCAGGTATCAGCAGAGTTTTGTGCCCCCATTAAGACAGCTTTGAAAATTCTGACATTCCTGATGGTTTTCTGATGTATTTGATTTCTTTGCTTGTTTCTCTTTGTTGTCAACAGGATAGATTGTCTGAAGACAGCTAGGCAGATGTTGCTGCAAGTATAACTTCAATCACATCGTATTTTGATTAAACTACAATGGCCCTCAACTCTTTTATTTTTAATTAAATCAATCGTGCTTTTGCTTTGCATTTAAACTAAACAAATTTAATTCCTTTTTCTCAAGGCTCTGCCCTGTAATAAAATTAAAATCTACTTCACAAGTGGAACCAATATCTGTCCTTGTTAATTTAGTACAATCGACTTGTGAAACTCACCTCATTTAAAAATTTTATTAGGAATAAAATAATACTTCAAAGGAACAAAAATTTTACTATGTACCTATTAAGGTAGGGGAAAAAAAGGCATCAAAAGGAGAAGCTGGAGAAAAAGAGAAATAATTTTAGGTTGCTTCAAAAATGGGCAGATTGCGAAATCCTACAGCACACTGCTACGTGGAAAAGACGGAATCATTCATCCTATAAGAGCCTGAATAATATGAATAAGAGCTATTACAATAGTGAACACAGCAGCAACCCAGTAAGCACTGTTCTTTGTTATTGCTGGCAGGCAATTCATGAATTGCTTTTCAACTCCTTGATTACTGCTTAGTAACTCTGCCCCCAAAGTTGAACAAGCCTCCAATAAAGAGTTTGACACCAGCCCACTTTGTTCAGAGAAGGCGATGGCACCCCACTCCAGTACTCTTGCCTGGAAAATCCCATGGATGGAGGAGCCTGGTAGGCTGCAGTCCATAGAGTCGCTACAAGTCAGACATGACTGAGGGACTTCACTTTCACTTTTCACTTTCACACATTGGAGAAGGAAATGGCAACCCACTCCAGTGTTCTTGGCTGGAGAATCCCAGGGACGGGGGAGCCTGGTGGGCTGCCATCTATGGGGTCGCACAGAGTTGGACACGACTGAAGCCACTTAGCAGCAGCAGCAACCTTGTTCACACAAATGAAGTAAGAAAGACATTGTGAAGAATGGCATTACAAACTTTAAAGTAGTTGAATTTAGTTTAAGCTGAAAATACGTCTTCTTCATAGGTTTATATCCGGCAAGTGTAAAATGAATCATGATTCTACATTCTACATATTCAATTTGGGCCACGTTCTTTTCAGAGTCTGATTATTTCCATAGGTTTCTGTTGAAATACAAGATGGCTTTTTAATGAAGACAAGATGAAGAGAAGTATTATATTCTTTATGGAATAAAAAGGGATAAACCAGGGCAAAGAAAACGTTAATTATTAATTCAAGATCACCGCTGCTTTTCAACATCAGTCCTGAGTTCCAACCACGAAAGCATGAAGTCTTCCGAAATGTGTGTTTTTTTAATTGTGCAGCAAAGCAATCTTAGGTTTTTGAAAATAGTTTTCCCATCAGAAAGAAACTGACTGACTGTTTGCTCTGACAAATAATAAAAATCTGTATCAAGGCTTAAGAACTGATTTGTGGTGACTCAGAAAACGATAAATGTACAAGTGGGATAAGAGATTTTCCTTCCTTTATGTATATTCAGACCCACACTTTAAGTGAGCGTTTAATAAGGTTGGTGACTATTACGTTTATCTGCTCCATGCTCAGCTACTCAGTTCTTTCCAACTCTTTGGAACCCCATGGACTGCAGCCCGCCAAGCTCCTCTGTCCTTGGGGTTCTCCAGGCAAGAACACTGGAGTGAGTTGCCACTTCCTCCTCCGGGGGAACTTCCAGATTCAGGGATCGAAACCACATCTCCTGTGGCTCCTGAATTGGCAGGCGGATTCTTTACCACTGAGCCACCTGGGAAGCCCCGATAAGTTTATAGATGTGCTGAACATATAGGACTGATACATGCCTCCCATGTAAGGCTGCATTTGCACCTGCAAACCAGACTGTTTAGAATACGACCAAAATGATGACAGAGAAGTGCTGGAGCGTATCTTACTTGTCACACCCTACTCTGGAGAAATTCCTTTGGTATCAATATGTATAGCTTTCAAAGAATCATACGCATTTAAATCTCAAGGGCTTTTTTGTGCCTCAACCTGATTTAAAATCTGTTTCAAGGTTGCTGGCAGACAGAGGTGATTTTTCAGGCAGTTGGCTGGAATTTCCAACTTTTACCTAACGCAGAGAATAAAAACACTTGGAATATGGGATATCCTGCTCCAGTGTGTTCTCAACGGACCCCTCAGTTACAAGGTTTTCTCTCTGGGAATTCTGGTTTTTCCAGGTTCTTTTCACTCTGGGAATTTATATAACCCACTGGATTGGAAATAAGCATATGTGTTTCAGGAAGGAAGGATTCAGGAAGTAAAGCCATTGTTTAAAAAATGAAGAGCTGGGTGATATAAATATGAGGCTTAAGAGTATCAAGTTCCGTTCCGTTCAGTCACTCAGTCGTGTCCGACTCTTTGCGACCCCGTGACCTGTAGCCTACCAGGCTTCTCTGTCCATGGGATTCTCCAGGCAAGAATACTGGAGTGGGTTACCGTTTCCTTCTCCAGGGGACCTTCCTGACCCAGGGATCGAACCCAGGTCTCCCACATTGGAGGCAGACGCTTTAACCTCTGAGCCACCAGGGAAGCCCTAGATCACTAAAAAGTTTTGGAGGGAGAAGAGGACTTAGAATATTCTGTCATGGAAAACTACTTTTCATAGTAGAATTGACAGTTTTTTCCATTTCCAGTTTTGTTGTTGTTTCTTGGCCTTATCAAACATTTCAGTGCAATAAATTCTGTCATAATTACAAAAACAATATGATTTTTTTAATACTATTTGTTTTCCCTACCATTTAAAAACAGAAGATCCATTTTTAGTTTATGGCTGTGAAGAGAGATATGGTGGTTCAGATCTGGCCCGCTGGGTTTAGGTTATAGATTTTGACCTACAGGGTTCATTAAAATTCAATTTTTTAATTTATTATTTTTTAATAGCTTCGCCACATTGCCCATCATGTGACATCCTAGCTCCCCGACCAGGGATCGAACCCGCACTCCCTGCATTGGCACTGAGGTCTTGGGGTTGTTAAAAGTCCAATGCTGGTCCTCTACCCCAGGGTTCCCCATTCCATGGGACAAGGGGGTGTTCTGAGAAGTGCACTTCTAACAAGCTCCGTGGTGGGTTCCACCCCCATCCGAATGGTGGAGGAAGATTCAGAAATCCAAACTGAGTAGCTTGTGAGCCATCGCTTGTTCAAAGGAGTGGTGTTTCTGCTGCAATCAGAACACACCTGGGCTGGTATCACATACAAATGCTCTCCTTTAATCGAGTCAGTTGCCAACATTTGCAAGTTGGGACATTTACGGGAAAAATGTGAGCTTCCGACTCTGCTGAAGAATGCAGAAAACGGGCAACGTAGGCCATCGTTTTCCACATGGTGAGCCCTGCAGTCAAGTCAGGATGGCCCCGTGAATCAGCCTGCAGTGTCCCCATGCTCTTCCCCTAGACTGTCACTCACGTCCTTAACTGCTCTGGCCCTGTGACCATTTGTGTTCCCAGTTCCTAGAAGACAGAGGATGAGATGGCTGGATGGCATCACCGACGTGATGGACCTGAGTTTGAGCAAGCTCCAGGAGTTGGTGATGGACAGGGAGGCCTGGCGTGCTGCCGTCCACGCGGTCAAAAACGGTCCGACATGATTGAGCAACTGAACTGGCTGACTAATGCTTTACCTGCTGAGTTGATGACTCTATCTTATATCAGAGAAATTAAATTTAGATGACACCTAATTTGTGTCGGCCACTTAGCCATACACACCCTATATATAGTATATTATACACACACGCAACATGTACAAATATATAAAGATATGCAAAGGTAAAGCCACTCATTTATACCTTGACCAGGAAGGCATATATACCTGTCTCCATTTTCGAGGTACACAAGGGGATTATGAAGGTCAAATAAATCACGTAAGATTACCCAGGCAAGGAGTAAGAAAGAGAAGTGAATACTGAATCCGTCTGCCCACAAGCTGTATGGCGTCTTCTCTACATACTAAACCTCTCTCTCTTCAAGCACAGAGGAGAAAAAAAAAATTCCAACAGCAACTGCTCCACACAAACATGAGGTTTGCCTTTCACCTCTTAAGCATATTCACGCGAAAAACAGAGCAGTAGGTTATTTACCAGAAATAAGTATCACATTTTATAAATTCTATATCATTACAGGCTCATGGTTTTTTAAAATGCAGTGAGAACACATCTACAAAAAACGCCTTGCTTTGCAAATCTACTGTAATATATTTTATTCCCTGACACGTAATTGCATACCAATCAGTTTCTGATTCTCTGTTCTCCAACAGGCAATGTTTGTTTGAAGCGTCTCTGATTTGGTGCTGCAGAGAACAAGCTGTGTGTTGAATAGGAGAATCAGAACGGTGTGGACACTCTGCCATGCTATTTTTGAATTGCTCCGGGAGACAGGTTCAAAGGTGAGATGTCAGAATCATTTCAGAGATTCATTCATTTCAGCAGAGCTAGCAAAATAAAAGTTACAGGAACAACTCACGAAAAAATAGAACTCTAAACCTACAGAAAAAGCATGGTCGGTGATGGTTTTAACCCCTATGATATTATGAAACTGTATCTGACATATGCTGCTCTATAATACACATATAGATAACAAAGCAGCTTATGTTAGCTGTACTTTACGTGTGGGGCAGGGTATGTATCAGTTCAGTTCAGTCGCTCAGTCGTGTCCGACTCTCCGCGACCCCATGAATCACAGCACGCCAGGCCTCCCTGTCCATCACCAACTCCCGGAGTACACCCAAACTCATGTCCACAGAGTCGGTGATGCCATCCAGCCATCTCATTCTCCGTCGTCCCCTTCTCCTCCCGCCCCCAACCTTTCCCAGCATCAGAGTCTTTTCCAGTGAGTCAACTCGTCGCATGAGGTGGCCAAATATTGGAGTTTCAGCTTTAGCATCAGTCCCTCCAATGAATACCCAGGATTGATCTCCTTTAGAATGGACTGGTTGGATCTCCTTGCAGTATAAGGGACTCTCAAGAGTCTTCTCCAACACCACAGTTCAAAAGCATCAGTTCTTCGGCGATCAGGTTTCTTCACAGTCCAGCTCTCACATCCATACATGACCACGGGAAAAACCATTGCCTTGACTAGACGGACCTTGGTTGGCAAAGTAATGTCTCTGCTTTTTAATATACTATCAAGGTTGGTCATAACTTTCCTTCCAAGGAGCAAGCGTCTTTTAATTTCATGGCTGCAATCAGCATCTGCAGTGATTTTGGAGCCCCAAAAAATAAAAGTCTGACACTGTTTCCACTGTTTTCCCATCTATTTCCCATGAAGTGATGGGACCAGATGCCATGATCTTAGTTTTCTGAATGTTGAGCTTCAAGCCAACCTTTTCACTCTCCTCTTTCACTTTCATCAAGAAGCTTCTGAGTTCCTCTTCACTTTCTGCCATAAGGGTAGTGCCATCTGCATATCTGAGGTTATTGATATTTCTCCCAGCAATCTTGATTCCAGCTTGTGCTTCTTCCAGCCCAGCGTTCCTCATGATGTACTCTGCATATAAGTTAAATAAGCAAGGTGACAATATACAACCTTGACGTACGCCTTTTCCTATTTGGAACCAGTCTGTTGTTCCATGTCCAGTTCTAACTGTTGCTTCCTGACCTGCATACAGGTTTCTCAAGAGGCAGGTCAGGTGGTCTGGGATTCCCATCTCTTTCAGAATGTTCCACAGTTTATTGTATACATTTATATAAATTCATATATAAGAGCTATGTATTTTGTTGTTGTTCAGTCACTGAGTTTTGCCCTACTCTTTTGTGACCCCACGGACTGTAGCCCACCATGCTCCTCTGTCCGTGGGATTCTCCAGGCCAGAATACTGGAGTGGGTTGCCATTTCCTCCTCCAGGGGATCTTCCCAACCCAGGGATCAAACCAAGGTCTCCCACGTTGCAGGCGGACTCTTTACCTTCTGAGTCCCAAGCCCATATGTGAGTTATACTGCTTTGTATGTTGGAGTCGGAAATGGCATATTTGGAGCAGGAAGTGGCCATCCACTGCAGTATTCTTGCTTGGGAAATCCCGCAGACAGTTATACTTCCTATAAAGAGACTATTTTATAAGCAGTTAAGGATATAAAGATTAAAATAATTACAATACATATCACATGCTACATGTTGTATATATTATGTCTGCATGGATGCATATACCACAATTGTTTTAATGTTCATGAGATCAAAGTACCTCTAAAACATGCTGTTTGTAATTTATATATACAAATATATCTAGCAGAGTAGAACTGTTGTGTATGAACACGCATACACAAGGCATGTAGCATATCTCTTTGGTAATCTGCGTGTGTATTAAAACACAGCATATGTTAGGTGCTCTTGGACAACATCATAGGGATTAAGTTGAGTGCTGATCACGCTGACTTTTCTATACATATTATACACACATCCGCAGACGTGTGTGGGCGCATAAAATATTCCTAACAGGATTCTTGGGCTTCCCAGGTGGCACGAGTGGTAAAGAACCCAGCAGCCAATGCAGCAGACGTGGGTTTGATCCCTGGGTGGGGAAGATCCCCTGGAGGAGGGCACGGCCACCCAGTCCAGTGTTCTGGCCTGGAGAATCCCTGGCAAGTGTCTGGCGGGCTACAGTTCATGGGGTCACCAAGAGTCGGACGCAACTGGAGAAGTCTTAGCACGCATGCACATCAGGCTTCACACAGATTATGAAAACCACAATCTTGGAAGTTGCTCTGTATTCAGAGACACTCAGTAAACCATCAAGGGCTGTATTTTCTCCTTTAGGGATCCTTCTGTGTGTGTGTGTGTGTCTGTGTGTGTGTGTGTATCTATGTGTGTGTGTGTCTGTGTGTGTGTGTGTCTGTGTGTGTGTGATAGCGACAAGGCCCTCCAACAAAAAGAACACCACCCAGGTCTCTGTGACCCTAAGAGCTGACCTCAAGGCAGAAGCTGGAGAAAGCTCGCCTGCCCCCGTATTTCACAGCTCCCAGAAGCTCCCAATGGCTGAGCTGTGTAAACAGTAAATGAACGGTGACATTGCCCCCAGAATGGGTACCTACAGCTCACGTATCCACCATGTGCAACAGAAACATCACAGCTTGCCCTGAAACCCCGTTCATCTCCCAACTGTGTCCTCTTGATGAGAAAGCAAAGAAGAAACTCATTCATGCCAGTATTTTTAAAGTGAAGATCATTGTTGGAAGGAAATCACAGATCTGAACTGAAACGTAGTCCAGGACGATCTGTGTTTATGTATCATGGACATTTTAATTTGTGGCTTCCCTGGTGGCTCAGATGGTAAGGAATCTGCCTGCTGTGCGGGAGACCTGAGTTCGATCGTTGTGTCGGGAAGATCCCCTGGAGAAGGGCATGGCAACCCATTCTGATATTCTTGCCTGGAGGATCCCATGGACAGAGGAGCCTGGTGGGCTATCCAGTTCATGGGGTCTCAAAGAGTCGGACACGACTGAGCGACTAACAGTGCTTTCATGCCATTTTGCTGCCTTCAAGGAGACAGCATACTTGGACCCCATAGTGGGGGCTCAGTGTCTTTCTGGACTTGATAGATCAAAAGGCACAGGGATTTCTTTTTCCCCCCAGTAATCCTGGCATCTTGTACTGTTCATAAGACTCCGGACTGTCATGTCGGTCTGTGAAAGGACAGGCAAATGCCTCGAGGATGTTTGGAAGGAGAGGACACGTGATTGACAGTGCTGACGCTTAGAACGAAGGGAATGGCCGTACTTCAGATTCCACACATAAGGAATATCATGTGGCAGCTTTGTCTCTTTCTGACTTCCTTGACTTAGGCTGAGGATTTAATTCAATATTTAAAAAACACAAAAATGATCTACTGTATAGCACATGGAACTCCACACTTTGTCATGACCTATATGGCAAAGGAATCTAAAAAAGAGTGGACGTATGTATACGCATAAATTGATTCATTTGCCCACATACCTGAAACTAACACAGCACTATAAATCAACCACACTCCCATCTAAAACAAAAATTTTTTAAAAAGGATAACGGGAAGACAGCGCGGACGTCACACACTTCCTTTCTCTAGCCTGCTTCAATTAAGAACACCCTGCAAAGAGCTTCCATGGTTTAATGAAATTTCTCTTTTATCTAATCTTGAAGGCATTTCTGGTGCGTGTATGTGTGGAAAGTATAAATTCTCTCTTTCATTTTCAAGGCAGTAGATGTGCTTAAGGTGCCCAGATAAAGTACTGTAAATGGATTCTTCTTCGGGAGAGAATTGTCAAAGTGATGGCCCAGAACTGGCGAAAACAAAGATTTTGAACGCTCAGATAGGCCGTCATCAAATTCACCATGTCTAAGTAATGTATAATTAGGCTGTATTTTCCCAGGACAAAAGCAATGGGTTCTGAAAAGGAAATTTTAAACTTTTGCTTTAAACACATAAATACTGAAAATGACTATGTTTTCATTTAAACCTTGGTGAGGTTTTAATGACAGACATTTTTGTGCCCTACAAGCCCAAAGACCTCCAGGGAAAATGCTATTTTTTTCTCTGCATGCTTTTAACTGCTCTTGACAATTTGCACTTTGCTTGCATATCTACCCTCAAGAATTCCACCAACTCACTCCATCTAAGTGTTGACAGTTTGGATAAGTCTTACGAGAAACTGAGCCAAAGGTTCAATGCAGCATGCAAATCATCACCTTGTTTACTTGACCCTGCGATGCAAAGAACAAAGCCCTCAGTTCAACTGAATTTGTTGCTGCTGTTCAGTCGCTCAGTCGTGTCTGACTCTTTGCGACCCCATGGACTGCACGGCTTCCCTGACCTTCACCATCTCCCGGAGTTTGCTCAAACTCATGTCCATCGAGTTGGTGATGCCATACAACCATCTCATCCTCTGTCATCCCCTTCTCCTCATGCCCTCAATTTTTCCCAGCATCAGGGTCTTTTCCAGTGAGTCAGTTCTTCGCATGAGGTGGCCTAAGGATTGGACTTTCAGCTTCAGCATCACTCCTTCCAATGAATATTCAGGACTGATCTCCTTCAGGATTGACTGGTTTGAAATCCCTGTTGTTCAAGGGACTCTCAAGAGTCCTGAATTGATCACATTTAAATGGCTGAGATAGTAAAGAATCTTCCTGCAATATGGGAAACCTCAGTTCGATTGCTGGGTTGGGAAGGTCCCCTGGAGAAGGGAATGGCAACCTACTCCAGTAATCTTGTGTGGAGAATGACAGCAAGGAAGTCCATAGGCTTCATAAGATTCCCAAGGGCTCCCATTTGGGCTTCCCTGGTGTCTCAGCTGATAAAGAATCCACCTGCAATGCAGGAGACCTGGGTTCAATCCCAGGATTGGGAAGATCCCCTGGAGAAGGGAATGGCTACCCACTCTAGCATTCTTGCCTGGAGAATCCCATGGACAGAGGAGCCTGGTGGGCTACAGTCCAAGGGGTCACAAAGAGTCAGACACGACTGAGAAACTAATACACATACGCACATCCCCAAAAAAGGCCGAGTGCGTGGGGAAGTGATAACACGTTTAAACACTGGCTGTGTCCTCTCAACAGCCAGGAAATATCCTCACGGTCAGTACCGTGTGCAGGCAAGGGAGGAATTCACTCCGTGGAGACAGTGTGTCCTGGGCTTCTCAAACTCTCCTGTTCCCTGAGTGCCTGGAGATGTCACTACAAGGAACATTTGGATTCAGCAGCTTTCGGGCAGAGCCTGAGAGCACCTCCAATGCTGTCTCTCCAGGGATGCTAGAACCGTGTCCATTTTTGAACCATACTTTCTGTGACTAGACTGTCCTGAATGGACTTCAGCCGTGGAGTGTGGTATTCATTCATGCTCCTGCTGAGCTGCTCACTCGTGTCTGACACTTTTCCACCCCCTGGACGGTAGCCCGCCACGCTCCTCTGTCCATGGGATTCTCTAGGCAAGAATACTGGAGTGGGTTGCCATGCCCTCCCCCAGGAGATCTTCCTGACCCCAGGATCGAACCTGGGTCTCCCACATTGCAGGTGGATTCTTTACCAACTGAGCCACCACGGAAGCCCCTGTAAAGTGTGGCGGGATGTCCAAACAGACTGACGTTCAAACGCAAAGGTGCCTAAGGGCTTTCCACTTAACCCAGCATCAAGTGTCAATAATATGAGTCAATGTGGTTTTGAACCATGGGAAAAACGATTTCACACCCAATGCTCATCTCAAGCTCAAACTGTCTTTGTGAAATCAATAAAGACAAACATTATTTCCGCCTCTTATTTTCTTTTTTTTTTTTAAAAAAAAACAATAAGACTTTTGAACAATTATTTATTTATGTGGCTGGTGCCAGGTCTTACTTGTGACCTGTAGAATCTTTGATCTCTGTGGCGAGGTCTTTAGTTACAGCATGGGAACTCTTAGTTGTGGCATGTGGGATCCAGTTTCCTGACCAAGGATGCAATGCAGGTCCCTGCACTGGGAGCACTCAAGGAACAGGAAATTATAAGGCACTGGACCACCAGGGAGGTCCCTACTTATTAAAAAAAAAAAAAAAAACCAGTAAAGAAAAGTTAAGTATTAATGGATGCAGAAAAAGCATACTAGAGATTAACATCTCCTGCACTCTTATTGTTAGTTCAGTTCAGTTCAGTTCAGTCACTCAGTCGTGTCCGACTCTTATTGTTAACTTTGGGAATTTTTTCCTTACATCATTTTTTTTTCCCCAAAGCACAGGCAGGTTGGCTTCCCAGGTGGTGCTAGAACACGCCCCACCAATGCAGAAGACATAAGAGAAGTGAGTTCGACCCCTGGGTCTGGAAGATCCCCTGGAGGAGGAAATGGCCACCCACTCCAGTATTCTTGCCTGGAGCATCCCCATGGACAGAGGAGCCTGGTGGGCTACAGCCCATGGGATCGCAGAGAGTCGGACACGACTCAAGTGACTTAGCAGGCAGGCAAGCACAGTCAGGTAATTAAGTGGTAAGGAATCCCCTGCTAATGAAGGAGACATGGGTTCAATCACTGGGTCGGGAAGATCCCCTGGAGGAGGGCATGGCAACCCACTGCGGTATTCTTGCCTGGAGCATCCCATGGACAGAGGAGCCTGGCAGGCTACATAAAGTCCATGGAGTTGCAAAAAGTCAGGTACGACTTAGCAACTAAACACCAACCACACGGAAGCATAGCCATGATTTTCCTCCATCTATATAAACACAGGTGATGGGCCCCAATGCAGCTGACTGCCTTATTCACTCAAAACCAAGAAGAGGGCTCTAGCCAGAAATTTCCCTTAGGAGGGAAAAAAAAAAAAATAGTTCTTACAACAAAGAGTGATGATGACACTTGTCTCAGGACATGAGCAAGTCATGCACACCATAAAGAAGCCTCGGCACTGTGGCAACAGAAATGTGCTACGTATGTTGAGTACAAAGTGGATATTCCACTCGTGTGACTTGGGACGCCACTGCTAGATGGATGGAGAAAGAAATGGAACATGCATCTTATTGCATAAGCGTGGTCCTCTTCTCCAGAGCGCCTAGCATTCCCTTCTTCTGCCTCAAAGGGGGCAGAGCTATTTTCAACCTCAGGACCAAGAAGTGGGTCAAGTCAGCGGAGTCGGCAAGGCAGAAAAGGCTGGGATAACGAGCCGCTGTGCCCTGGTGACTTACATAATCTGCTCGCGGGGAGCCGAGCAGGAGCCACAGAGTAAAGGCTGAGCTGAGAAAGCAGGTTTCCAGGAATCGAGGGTTTAAAACACAGCGGGCACTCTTAGAGCTACGCACTGTTTCTCAAGGGCCATGGCTGAGCGACTCCGTGGTTCCTTTGGTCCCCACGGTGGTAGAATATATATAATGTGTCATCCGCTCCTTCTCTTTCTGAGTATCTCTGTGTTTCTCTCTCTTTGGGAGACGGGGAAACTGTGGCCTAGGAACAAGTGAAAGATGAGAAGTTGATATTGATGCGTTCATGTCACTGTGGGCTTCCCAGATAGCTCAGCTGGGAAAGAATCCGCCTGCAATGCGGGAGACCTGGGTTTGATCCCTGGGTCAGGAAGATCCCCTGGAGAAGGGAAAGGCTACCCACTCCAGTATTCTGACCTGGAGAATTCCATGGACTATGCTGTTCATGGGGTCGCAAAGAGTCAGACAGGACTGAGCAATTCTTGCCACCACGTCCATGAAGCCTGAGGAAGCAAACCATTCTTCACTCTAAAAATTCAAAATAACAGGGAAAACTGATGCACCAAAGATGCACTGCACTGGAAGACAGCAAACAAGACTTACTTTTCAAGTTCTTTTACCTAATCGCTATTGGGTTAAGCTGTCAGTTCTGCAGACACTCGTGATAGAAATAAGTCTCGCTATGTCCAATGAGAGTCAGGATCCAAGCATTCCCATGGTGATTTTGCATCTTGGGCTTCCCGTGTGGGTCAGCTGGTCAAGAATCTATGCAACATGTAAGAAAGCATGCAACTATTTTGTGGGAGCCAAAGCTTTTGAATTCACAGACAGATGGATAGATGGATACATAAATACACAGACTGATGATAGAGTAAAGTAGATGAATGGATGGATAGATAAATAGATATGATGGATGGACAGACAGACAGATGGACGGATGGATGGATGGATAGAGAGATATATGGACGGATGGATGGATGAACGGGCAGACAGACATATCAGACTATACGCACCCCCAAACATGCCACTTTGGCAGAAGGATAATTTTAAGATGAAAGAAACAGACACGCATCAGAAGCAGGAAGAAGTCTCCGCCCCACCGACCCCTTTCTGCCTGAAAGCAGGGCATAAATTTCCCTTTAAGAAGGTGACATAAATTCCCATCTGTAAAGACGTTCTCCTCTCCCATTCCAGAAGAGGCCAATGACTCTTACCTTGCATAACAAGCTTCCCAAAGAACGCTTTGCTACCACTTACTAGCACTGGAGGGAAAGAGCCAGCACTCCACCAACTGTCTTCGCCTACAGTTCAGCAGCCCTGGGAGCCCAGGTCTCTTTTTCTTGGTCCAGTCCCACGTGCCTGCCTGTGCTCTCAGTCGTGTCCGACTCTCTGCAACCTTGTAGACTATAGCCCGCCAGGCTCCTCTGTCCCTGGGACTCTCCAGGCAAGAATACTGGAGTGGCTTGCCATATCCTTCTCCGGGGGAATCTTCCTGCCCCAGTGATTGAACCCACGTCTCTTGTGTCTCCTGCATTGCAGGCGGGTTTTTTTTTTTTTTTTTTACCAGCTGAGCCACTAATTCATCACCTTCCGTTAAGATGGTATATAAACCATATCCCAGATCCCCGTGTAATCGCGTCTTTGGGTTTTCACTTCTTCCTGTGACACTCTCATGCACATAAAAACATTAGTGTCAGTAAGGAAACCTGTCTATCTCCTGTTAATCCGTCTTTCGTCAGTTTAATTCACAAGCCTCGGTGAACAGATTGTAAGACAGTGGAGGGGAAACGCGTTTTCCCTCTCACACAGTTGGGAAGGGGACGGGGTGATGGGGCACAGTAAACTAGAGACACATTTAGATGGATGGATGACAGAGAGGGATAGACACATATAGACAAGTGAGTGATAAATCGAAACACTCCAAGTTCTGTTTTCTGCAAAGGGGTTATGTTAAGGAATGAATAAGAAGATGTATATCAACATCCGTTATGATCTACTCCATAAAATTTATTATGATTTTTCATATTATATATTTTTAAAATTCTGAATAAAGATCTCCACTTATGAAAATTTTTTATTCTTAGCCAAAAATGTTTTGAGTAAGCAATGATTAAACCACCGGGAAGTAAAGGCATTTTTCTACTGTTTTTAATACTCAGCTAGGAAGGGTACTGGAGGAGAAACTCTGATAATACTCAGCTAGGTTGCGGCCGCGGATGGAGAAGGAAATGGCAACCCACTCCAGTGTTCTTGCCTGGAGAATCCCAGGGATGGGGGAGCCTGGTGGGCTTCCATCTATGGGGTCACACAGAGTCGGACACGACTGAAGTGACTTAGCAGCAGCAGCAGCAGCAGCAGGAATGGTCCTGGAGGAGAAACTCTGAATTCCTGTGAACTGTTATAAATGAAGGCTGTCTTATTGGGCTTTTAACCCCAGAGTCTGCTTCCTACATAGTTTGGATTCCAGTGCATCTCTAATAGTCTCCGTTCAGTGGATTTAGCATCTCCAAGAATCTGCATGTCAAGCACGAGACCAGGAACTAGGTCCGTCTGAAATGACTGACGTCTCAAAGAAGCTCAACAAGGGCACATCTCTCGACCAGCCATTAAAACTATCTGACCCTATCTGTATGTACCACGGATTCAGAGTCCACATACGTGTGTTAATACACATCATTTGCTTTTCGCTTTCTGACTTACTTCACTCATTTCGACACCCACATCTCTGTGAGTGACCCAATTTCATTCTTTTTTCTGTGGCTCAGTAATATTTCATTGTATGTATGTCCATCCTAAAGGAAATCAGTCCTGAATATTCGTTGGAAGGACTGATGCTGAAGCTGAAGCTCCAATCCTTTGGCCACCTGATGCGAAGAGCTGACTCACTGCAAAAGACCCTGATGCCGGGAAAGATTGAGGGCAGGAGGAGAAGGGGACGACAGAGGATGCGATGGTTGGATGGCCTCACCGACTCAATGGACATGGGTTTGAGCAAAGTCTGTGAGTTGGTGATGGACAGGGAGGCCTGGTGTGCTGCAGTCCATGGGGTCTCAGAGAGTCGGACACGACTGAGCGAGTGAACTGAACTGAACATCTTCTCTGTGCATTGATCTGTTGATGGACAGTGAGCTGGGTTCCAAGTCCTGGCTATGAGAGACAGCCCTGCCATCAACATGCGGACGCAGTGGGAGAAGGGGCGGGTGGCAGGGACAGAGAGGACAGCTCTGACATCTACACAGGACCGTGTGTGACACAGACGGCTAGTGGGAAGCTGCTCCATAGCACACAGCTCAGCTCGGGGCTCTGTGATGACCCAGAGTGGCGGGCCAGGGGTGGGAGCGAGACCCAAAAGGCAGGGGACACATGAATATGTACAGCTGATCTGCTTCATTGGACAGCAGAGGCCAACACAACGTTGGAACGCAATGATCCCTAAATAAAAAATTACCATTAATTAAAAAAAAAAAAAACTGGCCCTAGTTCTCTTTTGGGGCCACCACGAACTAACAATCCCTTTCAGAAAACCTCTCTACATTCTTGTAATCTCCAGACTTCCCTACATCCCAGTGTGTTACATGACCACTAAACCCCAAACGCTGCTGCTGCTAAGTCACTTCAGTCGTGTCCGACTCTGTGCGACCCCATAGACGGCAGCCCAGCAGGCTCCGCCATCCCTGGGACTCTCCAGGCAAAAACACTGGAGTGGGTTGCCACTTCCTTCTCCAATGCAGGAAAGTGAAAAGTGAAAGTGAAGTCGCTCAGTTGTGTCTGACTTTTAGTGACCCCATGGACTGCAGCCCACCAGGCTCCTCCACCCATGGGATTTTCCCGGCAAGAGTACTGGAGTGGGTTGCCACTGCTTTCTCCGACCCCCAGATGAGACATGGTGAATCTAACAAGTTATGTTTTGTTTTTTTTTTTTAAAGAAAAAGCCCAGCAGAGTCAGCCTGGGGGCAAGTGGCGGCAACCTCTATTCCATGCTAGAGCACCATGCCTGATCATCTCACAAGCCTTGCTCCAAGGATGATAGATTCACATGGGACCAGTGAGTCACAGAAAGAGATTTTCAGGATGGAATGCCATCAGCATGTGGATTGGGAAGCTCTGGTTGCCACTGGCAACTGCCTAAGGCTGTGATGAAGTAGACGCTGTAAAAGAAGCCTGATGTTCCCTGGACTCAGAGGAGATAGTGACCCTGCTTGTTTAAACAAGGTTGCCTAAGTATGCTTGCCCTTGGCAGCTTGCAGCTTCCGCAAGGATGTTTACTATTAAAGTATCTTCACTTCCTGAGCTGAGTTTACTGAGCGCCTACTGTACAACTGGACTCTAAGGGTGGTAAGATGCCCAAGGGCAAAGTCACTTACGGTGTTACTCATTGCAAGCTGGCTTGCGGGGAGGAAAACGGCTCTTTATCAGAGCTGCTCCTTGGGACTTTTCCTGGTGGTCCAGTGGTTAAGGATCCACCTCCCAAAGCAGGGGACACGTGTTCCATCCCTGGTCCAGGAAGATCCCGCAGGCCAGAGAGCAGCTAAAGCCTGGGAGCCACAGCTACTCAGCCCGCAGTCTCCAGAGCCCACGCTCTGCAACGAGAGAAGCCACAAGGATGACAAACCTGCACACCGCAATCTGGAGAGAAGCCCCTACTTGCCAGAACTGGACAAAGGCCATGGGCAGCTAGAAAGGCCCAGCACCATCAAAATAAAATAAATAAGTAAATCTTCTTTTTAAAAAACTTTTTTTCTAAACATGCTGTTTTGCAATTCAAGCATCTTCCCAAACATGCAAAATATTTTTTCTCCTTAATTTAGCTGAAAATGTACTTGTTATATTATGACCCAAAGAGTTAATTTTCAATTATCCAAGGTAGTCTTCTAGGCATCTTTTTTTTCAAATAATTTTTCACTGTTATCTTTTTTTCTTTCATCTCAGGATGGACTCCGAAAGAAAAAGGGCTAAATGTATCAATATGTATAAATACCTGCGCTGAATTCTCAGTGAAATGTTATAATAATCACGGGATGACCCCATCTATTTTAACACATCTATCACATATAGAAAGATGAATTTGTTATGTGTATGCTATGTGTGTGCTGTGTCACTCAGCCATGTCCGACTCTTTGCCACCCCATGGACTGTAACCCGCCAGGCTCCTCTGTCCATGGGATTCTCCAGGCAAGAATACTGGAATGGGTTGCCATGACCTCCTCCATGGAATCTTCGTGACCCAGGGATTGAACCCAGGTCTCCCATGTTGCAGGCGGATTCTTTACCATCTGAGCCTCCAGGGATTCCCATGAATACTAGAGTGGGTAGCCTATCTCTTCTCCAGGGGGTTGTGTGTGTGTGTGTGTGAGCATACATATACAGCTGTGTCTTTTTCCATTTGCTCTTATCTTCATAGTAACAGTTTGCAGAATAATCTGTTAATTAAATCTGGGGGCTTTAAACAAAACGAAATTACTTGAACTTTTTTTTTTTCCCACAGAAGCATATTTAGCATGTGAAATAGCAGCCCCAAATTCTTAGGTCATATCTAAAAAATACTTAGAGTGTATTCAAAGAATAGAACTAGTTTTTATTGGACACAATTAACCAGATACAAAACACAGTTCGCCAGATAAGTATAATGCCAAATTAATGGAGGCCACTGAGTTTTCATTTTGCCTGCTTCTTTAGAGAAGCACTCCATCATACCGAAAATAAGCTATGGTTAAATAATTCTCTCTCGTACTGTGTAATTACTTTTTTTTGCCTTGCCAATTTCTGAGGTATCCTTTAACGCCAACCACATATCAAAAACCTTCAGTAGAGAAGCATAGACTCATTAAAAACATATTGATTTGCTAGCTCTGATCGCGATGCCTTTAAATCTACAGACTTTCCAAGTTCCATGTAGTTATTGCAGTTGAGTGGAAAGAGCTATGCCATTTTATAGATAAATACAACTTTTTTATCAGTGATTTACGCTGAGAACATTTCTGGAGCAACCATGCCAAAACGAAGCAAATTCCGTAGTCAATTGACTTTGGCTCGAGAATTGGAAACTGTTTTTCTCATTGGTTTTTCCACCCCCCGCCTTAAGAACTATTTTATAAAACTGATGCTTATATATCACACAGGCTGTTTCTATGAATACTTAACCATCAGTCACATTTACAAACATATTCTTTACTAAAACTGATCCTTTATATATCACACAGGAAGTTCCTATGAATACTTCACAAGCAGTCACATTTACAAACACATTCTTTGTTCTGTTTGGGTTCACAGATTTCCTTTAGTTTCCCCTATCATTCATCTTTCTCTTGGTGGATGCTGAGAAATTGAATGTTTTGTTTTTTTTTTTCTTTACCTTTTCCACAATCAGAATTCAGAAGACCTGTGTTTATAATCTGTTTAGCCAGAGATTCTCGACCTACAGGACATCAGAGTCGTAAGGGAGTTTTTAAAAGGATGACCTGGATCACTCACACCATTTCTGAAAAGCCACCAGTGATGATATGCGTGGCGGGGTCTTTTTGGAATTTACTTGTCCCCTTTCGATATTGTAGACATTCTGCTGGGAAATTCACCACGTGGGTTCTGTCTGCTTGTTCACGTAGCAAGGATAACCTTCAGTGCTCTCGTTTCTAACCGTGAAGAGGCAGCTCTCTTGTTTAACCAGCCTTCCAATAATTCCATTTTCTGCTTCAATTTCCCCCCAGGGTACTTCATTAAGCAATGCTTACTGAACTCCTGGGAAATTATTGATAATTACAACATTGGGACCTGCAGATATTCCCGCTGGACCTTAACAAAGGGGAAATGACTTGACCTGGTAGAGAGAGGTCTACTCTAACTTACATTATGCCCACAAATATGCATGTGATGATCTTTCAAGCCACAAGCAAGTACAACCGAGGTATAATATTCTGAAGGTAAAAATGGAAGGCTTTTTCTGTGCTGTCCTTAAATCCCATTAAATAAACTTTTGCCCCTGCAAAGGAAACATCTTCCTATAGATATCACCACTTATTAGGTTGGCAAAAAAATGTGTTCGAGTTTTTCCAAAAGACATTACAGAAAAACCCAAATGAACTTTTTGGCCAACCCAACACATACCATTTGTCAGATAATTGTAACTCCATGTATCTGAGCATGCCAAATTTTTCCATCCTGTCTGATTCTTTGCAACCATATGGACTGTAGCCCCCCAGGCTCCTGTGTCCTTGGGATTCTCCAGGGAAGAGTACTGGAGTGGGTTGCCAAGTCCTGCTCCGGGGGAATCTCTCCAACCCAGGGATCAAACCAACATCTCTGGCACCTCCTGCGTTGGCAGGTGGGATCTTTACCAATAGCACCACCTGGGAAGTCCTCTATCTCCAAACACACTGGTTAGATAGGATGTGTGTCTTTTCTCATCCCATTACATTAGATGTTGGAGGAATAAAATATTGCCATTTAGAATAAACCCATAAAATGGTTCCAGATGACTTAAGGACTCAATAATATATGGTTTATCCATACGATGGGATCTTCAGTTCAGTTCAGTTCAGTCGCTCAGTCGTGTCCGACTCTTTGCGACCCCATGAACCACAGCACGCCGGGCCTCCCTGTCCATCACCAACTCCCGGAGTTCACTCAAACTCATGTCCATCGAGTCGGTGATGCGATGGGATCTTACTCAGCCTTAAAAAGGAATGAAACTGTAACTTATTCCACAACTGGGCTGAACTTGAGGACACTGTAGGGAAGGAAAACGAATTTCGCCTCTGTACGTCTGAATTCTTGGCTGAGATCCCTGTAATAAAAGACAGATGAACAAGAGAAAAGCAAGCAGGTTTATTAAGATGGGTGCCTCCTTTATATACATGGGAGAGACGAAGGGAAAATGAGTAACTCCAAGAGGTGACTTAGAACTGGGGCTCTCAAAGGTCTTCAGCAAAGAATAAACGCTTAAGAAGAAATAGCGGGAGAAAGGAGACTAGTTTTAGGCATCCAAGGTCAAACTGTGGGCAGTCTGACTAATGGCAGATCAAGTCCAGTTAGGAAAGTGTTATGTAGATTCCTGGCTCATGGAATCTAAAGTTGTCTCTGATGAGCAACTTTTGTCTTTCCTGGTAGAGAAGGGAGGAGGCATATCACTGCAAGTCTGTGTCCTGCTTTTAGGCAAATCGAGGGGCACAGGGAGCTTTGCTTTTCTGCTATCCATTTATTCTCAATGGCCTTCAGAGCAAAGCAACGGAACTGGTGTATTTTGGAGTTGGCAGAGTTTGGCTGCTCTTCAACACTGTGCTCAGTGAAATAAAACAGAGGAGACACATCGCGTGCGTCTGTGTATATATGTGGTTCCTGGAACAGTCTGAATCCATAGCTACAGAAAGGGTGGCTTCCAGGGGCTGGGGGTGGGGAGGGGCCAGGACGAAGGGAGCGTGAGGAGTCACTGTTTAATGAGGAGTTTCCACAGCTTCGTAGAAAACAGACTTGTAGTTTCCAAAAGGAAGAGAGATGGATGCATTGCAAGCCTGGAATTAGCAGATGTAAGCTGAGTCCCTTGGACTGCAAGGAGGTCCAACCAGTCCATTCTAAAGGAGATGTTCATTGGAAGCACTGATGCTAAAGCTGAATCTCCAATACTTTGTCCACCTCATGCAATGAGTTGACTCACTGGAAAAGACTCTGATGCTGGGAGGGGTTGGGGGTGGGAGGAGACGGGGACGACAGAGAATGAGATGGCTGGATGGCATCACCAACTCGATGGACATGGGTTTGAGTGAACTCCGGGAGTTGGTGATGGACAGGGAGGCCTGGCGTGCTGTGATTCATGGGGTTGCAGAGTCGGACATGACTGAGCAACTGAACTGAACTGAACTGAAGCTATTACATATAGGAAGGATAAACAAAGTCCTTACTGCATAGCACGGGGAATTACATCCAATACCCTGGGATAAAGCATAATGGAAGAGAATGTTTAAAAATCAGGTACACCTATGTATAACAGAGTCCCTCTGCTGTACAGCAGAAATTAACACATGATGCGTGAACTGTACTTCAATAAAATTAATTTTAAAAATAACTATGGAGTTTCAGATTGGGAAGATGAAAACAGCTCTAGACATGGGCAACAGTGATGGTTGCAAAACAATGTGAATGCATTTAATACCACTGGCCTGTTAACATATATATATATAACACACATGCATGTATATGTATGCATATATATAAGGATAAGTGAACCACTGAGCTGGATACCTCAAACTAACACAATATTGCAAATCAACTATACCCCAATATAAAATAAAGACTGTAGTCAGAAAAAATGCCACTGATCTATACACTTTAAAATAAAGATTAAAATGGTAACATTCTGTTATGTATATTGCTGCTGTTTTGTTGCTAATTTGTGTCCGATACTTTTGCGACCCCACCACGGGATTTCCCAGGCAAGAATACTGGAGTGGGTTGCTATTTCCTTCTCCAGAGGATCTTCCCAACCTAGCATTCTTCTTCCTTGGAAACATCGATTCTCAGCCAAATGCTACACAAACCGAAGGACATCAAACAGCCCATTTCACACATACACACACACACACACAAACACACACACACACATATATATAATATATTTTGCTGTTTAGTTGCTCAGTTGTGTCCAAGTCTGCAACCCCAGGGACTATAGCCCACCAGGCTCCTCTGTCTATGGGATTTCCCAGGCAAGAATACTAGAGTGGGTTGCCATTTCCCCCTCCAGGGATCTTCTCAACCCAGCAATCAAACCAGGGCCTCCTGCGTTGGCAGGCAAGTTCTCCACCACTGAGTCACCTGGAAAGCCCATGTGATGTGTAGTTTACCGTACTTTTAAAAGGATGGCCTAAATAAACATCAGGAACAGTGTATAATGATCTTTTTGGGGAGGTGGGGGGATGCAATAGAGTAAGAAAGGGAAAGGGAGGGGGTAGAATCGGTTCTGGAGGGTTTTGTACCCTTGAAAAAATAGAATATTTCCTGCCATATCAGTAATCAAAGGACGTCACAGTCACCACCTCCTAAAGCTGCCACGGATGGTGAGCCCTGAGGGAACTCAAGAAGGAAAGGACACCTGCTTTCTAGCAGCCGTCGGACTGCGGCCACTCCCCATGGTGAGCCCTGAGGAAACTCGGGATGTGAACACACAGGATACTGGTCCCCGAGAGCTGAGGTGCAGATTAAAGGAATGACTTCAGTGCACTCAGACTCTTGCATTTCCCCAGACACAGAGAAGTGCTCAATTCCTTAACTTGGGATATCTGGTCTTATCTAATTAACAGCAAGCTTCCCTGATAGCTCAGTTGGTAAAGAATGAGCCTGCAATGCGGGAGACCCTGGTTTGATTCCTGGGTTGGGAAGATCCGCTGGAGAAGGGATGGGCTACCCACTCCTGTATTCTTGGGCTTCCCTGGTGGCTCAGCTGGGAAAGAATCCACCTGAAATGCGGGAGACCTGGGTTCCATCCCTGGGTTGGGAAGATCCCCTAGAGAAGGGAAAGGCTACCCACTCCTGTATTCTGGCCTGGAGAATTCCATGGACTGTATAGTCCATGAGAGTCTCAAAGAGTTGGACACGACTGAACAACTTTCACTTTCAATGAACAATGTTTCGACGTTCAGACTACCTGCCCTTTGCTGCTGAACTATATAACCCAGCTCCTCCCCAACCCCCTCGAAGCAGTTTCTCAGAGCTATCTGAGGTGCTGTCTCCCAGACTGCAGTCCTCATTTTAGAAACGTAACTCACAACTCACACTGTGCATATTTTTCAACTCCGTGCACACTCTGGCACCATGATGGGCTGAGTCTCTGTCACCCACAGGATGGGCTGCAGCAGAGTAGCAAGAACCATGGTTAGACATGTGGCTGATGTAAGCCTGTGAACCTGGCACTTTACTGTGTAACTCGAGAAACATTTATCATCATTTTCCTAATCTATATCATCTTTTAAGGCTGACTCCAACTTCACCTGCTCACTATTCGTTTTTGGCCGTGTCTAGACTGAACTCTGGGAGTTGGTAATGGACAGGGAGGCCTGGCGTGCTGTGATTCATGGGGTCGCAAAGAGTCGGACACGACTGAGCGACTGAACTGAACTGATCTGAACTGATTCTTTGCCGACAAAGGTCTGGACAATCAAAGCTGTGCTTTTTCCAGGAGTCACATACAGATGTGAGAGTTGAACCATAAAGAAGGTTGAGTGCCAAAGAACTGATGATGCTTCTGAACTGTGGTGCTGGAGAAGACTCTTGAGAGTCCCTTGGACTATAAGGAGATCCAACCAGTCCATCCTAAAGGAAATCAGTCCTGACAATTCATTAAAAGGCCTGATGCTGAAGCTGAAGCTCCAATACTTTGACCACCTAATGAGAAGAGTCGACTCACTGGAAAAGACCCTGATGCTGGGAAAGACTGAAGGCAAAAGGAGAAGAGGGTGGCCGAGGATGAGATGGTTGGATGGCATCACCGACTCGATGCACTTGAGTTTGAGCCAGCTCTGGAGATGGTGAGGGACATGGAAGCCTGGCGTGCTGCAGTCCATGGGGTCTCAACGAGTCAGATATAACTTAGTGACAGAACAACAACAAACCCTAAGGCAAGAGACTCCCATGGGATTTCCAGCAGCCATGGCTGAAAGACACAGAAAATGCATTCCTCCCACCAAAACAAGTTGAATTCCTCAAATAGTTTGGCAGCTTAAACAGCTACCAAGCATGCAGAGATGCCTTGAGGAAACAATGAGCTATCTGTTTCCACATCCCTGAATTGAGTCATCTTTTTTTTTTTTTTTTCTTTTTTGTCAGCCTCATAGAAAGAATTCTTCTGAAATGCCAACTGTCAATGGTAGCCTTCCGGGAGCTGCTGTCCCACCCCCTACCCCCAAGCAGTGTGAGAACGACTATGTGGAGAGCATTTTCCAAAATAAGACTTGTCTCTCTGCCAGGACAGAAATAGACTCTGCAGCCCGAGGGAAGACCCTTTCTGTCTCCCACCCATTTTCCTAATCTGTAAACCACGGCCCCAAGGCTGTCAGACAGCTCCTGAAAGTGCTGAGGAGATGAATAGGATGACCTCAGGGTGGTCCTCGGGGTTTTGAGAAAAAGTCTTGCACAGCTCGTTCTGATGGCAGCCTCCGTGGTACCAGGGTTCGTGCTAAATGGATGACTTAACCCAGGGCAGGAAACCGTTAAGTCCTTTCTCCTATCAGGAAATGATCTTTGCAGATGAACACATCATCGGTTTTTAGCTGCCTTTATTCTGATTATTCTCAGTTCGTAGCCGTCTCCTCTAAGACCCGGGTCCCTGTATGAGAATCACATGAGGATAAACAGCAGCGCCAGGAGTCAGCTGGGGTCAGGCACCCGGGGAGTTCTCAACCTGTGTCAAGGCGCCCCCTGATGAAGCTGGCTTCCTGTTCCACCATGTAAACTCCTCGGGAAAGACGGATCAGGGCGAGTCACTGCCGTTCCAAAGGCAACAACACAGACCCGGAGACACAGGGTGGTTCAAAGGCAGCCCGGCTTCCTCTTCCCTGCCAGGCACAGGAAAACTCCGGTAGACACGGCCCTGGACAGTAGAGTCCATTCTCCCCAAACACTAAAAGACGAGTGAGGTTCATGGGACTTGGAGCTCGGAATAGAAGCTCGTCCTCCAAAGTATTTCCCCAGGCCCCGCGAGGATCATCCTTTTAAGAGATTCAGTTCAGTTCAGTCGCTCAGTCGTGTCCGACTCTCCGCGACCCCATGAATCACAGCACACCAGGCCTCCCTGTCCATCACCAACTCCCGGAGTTCACTCAGACTCAAGTCCACAGAGTCGGTGATGCCATCCAGCCATCTCATTCTCAGTCGTCCCCTTCTCCTCCTGCCCACAACCCTTCCCAGCATCAGAGTCTTTTCCAGGGAGTCAACTCGTCGCATGAGGTGGCCAAAGTATTGCAGTCTCAGCTTTAGCATCAGTCCCTCCAATGAACACCCAGGATCGATCTCCCTTAGAGTGGACTGGTTGGATCTCCTTGCGGTACAAGGGACTCTCAAGAGTCTTCTCCAACACCACAGTTCAAAAGCATCAATTCTTCGGCGATCAGCCTTCTTCACAGTCCAACTCTCACATCCATACATGACCATGGGAAAAACCATAGCCTTGACTAGACGGACGTTGGTTGGCAAAGTAATGTCTCTGCTTTTTAATATACTATCAAGGTTGGTCATAACTTTCCTTCCAAGGAGTAAGCGTCTTTTAATTTCATGGCTGCAATCACCCCCGCAGTGATCTTGGAGCCCAAAAAAATAAAGTCTGACACAGTTTCCACTGTTTTTCCATCTATTTCCCATGAAGTGATGGGACCAGATGCCATGATCTTTGTTTTCTGAATGTTGAGCTTCAAGCCAACCTTTTCACTCTCCTCTTTCACTTTCATCAAGAGGTTTTTGAGATCCTCTTCACTTTCTGCCATAAGAGTAGTGTCATCAGCATATCTGAGGTTATTGATATTTCTCGCAGCAATCTTGATTCCAGCTTGTGCTTCTTCCAGCCCAGCGTTCCTCATGATGTACTCTGCATATAAGTTAAATAAGCAAGGTGACAATATACAGCCTTGACGCACTCCTTTTCCTATTTGGAACCAGTCTGTTGTTCCATGTCCAGTTCTGACTGTTGCTTAAGAGATTAGGATTAGGGAATGTCGCTTCCTTCCTTACACGCCCAACGGACCCTGCAGATCCAAGGAAATGAAACCCAAGTGCTCAGTACAGCACTCAGCCTCTCCCAGCCTCTGCCTCTCAGAGCCGTCCCTCCTCCCTGGAACTGACCAAGCTCCATGGCAACTGTTGCACTGAGCCTCTGGATAGAAACAGGCCAGTTCCCAAACCCCATATTAGGTCAAATATCCACCCTGTGACCCACCCTACAGCATCCTAACCAAACACCTAATGCCACCCTTCCAGTAGGAAATTTTTTATCTTGTGCTCCGTCTTATCCCAGTCTTTGCAGCTCCGTGGTGACCCACACCGTTTTCCTACTCCTGGGAATCTTCCCGACCCAGGGATCAAACCTGTGTCCCTTGTGTCTCCTTACACTGGCAAGTAGATTCTTTTACCACTAGCGCCAGCTTGGAAGCCCTTCTCTGTCTTGAGGCTATTGGGTGTGCTGTGTGTGCAGTCATGTCCAGCTCTGTGCGACTGTAGCCTGGGAAGCTCCTCTGTCCATAGGATTTCTCAGCAAGAAGACTGGAGTGGGTTGCCATTTCCTCCTCCAGGGGATCTTCCCGACCCAGGGATCGAACCTGGCTCTCCTCCACTGCAGGCAGATTCTTTACGACTGAGCCACCAGGGAGACTTGAGGCTATAAGACCCGGCTATGAGCTTGCAAAAGGGGTCATCTCTCCCTTGAGCCCACTTGCTGTCCCCACAGCATCTCCCAGTCTAATAAAGTCTATTCTCTTCTCATTTCGTCTCATGTCTAGAAGTCCTGTTCCACCTTGCGCATGGACCACGGCAATCTTCTTTGGAAAGGTTCTCGACGCCCGAGGCAAAAGGAACCCTTCACTCCACGTGAGTGAAGTGTTTGCTTCACTCAAGGTGAGGATGGTGTTACCCCCGATGGTCCAGTAGCCCACCCACCGACACCCTCTCAAATGTTAGTTCCGTCCAGCAGAGGTGTCAGCTTCCACTCCCTGGGCTCAGCACAGAGCCTGGCTTATGAGCGGCCCTCTACAAAGGCTGCTTGGGTGGAGGGGGTTATATACGAATAGAGTCCTAAACATGATGGATTCCGGGGCTCAAATCACAGGCCAGGACTTTCCCGGCAGTCCAGCGATTAAGACCGTGTGCTTCTCATGCAGGGGCACAGGTTCTATCCCATCTAACCATCTGCCTATCTCCCTGTATATACATCTCCATGTTATCCATCTATATCTCCCCATCAATACATCTATTCATCTGCGCATTATCCATCTACCCATCTCCCCATCTGTCACCACATTTATCCATCTGTCCATCTGCCTATCAATCCGTCTCCCAATTATCCAGTCATCCATCTCCCCAGCTACCCATCTCGGATCTGCCCATTGCTTCATCCCCCCATCTGTCCATCTATTCGTCCATCCACCTCCCCACCTATCCATCTCCCCATCTCCCCATCTGTCCATCTATCCATCTATCCATTTCCCTGTCTATCCCTTTATTCATCTCCCCACCTCTCCATCCATCCATCGTCCCATCTGCACATCTATTGACATCTTTTCATCTGCCCATTGCCCCATCTATTGACCTGTCCGTCTCCCCATCTTTTTATCTATCCATCACCCCATTTATCCACCTCCCGTCTATCCATCTCCCCACCTAGCCATCCATTCATCCTGCCATTTATCCATCCATCGGTCCATATATCCATGTCCCCATCTAGCCATCTCGGATCTCCCCATCTATCCATCTCCCCAGCCATCCATCTATCCATCTCCCCACCCATCCATCTATTTATTTATCCACTTCCCTTCCTATCCACCTCACATCTGTTCGTCTCCCCATCTATCAATCCGTCTATCCATCCCTCCATCTATCCATCTCCCCATCTGTCTGCCAATTATCCAGTTATTTGTCTCTCCATCATGTAATCCATCTGTCTCTGCATCAGCCCATCCATCCATCTCCCCATCTATCCATCTTTCAATTATCCATCTATCCATCTCTGATCTATCCATCTCCCCATGTAGCCATCACCCCATCTTCCCATCTCGTCATCTATCCATCGCCCCATCTATCCATCTATCCAGCTCCCCATCTATGCATCCCCCATGTATCCATCTCCCCTTCCTCCATCTATCCATCTTCCCATCCCCCCTGTATCTATCTCGCCACCTATCCATTGCCCCAACTATTTACTCCCCCATCACCCCATCTATCCACGGCCCACCCGTCTCCCCATCCGTCATCCATTTCTCCACACACACCCATGGCACCACCAATGACCAGGAGCTTATGACTGCACAAAGTTCCTGTTTCCCTGTTTTTCTGACAATTACTTGAGCGATCCGATTTCATCTCAAGCACAGAAGAGGCAAGGTGTGTTTGCAGCCTTTTCCCCCATCCTTGTGGTCATTGCTGTGTGTTGCTCAAACACTGGAAGCCACGTTGCTCGAAAGATCTTAAAAACAGCACAGATCTTGTCATTTATATGCCAGGTCACTACAAATGACAGAGAGAAAAAATATGCTATGCGTTGGGCTGCCCGGTTGAAAGGAACGGGTTACTTTGCTTTTTTTATGCCTCTGCAGCATAGAAACATCACTTTTAAGCTGAAAGAAAAGAGTTAAGGCTTCTCTGTGTATTAAACGCTGGGTCGTTTTGCAGACGGCACAAAACTACTTGTCCAAGCCCTCGACATTCTACCAAGGCCAGGAAATAACCCTCCAGTGCAAGCCCTGCTCACGGGGTCTGCCTGACTCAGAGCAACACAATGCATTTTCTGCCCACCCATCTGACCACCGGTTGTCACAGCCCCAGGTGATTAACCCACCACGTGTGCAGCCCTGGGTCAGCACTCTGGCCCTCTGGCTCATCTCTAAGCTGCTTCCAGGCTCATAAAAATAACTGTGCCCTGTCTACAAATGCAGGGTGGGCAGCCCAGCTCAGGATGCTATCAAGCTAGTGAGCCAAGAGATCTTGGCGATGATATTAGACGTATTTCTTTGAGATTCTCTGTAGTTTGCGTTCAGCTATGATGAGGAGGTCAACTCTCTCTGCCGCAGGCAGTAGGCCGGACAAGGAGCGTGGTTTTCACCAGAGGAACAAGGCAAGATGACCCGCAATTCCAGTGTACCATGCAGGGCATTAACGATGCTTTCGGGAGGATCCCCAGAGAGTTGGGACCCCTCAAGCTTCAAAAGAGTGAGATGCCCCAAAGTGGAAAGTCTTTATCGGATCTTTGCAAGAAACACCAAAGGGTGGTTGGGCTTTCCAAGAATGCAAGCTCCTGTGAGCCAGGAATCATGCTTTTTCAGCTTATGTTACAGGCAATAAGCACTGATATATATATCAGGTAGTCACTGATATGCCGAAGTTCCTTATTTAGATTTGTCTTTTCCACTCAAGCACGGTATCCCGGAACAGGGCAGCATTTCAAATAGCTTGTGGGAGACACGGGCTGAGGCAGACACTAGCGGGATGATAGCCTTTGTGGTGCAGGAGGAGGCGGGTGGTGGGAGGCAGCTAGGTGCAGGAAGGGCTATGTGTCAGGGACGCTGGGACCAAAGAGATGGGCATAAAGGAGCCCCCCAGAGGGGAAAGAGAAGAACAAGGTCCCACAGGGATCAACCCTCACTTCAAACCCATAAGGCAGGCGACCAGAGTCTGCAACAGCTTATCATTTTACGGGACCCTGACTATATCTTAATTACAGAGAAATGCAAAAATCTGGATAGTCAATAATTCAACCGTGTAGTGATAACCACGGACACATTTATAGACAGACAAGGGACAGGCATAGAGTAAATGGGCAGACACCCAGAGGCAGTGAGAAAGACACAGACTCAGACATTTAGACAGACCGATCCAGACAGAGAAACACGGCCAGATGAGCTTGCTAGCTAGACACGCTAATATAGACAGATGCTGGGAAAGATTGAGGGCGGGAGGAGAAGGGGACAACAGAGGATGAGACGGTTGGATGGCGTCACCGACTCGATGGACGTGAGTTTGAGCAACCTCTGGGAGTTTGTTACGGACAGGGAAGCCTGGCGAGCTGCGGTCCACGGGGTCACAAAGAGTCGGACGTGACTGAGCGACTGAACTGAACTGATAGACAGATGATAGAGACAGAGATAGATGGATAAGAGATATAGGTATATATAAATATATTCTATCTGAATATATAAATATGACTTCATATGACATATAAATATAAGCCAAGATTTGGATTTATGTTGCTCAACCTTGCATGGCAAACCATACAAAAGTAAAGCTAAAAATCTCCAAAAAGAAAATATAACTGAGTCTTCAAAACAAACTCCATCCATTCTTCTTTTAACATATGATTGTCACATCGCCAATGTCCTAAACAGGCTACCTGTTCCAGTTACATATATACTATATTCAAAAACCATATCTATGTGTGTGTGTGTGCATATGAATAAAAATTTATATGTACTATATTTACATGTACATTATAATACGCATGAAAGTGAAAGTGAATTCTCCAGGCCATAATACTGAAGTGGGTTGCCTTTCCCTTCTCCAGGGCATCTTTCCAATCCAAGGATTGAACCCAGGTCTCCTGCATTGCAGGTGGATTCTTTACCAGCTGAGCCACAAGGGAAGCCCAAATATGCATCTGATATGCATTTAATATTATACATGCATACACAATTTGCTTTCCAAAAAGAAGTTGATACTGATCATTTTCTTCTAACTTAACAGTGGATCATAATCATTTCCCATCTCAAAAAATAATTTTGCATCATTCTGATCAACCACATAGCATTCCATAGTGTGGCTATTGTAAGAGAAGAAAACCTCCGTCCTTTTAGGTTCTGAAATGGGAGCCTGTGAATTAAACTGACATGAAGCAGATTAACAGGGCCACAGCACACACATGTTAATTAATATTCTGCATGCACAGAGGAGCTTTCATAGGAAAAATCAAGACGTAAAGAAGTGCTTAGGACTTACATGCATTTTTCTTAAAAGAAGGATGAATTTGTGGAGAAATGCCTGGAGGAAGGCTGCGTAAATGTCTAGGGTCAGTGAACCGTGGGGAGACGGCTACAACATTCACAGGGGAACTAACACAAAGTCACGGTGGTTTCAGGGTGTTTGCACTGCCTCCCGGCTTGAATTCTGGAGGAAAAAACGGACCACAAACAGACATGCCGAAACACACATAAGTGAAGTGCTACCAGGAGATGACTTGTGAGTCATGGAAATTCAAACAGCAACATCGTCAGGGCTGGTTTGGGCTGAGGACCCTTGAACTGGGCCTTGATGATGCAAAACCAGAGAGGAAGACCCACCCCGGGGGAAGTAGGATCTTTAGACCAGAGGGAAGGGTTTTGATGGCCAGACGGAAGCTCATTAAATTTACTAACGTGGACAAAGAAATCCAGAACGCACCTCCAGTGCAATAAAGTTATTTTGAGCTGAAGGCATTCGACAATGAACAGATGCAGGAAAGAGGCTCTGTTGGAACCCTCCATTGCTGCGCCGAAAAGAGTCTCCCAAAAGATGTCAGCTCTGGTAAATTCCCCTTCGAGGAAGGCTTCCTGCACCCCAGAAAATGAACTCCCATCATCAAGGCAGCAAGAAAGTAAACCACCTGAATGGACATTGTCACAAACCTATCCAACCTGCGATGAATGCTCCTGAACAGCCATTAATCCCGCCTAAATGTTATTTATACCTCCATAAATACCTTTCTCCCTGCTTCCCCTTCCCCTGCAAAGATGATCCATCAGCTCTAAATGCTAGCATCTCGGGCTGCCTGGCTGTGTGAGTTCCCAGGAGTGTACGTGTGTGAATAAACACTGGTTTTCCTCGCGTTCCTCTGTCTTCTGTCAGTGAACTCTGCACCATCTTAGTGATGGAACACCCAGGGTGGAGGAAAAGCTTTTTCCTCCCCGATGTGATTAACCACGTAACAGTATAAAGTACAATTTTTCATGCCAGGCAAGAATACTGGCGTGGGGTTGCCATTTCCTACTGCAGGGCATCTTCCCGACCCAGGTATCGAACCGGAGTCCCTTGCATCTCCTGCAGTGGCAGGTGGGTTCATCACCACTGAGACACCTGGGAAGCCCCCGGTGCATGAGTGAATCGACTCAAAAGTCACATTCCACATAAAATATCATCTCTACAATTGAAGAGACTCCATCCACACAGAATTTCACGGGAAGGGAGAGCTGGGCAATTAGGCAAAAATGTTCAAAGCAATAAGAGTGTAGAAGAGAAGAGAAATACCATGATGTGCAGAGAACATGATTATCTCCACGGACATGCAAGAGAATCTTTCGGAAATTGATGAAGAAGAGTCTTCCGCAAAGCTGCAGAAGACAAGAACAATACACAAAGAAACAATACGCATTCCATTACACCAGCAACACAGCATGAGAAAACACCCCTTAGCAAGCATTATGTGACAAATACAATGTATCGTGAAGCTATCAATTATAAAATACCTGAAGTACACCTATCATAAGACATGAGAACCCATTAGAAAGAGAGACAAACAAGAACATGTTTATGAAGACCATAAAAGATGTAACAAATGACCAGAGAAACTTGGAGCTCAGTGGGTAAAGAATCCACCTGCAATGCAGGAGACCCTGGTTCGATTCCTGCGTCGGGAAGATCCGCTGGAGAAGGGATAGGCTACCCTCTCGAGTCTTCTTAGGCTTCCCTTGCGGCTCAGCTGGTAAAGAATCTGCCTGCAATGCAGGAGACCTGGGCTTGATTCCTGGGTTGGGAAGTTGCCCTGGAGAAGGGAAAGGCTACCCACTCCAGTATCCTGGCCTGGAGAATTCTATAGACAGTCCATGGGGTCGGAAAAAGTAAGACACAACTGGGCAACTTTCACTTTCCACTAAAGGGAGGACGCAATAATCTTTAAAGATGTTTATTATGTTTGGAGTAAGCCATCAGTTCAATGCAAATCAGCTAGCATAGCCACGATAGAAGATTTCTTTACACTGGCAACAGTGTTGATTTTTTTCACATGGACAGTGAGTGTTCAAGAACTGCCAACGCTATTTGGAAGGATAATAAAAGTTGGGGGGCAATTCTCCTACTAAACAGCATTACAACAGGATACATGACATTAGAAGGTTTATAGTAATTGAAACAATGTGATGCCGGACAGTCAGCTTGACTAAAGGAACAGGGAAGAGGGGTGAGAAGTCGATGGAGGTGTTAATAGGAACATAATGTGAGGGTTTCCTGGTTGGTGGTCCAGTGGTTAGGAATCCGCCTGCCAAAGCAGGATACCTGAGTGTGACCCTTGCCCCATGAAGATCCCACAAGCCGCAGAGCGACTAACTCCATGCACCGCAAACGCTGAGCCTGTGCTCTAGAACCCGGAGCCATAACTACGGAGATGACAGTCAACCACGAGTAAAGCCTGCGGGTCTAGGACCCCATGCTCTGCAACAAGGGAGGCCAGCAGACCACACACCGCAGGCAGGGAGCAGTCCCCACTCTCCGCGATTAGAAAAAGCCCATGCACATCAACGGACATGGGTTTGGGTGGACTCAGGGAGTTGCTTATGGACAGGGAGGCCTGGCCTGCTGCGGTCCATGGGGTCACAAACAGTCGGACACAACTGAGCGACTGAACTGAACCTGAAACGATGAATACCCAGAGCAGCCCCAAATAAACAAACATGAATGAAAAAAAAAGAAAGAAACATAATATGACAAGAATTCAAGGCCAGCTGATGGGGTGGGGTATACACAAGCCGCTCAATAAATGGTGCTGGAAAACTTCTGTGGGGCAGATGGGACAGAAAGAGAGGAGAGATTGCTGCATTGCAGTACTGAAAACAAATATGCTCAATTACTTTAAAAAAAAAAAGAGTATATCTAACTTGAAAACGGAAGTGTCCAAAACAATTAGAAGAAAGTAATGAAAATACGTGTAAGACCTTGAACTAAGAAACGTTCCCAAAGGCACTCGACATACAAACCCTATGTAAAGGAAACACTAGCATTTTCCTGTTGTTTAGTTGCTAAGGTATCCAACTCTTCTGTGACCCGGTGAGCTAGGGCCCACCAGGCTCCTCTGTTGATGGGATTCTCCAGGCAAGAATAGTGGAGTGGGTTGCCATGTCCTACTCCAGCGGATCTTTGTGACCCAAGGATGGAACCCGAGTCTCCTGTCTCTCCTGCATTGGCAGGCAGATTCTTCATCACTGAACCACCTGGGAAGCCCAGATATTGGCGAGTCAAGTTACATTCAATCCAGAATTTCTATTCTGCAGAAGACACTGTAAACCAGTTTAAGAGACAAGTCATGGAATGAGGGAGAAACTTGCAAGGGATGGACTTGTTGAATCTCCTTGCAGTCCAAGGGACTCTCAAGAGTCTTCTCCAACACCACAGTTCAAAAGCATCAATTCTTCGGCGCTCAGCTTTCTTTATACTCCAACTCTCACATCCAAACTCAAAGTGGATTACTTCCTGCCTCAGCAAAGAGGTCCTACACCTCAGAAAGAGAACACTCAAGGAGAAATCTATCAATTAGTATAAGAATGTGATTTATAGTCCAAGGGACTGAATAACAAAAAGCATTATTAAAATGTATTCAAACTCTGAAAATTAAGAAAGTATACCTTGAAGGGTCAGGGAACTAGCCTATGATACCAGGTAGGCTGGTCTAAAAATTACAAGAAAAAGCAACATCAAGTGCTCTTAAGGCTATGGAAAATGGAATTTTTAATACTCTCATAATTCTAAAAAGCAGAGACATTACTTTGCCAACAAAGGTCCATCTAGTCAAGGCTATGATTTTTCCAGTAGTCATGTATGGATGTGAGAGCTGGACTATAAAGAAAGCTGAGCATTGAAGAATTGATGCTTTTGAACTGTGGTGTTGGAAAAGACTCTTGAGAGTCCCTTGGACTGCAAGGAGATCCAACCAGTCCATCCTAAAGGAGATCAGTCTTGGGTGTGCATTGGAAGGACTGATGCTGAATCTGAAACTCCACTACTTTGGCCACCTGATGTGAAGAGTTGACTCACTGGAAAAGACTCTGATGCTGGGAAGGATTGGGGGCAGGAGGAGACGGGGACGACAGAGAATGAGATGGCTGGATGGCGTCACCGACCCGATGGACATGAGTTTGGGTGAACCCTGGGAGTTAGTGACAAATAGGGAGGCCTGGTGTGCTTCAGTCCAAGGGGTCACAAAGAGTCGGACACGATGGAGTGGCTGAACTGAACTGAACTGAATTCTGAAATATTTCACTTTTTAAAATTTGTTTTTTAATTGGTGAAAAAATGCTTTACAATGTTGTATTGGTTTTGGCAGTACAAAGCAAATCAGTCATAATTATACATTTTATATATATATATATATATATATATCTCCTTCCTCTTAAGCCTCCTTCCTCCCTGTATCTCAACCCTCTAGGTTATCACAGAGCACCAGCTTCCTGTATTATACAGAAACTTCCCACTATCCTTTTTTTTTTTTTAATGTAAAAAGCAACGTTGATTGGATTTAACAAAACATGCTGATGGCAGATTTAACTCAAAATGGGGAAGAAATCTGTTGTTCCCCCCACCTCAGAGCAGCATTATTTTTTTTTTCTTGCATTTTCATCCTTTCCCTTATATCTTTACTTGCATTAAAGCCAAACAACCTCACACATAACAGCCTCAAATAAAAGTAACTTCACATGTAATTTAATCTGCAATAACATCAAAAGTCACACCCCAGAGCAAAGACTTTTTTAAAAAGGACCATTTTAGCATTCTCGCCCAAAAAGACATTTCCGGAGTTTCAGTATCTTATAGAAGAAAGTGGATATACTCAAACTTTGAAAGGTCAAGGAATAATAAAACCATCTCATTATGCACTTACTGCAAAGAAATGAAGGCACGTTCCACCAAACCAACGCGTATCAGCTGTTTGCAAACGTATGCTCCACAATTTTCTTTCGCTTTTTATTTTTCATGACATTTTCACGATATTTGAAAAGACAAACACAAAGTCATGAATAAGAGATGATCCATCTGCAGAAAAAAAAATAATATAATAACTAAAGTTTGATCTTCCAGTTGTTACATTGGAATAATCCATTAATTAAACAGGGTTCAAAATGCAACAAAGAAGCCGTATATTATGCAGAACTGGTTAACTGGATCTCCCAGTCAATTAAAGCCTGTAACAGTAATGATTCCAGCCTCACCCACCACCCCAGACGCAGCTCCTCCACATGGATCCGAGGAACTTGAAAAAGTCTGTTTTAAAGACCCAACTCTGTGATCTAACAAAAGCAGGGCATTCTGAACACGCACCAGGCACTCAAAAAGGGAAAATATTTCTTCTTAAATGAATGGACGAGGGAAGGGATGGCAGAGCTGGTCCTGGCCCCTGATCATCACTCTTCATCACGCACGGTCTGCAGGTATTTCTTCCTGGGTTCCAGAGGGGTTGGTCCCCGGAGACCTGGCCATGGGCTGTTAGGGACCACACAGCACAGGTGCGTTTTCTCACAAATAATGCCATTGAGGCCCAGCTGAGAGAATGGGGAGTTTTCTCCAGGTGGATGGGATGTGCCCCCAAGTTCTGATGGTGCTCAGGTAGTTCCCATCTTCCTCAACATTCTGAGGCTTCCCTGGCAGCTCAGCTGGTAAAGAATCTGCCTGCGATGCAGGAGACCCCAGTTCGATTCCTGGGTCGGGAAGATCCCCTGGAGAAGGAAAAGGCTACCCACTCCAGTATTCTTGGTCTTCCCCTGTGGCTCAGCTGCTAAAGGATCTGCCTGCAATGTGGGAGACCTGGGTTCCATCCCTGGGTTGGGAAGATGCCCTGGAGAAGGGAAAAGCTGCCCACACCAGTATACTGGCCTGGAGAATTCCATCGACTACGGTCCACGGGGTTGCAAAGAGTCAGACACGACTGAGTGACTTTCACGGGCATGTAAGGGCTTCCCAGGTGGCACTGGTGGGAAAGCACACCCCTGTCAATGCAGGAGAAGCAAGAGATACAGGTTCGATCCCTGGGTCGGGGAGATCCTTTGGAGAAGGGCATGGCAATCCACTCCAGTGGTTCTGGCCTGGAGAATCTCATGGACAGAAGAGCCTGGCGGGCTACAGTCTAGGGGGTCACAAAGCATCAGGTATGACTGGGTGACTAAGCACGAGCGTCTGAACACAGCAAGCAAGCATGCCTTCTTTTTCCTATTTTCTTGATACTGCAGCTGAGTCCTTCTGCCCCTCTGGCTTATTTCTGCGTCCAACTTCAGAGAGCTAGGAGACATGGACATCATCAGTGTTTGCTCCTGGATCATGTTTCAGATGACAAATCTTAACAGCTCTTAGGAATCAAGATATCTATGGCCCCGTGTCACAACGTCATCTCTGGCAGAGACATATATTCTAAAGCAAATCCTAACATGTTAAAAAATATATTCTAAAGCAAATCCTAACATGATTTACACGTCCCTTTCTTCTCGAGTGGAGATGGTCATAAAACACACACTTGAGGAAACGTCACCCATGTGAAAACTAGTTGAAAGAGATTTTTATTTTTTTTAATGTGCAAAGACACAGAAAATATATCAACCATAAGTCTTCTTGGAAATAAATAAACACTTGCAGACGTACTCCAGTGAAAGGCAAGATCAATCAAAACTGAAATTTACAACTAACCATTAAAGGCGTGGTAAGAGAGGCAGCAAACAGGAAGCTAACTATAGAATTAAGTACAAGTAATGGTGACAAATAGGACTTCCCTGGTGCCTCAGATCGCAAAGAGTTTGCCTCCCAATGCAGGAGACCTGGGTTCGATCCCTGGGTCGGGAAGATCCCCTGGAGAACGGAGTGGCAACCCACTCTAGGATTCTTGCCTGGAGAACCCCTTGGACAGAGGAGCCTGGTGGGGCTCCACCAATGGTGACAAATACTATTGTGAAACAGTGTGCAGATGTTAGACTCTTGAAACGACTTATTCCCGTGGGATAAACGACGATGAAAAAAAAATTTTTTTTAAGTAGGAACAGAATCATTTGGAAAGCAGAAGGACCAATGCAAACACATGGATCAAATTTAGTGGATTATAAAATGAGACAGTTGTTGAACTAATGGATAAAGCCAACACATAAATCTGTGACTCGCCCTTAAACATTTCAAAAATAGATAAAACTTAGAGATGCGGCAGGGTGGGGTGGGGGAATAGGGAGAGAGAGATAAAATGTTAGAATGTAAAATCTTGGAATTGGGACATGGGCTATAACCAAAGATAAGGATGAATTAATGCTAAAGCTGAAACTGCAATACTTTGGCCACCTCATGCGATGAGTTGACTCACTGGAAAAGACTCTGATGCTGGGAAAGGTTGGGGGCGGGAGGAGAAGGGGATGACCGAGAATGAGATGGCTGGATGGCATCACCGACTCTGTGGACATGAGTTTGAGTGACCTCCGGGAGTTGGTTGATGGATAGGGAGGCCTGGCGTGCTGTGATTCATGGGGTCACACAGAGTCAGACACGACTGAGCGACTGAACTGAACTGAATCTTCAAAGTACTGAACAGAATACTCTTCTATGAAGTTTGAAAGTCTGTACAAAAATCCATGATTAAAACATGCAGTTCCTATGTTAAGAAGATTTAGAGAAATCGAAAAGGCCACGTAATCAAAGAAGAAATTCAACATATAGTCAAGGAACTGGGCTTCAAAGAAGGCTGTGTTTACCTTCCACAAATGACTTGTTCATTTTTTTTTTCTGAAATTTTTATTGAGTCTTGGGGTATAGTCAACCAGCAATGCTGAGATGGTTTCAGGTGGACAGCAAAGGGACTCAGTCATACATGTACATGTATCCATTCTCCCCCAAACTCCCCTCCCATCCAGGCTGCCACATAACCTTTTCTATGAGATGTGTTCTCTTTCCATGTTGTATACAGGTGGCTTAGTGGGAAGGTCGATAGAGTATGAGAAAAAGGAAAATAGTCAATATAAAATAGGTAATTAGTAAGGACCTACTTATAACACAGGGAACCCTACTCAATACTCTGTAATGAGTTATATGGGAAAAAATCTAAACATAGAGTAGATAAATGTTTATGGGAACTTCCCAGGGGCTCTAGTGGTTAAAAAAAAAAAAAAAACACCTCACCAAATAATACAGCAGATATGAGAGACGCAGGTCTGTCTAGTCAAAGCTACGGTTTTTCCAGTAGTCATGTATGCATGTGAGAGTTGGACCATAAAGAAGGCTGAGTGATAAAGAATGGATGCTTTTGTACTGTGGTGCTGGAGAAGACTCTTGAGAGTCCCTTGGACTGCAAGGAGATTAAACCTGCCAATGCAAAGGGAAATCAGTCCTGGATATTCACTGGAGGGACTGATATTGAAGCTGAAACATCAATACTTTGGCCACCTGATGTGAAGACCTGGATAGATTGAAGGCAAGAGGAGAAGGGGACGACAGAGAATGAGACGGCTGGATGGCATAACCGACTGGATGGCCATGAGTTTGAGCACGCTCCAGGAGTTGGTGATGGACAGGGAGGCCTGGCGTGCTGCAGTCCATGGGGTCGTAAAGAGTCGGACACGACGGAGTGACTGAACTGAACTGAACTGAGGAGACGCAGGTTTGATCGCTGGGTTGGGAAGGTCCCTGGAGAAAGAAATGGCAATCCGTCCCAGCATTCTTGCCTGGAGAATCCCACGGACAGAGGAGCCTGGTGGGCTACAGTCCACGGGGTCGTAGAGCCAGACACGACTGAAGTGACTTAGCACACGTGTATATGGATAACCGATTCCCTGTGCTGTACATGGGAACTAACACACGGTTGCAAATCAACTGTGCTCCAATAACATCTTTCCAAAAAATTAGAGGGCCCTAGTCAAGGTAGAGAAAAACTCATTCAAAAGCCAGATGCCTTAGGTAGATGTCTGCTGTTTGTTGTCAAACTACAGTGGTTTCAGCATGGGGATTACCTGCAGCTAAGGAACTACCTGGAGCCACTGGTCTCAAAAAGAGGCAGGCAGCTCCCAGCCCTCAGAGACGGTGGTCCCCAGATGCAGGTGACCCAGGATGCAAAAGGTAGTCTGCAGCAAAACAAGCAGATGCAGAGTATGAGCTATTTCTCATAGCCACGAAACCTGAAATTTAACCCTGGTAGGTAACTCAGAGGCAAGCCACTCCAGTACTCTTCCCTAGAAAATTCCATGGATGGAGGAGCCTGGTAGGCTGCAGTCCGTGGGGTCGCTAAGGGTCGGACACGACTGAGCAACTTCACTTTCACTTTTCACTTTCACACATTGGAGAAGGAAATGGCAACCCACTCCAGTGTCCTTGCCTGGAGAATCCCAGGGACGGGGGACCCTGGTGGGCTTCCGTCTATGGGGTCACACAGAGTCGGACACGACTGAAGTGACGCAGCAGCAGAAGCAGCAGGTAACTCAGAGTGTTTCCTGGTGGTAAAGAATCCGCCTGCCAATTCAAGAGACCCGGGTGCCATCCCTGGGTCGGGAAGATGCCCTGGAGAAGGGAATGACAACCGACTCCAGTATTCTTGCCTGCAGAATCCCATGGACAGAGGAGCCCGGCAGGCTACCGTCCATGGGCTTTGCAGAGAGTCTGATGTGACTGATTGAGCACGTGCGCACACAGGTAAGTTGGAGCAAGCATATATGGTTTCTCAATGGATGAGGTAGTGATATTTAAGTTGTAAAAATAAGCAAGGAATGTTCTCCAAGCCCTCCCATCTGGTTTCCTATTTTAATGGTGGGAAAGCATTTTGGGACTCTTCTAGAAAGGCTTCCTACATGCACAGCATGCTATTTATTCAAAATAAGGAGTTGCCTCCACAGATAATTGCTCCTGCGGTCTCAAAGTTGTCAGGAAAAAAAAAAGATTTATTACTCAGTATCTATGAATAAACATCATCATTTTTGCCAGATGCCACGAAAAATTTAATTGACTCATTTTTGATAACCCATGGCCATGAGGTAATTCATTTGCTTGCCATTTAGCTGATAATTTATTCTAGGAAGTTTAGAGACACGATTTGTTGCTTGGAAATCATACTGCTGTCATCCCATTATCTAGAGAGTTTTGCTAGAGCCAGGTTTGTCGCTGATAAAGCCTGCCATAAGAACATTCCAAATTATCTTGATCAGGCTTCTGCAATGAGGAAATTGTGTAGCAAAATCGCTTCCCTCTCCTATAAAGCATCTTGGAAGGGGTGTTTTGTTTTCCTCGGTTTTGTTTTGCTTTTTGCTGTTGCTTTTTGATGATAAAACATCTAGCATTCTTGTGATCTCCATCCCTGAAGATCCTGGTCTGTTCTTGCATTTAATCCACCCATTTATCCATTAAAGGACATTACTAAACCTTTCTCCAGTCCTATCACTTCATGGCAAACAGATGGGGAAAAAGTGGGAACAGTGGCAGATTTTATTTTCTTGGGCTCCAAAATCACTGCAGATGGTGACTGCAGCCATGAAAGTAACAGACACTTGCTCCTTGGAAGGAAAGCTATGACCAACCTAGACAGCATATGAAAAAGCAGAGACATTACTCTGCTGACAAAGGTCCATCTATCTAGTCAAGGCTATGGTTTTTCCAGTGGTCATGTATGGATGTGAGAGTTGGACTACAAAGAAAGTTGAGTGCTAAAGAATTGCTTCTTTTGAACTGTGGTGTTGGAGAAGACTTTCGAGAGTCTTGGAGAGACTTGCAATCCCCTTGGATTGCAAGGAGATCCAACCAGTCCATCCTAAAGGAGATCAGTCCTGAGTATTCATTGGAAGGACTGACGCTGAGACTGAAACTCCAATCCTTTGGCCACCTGATGCGAAGAGTTGACTCACTGGAAAAGACCCTGATGCTGGGAAAGATTGAGGGCAGGAGGAGAAGGGGACGACAGAGGATGAGATGGCTGGATGGCATCACCGACTCGATGGACATGGGTTTGAGCAAATTCCGGGAGATGGTAAAAGACAGGGGAGCCTGGCGTCTTGCAGGCCATGGGGTCACAAAGAGTAGGACATGACTTAGTGACTGAATAATAACACATCTTTACTATAAATGAATTTGAGTGTTTGGCTCTAATAAACATGCCATTAAAATGACAGATAGATTAGAATCACACAATCCTAATATATAAAGTAATGACATCGTTCCAAAACATGTTGATTTTTTATCTTATGAAGTCCCAGCAACAGTTCGAAGGTCTTTAATCCCAGACACCAATGCTAGCTCTATTTTACAGATGAGAAAACTGAGCCACAGGGAGGTTAAGTGTCTTGCAGAAGGTCACAGAGCTGGTAAAATGAGCAGCTTGAGTCTTTAATTCTAGAATGCGTTTTCGCCATTACAGAGAATTGGACAAGCTACCACAAAGCATCGCCGCGTATCTTACTCCCCATTCCTCTAATATTTACATCAAACACTTCCAAATGTGATAGCAACAGTCACTCACCAAAGTGGCAAAGATTAAGACAAAAAAAATACTGTTGAAAATATCATGCTTGGTTGTTCCTGATTGACATTCAAAATGCATACATCCTTTGCAATAACGGCATTGTTGTAGCATAGCCTATTGAAAAAGCCACATACATACTCACCCAAATATGCAAATAGATTTATACCATGATTTTTTTTGTGGGGGTCCTTGTTTACAGTAGCAAAAAACCGGAAACAACGTAAATGGCCATCGGTACCATTATCCAATCAAAGCCTAGCATGCTTGACACTCTCTGAGTTTCTGAGTGTCTCAGTGGGATGACAGTGAAAAATGCCCAAGACAGATTGCTAGATAAAAGAGACATCACAAAATAACACTGAGAGATTCCCCTTGGCGTCACATCACTTTTTGTGTATTTTTGAAAAGGAGAGAAAGCACAAAATACGTAAGGGAAGACACACTGCTAACTGTTAGAAGTTGTTCCTTCTGCAAAGTAGGAGGGGGTGGGTGAGTTACTTTACAGGAAGTGGGGAAGCGGAGATGGGAGGATGGAGAACTTTCTAGATAGGATGGCTAGGAATATAACTGAAGTCGTGAATGAATAAAGCTGCAACTTGAGCGCTGTGATCAATCTGTCCGACATCGTTTGCATTAGTCATATACATATATATATATTTATTTATAAAACGAGTCTAGCAGCTGGGGAGCACCATTTTTCTTTCATGCACTGCAGCCTGCCTGCAAAGATACATGAGTGGTCCACCTCCAGGGAAGGAGGCAGATAGCAATGGCCGGCACTGGCCATAAATGCCCATCTCAGAGAGGGTAATGGCTTTCGACTTTCCGACTGCATTCCAGAAGGCACGCCGAGCACGAGACGGGAGAGACGGCCTGGGCAGGGAGGAGTGCGAGGGACTCAACTGCCTGTTGAGTGCTGGGACTGTTCTCTCGGCCTCTTATTTTGATTTCTTCTTCCGCATCTCCAGTGAATCCTATACAAAGGCCTGCTTTTATCCTCTACGGGCTCTTCCTTCCTGTCTCCTCTTTGACAATGCTTTTTTTTTTTTTTTTTTCTGCTGGTGTTACATTCTGGGTCATCTCGTCAGAAGTATCATTCAATGCTCAGTGATATATAATCCATGGAGGTTTTGCTTTGATTAATATCCACTCCAGGAAGGTACTTTTAAGTCAGTAATACTATATACTATATTTCACACTCACAAATCTGTTTATCCCTTCATCTAAAAAAAGATTTAAAAATTTATCGAATTTCTATATTTCAGATGGGGTGTGGAATGGGGTTATTACGATACTGTGTGATGCAATTCGGTGGGGGAACATAGTGGAATGAGAAATTAAAAATATTAAAATTAAAAAAAAAGACTTTGGCCCTAATGAACTTTAAATAACAGTAGAGAAAATCTAATATACAAATAAACATGAAAAAAATAAATCAGTGGAGGATTCCAATAACTGGAATCCTTCAAGAAACCCTTCAGGAAATCAGCTCCAGCTGATGAAAAGCTACTGGATACCAGAGGGAACTCTAGTCAACAATCTGTAATGACTTATACGACAAAAGAATCCAGAAAGAGTGGATCTATGTATGTGTATAAGGGATTCAATTTGCTGTATGTCTGAAACTAATGTGACACTGTAAATCAACTCTACTCTGATAAAATTAATTTTTAAAAAAAAGAAAGAAAGAAATCAATTATTAAGCCCTGGAACCGGCAAATTCTATGTGGAAAGAGGGTCTTTGAAAATGTGATTTGGGGTCTTGAGATGGAGAGATAATTGTGGACTAAGCTGGTGGACTCTGAACATAGTACACGCGTCAAGAAGGCAGAGAGTGATTTACACACACGGGGAACAAGACAATGTGAAGGCAGAAGGGCGAGGGATTTGAAGATACTGATCTCGAAGACTCGACAGATACGGCCACAAGAGCAAGGGCGCCTGGAGCCCCCAGAAGCTAGCAGAGGCGGGAAGGAACCTCCCTTGGGGAGAGCTCAGCCCTGGGACACCTTGATTTCTGACTTTGAGCCTTCTGAAATGTTAGAGAATAAATTTCTGTTGGTTTTAAGGCAGCCCACCCCAAGTTTGTGGCAATTTGACTGCACTGCCTTTTAGTTGCTAAGTCATGCCCAACTCTTTGCAACCCCATGGACTGTAGCCCGCAAGGCTCCTCTGTCCATGGGACTCTCCAGGGAAGAATGGTGGAGTGTGTTGCCATGCCCTCCTCCAGGGCATCTTCCTCACCCAGGGATCAAACCTGCATCTCCTGCATTTTCAGGCAAATGCTTTACCACTAAGCCACCTGGGAAGCCCCTGTAGTGATGCTAGTGTTAATCAAACAAGAAAGAAACAAAAAGAAGGAGACAGAGGAGAAGTAACTGTGTAAATATACTTTAATTATGTACAAATAAGATATTAATATAATAATACATATAACAGTGTATTATATGAAGAAAAGCTATGACCAACCTAGACAGCATATTAAAAAGCAGAGACATTACTTTGCCAACAAAATTCCTCTAGTCAAGGCTATGGTTTTTCCAGTGATCATGTATGGATGTGAGAGTTGGACTATGAAGAAAGCTGAGTGCTGAAGAATTGATGCTTTTGAATGTCGGTGTTGGAAAAGACTCTTAAGAGTCCCTTGGCCTGCAAGGAGATCCAACCAGTCCATCCTAAAGGAGATCAGTCCTGGGTGTTCATTGGAAGGACTGATGCTGAAGCTGAAACTCCAGTACTTTGGACACCTGATGGGAAGAGCTGACTCATTGGAAAAGACCCTGATGCTGGGAAAGATTGAAGGCTGGAGGAGAAGGGGACGACAGAGGATGAGATGGTTGGATGGTGTCACCGACTCGATGGACATGAGTCTGAGTAAACTCTGGGAGTTGGTGATGGACAGGGAGGCCTGGTGTGCTGCAGTCCACTGGGTCTGAAAGAGTTAGACATGACTGAGCGACTGAACTGAACATATAACAGTTAGTAGCAATGATTTTTATTATCCTGAGGGAGATAATGGTGGAAGTTTCTAGAAGGACAGTGGTGGGCATCATGAGAAGACGTCATCTTCTGGGTAAATTGTGAAAGTTCAGTAGATGGGACATGTGATGCAGAGTGGATGAACATTCCATCATGACAGCCTGAAAACCCTGGCAAGCTCTAGAGAGTGGACTCACAAAAGGTGGCTGACGCGTTTTCATCTGCCAGCCCACAATGTCTGCTTCAACCTATGGACAGAACAGTGCTTAGGACTGGCGTCTGTCCCCAAACTATCAAGGGTTCTGTGTGTGCGCTCAGTCTTGTCTGACTCTTTGTGACCTCGCAGACCGTGGCCCGCCAGGCTCCTCTGTCCATGGGATTCTCCAGGCAAGAATACTGGAGTGGGTTGCCATGCCCTCCTCCAGGGGATCTTCCCCACCCAGGGATGGAACCCACATCTCTTACGTCTCCTGAACTGGCAGGTAGGTTCTTTACCAACTGCACCACAAGAGTTGTACAGGTTATCAAACCATGATGCGACGTGGTCAACCATCCAGTGGGATCTAGTCGTCTCCTGTGTATTGACCTATGAGAGAGCTGGTGAAGCTTCCTTTGAACTCAGGTCATGATTTATCTTTTCCTAGATCAGGAGGCTATCAGGCTTGTCTATGTATTAGAATTAAACCAGAAGTTTTTAAAGACCCTGTACTCAAGCTGAACCCCAGACAATTAATTCCAAAGTCCCAAGGGTAGGACCCAGGTGAATATATTTTGGAAAGTTCCAGTCAGACCCTGCACCAAATATTTCATGTCGAAGTCTTCCTTATCCTTTAGTCTTTATCCCCCAAACCAATGATCCCCAAGCTTTTTTGCACTACGGACCAGTTTTGTGGAAGACAATTTTTCCACGGACTGGGCCAGGATGGGGAGCAGATGGTTTCCAAATATTCAAGTGCATCCCATTTATGGTGTCCTTTCTGGTGGCTCAGAGGTTAAAGCATCTGCCTCCAATGCGGGAGACCCGGGTTCAATCCCTGGGTCGGGAAGATCCCCTGGAGAAGGAAACGGTAACCCACTCCAGTATTCTTGCCTAGAGAATCCCATGGACGGAGAAGCCTGGTAGGCTACAGTCCATGGGGTCGCAAAGAGTCGGACACGACTGAGCGACGGAACGGAACGGAACTTAAATCTATTATTATGACATCAGCTCCACTTTACGTCCTCAGACATGAGATCTCGGAGGTTGGGGACCCCTGCTGCAAGCCATTATACTCAGCCGGGGGGATTCCCCTGCCCAGGGATACTATGCAGTATCAGGAGATTTTCATGCTTCAGTTCAGTCACGTGCGACTATCTCCAACCCCACGGACTGCAGCACTCCAGGCCTCCCTGTCCATCACCAACTCCCAGAGAGTGCTCAAACTCATGTCCATAGAGTCGGTGATGCCATCCAACCATCTCATTCTCTGTCTTCCCCTTCTCCTCCTGCCCTCAATCTTTCCCAGCATCAGAGTCTTTTCCAGCGAGTCAGCTCTTCACATCAGGTGGCCAAAGGATTGGAGCTTCAGCATCAGTCTTTCCAATGAATACTCAGGACTGATCTCCTTCAGAATGGACTGGTTGGATCTCCTTGTAGAGATGGCAATTCATGGTTGCCATAACCTAATTAACATCCTACTGTATCCTATAGTCTGAGCTTCCTAGGTGGCTCCTGGCTTGGGAAGATGCCCTGGAGAAGGAGATGGCAACCCACTCCAGTATTCTTGCCTGGAGAACCCCATGGACAGAAGAGCCTGGCGGGCTACAGTCCATGGGTCGCAAAGAGTCGGACGCAACTGAGCACACACACACATGATAGAGTCCAGGGACGCTGCTTGATGCCCTCCAACACACAGGACGGTCCCCAGCACAGAGAACTACCCAACCCCAAGCATCAACAATGCAGAGGCTGTCCCAAACCCCGGAAATTTTATTACTGCCTTCATGAGTCCATGAGTAACTGCCAGACTCTTGCACAACCTTCTGTTTTTTTGCCACTTTGGACTGTAACTGACAGTCTGAAGGTGGTGGGTGGAAGGAAGGAAGGGAGTGCTGAGTAGTGGAAACACCTGGGCTGAATCACCGCCTCCCGCGCACACACAAGTGCATCTAGGAGGTTCGTCAGGGGGACAATTAGCAGTTTTTGAGAACAAGGGGAAGCAACTATTTGCATACGCCTTTCCTTCCTGAATTGTGTCTGTGAGAGCGAGTTAATGATCTGATAAGTTTTAAGGACACGCTCGGTGTTGAGGTCGAGCCCAAGGTCTTTGCTCCTTAAAGGTTTGGAACTAAGGTTCATCAGTACTGAAGGATGGGTTGGTCAGTGAAGTCACGCACGTGGGCAGACAGGGCGTCTCCACATGCCAAGATGCCGCAGCATCCTTCTGGAAATGGCAGACGACTGGCTGGGGACCCAGGAGGAGGTCCTCACATGGCTGTGCCTGTCTGACCAGGGATCTCCTGACTCTGCTTTTCTGTTTGCAGACAGTCCACTGTATGGAGTGGTCCCAAAGGGTTGTCAGCCGGAGGCGACAGAGGCCCTCTGGGTACCTTTCTGATCTTTAGAAACTGAGGGGTGGGAGTACTAGTGTTGTCCAGTAGGGGACAGCAGGGACCCTGCCCAATGTCCCACCATGCACTGGACAGCCCCTCATGATGAAGACGTTGCAGATGAAACTGGGTATTAGACCATATTACGGAAGTATGGATATTAGATCACAAAATGAATTATTACAAGGCTATTGTCATTATGCAGGAGTGTCAAGATACATATTAAAGTCTGATTTTGTAGGAATATGTCTTTATCTGGGCTTCCCAGATGAGGGAATTGTTGGATGGTATCACGGACGTGATGGACATGAGTTTGAGCAAGCTCCGGGAGATGGTGATGGACAGGGAGGCCTGGTGTGCTGGAGTCCATGGGGTGGCAAAGAGTCAGACACGACTGAGCGACTGAACTGAAGTGGGCTTCCCAGATGGTGCCAGTGGTAAAGAACCTGCCTGCCAATTCAGGAGGCTTAAGAGATGCAAGTTCGATCCCTGGACGGGGAAGATCCCCTGGAGGAGGGCATGGCAAGCCACTCCAGTGTTCTTGCCTGGAGAATCCCATGGACAGAGGACAGTCCACGGGATCACAACAAGTTGGACACGACTGAAGTGACTCAGCATGCATGCACGGACACATGTCCATGTCTGCAGGAGATACCTATTAAAGTACTGGATGTCTATAGCTTAATTTCAAATAGCAGATCAAAAACCAAGAGCACAGGTGATGCCTCCAGCAAAGTAACGCAAACATTAACAATTTTGAATCTAAGTTGTGTGCATATGGTTGTCATTTCAATATTCTTTCACAATTTTTTTTTTTTTTTGTATTTGGCTTCTTTTCCCATAGTAAAAATCTGTAAAACATAAAAAAGTAAAAAAAGAATCCAGCCTAAATGTCAGTGATGCTGAGGTTGAGAAACCCTAGAAAGAGCAGGTAGGATAAAGAAAAATATGAGCAGCCCTATTAATAATCTTTATGTATACCTATGGCTGATTCATGTTGAGGTTTGGCAGAAGACAACAACATTCTGTAAAGCAATTCAGTTTGGTTCAGTTGCTCAGTCGTGTCCGACTCTTTGCGACCTCATGGACTGCAGCATGCCAGGCCTCCCTGTCCATCACCAGCTCCACGAGTTCACTCAAATTCATGTCCATCGCGTCCGTGATGCCATCCAACCATCTCATCCTTATCGTTCAATAAAAAAATAATAAATTAAAAAAACAATCTTTAATGTGATTTACTTACATACTCACATT